>NC_079495.1:89081959-89783250 GCF_030052815.1 Hevea brasiliensis | reverse complement strand
TGGATAAAGAAGTTCGTGACAAAACTTGCAGTAGTTCCTTCCATTGAGTCACCAGTTCCTCTTTATTGTGACAACAATGGAGCGGTCATACAGGCCAAGGAACCTTGGTCTCACCAGAAATCCAAACACATAGAAAGGCACTAACACATTATCAGAGAGATAGTTGGGCGAGGCAAAGTAGCCATATAGAAAATAGCATCAGCCAAAAATCTAGCTGATCCATTCACAAAGCCTATATCACAGAGAAGATGGGTCTAAGATATTATAATGAATAGCTCTAGTGCTAGTGAGAAATTGTTGGTAGTATGCCCTAGAGCATATCATTTTGTATGTATCTTGTACATATTTTATTAATAAAAAGGCATTTTTACTTTTTAGTTTACATAAACTATTTATGTGTAATTGAAAAAGTCCATTGATATTTTGTTAGAAATCCTATTCTTAAGTTGTTAAGAATATGAGTGATAGTATTTCTAGCACATAAATCGGTTCACAATCGAAGATACTTAACAAAGGACATGACTTATCCAGAAAGATTATACTTATGTTTGTTTCCAAGATATTTATATGAGATATAATAAGATGGAGTGGTGAGTCTCATGCCACATAACAAATATGATAGGCACTTATACATGATAAGTAGGTCGAACCAGTGACGCATATGACAAGCACATGGAATTTACTCTTATCAATGCATTGTCATATATCATATCAGTGCATATAATATTTAGACCTGAGATAACACAGTTATTTTGTATATAGGTGGTTAGAGTTCGATACCGCTTTCATATTTGTACTGTGTATAGGTATATGGGCATGTGTTAGCTCCTAGTAGTTATATATGGAGATAGGAGTTAATCAAGATGGAATCCGTTACCCTAAGTAAATATGGATAAAATCTTATGTTCGTTTAATTATTCTTGATGTTTCAAGTCCCTAGCCAGGACATACAGATTTAGTCAGAAAAGAGTTTCTAACAAGAAAATCTAATTAATCAAGAATTGAAATTAAAAGAGAACATAATGTTCATAGCAAATAGGGTTTGACATTAATCATGACTCCAGCTCGAATTGGGATTTTGTAACGGAGAGATTCTAGTACTTGGTAATATATGATTAAAGGTTCATTTAAAGTATTCCTTATTACTGATTAGGTGGCCATGGCATACTATGCTAGGTGTTAACCATGGCCTATGAGATGCCTGAAATGATTTAGAGAAATTATTTATAGTAAGAAAGAGTTCTAATGATATTAAGAGTTAATATCATTTCTCATTGCCAATAAGTAATGAGCCTAGTAAGTCACACATCTACACAAGCTAATCACCATTTAAAATGTGATTTAATTGATTAATTAAAGAGTTTAATTAATTAATTAAAGAAGTTTGTTTTGCAAAAAGATTGCAAAGTCCCTAGCTTGACTTGAAACCAAATCTAGGTTATTGGATGTATAGTATAAATTAAATTTATAATTAATTTGATTAAATATGAATTTAATTATGAGAAATTAATTAATGGAGATTAATTAATTAATTAATTTATATTTGATATAAATTGATTTAAAGAGAAGAAATTATAATTTTGGGTTGAAAACTCAAATTAAAAAGTAAGAGCAAATTGGTCTTTTCACATGGTGACATGTGGTACCATGAGATAGTGAAACATGGCACCATATGATCTTGCCACTTATCTTCCTATGATGGAAGACCACATATCATGATTTAAATGGAGCTTAACACTTGGCTTCATAGGATTAAATCAAATAATAATAAGATGGGATCTTGTGATGGCATGTAGTAAGGGAGTTAGGGTTTGACCTAAGTATATAAAGAAAAGTTATAAAGAAAAATCAGCCACCTCTCTCTTTTCTCTTATGTTGGACAGCAACATGCTCTCTTCCTCTCCTCTTCAATTTCCCAATTGATTCAACGGAAAAACTTTGATTTCCTCTTGAATTAAAATTATTAGAAAGTGTTTCTAACTCTCAATACATTCATACAACCTTCACAAAGTATAAAGCCCATCTCAAAATTGGTTAACAAGGCTTGAGAAGCCAATCTATGGGCTACCATTACATCTTTAGTGTGTGCTTATGGTGGAAAAACTAGAGGAACACCATTTGAGGTCCTAAGAACATCCTGGATTTGCATCAATTGTGCATTAAGAGGTTAGTAACTAAAAATCTCTCTTTTAGTTAGGGTTTAATTGAATTAAATGTTAATTCACAATCTTTAATGGAAAATGAAATTTTAATGCATGCTAAAATATGTTTTGGTATGCAATTGGGCATTGGAAATTGATTAGGATCATAAGACACTTGGTATGGTGCATGTAACCTTTGAAATAATTTTTGAAATTCAAGGTTCTAATACCCTTTAATCCATGCTTCCACTGCTTCAAAAAAGCGCCAATAATTAGTTCAAAACCCTAACTCAAAGTTTCAATCTCAAACATACTCAATGCACTTTGATTTCTAATACATTTAACTTCATCACTCAACATCACTCACTCAATTTATAACAATTAAAGTCATCAAAGTCCCCATTCTCATTAAGGCTACCGAAATTCACTTCTTCATAAACTTATTAATTTCTTTTGTTTCCTTGCAATTTCTAGTCATTTCAACACCAATTCAATGTTTAATAAAAGAAAGTAGAGGAATTAGGCACTAACCTTTAATGGAAACTTCTTCAAGTTACCAAAACTTTAATTCCTTCCCATCTTGTTACTACTACTAGCTTCTCCAAGGTGTGGGGATGATTTTTAATGAAGGGATTTATGGAAAATATTGTGAGAAAGGGGAGGAAATCAAGCTCAAAAGCTTGAAAATGGAAGGGAGTTCTTTGGCTATGGTGGACAGCAAGGAGGAAGAAGATGAAGGAGAAAATGCTTTTACTTAATTGAAGTTTGTCATCTTATGTTATATATATCCTATGATTAATGTATTAAATTTTTATGATGCAATACTTACTTCATGCTTAGGTTAGCATGAGGTGAGCATGAAATCATGCTTACATCATAATTCATTTCCTTTTTCTTTTCTTTTCTTTTTCCATTTCTATACATAATTTCACAATTTAATTTATTTTATGTGTTTTAATCTCTCTCATTCTATTTGACATTTAGGTCAAAATCCAACTCTATAGTTGAAATGACCAAAATTCCCTTCGTTAAGCTTATCCGATTATTTTGTCTGTACCAATTAATAATTTTTTTTTTAATTTTCTTTGACATTTTTAATGCCATTTATGCCTCAGTAAACCTTTAATTTAGTCCTAAAAATTTATTTCATAGGGTTCCTCATGGGTCTGGGGTCGACAACTGTCTTCACAGTCACTTCCCAGTACGGTCACCCATCGCCGTGATTCCGACTCCTTTAACTCATTAACATTTCATTTCTTATATTTTTCTTTAATTTTTCTTAGCCTTTATTCTATCGTTTTATATCTCCTCACCCTAGTTTAACCATAGTTCCAGACATTTTGGCTATCCAAACAGACGTTAGTCATTAGAATAGTAAAATGAATGGACTACCTAAAGTGAGGGCGTTACATGATGAGCTTAAATTCTTCAATTTTCTGGTGTTTATGTATATTTGATAATTGTTGAGGGTCATGATAACATTCCATATCATTTGGACTATTTTTGGTAAGTAAAATCACAATTTTTCCCAAGACCTGCCGAAACTTGCTAATGATATTGCTTACCCTAAACTGTACCCTATGCAAATCCTGCTTAACCCTAAGCAAATTTGTGCAGACCCTAAGCAACACCAGAATTGTTAGTTCAGCAATTGCTGCATGTTTACCCTAAGCTGTACCCTATGCAAGTCATGCTTAACCTTAAGCAGTTATGTAGTGACCCCAAGCATTACTCCAAGCCACCAGTTGTTTGCCCTAAATTTTAAAAGTCCTAAGTTTCCTCCATTTTTATCCCATTGTCTCTCCCGAAAAACTAGAGCACACTACCACACTCTCCACCATACCTTCAAGCACTTCTAGTGAAGTTAAAGGGATTATTTCTTCCTATTTCATGGTGAGAACTAAGGTTTAGTCTACCCATAAACCCCGAAAATCCAAAAATTTTGCCCTCACCCCCAAACCCATCACCTTCTGCTAGTGCTAACCCTAACTCCAGCCCACCTCCACCACCACCACAATCACTACCACATTCACCACCACTATCTAAGGCCAAACACCTTCCCTCATTCTGCCAACCTATCTCACACCACAACAAGAAGCCGCCATAGACACCCCCATCCTTGCCCCTGCCATCGAAAACCCTATTGAAACACCACTTACTGAAACCCAAGTTCAAGAACCAATGCCTGAACCTACGCCAACTCAAGCAAAACCTAAAACCAAAACCAAAATGGCTACGGGTAGAACCAAGAAAGCCTCTGTTACAAAAAGAAAAGGGTCATCTCCTATTCCTATGGACTTTGGAGCTTCACCTATGGTTTCCTCAGAGCTAGTTAGTAGGAGAACAAGGTCAGCATCATCAATTTCATCATCAGTTGCTCCAATCCCTGTAATTCAGTCACCATTAACATCTTCTCAACCTGCGAGTGCTTTAGCAGCACCTTCAGCACCTGTAGATGACATAGAGGAGGTAACTTCTCCATTACCTTGGGCCTTTAAAGACATAGATATAAAAAATGCATGTCAGAGTTTAGTCTCCAAGCCCATTTCAGCAAATAAATATATGGATGAGCAAATTTTAAGAGAATTGGGAATATATGATTCTATGTTTGCTTATTTAGATGCTATCAATTGGACTGAGTTTGCTAGAATTAGGGAAACAGTGTATAAATAGTTGACTTTGGAGTTTTTGAGTTCCCTAAAGTTGAATTTCAAACCTAATATCCCTAGCCATAGAGATATAATTTGCTTCAGATGTGCTGGTATAGATAGAGAGTTAGATATGGGCTCTATGAGTGTAATCTTTGGTTTTTAGGATGTTGGATGTAAAAGCATTGAGTGGCAATAAACCATCTATGATCCTGTTAAGTTCTAGAAGGAAATTGCTCCTTATGGAGCTTATTATAGGCAGAGGACAGCAAAGGCAACTGGGATTGTGGATCTTGTGTTGAAATATCTTCATAGATTTATCTCTTACACTGTCTTAGGCAGAGGGCACAGTAATAGCATTATGGGTGCTGAAGACTTATTTTTCTTATGGTGTATGGAAGAGAGAAAATCAGTTAGCAGAGCCTACTTCTTACCTACTCATTGGCACCAAACTGTCACAAGGCACACCATAGGTAGCATTGTTTTTGGAGGATATATAACTGCCATAGCCAATTTATTTGGCTTTGATGCCAGTTTATATAAGCTTGTGCCAGTTTCTGGTGAATCATTTTTAGACAGCACAATATTGATTCACATGGATCTTTGTAAGAAGAAAGGGCATACTTATGTGTTATTACAGCAGCATAGTGATGCTGGTGGTTCTGCAGCACTAGGTACTTATGGACCAGTAGAACCTATGTAGGCACCTTAAGCAGCCACTGAACAGTAATTTCTGCTAGAAATTCTATCCCTTTTAAGATCCTTAGAATCTAAAGTAGCGAGCTTCACTGCCCAACCATCTATTCCTCCAACTGAAACCATAAAAATTCTTGAAACCTCGAAGGGGTTAGAAGTTAAAATTGATGTTTTGGGTCAGCAACAGGTCAAACAGCAGAAGAAGCTACAAATGAGGCTTAAAAAGAGATTTTCATCTCTTAAAAAGAAGCAAAAGCAGTAGGAAATTCAAATGTTGAAGTTCTATAACAAATTGGCCCAATCTTTCAATAACTTATATATTTGGGGCCAAGACATGCTCCAGCAAATGAAGGACCTCACAAAAAACTTAGAGACTGCCTCTGAAGCTTCAGATCACCATGAAGCTCCTGCAAAACTTGAAGCAGACCTTGATGTAGCAACCCCTGTGCCACCAGTAGACCCATAAACAGCAGTAAAGCTTTGACAGCAGCAGTTTCTTTAGTTTAATAGTAGCTTAAGCTTTGCTCCAGACTTAGTTTTAATTTTTGTGTTAGTTTATGTCTTGGGTTTAATTTTGTAATCTGTCTATTAAATTTTAAACTTTGGTAACAGTTGGGGTTTATTTTATTTTATGGCTGTGCTTGCACTTTACACCTTTCCTTTAGCTTGTTTTATCTTACTTTACTATTTAATATGCTTTTGCAGTTGTGAATATAGTTATTTTATGAATGCTTTATTTCATTACACCTTTTCATCTTTTTACACATTATCTTTCTACTTTATCTTTCATTCAGTTCTAATTTTGTTGATATTGATGAATTGCACAGTTTACTTTGAGCTGCATATGTTTAACATCATTATGAGGTACCAGCTTACCCTTCTGCTATTTATGCTTATGGTATATTGCCAATGCTTATGCTTTTACTTAACCCTAAGCAAAAGGTTAAGCAACATCTTAAGCACCTTCTTAAGCATTGCAAATTCATACATTTGAGATACTTTTTCACATTTTTCTCTCTAAAGCTTTATTGTTAATATCATTTTGAGCTTAATTTTGGAATTCTTGAGCATATATTGATTTAATTCCCAATTGTATATACTTCATTAATTGATTAGCTCACATAATTTTGCCCATCTTTGCATTCATTTTAGACATTGAGGACAATGTCTCATTTGAGTTTAGGGGTGAGGGCAAAATTTTTGCAAAATTTTTTTTAAAAAAAATCATTTATTCATTTATTGCATTTCATTCATTCATATATAGTTAATCCATACACTTATACATATACCACACATATGTCTATACCTATACACATACACTTACATATAGTTTTCATATAAATTACACTTAATTTTAATTTGATTTACGCATTCATCTTAGGATCATGCATATCATAAAAATAAATTTTTACCTTGTCCTTAGAGGATTGAGAGTTGCTTTGAAGAGCAATTGAGCTTACTTTTAGAAGGGCTTGATGGATTGAAAGTTTTGGATAGGTGCAAGGTTATTAGATTCTTGCCTTAGTTTATATCTTCTTAGCCAAGGGCCACCCAATCAATTGCATTGACTTTGAGTGCCTAAAGAAAATTCTAGGGTAAGAAGTAGCTAATTAATGTCTCACTAATCCTAGAACAATCCTTTTAAACCTTTCAAGGTGAAATTATAGCATGCACGTGAGAAAGAAATGATCTAAACATTCTTTGAAATTTAAACCCATATTTTAGCCTTAGCGAACCTCATTTTAAAAATTCCCTTTGGAATCAATTTGAGCCTACATTGATCCCTTTCATTTCTTTGGAACCCACATTACTGCCAAGCTATAAATCCAAACACTTACCTACCCTTCATGATAATAATTCTTTGAGTGATAGATACACTTAAAAAGAAATTTAAAAAAATTATTAATAATAAAAAAAAGAAGAGAAAAAAATATATAATAATTAGTTGGGAGAAGTGATTAAAGTGAAAAGACTAGCAAATTCAATTATGGTATGTAAAGTAATTCACCACCCAAGTACACAAAGAAATGAGTTTTAGGGGTGAATTAAAAGGGACAATTATAATTCAAAGTCAATGTTATTTATGTAGTCCCTCCAAAATCTTCAAAATTATATGTTAGCATTGGTGAATAGTTGTAAAGTTCCCTCTCCCATTTGATTCTAAAAAAAAAAAAAGGTTGTGTGTCTTGATCTTTTAATAATTTGATTATTCTCATGTTTTTTACCTTTATCCTTTGCTTGTTAGTCATATTATCACCCCCTTAGCCCCATTACAACCCTTGAAAGTCCTTTTGATCTTTTGATAGTGTTTTGCTACATTAGTGGAGATTGGAATAGGAGAATTGCCTATGGGATTGGGATATCATTTATCCATTCATTTACTTCCATCATTATTTGAGACACTTTAGTTTATGGATTGCTCTAGACTCTATTTAGGCATGATTATTCTTTGAGATTGATTGGTTTGGGCTTGATGATATGGATAATTGACCCAAGGATAAGTGGTGATAGCTTTGGTAAGAATGGAATTCTTTGTACCTTGAAAGTGGGTATATGGTTTGTTGGTGGCTAAAGGTAAGCTTGAGAGCTTGGATAAGTAGTTTTCATGAATTTAAGGGAAGGTACCCCAATTGCATTAATTGCTTTTAATTTGTTTGAGGACAAGAAAAGGTTTGAGTTTGAGGAAATTTGTTGCACTCATTTCATATAGGTATTTTAGGGTAGTTTTGCATCCATTTTGCCCTTATATTTTAGTATATTTTATATTTTTAGCTTTATTTTAGCTTATTTGTTAACTTTAGCTACTTTATATTTGATTTTTGTAAGTTTGTTGTTTTTAAAAGGTTTTTGTGGCAAATTGAGGGTCAATGAGTGTATTAGGAGGTAATTTGAATAAATTTGGAGCCCCTTAAGCATGAAGGAAAGTTGAAGAAATCAAGCCTTGAAAGATTAAATTGATCGAAATTTGCTTGAGACTTTGCTTATGATGTTGCTTAGAGTATGCCAAATTGCTTAGCGTTAAGCCTGGGTCAAGCTGCACATTAAGCGTAGCTTAAATCTAACACATTCAAGTTTTCATCCACAAACTTATCAAGATTTGCTTAGGGTCTTGCTTGAGATCTTGCTTAAGGTAAGCGACAGTGCTTAAGTTGCAACTCAAGTCAAGCTGGAAGTCAAGCATGAACAGAAAAACTCATTTTATTCCAAATCTATCAAGATTTGCTGAAGGTCTGCTTAACCTTAAGCAGACAGTGTATGCAGAGATCGAATATTGCTGAAAAAGTTGCTTAGGGTAAGCAATACCCTAAGCAGACTGCCCAGAATGTGAATAACATTGTTGACCTAGATATTTTTACACCTCATTTCCTATCCACTCCTTGGCTCTTATCTATTTTTAGGGCAACTTTGAGGGGCCACATAAAAGCATCATTTTCTAGTTTTTGCCACAAGAAGTAACAAGAGGAAACAATAAGAAAGAAAAGGAAAGAAAAATTACAAAAAAAAAAAAAAAGAAGGGAGGAGGACACCATCAATTCTGTAGAAAAGAAGCTGCCATAGCCATTTCTGGAAGTTCCAAGACTCAGAGTTTTGGGTCCCTCTACCTAGGTTTTTCTATTTTTAGTCCTCTCATCATGTTTTTTCTTTACTTTTTCATCAATTTCTCTTGTAAATACCAACATGAGTCAGTAAACTCTTTAGATTTTAGAGTTGGGAAATATGTTTTGCATTAATTTATGGATTTGGACTGATTATTTCCATATTTTATATAAATATGAATTTTGATTCTTTCTTTGTGTGCTTGATTTACTTGCCTAATGTTGGTACCCATTTGGGATTGTGTTAATCTTTGATTGAAGGACCAAAAGGTGAAGATCATTGATAGATAATCAAGGATTAGAACTTAAAATTACCTAGATTTAGAAATAAACTAGGGTTTTAAGAGGATTTAATGATTGGTTACAAAACTTAATGGGTTTTAAATTAATCAAATATCATACGAAAGTAGGTTTGGTTATCTTAAAATACACTTTGATTTGCTTGAAAAAGATATCAAAAGAATTTAGAATTAATCACCTTCAAACTCTATTTTCCCTTAAAATTGGAATACCCCATACAAATCCCAATTATTTTATGCATAAACCCTCAACTCTGGAATCATTTTTATCATAATTAGACTTTGATTTGAATTACCCATTATTAATTTAATCTAATTGCATCTAGATTTAGAATTTATTTACTTGCTCTTTACCCATTCTAGTTAGATTTATCAATTTTATTTTGCTCATTTATATTTACCATTAATTCATTAATCATTAGCCCAAATAATTACTTCATTCATAGTTTGGTACTCAAACGGCAAATCCTCGTAGGAACGATACTTTACTTATCACTTTATTACTTGATACGACCCATATACTTGCGGACACACTCATTATCATGTCTTACACCAATGGCAAACACCATAACTTTATCAAAGTTATCAAGCACTACACTGCCAGATGGTGAGTTTTATCGGCAAGTTATTGGAGCATTACAATATGTGATAATGACTAAACCTGATATTTCTTACAATGTTAATAAGTTGTGTCAATATGTGCATTATCCTACAGATGTTCATTGAACTTTCATGAAGAGGGTGTTATGGTATTTATGCAAAATTTCTACTCATGGACTCTTATTTGCTAATTCACCATGACAAATCCATTGTTACTTGGATAGTGATTAGGGGAGGGAGATAACAATTATCTCAGATCAACAAATGGTTACGCCATTGATTTGGGCAATTCATTGATTTCTTGGACTGCTAAAAAGCAACCAACAGTTGCTTGTTCTTCAACTAAGAGTGAATATAAAGCTATTGCAAATACAACAACTGAGTTACTTTGGGTTAAATCTCTCTTGCATGAACTTGGGATTCCATCCATTACACTTGCGATTTTATGGTGTGACAATTTGGGAGCTATTTATTTCACCTCTAATCCAATGTTTCATGCTCGTACCAAGCACATTGAGCTGGATTACCACTTTTTTCAAGAGCAAATCACTGTTGGTGCAATCTGAATTAGCTTTTCTCAACTGCTGATCAAATTGTAGACACTTTTACCAAGCCATTGGGTACTCATCGCTTTGAGTTTTTGCGCAGCAAACTTCGTCTCCAACCTCAACCACCAATGGCTTGCAGGGAGTGTAATGGATATAGGTACTATACATGATCAGGTCATCACATCTGATATATTTATCTCTTATCTTTGTATTATATTTAAAATATTTGTTTTTATGCTTAGTTGATTAGGTTTATCATTATCAGGTTGTTATATACACTTGTATAAATGGTTGTCTGTACATGAATGAGATTAACCTTTTACTGCGTAATCTTGTCATTGCATACTCAACTCCTAGTATCAATCCAACTGAGAAATTGGGTCGTGACTATATATACAAAACAATTTTACTATATTGTATGATTAAATTAACTTAATATTATGTTACTATGCTAGAAGCTTAATGTAGGAGGTCAAGAATATCATCCTTCTAAAAAAAATCATTTAATTCAGAATTTATGAAATATTAAAAGTTAAAAAATTAACCAAATTATTTAACATTTAATTGATATAAAAATGAATATTTAGATATCCGATGTAGATATGATTTGTCATAATAAATAAGATTTTGTTAAAATCTATATTTAATTTTCAAGATTCAGATCGTTTATATTAAAAATGAAGTCTCAATTATTCATTTTTAATTAAAGAGTTAAGATTATGATTTATCCATAATAATCATTTGAATATACAAGCTTTTTAGGATTTTATATATAATTAGTATTGTTTAGTCTAGTTTAATTCAGTTACTATAAGGTATGTTACTCACTTTGACTCCTCTAGGTATCAAATTCAAGTCTTTCACTCTTAGTTTCTTTATAAAGATGTGGATATTGAGAGTTGTGAACCTACCCTTTTCGCTTTCGTTCTTCATTGTTCATAGAAAATCATGGATACAAGCATATTTTCATGCACATATATTCTCTAATAATGTAATCTATAATGATTTAATTTATTTTCTAACAATTGGTATCAAAGCCTGGTTAGGGATTATATTTTTTCTTTTTGATTAATTTTGTTATTGTATATTTAAATATTAGTCTCAATAAATAAATATTAAAGTTGATTTCATGGTTTGATTAATAGTTTATATATATATATATATAAAAGTGTTTACCATAATCAAAATTTCTATGGACACTATATTATAAGCATAGTAATAATGTTACTACTCATGAATATATTCTCAATATATATATATATATATATATATATATATATATATAGCCACGAAATTGACAGTGGGAGATGTCCGACAAACGAAGGGAGATGTATCAGCTCATGAAAAAAAAAACATGATAGATAAATTGATAGATTTACCTATCATGTTTTTTTTTTCATGAGCTGATACATCTCCCTTCGCTTGTCTGACATCTCCCATCACTAATTTATATATATATATATATATATATATATATATATATATATATATATATATATATATATATATATGAAAATCCATAAAACTATATATTGGCTTTCGAAATAATACATAATATACTCATATAGTAATTATGATTGAATTTCGTAACCCATATGAAACCTGCATATTGTCCATGTAATTAGTTTAACAAAATGCAAGAGTATAAAATATTTACAATTCTGTTTGGTTATATGTTTATTAATTATGATAATATTATGTGTTTATTAATAGTTATTGATTTTGTTAAACTAATTATATTCAGGAATATTGAGAATATATTCATGAGTAGTAACATTATTACTATGCTTATAATATAGTGTCCATAGAAATTTTGATTATGGTAAACACTTATATATATATATATATATATATATATATATATATATATATATATATATATATATATATATATATATATATATATATATATATATATATATATAAATTGATAGATTTACCTATCATGTTTTTTTTTTCATGAGCTGATACATCTCCCTTCGATTGTCGGACATCTCCCACTGTCAATTTCGTGGCTATATATATATATATATATATATATATATATATATATATATATATATATATGAAAATCCATAAAACTATATATTGGCTTTCGAAATAATACATAATATACTCATATAGTAATTATGATTGAATTTCGTAACCCATATGAAACCTGCATATTGTCCATGTAATTAGTTTAACAAAATGCAAGAGTATAAAATATTTACAATTCTGTTTGGTTATATGTTTATTAATTATGATAATATTATGTGTTTATTAATAGTTATTGGTTTTGTTAAACTAATTATATTCAGGAATATTGAGAATATATTCATGAGAGTAACATTATTACTATGCTTATAATATAGTGTCCATAGAAATTTTGATTATGGTAAACACTTTTATGATTATGAGCTCATTTATTGTGAGACTAGTTATAAAATTATTTTGTTAATTTGTTTAAAAATTTGTTTCATGGATTTCAAGAGTTATTTGGATTATATTAATAGTGGATATATCTATCGGTATAACACTATTAATATAATATGTTATTGTTGGTTGTAATATTATTTATTAATTGTCTTTAATATTTTTTTTAATACCCTATCGGTATAAAAGTGTTAAAAATGTTGGTTTATATATATATATTTAATGAGTTCAATGAGTTTTCTTGATTTTATTATAATCCGGGACCCTTAGGCGGGATTATAATAAATAACAGTTTTGCTCATAATTGCTTATTTAGCTGGATCTGAAAGAAAACTTTAGTTTTGTGATTATGTTATGTACATAATTCATGTTTCCTCTATTGTTTTAATTCCAGCTACAATTTCTATGCAATTATCTACTGTGAAAACTCTAAATGATTCCAATTTTAATGATTGGAAAGAGTCTCTAAACATGTACCTAGCAATAACCCAACTGGATTTAGCCTTAAGAGTTTATGCACCCGCTGAACTTACTGATGAATCCAATATTGCTGAGAAGACTTATCATGAGAAGTGGCAAAATTCTAATGGGGTTTGCTTAATGGTGAAGTATACTATAGATAAGTCCATAAGACAAGGTATTCCTGATAAGGAGACTGGTAAGGAATTTCTGCAGGCTGTTGCTGAAAAGTTTAAAAAGTTTGATAAGGCTCAAAAGAGTCATTATCTTTCTTTACTGGAGCACACACAATATGATGGTGTCAGTGGTGTACGGGAACACATCATGACACTTATAAGTTATTTCAATAAGCTCAAGTCTTTTGATCTTGATTTGGGAGAAGGTTTTCAGGTCTAGCGCATTCTTGAATCTCTTCCACCCCAATTCAAAATTCTCAAGACTTCTTACAACTCCCAACAAGGGGAGTGAACAGTTGACCAGTTGATAGCCATTGTGTGCCAAGAAGAGGAGTCTATGAGGGAAGGGAATACTCCTTCTATTAATTATGTTTTTAAAGGGTCTAGTAGCAAGACTAATGAGAAATTTTAGAAGGACAAGAAACCTAAAGCTAAATTTGAGAACAAGAATAGTGGTAATCATGATCATAATTTAACAGTTAAGAAGAAGCCCTTCAAAGGCAAGTGCAACTATTGCAAGAAGCTTGGCCATAAGTTAGAAGATTGTTTTAAGCTTAAGAAGAAACATGAGAAGGAAGGTAATAAACTAGAACTTGCCCCTCTAGCTCTAGTATGTTTTGAATCAAATGTTGTTGATGTTCCTTCAAATTCTTGGTGGTTGGATTCTAGTGCTACCATTCATGTTTCAAATTCCTTGCAGGGGTTTAAAAACATGAGGAAGAGGAGAAAACTATTTTTGGAGTAAATGGAGTTGCAGTAGTAGAACTCATAGGGACTGTTTCTTTGAATTTATCTTCTAGACATGTGTTGGAATTAAATGATACTGTTTATGTTCCTTCTTCAAGGAGAAATTTAATTTCCAATTCTATTTTAGATAAGTGTGGTTATGTGTTTCTTCAAGGCAATGGAAAATTTGTTATTTATTTTAAATCTGATATTATTGGTTCGTTGTTTTATGCAATGGTTTATACATGTTGCATTTAAATTCAGTTCCGTTTCAATCTATTGATGTTCCTATTAATGTTGTTGTTAGGCACAAACGTCAAAGAGTTAATGAGAACTCTTCAATGTTATGGCACATATGTTTGGATCACATTTCTATGGAAAGATTAGAAAGGATGGTTAAACAAGGTGTTTTGCATAGTCTGGATTTCTCTGACTTTAATACATGTATTGATTGCATTAAGGGAAAATTTCTTGCTAGAGCTAGAAACAAAGGGGCAATTAGGAGTGAAGATGTATTGAATTTGATTCATATAGATATCTGTCGACCCATTTCTCCTGTTGCTATAAGAGGTTTTAAATACTGCATCACTTTTATTGATGACTATTCTAGATGTGGTTGGATTGATCTTCTTTATGAGAAGTTTAGTTCCTTGGATGCCTTTAAAGTATCTAAGGCAGTAGTTGAACTGAAAACTGGGAAGAAGATTAAATTTGTAAGGTCAGATAAGGGTGCTGAGTATTATGGTATGTCACACCTTATCCCTTCGTAAGGCATAATATGATCCCGTAGTATACCTAATGGACAACCAAACTTCGCCTACCGTTAACCCATTAAATACACTACAAGGGATTTTAAATCCTTTTCCTTTTAATTTAAAATGGTGAGTCATATTTCTTAATTATCAAAATCCTCAAATTGGAATTTATCTCAAAATTAAAATTATTGATTAATTTAAAATCTCCGCAATTTTTGTAAAAATTTCAACAGAGTACCATCTATAATTTGGAAGAACAGTTTTTCCAAAAACCTGTAAAAGCACTCCCAATAGTTTTATCTCAACCCCAAACTCCAATAAAGTTCAACTCAACTCAATTTCAACAACACAATTCAAACTCAATTCAATATTATTCCCAGCAATTTATAAAAACAAACCTCAACATAACTGAGCATTTCACAAATTGAAATAAGAGGTTTATATTACAATATTTTTACAGATCAAAATAATTTACAAACTTTATTATACAACTGCTCAAGACCAATTACAGTACATACATACAGTTCATATACGTTAAAATAAAAAGTTTACAAGGGGTATAAACTACATGCCTAGCAAAATCTAAAATTGCAGTCACTTCTAGCCACAAGCAGCCTACTCTGCTGCTTTAACCATCTCTCTACCTATGACAGCAATGAAAAGCCATCGCTGAACCAATGTCTCAGTAGTGCACAACATTAAGAGAATGATAATTTAAATAATAAATAAATCACTAGTAAAACACTTGATGTGTTAACACATAAAATCATGCTTAATTTCGAAAGACAGAAAATTTCTAAAGAAATTAAATTTCACTTCATAATTCATTAAATAATATTTTTAACAAGTCACATAGTTTAATCATGATACCAATGTTCAATTCATCCCAATAGCCAAAGGCTAATGAGGAATACCATACCTAGCTAGCAAATTATATGAGTACTCATCCTATTCGTCCTCAACTGGCACACACCTCAACACTTCAGTCAGAGAAGGAATTCAAAATCAATTCATCTCACTAGACAAGCTAGTGAGGAATTCAATCAAATATTCATGATTTCTGTGGTTTCAAACTATTTTGCAATTTTTCCAAGCATTAAGTATCCATCAAATTGCATTGAAACTAATTTCCCAAGATTTAAACCAATAGCATACAAATTGTGTCATTCAAAATTATTTTGAATATAAAGAAGGTCATAAATTTAATTCACATTTCAATCCAATTAAAATTTCAATTGAAAATCAAAAAGGAAGTAACTGTTGTGCATAAACTTTTTATGAGTCACCTTGGCCTTGACTCACTTTTTCTTTGTCCTTCCCGGTGTCTTTTTCTACTGAAATCTATAATTTAAAGTGTTTCAGTACTCATTTAAATAATTTCTAATAAGAAATTCCAATAATTAAAATTTTGCAGACTTATTCTACCCACTACGGTTTGTAAACTCGGGTCCTTTACATTTTTATTTAAGGAGGTACTATTCATTGCACTATTCAAGTCAAAATATTAACTTTTTCATCTTTAATAGGTATGTTACTCCTAAATGCACTCACATACCACATTTTTAGTGTCAAATTTGTTGGCATTGATTGCCATTCTAAATTCAAAGTTTTCTAGGAGAATTTGTAAATTTTCAGTTTTGGGTCACTGTTTTCTATTGCTCCATTGGACTTTTTTACAGTGGAAATTTGGCTAAATGTCCTTCATCAAAGTTGTTCCTTATTGTGTCTAGTTTATCCCCCTTTTTGAATCACTCCATTTGAATTTTTGTGGCTCAATTTATGCTATTTCTAATGTGGCTGGCCGGATTGGTTCAAACCCAAAATTCTGGGTACCATTTTGGTTATGGCAGTTTTGAGCAACCAACTTTGGTTAACAATTTGACTTGGTTCTGGGCAGAATTTGGGTTTGTGTTCTCATAAAAGTTGTAGTACTATATCATATCTTTCTAATGGTGTAAAAATCAAGTCATTTGGACCTTCCTACGCCCATTTATGACCATTTGAACAAGTACTGTTCATATGGTCATTTCTATACAAGGGCAGTGTGCCTAATCCGAATTTAACCTAATTTTACTCTAACTTATGGTCATTTTCAGGGCAAGGTTTCTACACAAAAATTGTTGCATTATGTCTTAATTTTCATCTCCAATTGGCCTCACACCAATTAGAGTAATATAATTTCAAATTTGGTCCTTTAAGTGGACCATGGTCAGGCTATCTAGATTGGTCTTCATCATTCACAACTCCATTTTTTATTCAATCATTCAATCACACTCTAATTCCCACCAATTGACCAAATGGAGTCTCAATTAGGTCAAATTACATCAATTTCAAAAACCCCTAAATTTTCCCCCAATTTCCATAAGGGTCAAGAACCCTAACTCATCACTTGCTTCCATTCATGAAATTAAAGTGTACAATCCATATCTACACACTTAATTGAACTTGTGTACATGATTTATCAAACCAAAACACATCATTTCCCTCAACCACCATGGTAGCCAAATTTCATGGAGTTCCCCAACCTACCATTTTTTTTTATTTTCCATAAGTTCTACTCCATTTAAATGTCCATTTACACATTTAAAGAAAGAAATAGAGGAGTTTTTCACTAACCTTAGGTGAAGCTTTTCTATCTCCTCAATTCTTCAAATTTTCCTTCTACTTTCTCCTTCAATCTTCTTCGTGAGGTTCAATTTGAGGTTTCTACTATTTTTCACAAAGGATTTATGGTTTAATTTGGGGTTTAGAAAGCTTGGTAATAAGCTTTCATGGTGGATTTTATGAGAGAGATATAGGAGAGGAGAGGGATGGCTTTCAAAAGAGAAGAAGACCAAAATTTAATTTTTTTATGTTTTTAAATGGTAATTATCCATATTTATATTTATCCCATAATTAATTAATTAGAAATTAAATTTGTAAATGGTGTCATGCTTGCGTAAGCTTGATGATGTCATAATTCATTTCTTTCAATTTTCTTTTCTTTTCTTTTTCATTTTCTTTCACTCACCTCTTCAATTTAAATTCACCTTTCAAAATATTAATTTCCTATATTTTATTGGACATTTAGGCCAAGAGTCACCTCTAAGGGTGAATTGACCAAATTGTCCTTCACCGGTCTGTTCCGATTTTCCAAGAACACTATTTTTCTTCTTGAACCCTGACCTAATTATTTGGCCTAGTTCTCAATTCTTTTCTATGATTCTCTCTTTTTCCCTAGCTTCGCAACTATCCCTAGGCCTGCGGTGTCACAATGTCCCATACAAATTTAGGGTTTTGACTGAGCTCACAGACACTTCCTAGTACGATCACCCATCACTGTGACCCCGGCTCATTTAACCTTTTATGCTCTGTTTTTCTCATTTCAATTTTTTCTTCATATAATTTCTATTAATTTTTGTTTATAACTTTTCTAGGGGACTTAAATATGATTCTAAGCCTCTTAACTGTCAGGACCGGCACTGATCCCAGGAACAGTAAAATGTATAGAACTAATGAACATAGGGGTGTTACAATTCTCTCCCCCTTAAAAGAAATTTTGTCCTAAAATTTTACCTGATTTTAGTTTCTGAATAGTTATGGGTGCTACCTCCTCATATCCTCTTCTCATTCCCAAGTGGCTTCTTGGCCTGAATAATGGTTCCACAACACTTTTACCAGTGATATCTGCTTATTCCTTAGCTGCTTCACCTCATATGCCAAAATCTCTATGGGTTCTTCCTCATATGAGAGGTCTGGATTTACTTCTATCTCTTTAACAAGTAAAACATGAGATGGGTCAGATCTATAGCTCCTCAACATGGATACATGAAAGATATTATGTATCTTTTCTAATTCTGGAGGTAGTGCTAGTCGGTATGCCAAAGGACCCACTCTCTCCAGAACCTCATATGGTCCAATAAAGTGAGGACTTAGTTTCCCCTTTCTGCCGAATCTCATAATTTTCTTCCAAGGGGAAACCTTAAGGAATACTTTATCACCCACTGTATACTTAATATCTCTTCTCTTCAAATCAATATAGGACTTCTGCCGGTCTGATGCAGCCTTGAGTCGATCTCTGATAAGTTTAATCTTTTCCTTGGTCTGCTGAACAATTTCTGGGCCAATCAGTTTTCTTTCACCCACTTCATCCCAACACAGAGGAGTTCTACACTTCTTGCCATATAAAGCTTCATATGGAGGCATCCCATTGCTTGATTGATAACTGTTGTTATAGGCAAACTTAATCAAAGGCAAGTGTGTGTCCCAACTACCTTCAAATTCAATCACATAAGTTCGTAATATATCCTCTAATATCTAAATCACCCTTTCAGACTAGCCATCTGTCTGTGGGTAGAATGTCGTACTAAAGTTCAATCTAGTTCCTAGGACTATCTGCAAACTACCCTAGAATCTATAATTGAACCTTGGATCTCTGTCTGACACAATTGACACTGGCACCCCATGTAGTCTCACAATCTCATCAATGTACAGTTTAGCCAATCTGTCTAAATTGTAGTCTATCCTCACTGGCAGAAAGTGAGCAGACTTGGTCAATCTGTCCACTATGACACACACTGCATCATGATTCATCAGCATTCTCAGAAGTCCCATCACAAAATCCATTGTTATTCTTTTTCATTTCCACTCGGGAACTAGCAATGGATGTAGTAATCCTGCTGGCATTTGGTGCTCTGCCTGCACTTGCTGATAAGTTAGGCATTTGGATACAAACTCTACTATCTCTTTCTTCATCCCATTCCACCATAATGCTCTTTCAAGGTTCTATACATCTTGGTCCCACCAGGGTGCATAGCAAAAGGAGACTCATGTGCTTCCTTCATAATGAGTTATCGCAATTCTACATCATTAGGAATGAGCATTCTGCCCTGGTGTAGCAGTAAGCCATCATTATTTACTGTAAATCTAGGCTTCTTACCATCCCGAGCTTTATCCATCAATTTCTGATGCTTTTCATCCTTCTATGCAAGCCATCTTTATCTGATCAATCAACACTAGCTGTACATGCCATGCAGGTACCATCTCTCCCTCATCATCTATCTTCAAACTAGCATGTAGTGCCCTCAACTCATATACCATGGACAAAGGAGAAACCTTCAAGCTAGCCATAGTCTTGCGACTTAAGGCATCAGCTACTACATTAGCTTTTCTAGGCTGGTAGTCTATCAAGCAGTCATAGTCCTTTATCAGTTCTAGCCATCTCCTCTGTCTTAAATTCAGCTCTTTTTGGGTGCCCAAATACTTCAAGCTCTTATGATCTGTGTAGATATAACACTTTTTCCTATACAAATAATGTCTCTAGATCTTCAAAGCAAATACATTAGCTGCAAGCTTCAAGTCATGTATAGGGTAGTTTCTCTCATGAGGTTTCGGCTGACGAGACACATAAGCAATGATGTTTCAGTCTTGCATCAGCACACAGCCTAACCCATTGTGAGATGCATCACTATAAACATTGTATTCTTTACCCGGAATAGGTAAAGTTAGGACTGAAGTTTCAGCCAAACATCTCTTCAATTTATCAAAACTCTACTGACATTTATTAGTCCACTGAAATTTTACATCCTTCCAGAGTAGCTTGGTCAGTGGAGATGCCAACATAGAAAATCCCTTCACAAGACGTCGATAGTATCTAGCTAAACCCAAGAAACTACAAACTTCAGTGACATTTCTAGTTGGCTTCCAATTAAGGATAGCTTCAATCTTGCTGGGATCTACCTTAATACCCTCTGCTGATACTATGTGCCCCAGGAAAGAAATCTCTTTCAGCCAAAATTCACATTTCGACAATTTGGCATACAGCTATTTCTCTCTTAAGGTCTGCAGTACAATTCTCAGGTGTCTATCATGCTCCTCTGCATTCCTTGAATATACCAAAATATCATCAATAAACACAATAACAAACTGATCTAAGTATGGCCTGAAGATAGTGTTCATCAGGTCCATAAAAGCAGCTGGAGTATTGGTTAACCCAAATGGCATAACCAGAAACTCATAATGGCCATATCGATTCTAAAAGCAGTTTTTGGAATATTCTGCTCTTACACCCTTAACTGATAGTACCCCGATCTCAAATCAATTTTAGAGAATATAGCTGCATCCTTCAACTGATCAAACAAATCATCCATACGGGGCAATGGATATCTGTTCTTTATTGTCACCTTATTCAACTGTCGATAGTCGATGCACAGACGGAGAGTGCCATCTTTCTTTTTAACAAACAACACTGGTGCTCCCCAAGGTGACACACTGGGGCGATGAAGCCCTTATCAAGCAACTCTTACAACTGCACCTTCAACTCATTTAGTTCAGCAGGTGCCATTCTGTACAGGGTAATAGAGATTGGGTCCACACCAGGCATGACCTCTATTTTGAACTGCACCTCTCTTTCTGGAGGTAATCCTGGCAACTCTTCAAGAAACACATCCAGAAAGTTACATACTGTGGGGATGTCCCTCAATGTTGGACTCCCAACTTGGGTGTCTATCACATGGGCCAAGTAAGTTCACAACCTTTTTGGATCATTTTTCTGGCAAGTGCAGCAGAAATAAGGTTTGATGGCAATAACTGCCTCTCCCCATATATTACCACATCACCATACTAAGGGAGACCAAAAGTGACTGTCTTCAGTCTACAATCAATCATTGCATGATGCTTGGCTAACCAATCCATGCCCAAGATAATATCATAATCTCTGAAGGGCATTTCTATCAAATCAGACAGAGAGGTGTGTCCTTGGATCACCAAAGGGACAATCCCTATGCATTATGTTGACTAAAACCTCTTGTCCTAGTGGACTAGTTAATAGCACCTCAAAATCCATTTTTACATAAGGAATAGCCAGATAATCAACGATGCTAGCACTAATATATGAGTGGGTACAACCAGGATCAAACAACACAAACACATCTTGATCAAAGATAGAGAATGTACCAACCACAATATTAGATGTTTCAGCCTCTTCTCTCTGTTTCATAGTGTAGACTCTGGCTAGAGCACTACCTTGGTCTGACTGATTCACTGTGCCCTGGCTGACTGAGGTACTGCCCCTACCTCTGCCTCTGCCTTTGCTAGCTAGCTGTGAACCTCTAGTGACAGAACTCTTAACAGATCCCTCTACTGTGGTAGTGGGTGGCCCAAATTTGCGGGGACTGGTGCAATCCTTAGCAAAGTGTCCCATGCCCCCGCAGTTATAACAAGCTCCCATGGCCTTCTAGCATATCCCACCATGATTTCTACCTCATTTTCACATGGACGGGGAGGGAAGGAACTTCTGGTCGTCTGCTAACCAGATCGAGGGGGTCTCTGTCCTGAGAATCTTCCCCTACTAGTCTTTTTACTACTGTTTTGTCCCCTGAAGTTCTTTCTCCTTCCAATATTGCCACTGGAATTCTAATCCACTGACTTCCCATTTTTCTCTTTTTCTGTCTTCTTTATTTTCTGTTTCTCTGGTGCCCCTTCTGCTTTAATCATTTATAGCTCAAGTGCTTGAGATAAAGTTCAGAGAAATTTTTATGCCGAAATCTAACTACTTGCATTCTCGAACTGGGCTTCAAGCCAGTCTCAAACTGTTTGCATCTTTCTCCGCTTGTAGAAAGTATATTCCCAGCATAATGGCTCAAACGGGAGAACTCCCTTTCATACTCAGCCACTATTCTCCCCCCCCCCCCCCCCCTGTTTCAGACTTAAGAACTCTTGTATTTCTATTTGAACTCTCTGAGGAAGTCATCCCATGTCAGTATTGGGGGTTCCACCAGACTGTGGGGGATGGTTTTCCACCAATCATATACATCCCCCTGTAGAAGTGAAACTGAATACTCAAAGTTTAGCTCAACTGTGTAGTGCAGCTTCTTGAAAACTCTTTCCATTCTTTCTAACCACTGCTTTGCATCTAATGGATCCACTGTCCCCTTGAATTCAGTAGCCCCATATTTAATCAATTTGTCATATTGCCTAGCTGGAGGCTATGGTTGTGCTGCTGGGGTTTGAATTGGGGCTTGGGTGGGTATACCTTCAGCCATTTGCTGAAATAGTGCAGCCATCTGCTGAGCGAATTGAGTAGGAAACTGCAGCATTTAAGGAGCTGGAGCGGCTAACCCACTCATATTCTGGAGAGCTGGGGCTTCCCCTTGTGCCTCACTTTTAACTGATTGCGACTGAGCGATCCCCTTCTTCTATAGTCAATAAGAGGGTATTATATCTCCTGAACAAATAACACAAGGAGATTTCCCTCTGTTAGTTTATATTTATAATGTAATGCACTGTATGTATCAAACAATGATATTGGGCAGTTGTACGATCAAAGAAAAATATTCAAATTCACTGGTCGAAACATACTTTAAAAGTTGCTCTAATAGCACTTAAATATGTCACACCTTACCCCTTCGTAAGACATAACATGATCCTGTAATATACCTAATGGATTACTAAATTTCACCTACTGTTAGCCCATTAAATACACTACAAGAGATTTTAAACCCTTTTTCCTTTTAATTTAAAATGGTGAGTCATATTTCTTAATTATTAAAATCCTCAAATTGGAATTTATCTCAAAATCAAAATATTGATTAATTTAAAATCTCAACAATTTTTATAGAAATTTCAACAGAGTGCCGTTTATAATTTAGAAGAACAGTTCTTCCAAAAACCTGTAAAAGCACTCCCAATATTTTTATCTTAGCCCCAAACTCCAATAAAGTTCAACTCAACTCAATTTCAATAACACAATTCAAACTCAATTCAATATTATTCCCAGCAATTTATAAAAACAAACCTCAACATAACTGAGCATTTCATAAATTGAAATAAGAAGTTTATATTATAACATTTTTACAGATCAAAATAATTTACAAACTTTATTATAAAATTGCTCAAGACCAGTTACAGTACATATATTCGGTTCATATACATTAAAATAAAAAGCTTACAAGGGGTATAATCTATATACCTGGCAAAATCCAAAAGTGCAGTCACTTCAAGCCACAAGCAGCCTACTCTGCTGCTTTATCTGTCTCTCTACCTGCGACAGCAATGAAAAGCCATTGCTGAACTAATGTCTCAGTGGTGCACGACATTAAGAGAATGATAATTAAATAATAAATAAATAAATCACAAGTAAACCACTTGATGTGTTAACACATAAAATCATGCTTAATTTTGAAAGACAGAAAATTTCTTAAAGAAATTAAATTTCACTTCATATTCATCAAATAATATTTTTAACAAGTCACACAGTTTAATCATGATACCAATGTTCAATTCATCCCAATAGCCAAAGGCTAATGAGGAATACCATAGCTAGCTAGCAAAATATATGAGTACTCATCCTATTCGTCCTCAACTGGCACACACCTCAACACTTCAACCAGAGAGGGAATTCAAAATCAATTCATCCCACTAGACAAGCTAGTGAGGAATTCAATCAAATATTTATGATTGTTGTGGTTTCAAACTATTTTGTAATTTTTCCAAGCATTAAGTATCCATCAAATTGCATTGAAACTAATTTCCTAAGATTTAAACCAATAGCATACAAATTGTGACATTCAAAATTGTTTTGGATATAAAGAAGGTCATAAATTTAATTCACATTTCAATCCAATCAAATTTCAATTGAAAATAAAAAAGGAAGTAACTATTATGCACAAACCTTTTATGAGTCGCCTCTTGGCCTTGACTCACTTTTTCTTTATCCTTTCTAGTATCTTTTTCTACTGAAGCCCATAATTTAAAGTGTTTTAGTAGTCATTTAAATAATTTCTAATAAAAAATTCCAACAATTAAATTTTTGCAGACTTATTCTACCCACTACGGTTTATAAATTCGGGTCCTTTACATTTTTGTTTATAGAGGTACTATTCATCGCACTATTCAAGTTAAAATGTTGACTTTTTCATCTTTAATAGGTATGTTAGTCCTAAATGCACTCACATACCGCATTTTAAGTGTCAAATTTGTTGGCATTGATTGCCATTCTAAATTCAAAGTTTTCTAGGAGAATTTGTAAATTTTCAGTTTTGGGTCACTGTCTTATAGTGTTCCATTGGACTTTTTACAATGGGAATTTGGCTAAATGTCCTTCATCAAAGTTGTTCCTTATTGTGTCTAGTTTATTTTCCTTTTTGAATCACTCCATTTAGATTTTTATAGCTCAAGTTATGTTATTTCTAATGTGGCTGGCCGGATTGGTTCAAACCCAAAATTCTGGGTACCATTTTGGTTCTGGCAGTTTTGAGCAACTAATTTTGGTTGACAATTTGACTTGGTTCTAGGCACAATTTGGATTTGTGTTCTTCATAAAAGTTGTAGTACTATATCATATCTTTCTAATGGTGTAAAAATCAGTCATTTGGACCTTTCTACGCCCAGTTATAACCATTTGAACCAGTACTGTTCATATGGTCATTTCTGTACAAGGGTAGTGTGCCTAATCCGAATTTAACCTAATTTTACACTAGCTTATGGTCATTTTTAGGGCAAGGTTTCTACACAAAAATTGTTGCATTATGTCTTAATTTTCATCTCCAATTGGTCTCACACTAATTAGAGTAACATAATTTCAAATTTGGTCCTTTAAGTGGACCATGGTCAGGCTGTCCAGATCGGTCTTCATCATTCACAACTCCATTTTTTATTCAATCATTCAATCACACTCTAATTCCCACCAATTAACCAAATTGAGTCTCAATCAGGTCAAATTACATCAATTTCAAAAACCCCTAAATTTTTCCTCAATTTCCCTAAGGGTCAAGAACCCTAACTCACCACTTGCTTCCATTCATGAAATCAAAGAGTACAATCCATATCTACACACTCAATTGAACTTGTGTACATGATTTATCAAACCAAAACACATCATTTCCCTCAACCACCATGGCAGCCAAATTTTGTGGAGTTCCCTAACATATCATTTTGTTTTATTTTCCATAAGTTCTACTCAATTTAAATGTCCATTTACACATTTAAAGAAAGAAATAGAGGAGTTTTTCACTAACCTTAGGTGAAGCTTTTCTATCTCCTCAATTCTTCAAATTTTCCTTCTACTTTCTCCTTCAATCTTCTTCTTGAGGTTCAATTTGAGGTTTCTATTATTTTTCACAAAGGATTTATGGTTTAATTTGGGGTTTAGAAAGCTTGGTAATAAGCTTTCATGGTGGATTTTATGAGAGAGAGATGAGAGAGATATGGGAGAGGAGAGGGACGGCTTTCAAAAGTGAAGAAGACTTAAATTTAATTTATTTTATGTTTTTAAATGGTAATTATCCATATTTATATTTATCCCATAATTAATTAATTAGAAATTAAATTTGTAAATGATGTCATGCTTGCATAAGCTCGATGATGTCATAATTCATTTCTTTTAATTTTCTTTTCTTTTCTTTTTCATTTTCTTTCACTCACCTCTTCAATTTAAATTCACCTTTCAAAATATTAATTTCCTACATTTTGTTAGACATTTAGGTCAAGAGTCACCTCTAAGAGTGAATTGACCAAATTGTCCCTCACCGGTCTGATCCGATTTTCCTAGAACACTATTTTTCTTCCTGAACCCTAACCTAATTATTTGGCCTAGTTCTCAATCCTTTTCTATGATTCTCTCATTTCCCCTAGCTTCGCAATTATCCCTAGGCCTGTAGTGTCATAATGTCCCATATAAATTTAGGGTTTTGACTAAGCTCGCAGACACTTTCCAATACGATATCCCATCACTATGACCCCGGCTCATTTAACCTTTTATGCTCTGTTTTTCTCATTTCAATTTTTCCTTCATATAATTTCTATTAATTTTTGTTTATAACTTTTCTAGGGGACTTAAATATGATTTTAAGCCTCTTGACTATCTGGACTGGCACTGGTCCCCGGAACAGTAAAATGTATAGAACTAATGAACATAGGGGTGTTACATGGCAGGTATACTAAGACTGGTAGAAATCCTAGTCCTTTTGCTTTGTATTTACAAGAATGTGGGATTGAGGAATAGTACACCATGCCTGGGACTCCACAACAAAATGGAGTTGCAGAGAGGCAAAATCGTACTATGATGGACATAGTGAGATGTATGCGTAGTCATTTTTCTTTACCAGAATTTTTATGGGGCGATGCTTTGAAAACTGCTGTGTACATTCTTAATCAAGTTCCTAGTAAATCAGTGTCTAAGACTCCCTATGAGTTAATGTTTGGTAAGAAGCCCAGTTTGAGACATTTTCATGTATGGGGTAGTAAGGCAGAGGTGAGGCCATATAACCCTCAGATCAGAAAGCTAGATGCTAAATCTATTAGTGGTTTCTTTATTGGCTATTGTACAAGTTTTAGAGGTAATAGATTTTACTGTCCAACTCATTCTACTAGAGTGATTGAATCAGATCATGCTATTTATTTTGAGGATGAGATGGATAGTGGGAGTCAAATACCTGGTGTTGTCAATCTTAGAGATGAGACTATTGTATTTCCTGTGCCTTTGCTACCTTCCTCAGTAGATTTTAATCCTCCTAAAGGCAATGATGAAGTTCAGAATCCTGTTGATGTCAATTTAGAACCACTGGTAGTAGATGCTGAGGGGCCTAATACAGTTGATGAAGTTGCACCTTTGAGGAGATCTCAAGGATTCATAGACCTGCAATATCAAATGATTATATGGTCTATTTATAGGAATACGAGTTTGATGGTGCTGATATTTCTGATCCTATTTCTTATCAGGAGGTTATATGTGGTCCTAATTCTTTAGAATGGATAAGAGCCATGCAGGATGAACTATCTTCTATATATCACAATCAAGTTTGGGATCTTGTTGAATTACCAGATAGTTGTAAAGCTGTAGGTTATAAATGGGTCTTTAAGACCAAACGTGGAGTCAAAGGTGAAGTAGAAAGGTACAAGGCCAGACTAGTAGCAAAAGGCTATAATTAGAAGGAAGGTATAGATTATACAGAAACATTTTCCCCAATGTCCACTAAAGATGCCTTTCATGTGGTTATGGCATTAGTTGCTTATTATGACTTAAAACTCTACCAGATGGGTGTTAAAATAGCTTTCTTAAATGGAGACTTGTATGAAGATGTGTACATAGTTCAACCTAACAGTTTCATAGAAGTTGGTAAAGAACACTTAGTGTACAAGTTGAAAAGATCAATTTATGGGTTGAAACAGGCTTCTAGACAATGGTATTTGAAGTTTGATAAGTTTTGACTTCTCTTGGTTTTGAGGAGAATGCTTCAGATCAATGCATCTTTCAGAAGGTGAGTGGGAACCATTTCATTATCCTAGTGTTGTATGTTGATAACGTTCTTCTTGTCAGTAATAGCATCAATCTCTTAAACGAGACAAAATACATGCTTTCTAGTCACTTTGACATGAAAGATCTTGGTGAGGCCACATATGTTCTGGGTATTCAGATTCACCATGATAGGTCTCGAGGCATATTGGGTTTATCTCAAGGAACTTATATTGATCTAGTTCTTAAGAGATTTAACATGCACACTTGCTCATCTTTTATTGCACCTGTTCTTTCAGGTGAGAAACTCTTTAAAGCTCAGTATCCTCAGGATGACAAAGAAAGGACTGAAATGGAAAAGATTCCATATAGTTCTGCAGTTGGGAGCTTGATGTATGCTCAAGTATGCACTTGTCCTGATATAGCATTTGCTATTAGTGTCCTTGGTAGATACTTAAGTAATCCTGGATGGAGTCACTAGAAAGCTGTAAAGAAAGTTATGAGATATCTGTAAGGTACTAAGAATTATATGTTGACTTACAAAAGATCCGGCAATCTGGAAGTTATTGGGTACTCTAATTCTGACTTTGCAGGCTGTGTAGATGATAGGAAATCTACTTTTGGTTACATCTTCATGATGTCTGGAGCAGCTATTTCTTGGAAAAGTGCCAAACAGACACTTACTGCTACCTCCACTATGGAAGCAGAGTATGTTGCTTGTTATGACGCCACTTGTCAAGCTGTTTGGTTAAAGAAATTGATTTTTGGTATGCTTGTTGTTGAGAGCATCTCAAGGCCCTTGACTATTTATTGCGACAATACTCCTACTGTTTGATTCTCTCAAAATCACAAGAATTCTAGTCGAACTAAACATTTTGATGTCAAATTCCTATTTGTTCGAGAGAAGATTCATAAATCACAATGTAACACTCTCACTGTAGCAATTCCGTATATTCTACTATTCCGGTGACCAGTGTTGGTTCGGATAGCTAGAACATCTGGAAAAATATTTAGAATAGAGTGAGGAGTCATAAACAACTCAAATAATAATAAGAAAAATTTAGGAAAAGTTTTAGAAATAAAATACAACCAAGTTAAATGAGCCAGTGCCCTAGCGATGGGTAACCTAGTGGGAAGTTGTGGTCTTCGCAGCTAAAAGCCCTAAACCCAGGGAAAAATTCATAAAATAATTTTTGGGACTCCAGAGAAGAGTCATTGAGGTTTCGATGGCATTATAATGCCAAGAAAATACTTAGGAAAATTTTTAGATTGGTACAGACGATTTGGCACGGAGGGCAATTTGGTCATTTCATCTTCGAAGATGATTTTTGATTGACTTGTCCAGTTAAGTAAATAATTATTATGACATAAAATATGAATAAATATTACTATAAATTAAATTGAAATTGAGTAGAAAAGAAAATAAAAGAAAATGAATTAAAATTGTAATTTTGACCTCATGCTTATGTCATTAAAGCACTCCCATATTAGTAGTATATCCTGGAGTATATAATTTAATATGTATCTTGTACATATTTTTATTAATAAAAGGCATTTTCACTTTTCCGTTTACATAATATATTTATGTGTAATAGAAAAGGTCCATTGATATTTTGTTAGAAATTCTATTCTTAAGTTGTTAAGAATATGAGTGACAGTATTTCTAGCACAAAGTATCATAAATAGGTTCATAATCGAGGATACTTCACAATAAGGACATGACTTATCCAGAAAGATTGTAGTCATATTTTTTCCCAAGTTATTTATATGAGATGTAAATAAGATGGAATGGTGAGTCTCATGCCATATAACAAACATGATAGGCACTTATACATGATAAGTAGATCGAACCAATGACATTTATGACAAGCACATGGAGTTTACTCTTGTCAATGTATTGTCATAAATCATATCAGTGCATATAATCTTTAGACCTGAGATAGCACAGTTATCTTGTATATAATTGGTTTGAGTTTGATACTGCTTTCATACTTGTACTGTGTATGGGTATATGGGCATGTGTTGGCTCTTACTAGTTGTATATGGAGGTAGGTATTGATCAAGATGGAATCTATTCCTCTAAGTAAATAGGGATAAAATCCTATGTTCATTTAATTATTCTTGATGTTTCAAGTTCCTAGCCAGGACAGATAGATTTATTCAGAAAAGAGTTTCTGATGAGAAAATCTTTTTAATCAAGAACTGGAATTAAAAGAGAACATAATATTCATAGCAAATGGGGTTTGACATAAACCATGACTCCAGCTTGAGTTAGGATTTTGTAATAGAGAGATTCTAGTGCATGGTAACATATGATTATAGGTTATTTAAGGTAAACCTTATTACTAATTGGGTAGCCATGGCATGCTATGCTAGGTGTTAACTATAGTCTATGAGGTGCATAAAATGATTTAGAGAAATCATTTATGGTAAGAAAGAGTTCTGATGATATTAAGAGTTGATATCATGTCTCATTGCCAATTAGTGATGAGCCTAGTAAGTCACACAAATACACAAGAAATCACCAAATTAAATATGATTTAATTAATTAATTAAAGAGTTTAATTGATTAATTAAATAGGTTTGGTTTACAATTAGATTGCAAAGTCCCTAGCATGGCTTGAAACCAAATCTAGGTTATTAGATGTATGGTATAAGTTAAATTTATATTTAAAGTGTTTAAATATGAATCTAATTAATGAGAAATTAATTAATAGAGATCAATTAATTTATTTATATTTGATATAAATTGATTAGAAGAAGAGAAATAATTATTTTGGGTTGAGAACTCAAAATTAAGACACAGGGGTATTTTGGTCATTTCACAGGGTGACATGTGACACCATAAGATGGTGGCACATGGCACTGCACATAAACTTGCTATATGTCTTTTAATCATGTAAGATGATTAAATTCAAGATTAAATATAAGTTTAACACTTGGCCCAATGTGATTGGGTCAATTAAACCTAGAGCCAATCAGAAGGTGACATGTGGCAAGGGTTTCAAATAGTGACCTAGCTATATAAGGGAATAGATGAAAAGAAAAATACCTAGCTGCTATTTGTTTCATTGGTGCCAACCCAAAGCACCTCTCCCTTTAATCTTCTTCATCTCTCATCAATTCCAAGAGATTTCCCAACAACCTCTTGAATTAAAAAATACTAGAAATCGTTTTTAGTGTCATGTTTACATCTGTAATCTCTAAAAATACAAAACCTAATTTTCTAATTGATTGAAAAAGCTTTAGAAGCTGTTCAAGGGGGTGCCATTGGTGATCTTGGTGTGGACAAGTTAGAGGGAAAACATCTGGTGTCTTGGGCGCATCCCAAAGGTGCCAAACACACTGCAGTGCATCAAATAGGTTAGTGCACTTGTTCTTGATCTAATCTAGGGTTCTAATGAATTAATCTGTTAATTCTAAAATCTTAAATGGCAAATGTAGATCCAAAAATATATTAAAAGAGTTTTAATATGCTGTTTATCATTGAAATCAAATAGATAAAAATAAATCTTGCATGATACATGTGACCCTAGAAAAAAAATTTTGAATTTCAATGATCTAAACTTGTGTTTTTCATGCTTCCGCTCCTTCAATTGGTATCAAAGCCACTATATTTTCCATTTAGATTCTTGATTATATGATTTAATTGTGTGGTTTGATCATGAGATGATAGATCCATTGCTGGTTGCAATGATAAAGGTGGCGGCTTGATAAAGACTCCATATGTGCGCATGGTTTGAGCACTTCTTATGGTGCGCATTGTTTAGGCAATGTTTGTTTAATTGTTGTATGATCTAATGCTCATAATTATGTCTATTTTATGTCTAATTAAATTGTTTAATTAAAGTTTTAAATCACACAATTTAATTTTGATTCAAATCAGAATTTTAAAAGTTGTTTGAATATGATTCAAATCTGAATTTTTAAAGTTGTTTGAATGTGATTCGAATCTGAATTTTAAAAGTTGTTTGAATATGATTCAAATCTGAATTTTTAAAGTTGTTTGAATGTGATTCAAATCTGAATTTTAAAAGTTGTTTGAATATGATTCAAATCTGAATTTTTAAAGTTGTTTGAATGTGATTCAAATCTGAATTTTTGAATTTATTTGAATGTGATTCAAATCTGAATTTTTAAATTTATTTGAATCATATTCAAATATGGATTTTTAAGTTGAATATGAGATATTCAATTTAATTTAAGTATGTATGTTTTATTTAATTATTAAATAGTAATATGCATGATGGATGATCATGGACTATAAAAGACCAATGTGATTGAATTTATTTCTTTTATGTTTCTTTGGGTTGCAAATTAATTAATTTATTTTACTTTATTTTTGGCATGTATTATTAAGGTTGTAATAATTTTTGAGTTGTAATTTCATTTATTTAGTTCTTGTAAATTCACCTTGGTATGCCAATGATTACTATGTAATTGGATTACAAAAAGAACAGGGAGGTCAAGAGCATTGGTGGGACCAGTGGGAGGAATTCAAGATCAAGTGTTGATTATGTACTCCTTCAGCAACTCTTGAATATGAATTAATGAAATGCACCTAGGAATGCCCTGATTCAATTCTTGGTGGCTCAGAATTGAATCCCTTTGAAAGTCCATGATCATACCATATTTATTGTTTATCCACGAATGCATGAGATGTATGGGAATGTATACAAGTATATAATATATGCATGCTAAATGAATAATGTGCAAAGTGAGACCTTAATAGTAATTAGGGCGACCATAAAATCTTCCAAACAAATGATTAAGTTGGAAATGGTATAATTAAAGTAATTATAACATGGGCCCTCCATTGAGGCAATTATTTTTAGAAATTTTAAATACTTGCATAAGATGCAATTAATTTAAGAGATTTTCTTAAGAATAATTAAGCATGAGATGTTGTAAATATGTAAATGGTTTGGTGGCCAATATTGGATGTACCTAAGGACATTAAAATTATTTGCATAATTACTGGCTCAATGGGATCAACTTAACTAATGCAAGATAAGTCAATAATGGATGTACCTGAGATTTTGAGCATTAGGGGCTAGGTAAAGGATTGAACCTCATATGAGATGTGATGGGCAAGGAGTTGCTCACTTATAGTTTATTGTAATTTCAATAACGGATGTACCTGAGGATGATCAATAGAATTATAAGAATTCAATCACCCACTAGAAATCCATCCAACTAGGATTTTCGTTTTCTATTTTGGAAGTGTAGGATTCGCTAAGTTAGTGGGAGGACCAATTTGATTAAAAGACTATAATTATTTTGGTTAATTACATGATACATTTATTAATAAATCTGGTTATTTTCTGCAGCTAATTTTCTGATAATAATGAGCACAGAACAACTATCACCATCCAATATTCTTGCAAGCATACTTGATCGCAATAGGTTGACAGGACCTAATCTGTCTGATTAGCTAAGAAATTTGAAACTTGTCCTAAACCTTGAACATATAGGATATGTTCTAGACTCAAATGTTCCTGGTCCCTTACCTCTAGAGGCCACTCAAGAGGAACATGAAACTTTGAACAAGTGGAAGGAGCATGATATAAGAGCTAAGTGTTATATGCTTGCTTCCATGAGAAATGAGTTACATAAGCAGCATGAGAACATGCAGAGTGCGAGTGAGATCCTTCTTCACCTACAAAAGTCATATGGTGAGCACAGCAGGAATGTTAGGTATGAGATATCTAGACAGTTATTCTTCATGAGGATGTCTGAGGGACAGAATGTTGGGGATCATGTCCACAAGATGATTCGGCTAATTAAGCAGCTGGAACATCTTGACTTTAACATGGATTTCCAACTGCATACGGATTTGATCATTCAGTCCCTTCCTGAGTCATTTGGGAATTTTGTGATAAATTTCTATATGACTAAGCAGAAATGCACCTTGGCTGGTTTACTCAACATATTGGTTATTGCCTAAAAGAATATGCCGGGCAATAAAGGAAAAGAGGTAGCTTTGATTGTATCTTCTTATATTGGAAAGTCCAACAAGAAGAAGGACAATAAGAAAAAGAAACCTTAGATTCCTAATCCTTCCAAGAAGATAAGCTAAACAGATAGGTAAGACCAAAGCTGACAAAAGCAAAAGGAAAGTGTTTCCACTGCCATAATGATGGGCACAGAAATAGGAACTGCCCAGAGTATAGCCAATAATAGAAGCTTGCACTAAGTAGATATTAGACTCCGGGTTGGCAAAAGCTCAACTGTTGAAGCTTTAGCCATAGGATCTAAATCTTTATACATGTATAGACATGTTGTGTATTTAAATAAGGTTTTGCATATACCTGATACCTTTTAAGAACATCATTTCTATATCTAGTTTGACTAGAGATGGTTATGAATTTCAGTTCATGGATGATGTTTGCATTATTTATTTTAGAAATAAATATGTTGGTTCGGGTTATATGCATGATGGACTTTATTATCTAGATAATAATGTTAAATACAAATCTAATGCAAGCAATCTAAAAGAATGCAATGCCATGATGAAAATCAACTCAAGTTCAAAATATATTTGGCACCTAAGGTTAGGCCACATTGCAGAAGATAGGATTATAAAGCTGGAGAAAATGAGGATTTTATCCTCATTGGGTATTGGACCTACTCCAACCTATGAATCCTGCCTTCAGGGCAAAATGACTAAATCACCCTTTGTTGGACAAGGACTAAGAGCTGAAAATATTTTAGAGCTAATACATAGTGATGCATATGGTCCATTTAAAGAAATGGCTAGAGATGGTTTTCATTATTTTATTACCTTTACTGATGATAAATTAAGGTTTGGGTATTTGTATTTGATGAAATATAAACATGAATCCTTTGAAAAGTTTAAAGAATTTAAATCTGAAGTAGAAAATTAAACAGGAAAAAGTATTAAAGCTCTTCGATCAGATCGTAGAGGTAAATACTTGACTACTGAATTTGATGAATACTTAAGAGAGCAGGGCATTATTTCCCATTTGACTCCTCTAGGAACACCACAGTTGAATGGTGTATCTGAAAGGAGAAATCGTACCCTATTGGATTGTTAGTAGTATGCCCTAGAGCATATCATTTAGTATGTATCTTGTACATATTTTTATTAATAAAAGGCATTTCCACTTTTCCGTTTACATAATATATTTATGTGTAATAGAAAAAGTCCATTGATATTTTGTTAGAAATTCTATTCTTAAGTTGTTAAGAATATGAGTGATAGTATTTCTAGTACAAAGTATCATAATTAGGTTCACAATCGAGGATACTTCATAATAAGGACATAACTTATCCAGAAAGATTGTATTCATGTTTGTTACCAAGTTATTTATATGAGATATAAATAAGATGGAATGGTGAGTCTCATGCCATATAGCAAACATGATAGGCACTTATAAATGATAAGTAGGCTTAACCAGTGACACTTATGACAAGCACATGGAGTTTACTCTTGTCAATGTTTTGTCATAAATCATATCAGTGCATATAATCTTTAGACCTGAGATAGCACAGTTATCTTTTATATAGGTAGTTTGAGTTTGATACTGCTTTCATACTTGTACTGTGTATGGGTATATGGGCATGTGTTGGCTCCTACTAGTTATATATGGAGGTAGGTGTTGATCAAGATGGAATCTGTTCCTCTAAGTAAATATATATAAAATCCTATGTTTATTTAATTGCTCTTGATGTTTCAAGTTCCTGGCCAGGACAGATGGATTTATTCAGAAAAGAGTTTCTGATGAGAAAATCTTTTTAATCAAGAACTGGAATTAAAAGAGAACATAATATTCATAGCAAATGGAGTTTGACATAAACTATGACTCTAGCTTGAGTTGGGATTTTGTAACAGAGAGATTCCAGTGCATGGTAACATATGATTATAGGTTCATTTAAGGTAAATCTTATTACTAATTGGGTGGCTATGGTATGCTATGCTAGGTGTTAACCATGGTCTATGAGGTGCATAAAATGATTTAGAGAAATCATTTATGGTAAGAAAGAGTTCTGATGATATTAAGAGTTGATATCATATCTCATTGCCAATTAGTGATGAGCCTAGTAAGTCACACACATACACAAGTTATCACCTAATTAAATATGATTTAATTAATTAATTAAAGATTTAAATTGATTAATTAAATAGGTTTGGTTTGCAATTAGATTGCAAAGTCCCTAACATGACTTGAAACCAAATGTAGATTATTGGATGTATAGTATAAGTTAAATTTATATTTAAAGTGTTTAAATATGAATTTAATTAATGAGAAATTAATTAATAGAGATTAATTAATTAATTTATATTTGATATAAATTGATTAGAAGAAGAGAAATAATTATTTTGGGTTAAGAACTCAAAATTAAGACACAGGAGCATTTTGGTCATTTCACTAGGTGACATATGGCACCATGAGATGGTGACACATGGCATTACACATAAGCTTGCCAAATGTCTTTTAATCATGTAAGATGATTAAAATTAAGATTAAATATAGGTTTGACACTTGGCACAATGTGATTGGGTCAATTAAACCTAAAACCAATCAGAGGGTGACATGTGGCAGGGGTTTAATGTGTTGACCTAGCTATATAAGTGTTGTTATGAATTAAAAATAAGACAACTAGCAGTAACTCCTCCTTGGTCACGCCATTTTGAGGCTCTCCATCTCTTCTTCTTCATCTCTTATCAATTAAAAGAGATTAGCCATCAATCTCTTGAATTAAAAAATACTAGAAATCGTTTCTAGTGTCTTGTTTATATCTTTAATCTCTTAAAAGGCAGAACTTGATTTTCTAAATAATAGAAAAAGCTTTAGAAGCTGTTCAAGGGCTGCCATAGGTGTTCTTAGTGTGGACAAGCTAGAGGGATAACATCTGGTGTCCTGAAGATGCATCTTAAAGGTGCAAATACACTGCAGTGCATCAAGAGGTTAGTGTGTTTGTTCTTGATTTAATCTAGGGTTCTAAAATTAATCTGATTAATTTTAAAATCTTAAATGGAAAATACAGATCCAAAAACATATTAAAAGAGTTTTAATATGTTGTTTATCATTGAAATCAAATAGATAAAAATAAATCTTGCATGATGCATGTGACCCTAGGTGAAAATTTTTGAATTCAATGGTATAAACTTGTGTTTTTCGCGCTTTCATTCCTTCAATTGGTATCAGAGCCACTATATTTTCCATTTAGATTATTGATTATATGATTTAATTGTGTGTTTTGATCATGAGATGATTTATCCATTGCTAGTTGCAATGGAGGTGTGGCAGCATGCTTGAAAAACTCCATCATTGGTGCGCATGGTTTGGCTTACATGGGTGGTTCAAGGTTTGGCTTTTAATTCTGCAATTGTTGTATGATCTAAGGCCTATTCTTTGACTAATTAAAGTGTTTAATTAGTAGTTTTAATCACACAATTAAATTCTGATTCAAATCAGAATTTTAAAAATTGTTTAAATGAGATTCAAATCTGAATTTTAAAAGTTATTTGAATCATATTCAAATCTGAATTTTTAAAGTTGTTTGAATAATATTTAGATCTGATTTTTTAAAAAATGTTTGAATGTAATTCAAATCTGATTGTTTAAAAAATGTTTGAATGTGATTCAAATCTGAATTTATAAGATTGTTTGAATGTGATTCAAATCTGAATTTTTAAATTTGTTTGAATGAGATTCAAATCTGAATTTTTAAATTTATTTGAATCATATTCAAATCTGGATTTTTAAGTTGAATATGAGATATTCAATTTAATTTAAGCATGTATGTTTTATTTAATTGTTAATGTTGACCCCGTGTAGCTCAAAATGAGCATTGATTTTGATGATAACAAAACTCAAAGGGAATCTATCTAACCCAACTTAAAAGTGATGTGTAGATTCTTTGTCTTATTAATTCTTGAAGTTGCAAGGATACTCAAAGGCATTTCAAGACAAATTCAAAATGAGAAAAGGACAAGACTATGGAAGCCAAGACTCAAAGAAAAGGTATGAAAGGCATAGTATTAAGGAGTGAGTCTTAGGTCTTTTGTGAAAAGGATAGATGAGAATTTAGTCATATGGAGCTCAAAAATGAAATTTTATTTTCTGATTACTTTTTCTCATCATGACCTTGGATACTACCATTGAAATATTTTTTAAGGTCTAAATCATTTGACATTGCAAGTTGAGATATGCAGCTGTTGACTTAGTTTGCTAACTGGTTTGCTAAATTTTTTAGTTTGCTAATGAGTTTACTAAAAAAGTTAGTTTACTAACCAGTTTACTGACTGCTCCTAAAATTTCATTAGTTTGCTAATTTATTAGAGCTGTTCAACTTCGCACAAAAGGACAAAATAATGGTTATTTTGTCTTAGGCAGTGTGTATAACGTTCCAAAAGGGTTTCAAACGGTCTAAAATGATTTGGGACTATAAATACACATTCTTTACTTCATTTACACTTGATGAAAGCCTACATTTGAACTCCAACATTGATTTTTCATTTATTACTTTCATTCAAGAGCTTTAAAGATTTTGAGCTTCCATTGGCAAATCAACTCATCTCTTCTTTATAGTTTGATTTGTATTGAGTAAGAGTGAGTGTTACAATATTGAATTGCATTTAAGAGAGGTTGTACAAGCACCTATTGAAGCTTGAGAGAGAAAGTGCTTGTGATAGCACTTGTGAAGGTTTCAAGCTACCTTGGTAAAAGCTTGGTGTTGAAAAGTTGTAAAGGGCTTTTGGTCTCTTGCCTTCAAAAGAGCAAATAGTGGAGAGAAGACTCAAAGAGGGTTCTTTGAGAGAGTGGATGTAGGCTAGTTAAGTAGAACCACTATAAAAATCGTTGTGTTTGATCTCTCTAACCTTAACCTCCTTATTTTTATGCAATTTAAATTTTTCTTGCTATACATGATATTGAATGTTGCTTGAATAGATTGAGTTGATAAATTTGTGGACATATTGAGTGATTTGAGAAATTAGTTATTCATTGTATGATGCATGCTTTGTTAGTTATTGTCATATACATTGATTGAGGCTTGAATTGCAACTTAGGAAAACATTGTTGAAGCACATATTACTTTCATTTTATATAGAGAAGCACCTAGTTGAACAAAGCCGCAATTTTTCATTAGGCTACAAGCAAGGGCCGAAAAATTGTTAAAGTCCAATTCACCCCCCTCTTGGACTATTTTGGGACAACAAATTGGTATCAGAGCCTGTCTCTCTTGCTTAGGGTCTTACAACCTTAGAGTGATCCATAATGGCTAGTTCATCTAGTAATTCTGCCGGTATACCCGCACCATTAGTTGAAGGCTACTCAATCACTAGACCACCACTCTTCAATGGCACTAATTATTCATTTTGGAAAGTAAGAATGAGAAATTTCATACAATCTGTAGATATTGATGCATGGAGAATTATTAAAAATGGTCCACATGTTCCTCAAAAGAATGGCCCAGGAACTACAAAGGTTCCAAAACTTGAAAATGAATATGATGACAATGATTGGAAGAAAATTTCTATAAATGCTAAAGCCATTAATATTTTGCATTGCTCACTTGACCTAAATGAATACAATCGTGTTTCAGGATGTCAATCTGCTAAGGAAATTTGGGATAAGCTTGAAGTGACTTATGAAGGAACTGATGTTGTTAAAGAGTCCAAAGCAAACCTTCTTATTCGAGATTATGAGCTGTTTGAAATGAGGCCAGGAGAATCAATTGCAGATATGAGTTCAAGGTTTACTAATCTTGTGAATCTTCTCAAAGTGCTTGGTAAGAGATTTGAGGAAGCTGAACTTGTGAAGAAAATTCTTAGATCACTTCCAAAATCTTGGGAAGCAAAGACTACAGTTATCCAAGATACCAAGGATTTTAAAACTTTCACCTATGATGAACTCATTGGCTCTCTCATTGCACATGAGATGGTATATAAGAAAGATGAAGTTGAAAATGAGCAAAAGAAGAAGAAAAGCATTGCTCTCAAGTCAAACAAGGATGAAGATAAGAAGAAAGGAGTTGCATTCAAAGTTGACTCAAGTGACAACTCAAATGCTTCAAGTGATGATGATGATGAAATGGCTATGCTTGCAAAAAAATTCAAAAGAGCTTTCAAGAAGGGAGGAAGCAAATACAAGAAATTCTTGAAAAAGTATACTCCCAAGTATAGACACTTCAGAGATTCAAAAGAAGAAATTGTATGTTATGAGTGTCACAAACCTGGACATATCAAGCCCAAATGTCCATTGCTCAAAAAGAAGAAAGGAAAAGAAGATAGGAGCAAGAAAGCTATGAAAGTAGTTTGGAGCAACAGTGAAGAATCTTCAAATGATGAATCAAGTGACAAAGAGACTGCTCTTCTTTGTATGATGGCACTTGAAGAAAAAGTTGAGAGTTCACAAAAGGAAGAAGAAAGTGACAATGAGGTAAATTCTTATGAATCTCCTAATGTAGAAGAACTTGAACTTGCATTTGCTAGAGTATATGATAAGTATAGAAATTATAAGAGAAAGTGCACTAAGATGAATTTAGAAATTGAATCATTGAGATCACAAAATATTGCCATGTCCAATGTGTATAAAGAAAATGAATTTTACAAAGGACAAATTGCTTTGTTTAAAGAACTAGACTTAGAGTTGAAAACCTCAAAAGAAACTTGTGAAATGCTCATTAAGAAAAATAAAGTTCTTGAAGCTAAAGTAGAGTCTTTGACAAATGATTTGGAAAAATTTACAAAAGGAAAAGAAACTCTAGATGTACTTCTTGGAAACCAAAGAATTTCAAATGAGAAATATGGAATTGGTTTTGATGGTTTCATGAACTATGACAAGTACAAGAATCATTTCATTAAAGCATCTACATCCTCCTTGCCTAATGTTACATGCTATTATTGCAATAAAAGAGGTCATATGATTAGTTCGTGTGCATTTAGGAAAGGTCATCTTAAGGTAAAGAAGGTATGGGTACCAAAGGGAACCTTAACTAAGGTCACTAACCCCCAAGGACCCAAAGTTGCTTGGGTACCTAAAGTTCAATGATTAAATTTCAGGTTTGTTTCAAAGGGATGAAGGAAAGTGAAAAATGGTACATAGATAGTGGTTGTTCAAAGCACATGACTGGTGAAAAAGACAAGTTTTCAAAAATCACAATGAAAGATGGAGGATATGTAAAATTTGGAGATAAAGGGAAAGGAAAAATAATTGGAAATGGCACAATTGGAACCAAACCTTGTATTGAAGATGTTTCACTTGTTGAAGGTTTGAAATACAACTTGCTAAGTGTAAGCCAACTCTGTGATAAAGCCAACTCTGTGATAAAGTTTACTTCTTCTCTATGTACAATTAATAACTTAGATAATGATACATTGTTCATTGCAAATAGATCCAATAATGTTTACTTGTTTGACATGAATAATTTTGAAACTAATCATGATACATGTCTAGTATCTCTTGATAACTCTAGTTATTTGTGGCATAGAAGACTAGGTCATGCAAGCATGCATACACTCTCAAAATTGTCTAAGAAAGAACTTGTTAATGGTCTTCCTAAGATTAATTATGAAAATGAATTTCAATGTAGAGCATGTGCACTAGGAAAGCATATTGGAGCATCTTTTAAATCTAAAAATATTGTGTCTACCACTAGGCCACTAGAATTGCTTCATCTTGATTTATTTAGACCCGTAACTCCTACCAGTCTTGGTGGAAAGTCATATGCTTTAGTTATTGTTGATGACTATTCAAGATATACATGGAAATTTTTCCTTGCTCACAAAGATGAAACTTTTGAAAAATTCACCTCTTTTAGTAAAATGGTTCAAAATGAAAAAGGCTTTTGCATCTCATCTATAAGAAGTGACCATGGAACTGAATTTGAAAATCACTTATTTGAAAAATATTGTGATAAACATGGAATCAATCATAATTTTTCAACTCCTAGAACACCACAACAAAATGGGGTAGTGGAAAGGAAAAATAGGACTTTGCAAGAAATGACTAGAACTATGTTGAGTGAAAATAATTTGCCAAAATACTTTTGGGCTGAAGCTGTTAATACATCTTGCTATGTGTTGAATAGAGTTTTGATTAGACCAATTTTGAAAAAGACCCCCTATGAGCTATGGAAAGGAAGGAAACCAAATATCTCATATTTCAAAGCATTTGGTTGTAAGTGCTATATTTTAAATAACAAGAAGGATAACTTAAAGAAATTTGATGCTAAATCCGATGAAGGAATCTTTCTTGGGTATTCAACAAAGAGTAAAGCCTATAGAATGTTCAATAGAAGAACTTTGGTTATTGAGGAAACTATTCATGTTTTGTTTGATGAGACTAACCCTTCTATTAGAAGGAAAAATGCTTGTGATGATAATAATGAGCAGATTTTTGGAAAAGAAAATTTAATATCAAGTCAAGAAATGGAACAAGTTGATGACAAAGATGAGGAAACTCAAGGAGAAACTACAATAGATGTCCATGATGCCAATGAAGATCAAATTAATGAAGAAATGCCAAATTTGGAAGAATTACAAGTAAATGAGCCCCAACATGAAGATTTACCTAAAGAATGGAGATTCCATAGAAATCATCCCCAAGAAGACATTATTGATGATCCATCTCAGAGGATGATGACTAGAGCACAATTGAGAAGATATTTTGGTAATGTTGCTTTTGTTTCACAAATTGAACCTAAATGTTTTGAAGATGCTCAAAATGATGAAAGTTGGATTCTTGCCATGCAAGAAGAACTAAATCAATTTGAGAGAAATAGAGTTTGGAATTTAGTGCCTAAACCAAAAGATCATTCAATTATTGGTACTAAATGGGTTTTTAGAAACAAAATGGATGAAAAAGGCAATGTTGTTAGAAACAAAGCTAGACTAGTGGCTCAAGGCTACAACCAAGAGGAAGGGATTGATTTTGATGAAACCTTTGCTCCGGTTGCTAGAATTGAAGCTATTAGAATGTTGTGTGCCTTTGCATGTTTCAAGGATTTTATGCTTTATCAAATGGATGTCAAGAGTGCATTTTTAAATGGTTATATTGATGAGGAAGTGTATGTTGCACAACCTCCAGGCTTTGAAAATCATGAGCATCCAAATCATGTTTATAAACTTACTAAAGCTTTATATGGTTTAAAGCAAGCTCCTAGAGCATGGTATGAAAGGCTTAGTAAATTCCTTTTACAAAATGATTTTCAAAGAGGCGAAGTGGATACAACACTTTTTGTTAAGAAGCATCATAATGATATGCTCATTGTGCAAATTTATGTTGATGATATAATTTTTGGTGCTACTAACGATTCTCTTTGCAAGAAATTTTCTAAGATTATGTAGAATGAATTTGAAATGAGCATGATGGGTGAGCTCACATTCTTCCTTGGACTTCAAATTAAGCAAATGAATGATGGCATCTTCATAAATCAATCAAAGTACATCAAGGATATGCTAAAGAAATTTAAAATGGAAGATTTGAAGAGCATGGGCACTCCTATGAGTTCAACAATCAAAATTGACAATGATGAAAAAGGTAAAGAAGTGGATACAAAGCTTTATAGAGGTATGATTGGCTCTCTTTTGTACCTTACTGTATTTAGACCAGACATACACTTTAGTGTTTGCTTGTGTGCAAGATTTCAATCATGTCCAAAAGAATCTCATCGAAGTGCAGTTAAAAGGATTTTTAGATATCTCATTGGCTCACAATCAATTGGTTTATGGTATCCAAAGTGTGAATCATTTAATCTTGTTGGCTATAGTGACTCTGATTTTGCTGGAAGTGGACTGGATAGAAAAAGTACTTCAACTACTTGTCAATTTCTTGGTCCTGCACTAGTTTCTTGGCACAGTAAGAAACAAACTTCAGTAGCTTTATCTACAACTGAGGTAGAATATATAGCTGCTGGTAGTTGTGTTGCTCAAATCTTATGGATGAAACAACAATTGGAAGTTTTTGGCCTAAAATATAATCTTGTCCCAATTAGGTGTGACAACACTAGTGCCATAAACTTGGTCAAAAATCCAGTCCAACATTCAAGAACTAAACACATTGAGATCAGACATCATTTTATTAGAGATCATGTTCAAAATGGAAATATCAAAATCGAGTTTGTTGCCTCTGAAAATCAACTTGCTGACATTTTTACAAAACCTCTTAATGAAGAAACATTTTGCAGAATTAGAAGGGAAATTGGTATGTGTGAACTAGTTGTTTGAAATTTAATTCATAATAATTTCATGTTTTACATTTTGTTAAATATGTGAGTGATCTGCTGTGATATAGGTTTGCCAAGAAATCTTTAAAGAATATTAGCTAACTTGTTTGTGTACTCGTGAAATTAGTTTACTAAGTTGTATGCTAATATTGCGTGACTAAGATTAGTTTGCTATATCTTGTACTGTTCAAATTTCAAACCGAAAGGTGATTGCTCTTGAAATTTTTCTGCATGTACAGCAATGCATTTATCTTTTCACATTTGATATCACATTCTCAGTGCTGTGTCAGACATGTAGAAATGTTTATGTGTGCATATAGGGACAGATAAACTTGTTTGAAATATAGAATAAAATAAAATAAAAAGTAAGAAAACTGGTTCAGTTGAAAGTACAGTGACACTGAAAAGCGCGGGACTCAAGAGGACTTAAACCCTCTGCCACATGAAACCCCCACGCTTTCTCTCTCTCTCCTCTGTATCGATTGCCGACACCTCCCAAAACACACCCATTCTCTCTTTCCGGCAAAACACACCCTAACCCACCAAATATCTCAACTCTCCTTTCCTCGTCCACTCTTCTCTCACCAAAACGCCCATATCAGATTTCATTTTGTTTTAATGGCTCGCACCAAACGAAAGTCCCCTATTGCTGCGACTGCTTCGTCTTCCTCATCAGCATCCGACGATGTTCCTGTCGCGGCATTGCGAAAGAAAATGAAAGGAAAGCAAAACGTACCTGCATCGAAGTCAGCAAGTGAGTCTTCAAATCCATCCAAGGGTGTCGAATCCCCTATACCGATGCCAGAAAAGAAAAAGAAGGGACAGAAGCAAGGGCTGGATACGCAACGAAAAATGCGTACCGTAAAATCTTCGGGTTCAATGGATAAAGCACTGTTGGATTGCAAATTCATCAAATGGGAGAACTTTAATCAGGTAAATTTTCAATTCAAAGAGCTTTTTGAGTTTCAAGGTTGGTTGGATGTGTGTGAATGTGCAAATGAGTATTACCCTAGCCTTGTTCAAGAGTTTTATAGAACCATGAGAACTGTTGATGATGAGGACAGATTTGAAGTAATTTTGAATAACAGTACGTATGATGTTTCTGTTGAACTGATAGCCACGGCTTTGAAATTGCCCAATGATGGAAATAAAATTTCCACACATAAGGATGTTGCTAGGGTGGCAGGATTCAATTTGGTTGAGTTTGAAAACGAGGTGTTCCCTGTTAACACTACCAAAAATGAAAAGTCCACTAGCACAAAAGCACTACAACATATCAAAATCATTCACAGTATGGTGAACTACATTTTCTGTCCTAAATCTGGTAGCTATGGTTATTTGAGTCACTTGGACATGTGTATTATGTGGCACATTGTGCACAAAGTTAGGATGAATTTGGCTTATTTAATCTTCAAGAACATGTGCAAAGCTTATGGGATTGGAAAACTGCCTTATGCACATCTGTTGACTGCTGTGTTTAAAGAGCTACATGTAAATGTTTCTAAGGAAAGCTCTAGAACTGATTTAATAGTGCTTAGGGAAATACATTCGGAAACTGATGGGAGAAAGAAAAGATTTGAAAAGGGTGGTTCCTCCTCTGCTAAGGTTGATTCTGAATCTGCTAGTGAATTTTTGAGTGAAATTCAAGGGATAAAAGCTACTGTTAATGAACAATTTAGTTCAACAAATCAGTCCCTTGACATTCTCAGAAAATTTGTAGATGTGGTTAACTATAAAGTGAGTCACCTGCTCATTCAAAATGAGGAGTTAAAAAGGCTGATTATGGATCTTCAGCAGGCCAAGGACACTGGCGTTCCAACTAAAGTTGAGGCTGGTACCCAAGTTTCTGCTGATAAGGGTGAAAGCAATAAGGTTGGTGAGTCTCATGATGCTATGGCACATGAAAGTGATCAAGTTGCTGAACCTGAGCTTGAACCTGTAGTAGAAGCACCTGTTGAGCATGCTACTGAACAGGTGATTGAACCTGAAATTGGCCTCACAGCTGATGTCCCTACTGAGCATGAAATTGAAAAGGTTGTAGAACCTGAAAGGGAGATGCCTGTTGAACCTCCACCTTCACCACCAGTTGAGATTGCTGCTGTTCCTACACAGCACCAGGAAACTTCTTTAAAAGATCACCAAGCTAGTGCTCAAACTCATTCTGCACACGCTGCGCAAAGAAAGAAAGGTAAGAAAAGGTACAAGTCCACCGTGTCAAATCCATACTGCACTCGCCACTGCTTCTTGAACCACCTTCTGAAGAAGATGAGCCCGAGAAAGATGATCAAGTGGCTGACCAAGCACCTCAGCCCCCTGTTATTAAACTCCCTAGGAAGAAAATGGTGCCTTCAAAATCCACTCGCAGGAGTAAAAGACTTAAATAGCATCTCATCTGGATTTTTAGTTTTCTATCTGCATATTTAGTTTCCTTGTCTGTTTGCTACTATTGGTTTTTAGTTTGCTACTGTCTACCTTACTGCGTTTACTTTGGGCTAACATGATTCTTTTTGGATTATTTTCTCCTGTTTCCTTTTTTATTGATGACAAAAAGGGGGAGAATGGATATGGATATGTGAATATGCGTTCATAATTGTGTTGATGAACATGGAAATAAGGAAATGTGTTCATATACTTGTGAAGTGTGATGATATGTGAATATGTGTTGATACTTGTGTTGATGGAAATGTGTTTATACTGGTGTTTATACTTTTGAATTGTGAATATGCTTTATAGCATAAATTCAGGGGGAGCTTATAATAGATTTCTTGGAAATTATGAGCATATATTTAGGGGGAGCATTTTCGGTATACTATACTTGAATTTACATACTCACATAAACTTTCACACACCTTTATTTTTTATTGTTGATTCAGTTGAGTTTTGTCATCATCAAAAAGTGGGAGATTGTTGACCCCGTGTAGCTCAAAATGAGCATTGATTTTGATGATAACAAAACTCAAAGGGAATCTATCTAACCCAACTTAAAAGTGATGTGTAGATTCTTTGTCTTATTAATTCTTGAAGTTGCAAGGATACTCAAAGGCATTTCAAGACAAATTCAAAATGAGAAAAGGACAAGACTATGGAAGCCAAGACTCAAAGAAAAGGTATGAAAGGCATAGTATTAAGGAATGAGTCTTAGGTCTTTTGTGAAAAGGATAGATGAGAATTTAGTCATATGGAGCTCAAAAATGAAATTTTATTTTCTGATTACTTTTTCTCATCATGACCTTGGATACTACCATTGAAATATTTTTTAAGGTCTAAATCATTTGACATTGCAAGTTGAGATATGCAGCTGTTGACTTAGTTTGCTAACTGGTTTGCTAAATTTTTTAGTTTGCTAATGAGTTTGCTAAAAATTTTAGTTTACTAACCAGTTTACTGACTGCTCCTAAAATTTCATTAGTTTGCTAATTTATTAGAGCTGCTCAACTTCGCACAAAAGGACAAAATAACGACTATTTTGTCTTGGGCAGTGTGTATAACGTTCCAAAAGGGTTTCAAACGGTCTAAAATGATTTGGGACTATAAATACACATTCTTTACTTCATTTACACTTGATGAAAGCCTACATTTGAACTCCAACATTGATTTTTCATTTATTGCTTTCATTCAAGAGCTTTAAAGATTTTGAGCTTCCATTGGCAAATCAACTCATCTCTTCTTTATAGTTTGATTTGTATTGAGTAAGAGTGAGTGTTACAATATTAAATTGCATTTAAGAGAGGTTGTACAAGCACCTATTGAAGCTTGAGAGAGAAAGTGCTTGTGATAGCACTTGTGAAGGTTTCAAGCTACCTTGGTAAAAGCTTGGTGTTGAAAAGTTGTAAAGGGCTTTTGGTCTCTTGCCTTCAAAAGAGCAAATAGTGGAGAGAAGACTCAAAAAGGGTTCTTTGAGAGAGTGGATGTAGGCTAGTTAAGCCGAACCACTATAAAAATCGTTGTGTTTGATCTCTCTAACCTTGACCTCCTTATTTTTATGCAATTTAAATTTTTCTTGCTATACATGATATTGAATGTTGCTTGAATAGAGCGAGTTGATAAATTTGTGGACATATGAGTGATTTGAGAAATTAGTTATTCATTGTATAATGCATGCTTTGTTAGTTATTGTCATATACATTGATTGAGGCTTGAATTGCAACTTAGGAACACATTGTTGAAGCACATATTACTTTCATTTTATATAGAGAAGCACCTAGTTGAACAAAGACGCAATTTTTCATTAGGCTACAAGCAAGGGCCGAAAAATTGTTAAAGTCCAATTCACCCCCCTCTTGGACTATTTTGGGACAACAGTTAAATAGTGATTGCATGATGGATGATCATGGACTATAAAAGACCAATGTGATTGGATTTATTTCTTTTATGTTTTCTTTGGGATTGTAAATTAATTAATTTATTTTAATTTATTTTGAGCATGTATTATTAAGTTTGTAATAATTTTTGGGTTGTAATTTCATTTATTTAATTTCTTATAAATTCGCCTTGGTATGCCAAGGATTAGTATGTAATATTGGATTGCAAGAAGTTCAAGGAGGTCAAGAGCATTGGTGGGACCAGTGGGAGGAATTGAAGATCAAGTGTTGATTATGTACTCCTTCAGCAACTCTTGTAAAATGAATGAATGAAATGCACCTAGGAATGCCCTGATTCAATTCTTGGTGGCTCAGAATTGAATCCCTTAGAAAGTCCATGATCATACCATATTTACTACTTATCCATGAATGCATGAGATGTATGGGAATGTATGCAATTATATGATATATGCATGCTAAATGGATAATGTGTAAAGTGAGACCTTAATAGTAATTAGGATGACTATAAAATCTTCTAAACAAATGATTAAGTTGAAAATGCTATAATTAAAGTAATTATAACATGGGCCCTCCATTGGGGCAATTATTTTAAGAAATTTTAAATAGTTGCATAAGATGCAATTAATTTAAGAGATTTTCTTAAGAATAATTGTTAAGCATAAGATGTTGTAAATATGTAAATGGTTTGGTGGCCAATATTGGATGTACCTGAGGACATTAAAATTATTTGCATAATTACTGACTCAATGGGATCAACTTAACTAATGCAAGATAAGTCAATAATGGATGTACCTGAGATTTTGAGTATTAGGGGCTAGGTAAAGGATTGAACCTCACATGAGATGTGATGGGCAAGGATTTGCTCACTTATAGTTTATTGTAATTCCAATAACGGATGTACCTGAGGATGATCAATAGAATTATAAGAATTCAATCACCCACTAGAAATCCATCCAACTAGGATTTTCGTTTTCTACTTTGGAAGTGTAGGATTCGCTAAGTTAGTGGGAGGACCAATTTAATTAAAAGACCATAATCATTTTGGTTAATTACTTGATACATTTACTAATTAATCTGGTTATTTTCTGCAATTAATTTTTTGATAATAATGAGCACAGAATAACCACCACCATCCAATATCCTTGCAAGCATACTTGATCGCAATAGGTTGACAGGACCTAATCTCTCTCATTGGCTAAGAAATTTGAAACTTGTCCTGAACCTTAAACATATAGGATATGTTCTAAATTCAAATGTTCCTGGTCCCTTACCTCCAGAGGCCACTCAAGAGGAACATAAAATTTTGGACAAGTGAAAGGAGCATGATATGAGAGCTAAGTGTTACATGCTTACTTCCATGAGTAATAAGTTATAGAAGTAGCATGAGAACATGCAGAGTGTGAGTGAGATCCTCCTTCACCTACAAGAGTTGTATAGTGAGCACAGTAGGAATGCTAGGTATGAGATATCTAGGCAGCTATTCCGCATGAAGATGTCTGAGGGATAGAATATTGGGGATCATGTCCACAAGATGATTTGACTGATTAAGCAGTTGGAACATCTTGACTTCAACATGGATTTCCAACTACAGATGGATTTGATCCTTCAGTCCCTTCATGAGTCTTTTGGGAATTTTGTGACAAATTTCCATATGACTAAACAGGAATGCACCTTAGCTAGTTTACTCAACATCCTGGTTATTGCCCAAAAGAATATGCCGAGCAATAAAGGAAAAGAGGTAGCTTTGATTGCATCTTCTTCTACTGGAAAGTCCAACAAGAAGAAGGGCAATAAGAAAAAGAAACCTCATATTCATGGTCCTTCCAAAAAGATAGCCAAACAGAAAAATAAAGATCAAAGTTGACAAGGGTAAAGGAAAGTGTTTCCACTATCAGCAGGAAAGTGTTTCCACTGTCCAAAGTATAGCAATCTAAAAGAATGCAATGCCATGATGAAAATCAACTCAAAATTCAAAATATATTTGGCACTTAAGATTAGGTCATGTTGCAGAAGATAGGATTGCAAAATTGGAGAAAATGGAGATTTTATCCTCATTGGGCTCTGAGCCTACTCCAACTTGTGAATCTTACCTTCAATACAAAATGACTAGATCACCCTTTGTTGGACAAGGGCTAAGGGCTGAAAATATTTTGGAGCTAATACATAGTGATGTATGTGATCCACTTAAGGAAATGGTTAAAGGTGATTTTCATTACTTTATTACCTTTATTGATGATAAATCAAGGTTTCGCTATTTGTATTTGATGAAATACAAACATGAATCCTTTGAAAAGTTCAAAAAATTTAAATCTGAAGTAGAAAATCAAACAAGAAAGAGTATTAAAGATCTTTGATCAGATCGTGGAGGTGAATATTTGAGTACTGAATTTGATGAATACTTGAGAGAGCACGACATTGTTTTCCCAGCTGACTCCTCCAGGAACGCCACAGCTGAATGGTGTATCTAAAAGCAGAAATCGTACCCTATTGGATATGGTGCGTAATATGATGAGCTATACTAACATGCCAATCTCTTTTTGGGGATTTGCATTAGAATCAGCTTTGTATATTCTGAATAGGATTCCATCAAAATCAGTTTCTTCCACACCTTATGAGATATGGCATGGAAGAAAACCAAGTCTTAAGCATATTAAGATTTGGGGTTGTCCAGCTTATATCAAAAAGCTGAACACTGATAAATTGGAAACCAGATCAGAAAAAAGGTCGATTTGTTGGATATCCAAAAGATAGTTTTGGATATTATTTTTATTTGTCTACTTCACAAAAGGTTGTGATAAATAGAGATGCACATTTCTTGAACAACAATTTGTTCAAGAAAGAGGCAAAGGAAGGCAAATAGAGTTGGAATTGGAGAATTCTGACCAATCAACAGATTAGATGGATATAGATCCATCTAGTCAACCTATACCCATTGATGAAACATCTACAGCAGTTCCTTGTAGAACAACCAGGGTATCTCACCCACCAGTGAGATATGGTTTCTTTCATGAAGAAGAACAAGAGTTGTCTACTTATGAAGAAGTAGATCATGGAGATGATCCACTCACCTATGAAGAAGCTATATCAGATATAGACTCTTCAAAATGGATTGATGCTATGATAAGAATTAAGTTTGGGATCTTGTTGACCCAACTGAAGGTATTGTACCTATAGGGAACAAATGGGTTTTCAAGAAGAAAATTGGTTCTGATAGAAAGGTAGAGACCTATAAGGCAAGGCTAGTAGCGAAAGGGTTTCGCCAAAGGCTCGGAATCGACTATGAGGAGACTTTCTCACCTGTTGCCATGCTTAAATCAATTAGGATTCTATTAGCAATAGCTGCATACTATGATTATGAGATTTGGCAGATGGATGTCAAAACAGCTTTTCTCAATGGATACATTGCAGAAAACATTTTCATGGAACAACCCAGGGGTTTTGAATCCCAAGATGGTTCCAAGGTATGTAAGCTAAAGCGATCCATTTATGGCTTGAAGCAAGCTTCGAGGAGTTGGAACATCTGTTTGGATGAAGCCATTAAATCCTTTGGTTTTATCAAAAATGAGGATGAGCCATGTGTATATAAGAAGGTTAGTAACAGTGCTATCACTTTCCTTGTCTTATATGTAGATGACATACTGTTGATGGTTAATGACACAGGTATGTTGACAACTGTAAAGGTATGGTTGTCAAATACATTCTCTATGAAAGATTTAGGGGAGGTAACCTATATTCTTGGGATTCACATCTATAGAGATAGAGCAAAAAGAATAATTGGTTTATCCCAAATTATATACTTGGAAAAGGTGTTAAAGAGGTTTAACATGCTTGATTCCAAGAGAGGATTGTTACCAGTGAGACATAGTATCCATCTTTCTAAAGAGATATCTCCAAAGACACCTGAAGAAAGAGATAAGATGGCCAGGATTCCATATGCTTCGGTTATTGGAAGTTTAATGTGTGCATTGTTGTGCACTAGGCTGGATATCGCATATGCTTTTAGTTTGACTAGCAGGTATCAATCCAATCTAGGTTTGAAACACTGGATAACTATCAAGAATATCCTTAAGTACTTGAGAAGAACTAAGGATTTATTCTTGATCTATGGAGGTGGAGACTTGCAATTGGATGGTTATACTGATTCTGATTTCCAATCAGATATCGATGATAGAAAGTCTACCTCTGGATATGTGTTCATTTGTAATGGAGGTGCAGTCAGTTGGAAGAGTTCCAAACAGAGTATGACTGCAGATTCCACTACCGAGGCTGAGTATATTGCTACATCAGATGCTGCAAAGGAAGCTGCTTGGATAAAGAAGTTCATGACAAAACTTATAGTAGTTCCTTCTATTGAGTCAACAGTTCCACTACACTGTGACAATAATGGAGTAGTCATACAGGCTAAGGAACCAAGGTCTCACCAAAAATCCAAATACATAGAAAGGCGCTATCACATTATCAGAGAAATAGTTGGGCAAGGTGATGTAGCCATGCAGAAAATAGCATCAACTGAAAATCCAGCTGATCCATTCACTAAGCCTATGTCACAGACTCAGCTAAACTGTCATCTTGAGAAGATGGGTCTAAGATATTGTAATGAATGGCTCTAGTGCTAGTGGGAGATTGTTAGTAGTATGCCCTAGAGCATATCATTTAGTATGTATCTTGTACATATTTTTATTAATAAAAGGCATTTCCACTTTTCCGTTTACATAATATATTTATGTATAATAGAAAAGGTCCATTGATATTTTGTTAGAAATTCTATTCTTAAGTTGTTAAGAATATGAGTGACAGTATTTCTAGTACAAAGTATCATAAATAGGTTCACAATCGAGGATACTTCATAATAAGGACATGACTTATCCAGAAAGATTGTATTCATGTTTGTTACCAAGTTATTTAGATGAGATATAAATAAGATGGAATGGTGAGTCTCATGCTATATAGCAAACATGATAGGCACTTATAAATGATAAGTAGGCTGAACCAGTGACACTTATGATAAGCACATGGAGTTTACTCTTGTCAATGTTTTGTCATAAATCATATCAGTGCATATAATCTTTAGACCTGAGATAGCACAGTTATCTTGTATATTGGTAGTTTGAGTTTGATATTGCTTTCATACTTGTACTGTATATGGGTATATAGGCATGTGTTGGCTCCTACTAGTTATATATGGAGGTAGATGTTAATCAAGATGAAATCTGTTCCTCTAAGTAAATAGAGATAAAATCCTATGTTCATTTAATTGTTCTTGATGTTTCAAGTTCCTGGCCAGGACAGATAGATTTATTCAGAAAAGAGTTTCTAATGAGAAAATCTTTTTAATCAAGAACTGGAATTAAAAGAGAACATAATATTCATAGCAAATGGAGTTTGACATAAACCATAACTCCAGCTTGAGTTGGGATTTTATAATAGAGAGATTCCAGTGCATAGTAACATATGATTATAGGTTCATTTAAGGTAAACCTTATTACTAATTGGGTGGCCATGGCATGCTATGCTAGGTGTTAACCATGGTCTATGAGGTGCATAAAATGATTTAGAGAAATCATTTATGGTAAGAAAGAGTTCTGATGATATTAAGAGTTGATATCATATCTCATTGCCAATTAGTGATGAGCCTAGTAAGTCACACACATACACAAGTTATCACCTAATTAAATATGATTTAATTAATTAATTAAAGAGTTTAATTGATTAATTAAATAGGTTTGGTTTACAATTAGATTGTAAAGTCCCTAGCATGACTTGAAACCAAATCTAGATTATTGGATGTATAGTATAAGTTAAATTTATATTTAAAGTGTTTAAATACGAATTTAATTAACGAGAAATTAATTAATAGAGATTAATTAATTAATTTATATTTGATATAAATTGATTAGAAGAAGAGAAATAATTATTTTGGGTTAAGAACTCAAAATTAAGACATGGGGGCATTTTGGTCATTTCATAGGGTGACATGTGGCACCATGAGATGGTGACACATGGCATTACACATAAGCTTGCCAAATGTCTTTTAATCATGTAAGATGATTAAAATTAAGATTAAATATAGGGTTGACACTTGGTACAATGTGATTGGGTCAATTAAACCTAGAACCAATTAGAGGGTGATATGTAGCAAGGGTTTAATGTGTTGACCTAGCTATATAAGTGTTGTTATGATTTAAAAATAAGACAACCAGCAGCCACTCCTCCTTGGTCATGCCATTTTGAGACTCTCCATCTCTTCTTCTTCATCTCTCATTAATTAAAAAAGATTAGCCATCAATCTCTTGAATTAAAAAATACTAGAAATCGTTTCTAGTGTCCTGTTTATATCTTTAATCTCTTAAAAGGCAGATTCTTCTTCATCTTTCATCAATTAAAAGAGATTAGCCATCAATCTCTTGAATTAAAAAATACTAGAAATCATTTCTAGTGTCTTGTTTACATCTTTAATCTCTTAAAAGGCAGAACTTGATTTTCTAAATAATAGAAAAAGCTTTAGAAGCTGGTCAAGGGCTGCCATAGGTGTTCTTGGTGTGGACAAGCTAGAGGGACAACATCTGGTGTCCTGAAGATGCATCTCAAAGGTGTAAATACACTGCAGTGCATCAAGAGGTTAGTGTGTTTGTTCTTGATTTAATCTAGGGTTCTAAAATTAATCTGATTAATTTTAAAATCTTAAATGGAAAAAACAGATCTAAAAACATATTAAAAGAGTTTTAATATGTTTTTTGTGATTGAAATCAAATAGATAAAAATAAATCTTGCATGATTCATGTGACTCTAGGTGAAAATTTTTGAATTCAATGGTATAAACTTGTGTTTTTCGCGCTTCCGTTTCTTCATGGATATGGTATGTAATATGATGAGCTATACTCATATGCCAATCTCCTTTTAGGGATTTGCATTAGAATCAGCTTTGTATATTCTGAATCGGATTCCAACAAAATCAGTATTTTTCACACCTTATGAGATATGGCATGGAAGAAAACTAAGTCTTAAGCATGTTAAGATTTGGGGTTGTCCAGCTTATATCAAAAAGCTGAACACTAATAAATTGGAAACCAGATCAGAAAAGGGATGATTTGTTAGATATCCAAACAAATGTTTTGGATATTATTTTTATTTGCCCACATCACAAAAGGTTGTGATAAGTAGAGATGTCACATTTCTTGAACAACAGTTTGTTCAAGGAGGCAAAGGAAGGCAAATAGAGTTAAAATTGGAGAATTCTGACGAACAAATATATCAGATGGATATAGATCCATCTAGTCAATCTACACCTATTGATGAAACATCTACAGCTATTCCTCGTAGAACAACTAGGGTATCTCACCCACCAGTGAGATATGGTTTCCTTCATGAAGAAGAACAAGAGTTGTCTACTCATGAAGAAGTAGATCATGGAGATGATCCACTTACCTATAAAGAAGCTATATCAGATATAGACTCTTTAAAATGGATTTATGCTATGAAATCCGAGATTGATTTCATATATAAGAATCAAGTTTGGGATCTTGTGGACCCACCTGAAGGTATTGTACCTATAGGGAACAAATGGGTTTTCAAGAAGAAAATTGGTTCTGATGGAAAGGTATAGACCTATAAGGCAAGGCTAGTAGCGAAAGGGTTTCACCAAAGGCACAGAATCGACTATGAGGAGACTTTCTCGCCTGTTGCCATGCTTAAATCAATTAGGATTCTATTAGCAATAGCTGCATACTATGACTATGAGATTTGGCAGAGGGATGTCAAAACGGCTTTTCTCAATGGATACATTGAAGAAAACATTTTCATGGAACAACCTAAGGGTTTTGAATCCCAAGATAGTTCCAAAGTGCGCAAGCTAAAGTGATCTATTTATGGGTTAAAACAAGCTTCGAGGAGGTTAAACATCCGTTTTGATGAAGCCATTAAGTCATTTGATTTTATCAAAAATGAGGATGAGCTATGTGTATATAAGAAGGTTAGTGATAGTCTTGTCACTTTTCTTATCTTATATGTGGATAATATTCTATTGATGGGTAATGACACAAGTATGTTGACAACTATAAAGGTATAATTGTCAAATACATTCTTCATGAAAGACTTAGGGAAGGCAACCTATATTCTTGAGATTCGCATCCATAGAGAAAAAAGAATAATTGATTTATCCCAAAGTCTATACTTGGAAAGGGTGTTAAAGAGGTTTAACATGCTTGTTTCCAGTGAGACATGGTGTCCACTTTTCTAAAGAGATGTCTCCAAAGACACCTGAAGAAAGAGATAAAATGGCCAAGATTCCATATGCTTCAGCTATTGGAAGTTTGAAGTATGCAATGCTGTGTACTAGGCCGGATATCGCATATGCTATTACTTTGACTAGGAGGTACCAATTGAATCCAGGTTTGGAATGCTGGATAGCTGTCAAGAATATCCTTAAGTACTTGAGAAAAACTAAGAATTTATTCTTAATATATGGAGGTGGTGACTTGCAATTGGATGACCATACTAATTTTGATTTCCAATCAGATATCGATGATAGAAAGTCTACCTCTGGGTATGTGTTCATTTGTAATGGAAGTGCAGTCAGTTGGAACAATTCCAAACAGGGTATGACTGCAGATTCCACTACCGAGGCTGAGTATTTTGCTACATCAGATGCTGCAAAAGAAGCTGTTTGGATATAAGGAACCTCAGTCTCACTAGAAATCCAAACACATAGAAAGGTGCTATCACATTATTAGAGAGATAGTTAGGCAAGGTGATATAGCCATGCAGAAAATAGCATCAACTGAAAAATCCAGCTGATCCATTCACTAAGCCTTTGTCACAAGCACAGTTAGACCGACATCTTGAGAAGATGGGTCTAAGGTATTATAATAAATGGCTCTAGTGCTAGTGGGAGATTGTTAGTAGTATGCCCTAGAGCATATCATTTAGTATGTATCTTGTACATGTTTTTATTAATAAAAGGCATTTTCACTTTTCTGTTTATATAATATATTTATGTGTAATAGAAAAGGTCCATTGATATTTTGTTAGAAATTCTATTCTTAAGTTGTTAAGAATATGAGTGACAGTATTTATAACACAAAGTATCATAAATAGGTTCACAATCGAGGATACTTCACAATAAGGATATGACTTATCCAGAAAGATTGTAGTCATATTTTTTCCCAAGTTATTTATATGAGATGTAAATAAGATGGAATGGTGAGTCTCATGCCATATAACAAACATGATAGGCACTTATACATGATAAGTAGGTCGAACCATTGACATTTATGACAAGCACATGGAGTTTACTCTTGTCAATGTATTATCATAAATCATATCAGCGCATGTAATCTTTAGACCTGAGATAGCACAGTTATCTTATATATAGTTGGTTTGAGTTTGATAGTACTTTCATACTTGTACTGTGTATGGGTATATGGGCATGTGTTGGCTCCTACTAATTATATATGGAGGTAGGTGTTGATCAATATGGAATCTGTTCCTCTAAGTAAATAGGGATAAAATCCTATGTTCATTTAATTGTTCTTGATGTTTCAAGTTCTTGGCCAGGACAAATAGATTTATTCAGAAAAGAGTTTCAGATGAGAAAATCTTTTCAATCAAGAACTGGAATTAAAAGAGAACATAATATTCATAGCAAATGGGATTTGACATAAACCATGACTCCAGCTTGAGTTGGGATTTTGTAACAGAGAGATTCTAGTGCATGGTAACATATGATTATAGGTTCATTTAAGGTAAACCTTATTACTAATTGGGTGGCCATGGCATGCTATGCTAGGTATTAACCATGATCTATGAGGTGCATAAAATGATTTAGAGAAATCATTTATGGTAAGAAAGAGTTCTGATGATATTAAGAGTTGATATCATATCTCATTGCCAATTAGTGATGAGCCTAGTAAGTCACACACATACACAAGTAATCACAAAATTAAATATGATTTAATTAATTAATTAAAGAGTTTAATTGATTAATTAAATAGGCTTGGTTTGCAATTAGATTGCAAAGTCCCTAGCATGGCTTGAAACCAAATCTAGGTTATTGGATGTATAGTATAAGTTAAATTTATATTTAAAGTATTTAAATATGAATTTAATTAATGAGAAATTAATTAATAGATATTAATCAATTAATTTATATTTGATATAAATTGATTAGAAGAAGAGAAGTAATTATTTTGGGTTAAGAACTCAAAATTAAGACACAGGGGTATTTTGGTCATTTCACAGGGTGATATGTGGCACCATGAGATGGTGACACATGGCACTACACATAAACTTACCATATATCTTTTAATCATATAAGATGATTAAAGTCAAGATTAAATATAAGTTTAACACTTGGCACAATGTGATTGGGTCAATTAAACCTAGAGCCAATCAGAAGGTGACATGTGGCAAGGATTTTAAGTGGTGACCTAGCTATATAAGGGAAAGGATGAAAAGAAAAATACCTAGCTGCTATTTATTTCATTGGTGCCGCCCCAAAGCACCTCTCCCTTTCATCTTCTTCATCTCTCATCAATTCAAAGAGATTTCCCAACAATCTCTTGAATTAAAAAAATACTAGAAATCGTTTCTAGTGTCTTGTTTACATCTGTAATCTCTCAAAATGCAAAACATGATTTTCTAATTGATTGGAAAAGCTTTAGAAGCTGTTCAAGGGGCTGCTATTGGTGTGGACAAGCTAGAGGGACAACATCTAGTGTCCTAGGCGCATCCCAAAGGTGCCAAACACATTGCAATGCATCAAACAGGTTAGTGCACTTGTTCTTGATCTAATCTAAGGTTCTAATGAATTAATCTGTTAATTCTAAAATCTTAAATGGAAAATGTAGATCCAAAAATATATTAAAAGAGTTTTAATATGCTGTTTATCGTTGAAATCAAATAGATAAAAATAAATCTTCCATGATGCATGTGACCCTAGAAGAAAAATTTTGAATTTCAATGATCTAAACTTGTATTTTTCATGCTTCCGCTCCTTCATCCCACCCAAATACATTTTGACACCTCATTATAAACCCAATTAAAAGAGTTAAATGGGCTGAAAAATCAAAAGAATTTTGCTCATTCTCTTCCTTCTGTCAGTCGAAACCCACTTCACACTCTCTTCCACCATTAAAAACTTCACCCAAGCTTCATATCACCTACCAAATCACCTCAAAACACCATCTTCCCTTCACAAAAACTTGTCATCACCACTAGAGCAAGACTTGGGCAGAAAAAAGAATGAAAATAAAGGATTTTGTCAAGCTTTGATTGACACACAACAAGGTTAGTGCCAATTCATCCTTAAAACTTTGTATATATATTATGTGGAGTATGAAATGAGGGTGAAATTAAGAGATTTGAAACAAGTTTTGCATGAATAAATTCTACCAATTTTGGCAGCCTTAAGATACATTAGGGTTTCATTGATTAGATTGAGTTATAGTTGTACATGGCTGTCATTGAACATAAATTTGATGCTTTGATTCATTGGCTGCATGTATATGGAGAATTGAAGTTTTTGGAGTTAGGGTTTGGACAACAAATTTATGATTTTGCTCATGTAGTGGTGAAAGGAAGTTCTAATGGTCAATTAGTGACCATTTGATTGTGTTTGACGAGGAAATGAAGTAAATTGTGCCATAGGAATGGAGGTTAGAGGTGCTGCCTTGAGTGACTCGCAGGACTGGGTGTGAATTCGGCAAGGTTGGATAGCTTTAACATGAGTTGTGTAGGTTCAATTGGTGCAAGGCTAATTGGACATGAAATTAGACACATAATGGCACAAATTTGATGAAGAAACTTGCCCAGAAAACAAACTTAGGATACCTTAAAAATTGATCAAATTCAGGTAACCAACCTGCTAGTCCTAGAAATTGACTAAATGAACAGTGTTTATTCAAATGGTCAAAACTCAGTGTAGAAATGTCCAAATGACCTAAATTTTATATCAATGGAAAGTTTAGACAATTTAGAACAACTTTCATGAAGAACATAACTCCAAATTTTAACCATAACTTAATGGAATTGTCCAACAAATTCAAGATACCAAATTTGGCAGAACCAATTCTGCCTAGAAATTCTGGGTACAGGTCAATCCGGCCAGTTATGGTAAAATGGCCATAACTTGAGCTAAAAAACTCCAAATGGAGTGATTCAAAAAGAAAATTAAAGAAGATACATAAAGGAACAACTTTGATGAAGAAAATTTTACCAAATTTCCACTGTAACAATGACCAATGGAACGGTAAACTTAAGGTATAAAATCTAAAAATTTTGAATAACATTAAATAAGCTTTGAATGGTATTGGAAATCAATACCAACAAAAATAAAATTCAAAATGTGGTATCTTGGTGAACTTAGGTTTAAAAAATCCATTATGTATTAAAAAGTCAACTTTTGTGTAGGAATGGTCAAGTGAATAGTAACCTCAATAATATTAATGCAAAGGACCAAAACTTAAATTGCAAATGATAAGTTATATAAATAGTGTAATGAATAAATGGATCATGTTAATATATGAATGAGACATTAGTTCTCATTATTGTAGAAAGAAAAAGTATTTTGAGTACAATAGTATAGAAGGATAATTGATGTGAATTGTGATCATATAAATGATCAAATGAATGCATAAATTATGTAGAATTGTATTTTAAAAATTTATATTTTCGCTAGGAATAGAATCGAAATATTATAAATTATTATTGGAGCTTATAATGAAATAATAAAATAATGAAACTTATGAACACTTAATGGTACTATGTGCCCATGTATTGCCTAGACATGTGTGTCAGATTGGATAGATTGGCATGCCATTAGAGTATTATTTTAGCAGTACTACATAAGGCTTTATGCCTGTATTCATGGCTTTATGCCCGCACTCATAGCTTTTATGCCCGATTATATGATATCATGGCTTTTTAGCCATACTAACTGCATATGTGGTTGACGTTCCACGTCCCACAGTATGACGGCCCGAGGCACCGCAGTGTCCAGTGCCAACGACTCGTTATCCAGTTTAGTCAGTCTATCATAGGTTACCTAGGCAGTGTAAATTATTGAAATTATTTAAGAACATTAGTATTGAATGAAATGAGGAAAAGGATTAGCAATAGAAACATAACTCAATCAAGTAGTACAAATAAAATTTTCAGAATTGTAGGAACCGAAAATACAATACTCCTAGAATTAATCTGTATATGGAATATTATTACTGTATAAACTCAGCACTTCCAAAGAGGGACAAAATAGAATATAAGATAGTTGATATTAGAAATATCATACCAAATTTAATTGATACCCAAGGATCTAAATTATACTTTGGAATTATACTTTAGTCTTTCTTATTTGTATATATTATTTTTTTGTTATATTATTGCACCACTAAGCAGAAATGCTTAGCGCGATGGATTTGTTTTCTTTGCGCAGGTACTGAAGCTAAAATCCAGTGGACATTCTGAATGGAATTTTTGGAGTCCAGATCTGTAGAAGTGTTAGAAGTGTTCAAGTTGTCACATCTTCAGCAATGCATATTGATAGGGCTCACAAAAGTTATTTTATGTATTTATAATTAGTTATTAATTGTAATGTAAATTATGGTATTGTAATTAATTTGCACATCATGTAAATTATGAAGTTTGAGAATTTTAATACATAAATTGAGTATGAATGGATATGTATGCAAATGAGTTGCAAGAATTGAATGTGTGAAGAGATTATTATGAAAATAACTGATGAGATTTTATTATGAAAATATTGTTGAAATTTCAAGTAGGTGAATAGTAAAATACACCAAATAGTAATAGAAACAGGGGAAACTCCGCTGGTTTCTCCATAGAAAAATAATTGATATTAAAATATAACAAGAACAAAATTTTTAAATGAATAAAGTAAGATAAAATAAGGTGCTCCGGCACCGAATGTAGAACGCCTTGCTCGGCTACACTGTAATCGGCTGAGGGGTGTTACACACAAACTCGGATTGAACATATTACTACGAACCGAATGATTGTGGATCCGTTAACTAAAGCTTTGCCCATTAGTGTTTTTCAAAAACATGTTACATATATGGGCGTAGTGAAAACTTTTGATGATACTTTGGTTTAGTGGGAGTATGTTTTATGTTACATTTGGGTTAGCAAATGTATGGAATGCTTAGACCAATATTTTTGGACATATCTTGTCACATATTCTATTTAAATTCAGTTTTTTGTTTTTAAGATTTTGTTGGCACATATATATAATATTGTTTTCCCTATCAGATTCAATGTTATTTTGTTTGTCATTACATTAACTGAATTTTATAGATTGAATTACTTACTTGTTATTGGATATTATTTTGTATTTTATTAATCTGTACTTTTAATTTAATAAATTGATTACTGCTATCTAAGTAGGAGATTATTGGATTATTTATTTGTATCTAGATGTGGATTAGTATTAATCAATTGTTAGACTCATTGACAGATTAAATAATGATATCAAATAATAAGTTTAGTAATTGATAATATCTAAATGGATTGGGTTATGTGATTGAGTAAGCCTGTAATGGGTCAAGCTGTCCATAAGCCCACTAAGGAAGAGGCCCCAACTCTCAGTTTTATATATATATATATATATATATATATATATATATTCTGATAACCCCATGTAACATCAGACAGAATTCATATAGAATTTGAAGACTGTGGATATTAATAGTTGTGAACCTACCCTTTTTGTTTCCGTTCTTCATTGTTCATAGAAAATCATGGATACAAGTATATTTTCATGTACACATATTCTCTAATCATGTAATCTATAATGATTTAATTTATTTTCTAACAATTGGTATCAGAGCAGAAAATAAATTATTATAGATTACATGATACCAATTGTTAGAAAATAAATTAAATTATTATAGATTACATGATTAGAGAATATGTGCACCAGAAAATATGTTTGTATTCATGATTTTCTATGAACAATAAAGAATGGAAGCAAAAAAGGTAGGTTCACAACTCTCACTATCCAGTTTTATAATTATATAAATATTCGATATTAAATGGATTTATATATATATATATATATATATATATATATATATATATATATATATATATATATATATATATATATATATATATATATATATATATAGGATTGAGAGTTGGGGTTTCTTCCTTAGCGGACTTATGAACGAACCTAACCCATTACTGGCTTGCCCAATCACATGACTCAATTCATTTAGATATATATATATATATGACTGAGAGTTGGAGTCTCTTCCTTTTAGTGAGCTTATGAACAACCTGACCCATTACTTGCCTAATCACATGACCCAATTCATTTAGATATTACCAATTACTAAACTTATTATTTGATATCATTATTTAATCTGTCAATGAATCTAATAATTGATTAATGTTAATCAACATCTAGATACAAATAAATAATCCAATAAAAGAAAAAAAAATTAATGTTACTGATGAATTTTAGGCACTTCTTCATGGTTTGATGCTTGCTTGGGAGATGGGTATGCGTAAATTGACTGTTGAGCTGGATTCTTAATCTGTATTGGAATTGCTCTCTTTTGATGAGGGGAAGAATTTACGCTTTGTGAATTTAATTTCTCAGTGTTGCAGCCTGCTTAGGCGCGATTGAGATGTTAGCTTGTCTCATTGTCGTAAAGAGGGTAATAGAGTAGTTAAATCTTCTTTAGGTTATGATGTTCTATAGCCTCATCTGGCGGAACAAGAGAGCTACTTGAGGACAGAGCAGAAAATTGAGTTAGTCGGTTTAAAAAATTTATTTAATTTAATTTAAAAAATGATGTTATATAAAACAATAAACTATTTATTGATAGAAAAAAAATAATTCATGTAAATTTTCTATATATAATAAGAATATAGTAAATATTGAAGAAAAATAATTTCAAATAATAAATTCATATTATATTTTTAAATTTATAATTATTTTTAATAATTTTTTATTTTTTAATATATATAATAAAAAAATTATTAAATAATCGATCCAATCCATTCAGTAGTTAAACCTTCACAATTTTCATAATGAAAAAAAAAAAAAAAAACCTTTCAACACTTATAGGCAATACCAATTCCAATTTCATAAGTAAATTCATGGATATATTAAATTTTTTTTTTATTCGTACTAATTTTTGAGTGAGTCCACCAAAGATTTTTTTTAATTTCAATTGACTTAAAATTTCCTATAAATATATATATATAATAATTTAATTTATTTTTATTTTATTTGATGAAACTTTAATGTTTATATAATTAATTTTTTTTGAACTGAGCAAGAGTTGACTCCACTTTTCCAATCCACCCATGACTACTTCTCTGGGATTTAAAAGGCTTAGCTTGGCCTATAATTAATTACCTGCATTCGGTGAATTTGTTCCTTTGGAATTTTTTTCCTCCTTTGTATTAAAAAAAAGGTAAAAAAAAAATCCATTGAAATATTATTATTGTTGATTCATAGGAAATTATTTTCTTCTAGTAACACAAAATAGAGACTAAGGACTAAAAAACGATAATGCGGGAGAGCGTTGCCGTTAAAAAGGGGATGAAAGCCAGCTTTAAAGTGAATAGATGTTATACATTCAAAATTAATACATGTTACACTGCAATTAATTGTTGTTGAGCTTCAATCCTGATTTCTTCCTTCATCTTCCTTATAAACTCTTCAAATCTCCGATTCAGTTCCTCTGTACTAGCTAGCTCCTCATTTCCTCCTCCTCCTCCTTCTTCTTTTTTATCATCTTCTAGATTTCTTTTGACTAAACTCCCTCCTCTTTCTTCGTCGTTGCCTTCATCTTCTGCAATCAAATCTTCACGTTCTCGCTTCTGTAAATTCTCTCCCTCTTGTTCTTGTAGTTCATGTTTATGCGCTGCTCCTTCTTCTTCTTCTTCTTCTTCTTTGGCTGAAAGTGCAACATCCTCTATGGACGCAATATCAGCGACTGTTGGTTTTACTGCTGATAATTGGCCATCAAAATCAAACCCAGAAGTTGAAGATCTGCAAGAAACCGAACTCTTAGCGAGTACAGCAAGGATTCCATTACAAATGAGAAACACGTACTTCCTTTCAAGTTTATGGGTCAAGAATGAAAGTAGACAAGTGTTGAAGCAGACATAGAAGGAATTGGGAAACAAAGAAAAGCCCAGAAAGAAGCAAAGAGAGAAAAAGACGAGAGACATTGTGAGAAGAACCTGCAGGTTCCGTCTCAACAAGTGGTACTTATAGTAGACTATTTGGCCAACTTCTGGGAGCTTCTGGTGCCCAGTTTGATCCATCTTATGTGCCTTATATGCAATCAAAAGGAGATTCCCTAGCTTAGAGGGTATACGTCCTTGAAAGGGGCAGCGTAAATTCAGTGATGAACTGAAGCTTACGAGCGCTTGTTGAATATGGAGTTAGATCGAGTCGAAGGATCTCTTTCCATTTATACTACTCCTGTGCAATGGGTCTCTATAGTAAATTACAAAAATAGCCCTGCTGATATGAATTGGGGGAGGGAGTGTCATTAAGCTTTTTAGGAAAAGAAGAAAACCAAGGCAGTGAAGCTGGGCCAGTCGACATGTTGTTCCTCGAAAAATCTTCAGTGAAGTTTCTAGCATGTGTCGCACCTTTGTCTCTTGGGAGGACGTGCAAATTATGATTTATTGCTCCAATATTCGAAGGGCCCAGTCTTAGATTTATAATGGGCTAAGTTTAATAAATGGAAAAAACATGAAGAACCAAGTGAATTTATATTAAATGTGAAACGATAAAGATGATAAAATTATTTTATGTATAAAAATTAAGTTTTTTTATTAAAATATTTTTTAAATTATTTTTATTAAAAATATAAAAATTTAAATTTTAAATTATGTCAATTATATTTATTATAATTATAATTTCAAAATAAATTAAAAGTTTTATGTATTTTCTCTCTCTCCTCTTTAATTAATAATTTTTTTTAACTAGGCTTACACATTTAAAAAAAGTTATTTATGTAAATTAAAAAAATTAAAATTAAAAATAAATAATATTTTTATTTAATTATTTTATTTTAATGTGTAAATTAATATTAAAAAAAGTACAATGTATATTTCTTTATTATAATTAAACAAATGATCAATATGAATTTAAATTGATTAAATTAAAAAAGCATGAAGAATCAAGTGTATTTATATCAAATGTGAAACAATAAAGATGATAAAATTATTTTATGTATAAAAATTAAGTTATTTTATTAAAATATTTTTTAAATTATTTTTATTAAAAATATAGAGATTTAAAATTTAAATTTTAAATTATGTCTGTTGTATTTATTATAACTATAAATTTCAAAATAAATTAAAAGTTTCATTTACTTTCTCTCTCTTCTCTTTAATCAACGATTTTTTTTGTAACTAGGCTTACACATTTAAAAAAAAAGTTATTTATGTAAATTAAAAAAACTTAAAAATAAAAATAAATAATATTTTTATTTAATTATTTTTATTTTAATGTATAAATTAATATTAAAAAAAGTACAATGTATATTACTTTATTATAATTAAACAAATGATCAATCTGAATTTAAATTGATTAAATTAACTCAACTAAACTAATAATATAAATCGATTAAATTGATCCGATTAATATATATATAATAATAAATAATTAATTAATATTATAATTTCAAATGAATTCAATTGATTTAATTAAAAAAAAGTATTTCATATAAATAAATTATATATTTTTACTTAATTGAATCAATTAAATGATCAATTCACTGAAATATATGATCAATCTAACATGTCACATATTTAATTGATTCAATTAATTGAAATATATATTCAATTGAATCATTTAAATGATAATTGTTACAGTTGATCCAAATATATATGAATAATGTGATATAATGTGACATGTTGCATACTTAATTGATTCAATTAACTAAAACATGTATTTAATTTAATCATTTAAATAATAATCGTCACAATTGACTCAAAATATTTATGATCAGTTGATTCAATTGATTCAATTGATTAAAAATATATATGGTCAATTGACATAATGTGACATGTTACATAATCAATTGATTCAATTTACTTAATTAAGGGTTAATAATAATCGTCATAATTGACTCAAAATATATATGATCAATTGACATAATGTGACATATTACATAATCAATTGATTCAATTTACTAAATTAAGGGCACAATTGACAAAAATATATGATCAATGTAACATGTCACATACTCAATTGATTCAATTAACTAAAATACATTATCAATGTGACATGTCAGATACTCAATTGATTCAATTAGCTAAAATATATATTTCATCGAATCTTTTAAATAATAATTGTCACATTAACAAAAAAAAATTATATGATTAATGTGACATTGTACATAATCAATTGATTCAATTTACTCAATTAAATGTTCAATTGGCTAAAGTAAATGATCAATGTGATATGTCATATACTCAAAATGATTCAATTGATTTAAATATACATTCAATTGAATCAATTAAATAATAAATGTTATAATTGACCAAATATATATGATCAATACGATATTACACATAATTAATTGATTTAATTAACTCAATTAAAAGCTCAATTAACTAAAATAAATAATTGAAGTGATATGTTACATACTCAAATTGATTCAATTGATTTAAATATATATTCAATTGAATCAGTTAAATGGTAATTTTCATAATTGGCTCAAATATATATGATTAATGTGACATGTTGCATACTCAAATTGATTCAATTGACTTAAATATATATTCAATTAAATTATAATTTTTGCAATTGACTCAAATGTATATAATTAGTGTGACATTACACATAATCAATTTGATTCAATTGACTCAATTAAAAACTCAAATGACTAAAATACATGGTTAATGTGACATATAACATACTCAAATTAATTCAGTTAACTCCAATATATACATTTAATTAAATCAATTAAATTATATTTTCACAATTGACTTAAATATATATGATTAATATGACCTTACACGTAATCAATTGATTTAATTGACTCAATTAAAAGCTTAATTTACTAAAATATATAATCAATATGACATGTCAAATACTCAAATTGATTCAGCTGACTCAAATATATATTAAATTAAATCAATTAAATTATAATTTTTGTAATTGATACAATCAATGTGACATGTCACATGCTCAGTTTATTTGATTCATTAAAACATATATTGAATTGAGTTCATATAGATTCATCATATTTACTCAAATCAAATAAGTATATTAATTTATCTGTCACTGTCTAATTCAATTTCGTATCACAGATCAAATTTAAATTAATTTTAAATTGAATAATAATTAATTAATTTAAATTTAAATCATTTTTGTTTAAAAATCAAATTATTAAATTTAATTAAAGTCAAATATTAAAATTAAAAGTGAGATAAATAATTTGATTTAATTAAAATTAATCCTCACATTAACCGACCATATTTTTTTTAACTAAACTAGCCAGGGCAAAAAATTTAGCATCTTGTACCTTACACATTTTATGTGATGCACATGATTTTTTTCAATTGGTACAGAGTTGAGGAAAAAAACTAAAATCCCTCCAAACGATAAATATTGGCTAAGAGAAAATTGTTTCATCATAAATATTGGCTAAAGGAAAAAGTATATATGGATTGTACTCTTTAAAGCATTAATAAAATAAAATTAAAATAAATTTTCAAAATTAAAATTAAAATATTAAGTATATGTTATTAAAATTCAAATAATTACATATGTTTTCTTCAATGTGTGTAAAGAAAATAAGTGTAGAGAAGAAGTTTAATTTTTTTTTCTTGAAAATGAAAGCATAATTTATTACTATTTGCTAAAAAAGATAATGTAGTTAGACAGAAATAATTGAAAGAGGAAAGAGTAAAGAATATAGGGAAATTTTACCTCCAAAAATATAAAGGGTAAACAAGACATTTTATGTTGTTGAAAACCCTTTGATCCACATTAATTGTGAATCTACTTGATCCCTCAATCACGATCCTTAATAAATATTTTAACAAATGGTGTTGTTTTAACCGATGTTGCTACAGGTAAGGTCCCAACCAGATAAATGCAAACATTGACATAATAATTAATCACTGGAAGATAACTGTCTATCAGAGAAAGAAGAATTAGAGAAGAAGAGGAATAAAAAAGATTTTTATAGTAAATGCATTAAGAAATCTACTTAATAATCATTTAAAGAAACTCATTTAAAAACTCATGCATATGCCAACCATTTATCTTGGTTTTGATAATATTTATATTAATTTATTTATTCTATCTTAATTATATTAATAAAAATTAAAAAAATTTAAAAAATAAAAAATCTTTAAGAATTTTATAAAAAATTCTTAAAATAAAATGTAAAAAAATAGGTAGATATACAATGAATATTATAATTAATATAGTTGTTTCCACATGAAATTGACTTTACTTAATTTATATGTGGATATGGCCTTTTTCGCATGTGAGAGTTGGATTGTGAGCGTGTCAGGAACGTGTATGATCTCATTTGTAAGTGTATTTGCACCGATCTAATTTCTAATTAGAACGATTGGCGGGAAACAAAGGAATGAACTTTCTCGTGGATTCCTTGACTCAATTAGGATGTGCTTCGTTAAAATCTCTACTTGATCAACTTGAAAAATCTAAGAACTAGAATGGACTGTTGAGAAATTAAAAGATCGCTTGTACATAAAAGAGTAAAGATTGATCATGGTTTATTGCTTTGCAAAGTAAATTTGTGCAGAAAATATAAAATTTGCACTTAATGTTTGCTAAGAAAATGTAAATATGTGCAAAAATTGTAAGTGAGAGCTTTGAGAAATTGAAGAACTGATTTGCGTGAAAACATAAACATTTACAAAAATTATAAACTGGCTTACTGAGAAATTAAAGAACTGATTTGCAGAAATTAAAATATGGATAAAAAAGCTGTAAATTGCATTGAAAATTGAAAAGTGTGCATACAAGAATCGAAATATATGCAGAGAAAATGTAATTGCTTGCTTGAATTAAAAAAAAAATGACTAGAATTAAATTTGATGCTAGACTGAAAAGTAAAAAATTGCTTGAAAATGTAAAAAAGTTAGCTAAATTAGAGAAAATTTAAGTTAAGACATTGTGTTTGTCAGGTGTTGATTGAGTGATTGGTTGTTGTTGTGGGTCTTTCCTTGGAGTCCAGCACGTCTATTTATAAAGTTTGTTGGATACAAAATTTGCACCACTTTCTCCACTTTGCAACTTTCAATAACCACCTGTAATCACCTATAACCACCTTTGTCTACTAACACCACTACAGCATAACCACCTGTAACCACTTACTCACATGACTTTGTCCACTTGTCCACCTGCCCACTACTCCACTTCCATGCTTATATTTAGTAGATATTTTTAGACACTAAATAAATAACATCAACTAGTACGATAATTATTTAATTAGACTAACTCCGCATAATTAATATCCACTGACTTTTGATTTTTTGTCAGCTTGAACTATGGTTTGATTATATTAAATTGGCAATTTAATTTAACATTTCAGACCTATTAATTAACTGAGACCCAAAAATATTAAAATTAAATTATAGGGCAAACAATAGTTATATTTATATTTTGATGTCATAATTAATAATTATATAAAATATTAATTTTTAAATTGAAAAATTTATTAATTGATCCAATCAAAATGTAGAAAAAAAGAGAAAAAAAAAATCAAATTCCTATTAAAGTTTTAAATATTAAAAACTAGTAAAAAAATAGTAATATACAATGAATGTAATTCATATAGTTATATTTTCAATGTCATAATTAATAATTATATAAAAATATTAATTTTAAATTTAATAAATGTCACACCTTACCCCTCTATAAGGCATAACATAATCCCGTAAAATACCTAATGAACTACCGAACTTCACTTACTGATAACTCATTAAGTACCCTACAAGGGATTTTAAAACAATTTTCTTACTTTTGTTAAGTGGTGAGCATTTTCTAGTTGGTATCAAAACATTTAATTAAAGTTGAAAGTTAGTTGAAATTTTTGGCCCATTTTATTTTTCCGTAAATTTTATAAAAATTTTGGTAGAGTTCCATCTGTATTTTGAGAAAACAGTTCTTCAAATACCTGAAAAAAAGCACTTCCAATAATTTTTCTCAACAACTTATTCAAATTCACGATCAATCTCAACCAATTTCTCAAGTTTCAAAATTCAACAATCCTCATTTCTCAATTTCCAAAAATCAGTAATCATCAAGACCTCATTTCTCAATTTCAAAAAATCAGTAATCATCAAGATACTGTCAATCAATTTCATTCATTCATATTTCATTAAAGATAAACAATTTATATATACATCATACTAAAAATTTACATTAGGAAATTCCAAACTAAAATTTACGAAAACTTTATATAAACTTTATACAAGCTGCTCAAGACCAATTTTACATGTCCATACATTTACGTGCGTTATATACATCAAAATAAATATTTACAGTCAGGGTATAACTTATACCCGATATAACTTCAAGGTAAGTCGTTCCACAATCCTTAGTAGCTCACTCTGCTGCTCCTCTAGTCTTTAAATCTGTGACAGCAATAACAGCCATCGCTGAGTACTAGGACTCAGTGGTGCACAACATACTAAAATATTCTTTATGTAGAATTTAAATCACATTTATTCAAAAATTGGACTGAGCATGAGAGTTAAACACGAAACATGAATTATGAGATTTTAATCTAAACAATTTCATTTCAAAGTATCAAAACACATTTCATAAAACCCACAGTTATATCATGCCATTCGAAACAAATATAATCTCAATAGCCAGAGGCTAAGGAGAAATCACATCACAAGGCTAGCTAGCTCAAATATATGGATATCCATTCAATTTCTTCTTCTACTGGCACGCACCTCAATACTTCAGCCAGAGAAGGAATCAAAATTCGAAACTGATTACCCTCACTAGTCATGCTAGTGAGGTGTTCAAATATATGGTCATGACACTGTGGTTTCAAAACTTATCTTAACAATTTACTAAACATTGTCATTTCAAATATACACAATAATTTTCAACAATTCAAAGCAAAGCATCATAAATAAGGTTACAATTCACTATTTCAAATTATTCCAAACAATATGTAGAAAATAATTTGCAGAAATTATACGTTGTGTACAAACCTCAAGCGAGTCGCCTCTTGGCCTTGACTCGATTCCTCGGGTTCTTTCTCGGTATTCTTTTCAACTGAAACACACAATTTTACAGTATTTCAGTATCATAACTTAGCATAAATCCAAAAATAAATTTAACTTCACTTTTACCTAGCTCTAATGTGCTAAACTCGATGTTCTTTAAATTTTGTGTTTCGGGGTTACTATTCACTACACTATTCAAGTCAAATTGTTAACTTTCTAAGGCTTAATAGGTATGGAAATTCCAACTTCACCCACATACCAAATTTTGGTCACTAAATTTTTTGGTTTTGGTTGTTTACTCAAATTCTAAGTCTTTTAGGCAAATTTGTAAATTTTCAGTTTTAATGTCTCAAGTTGTACTGTTCCATTGGTCATTTTACTGTTAGAATTTGGCAAAACTTTCTTCATAGAAAATGTTCCCTATTGTCTTAAGTTTATTCTCCTTTTTGAATCACTCCAATTAGAGTTTTGTAGCTCAAGTTATAGCCATTTGAACCATGGCTGTCGGATTGGACTTAACCCAGATTTCTGGGCAAATTTTGGTTTTGGCAGTTTTAGGTCACCAATTTTTGGGTGCCCAAATGACTTGGTTAATAGATAATTTGGGTTTGTATTCTTCATGAAAGTTTTAGGTCTATATCTCAACTGTCCACTGGTAAAATTTCAGGTCATTTAGACCTGCCTAGCTCAAGTTATGGCCAAATGAACAAACACTGTTCATTTGGTCAGTTTGTATTGTTCATTTGGTCAGTTTGTACAGGGCAGACTGAGAATTTTCAGATTTGGTCAATTTGTTCACTAGGTTTTGGTCACTTTTTAGGCATGCTTCCTAAATGAAAATTGTGTTATTTAGTGTTTATTTTCATTCCCAATTGGTCTCATACCAATTGGACTTGTGAATTTTCAGTTTTGGTCCCTCAAAGGGACCTTGCAGCATGACCACATTGAATCCAAATTTAACCTCAATTCAAACACTTCCAACACACTTCATTTGGTCACAAATGACCATTTCTCACTTCAAACTAGGTCAAACACATCATTTCACCATTTCTCCAAATTTTGTCTCCTAAACCCTAAGTGTCCAAAACCCTAGTTCACCCATTCATTGCATTTAGTTAATTCAAAGCATTTAACTATAATCACTCAACTACTTGAGGTTCATATTCCCATCCAAACCAATCAAACCATGCAAATCACACTCCCCACAATGCTGGCCGAAATTCCCTCTCTTCCTAATCATGCAATATTTTCCAATTTCTTCATATAATTCCATTCATTTCTACCCTAAATCCATCATATATACTAAAAAGAAAGATTGGATTAGCTTACCTTAAGTGAGCAGAATTTGTCTCTCCAATTCTTCAAACTTTGCTTGATTTATTTACTCCCAACCTTCTTATCAAAGCTCAAACACAAGTTTTAGTTATGGGATATAGAGATTTCATGGCAAGATTTAGGGTTTAAAGGAAGCTTTAGGTGGCTTCAATGAAGGTTTTCATGAAGTAAATGGAAGGGATGGGAGAGAGAGTGGACAGCTTGAAGTTAAAGAAGAAGACCATTTTTTTTTTCTTTTCTCTTTTTTCTTTTTAATTGTTAGTAATTATCCCAAAATGTCAAATTTTAAAAATAAAAATTTATTGCATCATTCTTATATCACCACATGATGTCATTACCTTTTCAACTTTTCTTTTTCTTTTTTTTTATTTATTTTTCTATTAGTTCTTTAATTTAATTCCCGACTCTGAAATTTTTTTTCTCTGATTTTATTTGACAGTTAGGTCAGGAGTCATCTCTTGGGGTCAATTGACCAAATTGGCCCTCGCCGGTTCAACCCGATTTGCAAATACTTCAATATTTCTTCCGGCTCCCTAACCTAATTATTTGACTGGCTTAACAATTCTTTTTCATGATTTTCTCTTTTCCACTGTGTTTGTAATAGTCTTAAGGACCGCGGCATCACATTTTACTGTTCGAAATTTGAGTTTAAATCGACTTCGCAGTTGTTCCCGAGAAGGTCACCCATCGCTGTGACTCTCGGCTCGTTTAACTTCTTATGTTCTGTTTTTCTTATTTATACTTAACTGATTCACAATTACTAATTATTTGTGTTTATGGCTTATCTAGTTGTCTTAAGTGTGGTTCTAATCCCCTTAATTGTCTGGACCGACTCTGATCACCGGAATAGTGAAATATACCAAGTTATGCAAATAGGGGCGTTACAATAAATATATGAATTGGTCCAATCAAAATGTAAAAATAAAGGAAAAAATTTAAAAATATGTAAAAAAATTGACAAATAAGATGCTAAATAAATAGAGAGTCACCTTTATATATATATATATATATATATATATATATATATGATTTTATTTTAATTATTAATTACAATGAATGCTATATGAATTTTATTATGATGGATGATAAAGATATTTTTGCTATACATTCAATAGTTTTATCAACTCCGCCTAAGTAGTTTGCGCTTAGCCGGTCCAAGCCCGGAAAAAGGAGGAGGGTTACGGTAGGTGACAACCAGCGTAAAAATTTCGTCACACCTTATGATATGGATTCAAATGATATAAATGTTGGGGCATCCTCTACTTACGACACGCTACATCGGAGCCCAGGTATAGTGAGAAATATGCAAGGGTGTAGGGTGTTCACCGAAAGCGATGCGCTATGCTGGCGCCCGGGTGTGTTGTTAAGTGAGCAAGGGTTCCCACATCATGGACTGGTATGGGTAAAGAAGTTAGTCCATAGGACAGATATTAGAACAGATAGTGAAATAGAACACAAGATAGACATAGAAAAGAATAGAAGATATTATAGAAGGAGACCAATTAGGAAGGAACAAGATAGGAGGAGGATCAGGGTTGGTACTTGGAATGTTGTATCACTTATAGGAAAATTAATGGAGCTTGTGGATGCCTTGGAAAGGAGAAGGGTGAATATTGCTTGCATTCAGGAGACTAAATGGGTAGGAGAGAAAAGTAAGGAAGTGGGTAATTCAGGGTACAAAGTGTGGTTTACCGAAAAGGAGAGAAATAAGAACGGAGTGGGCATAATCATAGACAGGACATTGAAAGACGCTGTAATAGCTGTAAAAAGAGTAGGAGATAGAATTATACAAGTAAAGCTAGTACTAGAAGGAGAAACAATAAATGTAGTTAGTGTTTATGCCCCATAAATAGGACTAGATAGTGAGAGTAAACAAAGGTTTTGGGAAGATATGGATGATTTAATGCAAAGCATACCAAATTGTCACGACTCAAAATTCTGAACCATGATCGGTACATAATTTAAGTATTCTTAAATCATGCAAGCCTTATCAGAGTATCTTGAATGAACATATTGTCACTTACTAATCCTGAAAATAGACAAAAATCCAAATAAATAAAATGCTCAATAAACATCATAAATATCCCATAAGTAAACTGCGGAGTCTCTACAGATTTCAAATAAAAACTTAAACTGTTCAATAAACTAAACTAATTATTAGCCTGAGAAAATATGAATTCGGGCATATCATGAGAACAAATCAAAGTTGTCCCTCTCCAAAAAATGGACTGAATATTTGGATCAGCTGCATAATTCTACTGATCTGAAACAGATAACAGACAGAGAAAACGTGGTTTGAGCTAAATGCTCAGTGAATAATAATTATAGCACACAACGGAATAGGAACAGGCAGACGCTTGATTAATTTCACAATAAATTTTCTATTCAATAAAATCATGCTCATTCTGTCAAAATCATTAATAAAATAATTTCATAAACATATATGTAAAATAAATTCATTCAATAAAAATTTTATGGTACAGTGCACCAGGGTGATGATACCCACATCACCAAAGGCCAGATGGTAAGCGCGCTACCAAATATTAGATACCTTCCTCCTCCTTCACAGATATCAATGCATATGATACTAATCCAACCCATAAACTACAATGATGCATGACTCGACAATGTAACCTAATACTGTGATAGTCCAAATGGCGGGGCCAGATAACAGAAACAGATACTGGGCACAGGTACCAATTCAAAATAGAAAATCAATCAAAATCAATAAAAAATTTCAGATAGCCAATAATAACTAATAGTACAATTCCAATAGTGTATTTCAATAGTTTCAGAGAGTCAATAAAATCAAATTAACCTTAAATCAAATCAAATAAATTTTATAGTCAAATATCATTCAATATAAATATATTAAAGGCCTGTTCCCGGAATCCTAATGGGTCTAATGCAGAGATAGTTGATAAAATTAATTATTTAATCAAAATCGAAATAAAATTCAATAATAAAATAAAACTCTAGAAAATCACATATAAAATAATTGTTAAAATATTGATTTAAAATTTCATTTAATAACAAACTTAAATGCTAAGAAATTTTAAAAGGGACTAAACAGTGCCATGTACTATATTTACCACTCACCTGGAACCTCTAAGACAATAGTTATTTTCAATAGAAGAGAGACAATTTCAACTGACTGATTAAATATTCAAATCTCCTACATACCCAAAATTTTAAAAAAAAATATCAAATAATAATAAAATAAAATAACATATATATATATATATATATATATATATATATATATATATATATATATATATGGGACGGGACGAGACGGGAGGATTTGCGGATTTGCAGTGGATGAACAATTATACTTATATATATATAAACATGATGAATGGGATAAACGTGATGAATGCGAATGGATGGGACGGGACGGAACGTGATGAATGCAAAGGGATGGGACGGGATGGACAGGACGAAAAAAAAAAAAAATATATATATATATATATATAACAATTAATTATTGTCTAACAGTAATTATGATCAACCCAATTCAATATCAATGATCAAAAATAAATTTTTAGAGTAGTTGTAACAGATCAAGAAAAGAAAATAAAATTAGATTCACCCATTATCGAACAAGGAATGAGAATTTTTACCTTGAAAATAGAATCGAAGGTGATGGATTGAGAAATAAAATTTTAGAAATTTTCTGCGCACATCAGATTATAAATCGTAAATTTTTATATATTTATATATATATATATGTACATATATAACAATAATTAAAAGACGATGAAAATACCGGTTGAGAGTATTTGGTAGAAAAAAGAGGTGACAAACAGGTCTTGAAAGCAAAGTTTAGCAGAAGAGATGATTAGGGTATATATATATATATATATATATTTCAAGAGTTTTATTAGGTGTAGAATGGGATCAGAGTTATTATTGTACTGGGTTGTTCAGATTACAGATATATATTTAATTTCAAAATGATATATATATATATATCTAAAAATAAATAAACAGGCTATCCCATAAAATATATATTATTTTTTTCTTATAAATATATTAAATTATTGTTAGCTAATTAAAATAAAATAAATAATAAATAATAAATATATATGGGTTTCCACACAAATGAAGAGAATGTTTTCATTGGTGGAGATTTAAATGGACATGTAGGAAGTGATAGGCAAGGTTATGAGAATGTTCGTGGAGGTTTTGGTTTTAGCAGTAGAAATGAGGAGGGAAGAAGCATCCTGGATTTTGCTATGGCATACGACTTAATACTAGCAAATACCTACTTTATAAAAAGAGAGTCACATTTAGTGACTTTCAAAAGTGGGCAACATAGAAGCCAAATTGACTTCCTCTTAACCAGGAAGACAAATAGAGCTTTATGCAAGGATTGCAAGGTCATTCCTGGAGAGCCTTTAACAAGTCAACATCAGTTAGTGGCCTTGGATGTCAAGTTTAGGAACAATTCAAGTAAGGTCAGAAAAAATAGTGTAGCTCGAACAAAGTAGTGGGAGTTCAAAGGAGTAAAGCAAGTGAAGTTCAAAAATGAGCTTCTCAAGTCTGAAGCATGGAAGCTGGATATGGAGGCCAAAGATATGTGGATATAGATAGCATCAAAGATTAGATAAGTAGCTAGAAAAGTACTTGGAGAGTCTAAAGGACATGGACCACCCTCAAAAGAGAGATGGTGGTGGAATGAGAAGTACAAAATGCAGTGAAGAGAAAAAGGGAATGGTATAAGAAATTACCTAAATGTGATAATAATGAGGCATATGAATAGTACAAGATAGTAAAGAAAGAGGCAAAAAAGGCTATTAGTCAAGCAAGAGCACAAGCCTTTGAAAAGTTATATGAGAAACTTAGAACTAAAGAAGGGGAGAAAGATATTTATAGATTAGCAAGGAGGAGAGAAAGGAAATGTCAAGATCTCAATCAAGTTAGGTGTATTAAGGATAAAGAAGGAAAAGTGTTGGTGAAAGATGAGGACATTAAAGAAAGATGGAGAAATTATTTTAATGATCTCTTTAATAATAGTCAAATTGGTAATAGCGTGAATATAGACTATAGAATAATAAAAAAGAATGTGAATTATACTAGAAGGATTAGATCTTTAGAAGTAAATGAAACACTTAAGAGAATGAAAGTGGGTAAAGCCTGTGGACCCAATGGATTACCAATTGAAGTGTGGAAGTGTTTGGGAGATGTAGGAGTGGCATGGTTAACTAAATTATTTAATAAGATTCTAAACTCAAAGAAAATTCCTAATGAATGGAGGAGGGGTATTTTAGTACCTATTTTTAAAAATAAGGGAGACATACAGAGTTGCTCGAACTATACGAAAATTAAACTCATGAGCCAGACTATAAAGTTATGGGAGAGAGTTGTGGAGCATCGACTACGTCATGATACTTCTATCTCTCTCAATCAATTTGGCTTCATGCCCGATCGTTCAACTATGGAAGCAATCTTTCTCATTAGAAGCTTGTTGGAGAAATATAGAGATGTGAAGAAAGATCTACACATGGTTTTTATTGATTTGGAGAAGGCTTATGATAGTGTTCCAAGAGATGTCTTATGGAGTGTTTTAGAACAAAAGATAGTATCTATTAGGTACATACAAGTATTGAAAGATATGTATGAAGGAGTAACTACTATTGTGCGCACAGTGAGAGGGGACACAAGAGATTTTTCGATCTCAATTGGATTACACCAAGGATCAGCTATAAGCCCTTACTTTTTTATACTATTTTTAGATGAATTGACGAAACATATACAAAAGAGTATTCCTTAGTGCATGATGTTTACGGATGATATTGTTCTGATAGATGAGACGTGAGAAGGAGTCAATAGAAAGCTAGAGCTTTGGAGAAGTACTCTAGAGTCAAAGGGCTTTAAGTTAAGTAGAACGAAGACATAATACATGCATTGCAAGTTCAGTGAAGGCCAAACTGGTGATAGGGAAGGAGTTAGTTTGGATGGAGTGGTACTATCCCAAAGTAATCACTTTAAATATCTCGGCTCAGTCCTTCAAGTAGATGGGGGATGTGAGGAGGATGTTAGTCATAGGATTAAAGCCGAATGGTTGAAGTGGAAACGTGCCACGGGAGTTTTATGTGATCGCAAGATTCCCAATAAGTTAAAAGGAAAATTTTACCGTATAGCCGTACGACCAGTATGTTATATAGTAGTGAGTGTTGGGCATTGAAAGAGTCGTATGCATCTAAGATAAGAGTTGCAGAGATGAGAATGTTAAGGTGGATCAGTGGCCATACTAGACTAGATAAAGTCTGTAATGAGAGTATTAGAGAAAAGGTAGGAGTGGTGCCAATTGAGGATAAGTTGAGAAAAGAGAGATTGAGGTAGTTTAGTCATGTGAAGTGTAAACATACGGAGGCTCCAATTAGACAAGTAGAGCACATTAGGTTAGAAGATAGAAAGAAAAAAAGGGGTAGACCTAAATTGACTTGGAGGAGAGTAGTATAACATGACCTAGAAGCATTATAAATTTTTGAGGATTTAACCCAAAATCATTTAAGTGGAGAAAGCGAATCCATATAGCCGAACCTAAATTTTTGGAATAAAGACTTAGTTGAGTTGAGTATTCAATAGTTTTATCGAGCAATTTATTAAAATGATTGTTTGATAGATTTGCCTTGTTGTGAAAATCTGATCTACATAAATTAAAGAATATAAATTTAAAGTGTTTGGTGTAAATCTACTCTGCCAAAAAATTCATTATTAAAGAAAAATAATTATAAAACTACTAATTATTTTTCTCACCATCAAAATCACTCAAATAAAACTAACAAAATTCGCACATCTCTCTACTTTGTGAACTCTATACCATATAATGGCTAAACAACTACTCATATATAGGCCACTAAAATTTAGTCCTTTTGGAACTTCTAATTATTAAATTTCTTAATTAAATTCTAATAAATTTCCTATTTTATCTAATCTCCTAATTTTAATTTAACTTGGATTCTAACAATCTCTATCTCTAAGTTAAATGAAATTAGTTTTCAATACCTCTATAAAGTTAATTTTCTCTTGGATACTTTCTTGCACTCTTTATTGTTGATATTGCTTTTTGTCTCCACTTGCATTCTTCTAATCAATGTGATTCCTTCTAATTTGTAAAGATTTTTTACACCAATTTTCTCGTCTTCATGATCATGAGAGCACATCAGCTAACTCATATGACTCCATCATAAATAAAACACTTATAACCCAAAGAATCCAACATACGTAAGGAAATTAAGTTCCATTTGAATTTAAGGACACACCTCACTTCATCAAACAACTTCACACGATCACCATATAGCTTGATCTTCACTTTTCCAACACCTACAAATCCCATTTTGTTGCCATTGACTTGCTTCACTTTCTCTTATTTCTTCTTTTCAATTGCATCAAGCCACTGCTTCTTGGATCATAATAGGCAAGCAAAATCCATCAACTACTCATCTTATAATGGATCTTTTGCCTTTTCCTTATTATCATCTACATTTAAACATTCACTGTCAATACCATCATTAATTGCAATTATAGCAATTCATTCTTTTTCTTTTTCGCAACTCTTTTTGAATTATTTAAAATCTACAAAATCTTTCTTCATCTTCATACTATTGTATTGAATGAGTCTCTTGATCTTCATACTACAAATGAAGAATAACTTGTACTGAAGGACTAAAATGTAATTATAAGAAATTTTTAATTCTGGAATTTAAATAAAGGGCAAGAGGGTCTTTTCCCCTCACTTATTAGAAAATTTAATTGCAGTATAGGCTATTCAAAATAAACTTAATTTTTTTTTTCTTTTGTCTAAGAGTATTTACTTGTAGTGGGAGTACTCCATTAACTTTGGGTTTGAAGCAACTTAACTAGAGCACAAATGCAAATTATATTTAATTTGTCTGTTCCTTTAATCCAAATTTTACAATGGTGCGTCCTTTTTTTAGAGGCACTCCATTACCTTAATTTTAATTTGCCATAACCAGTTAATAGACAATTTCTTTTGTGGAACGTGTACATTACTTTTATTATTATTATTATTATTATTATTATTATTATTATTATTATTATTATTATTATTATTATTATTATTATTATTATTATTATTATTATTATTTCAAATTATGAATTTCATTGAAGAAATTAAGCCCTTTTCCCCTCACCTACTCCCTGATCTAAATCCAAATTAGCAAATAAAAATAGAACAAAGGGTAGAGGGTCATGACTTATAAAATGTAAAGAATTGCAATACCTATAGTTTTGACATGTTTAAAATGCAAATCGCAAGGAATACCAATCTAGCAATATTTATAAAAACAAATCAAAAGGCACAACCCCTTAGCAGATTATAATTCTAAAATACCTATAATATAAGGTGCATGGAATTCCTTATTCAGAACTACATATCAAATTAGAAAAATCAACCAAAACCCAAGGAACAAGTTTCAAAGGAACATCCATCCAGCAATGTTTAGAAGACAAATCACAAAGCACATCCATCTAGCAGCCTCAACCTAACAGAATTTTGTTAAGTTCAAGACAAATCACAAGACACATCCATTTAGCAATGTTTAAAAGGCAAACCAGAAGGCACATCATCCGCCTAGCAGCTTCAACCTAATAGAATTTTTGTAAACCCCTTAGAAGATGATAATTTCGAAACATCCACGTTATGGGGTGCATGAAAATTATTTAGGACAGAATACTATATCAACTTAGCAATATCAAACCTTGTCCAAAGAACCTAGTATGTAGCAGGCTTCGGAATGTCTCCAAGATTCAGAAAATTGATAAAGAAGGAGGAAAAGGAAGAGGAACAGGGGAAAGAAGCAGAACAGTGAAGAAGAAGAATAAGAAATAAGAAGAGAGGAAGAGAGAGAGAGAGAGAGAGAGTTGTATTATTGAATTCTTGATTGATTGAAATCAGGTACAAATACTATTCTTATTTATACATATATTCTCTCCTCTACATTCTCACAGCTGTTATTCTCCTCATAATCATAACATCTTGAGATCATTCTTGTCATCGAGAATGAATAAAGGAAAGTAACAAAAACAACATTCAGCCTATTATAAAAGATGGTAACATAATTTGGCTAGCTCTAATGTAAATGTACTTGCGAATATTGCTCTGCCAAACTTCTTCAGATCGAGCGGGAGGCTCCATGATAAGGATTTGCACCTCTGGGATTGTTTGATCTTGGATTTGAAACTCCGAGCTAGTCTCTTCAGTTCGGGCTCTCTTCTAAGCTTCAGCTCTCTTCATTTCTAATACCTTCCTGCTGAGCTCTTTATTCTGCTTCCAAGTTTCTTTCGTTGCCTCATTTCGAGCTATACCTGCACAAAAAAACAAGATTAGTGAGATTGCCAAGGACTAAGAGATTAAAGATTCAAGTTTTACCCGTCCTAGGACCCAGATCAGAGAGTTACAGCTGGATGTTCTCATGAGCGATCACACTCATCAACCACAACTTGAGTTTGGCCATGATCACATCTAGGCATGAATATTTGCAAGAGTTTGTCGGGCTCTTGAGCTCCTTCACCATGGAGCTCTCAACATCAGTCAACACGACTCTTCTCTCTGGCTTCTTGACCAAATAATTCCAACTTCGGGGAATCCCCTCGCAGCCACGAGGGTTTTTGCTTCGAAGTACGAAGAACTGATCTTTCCAATTTTTGAGCAAAGACAAGAGATCGATGAATAACCCACAACGTGGTTTTGCCTGAAAGAACCAAAACTCATCGTCTTTCTGTCGAACAAGCCTATGCAGTTCGGTGAAGACCTTCACCATGGGTTCGATTCCTTTAGCTCGACATAATCCTCTGAAAGCCACTAGGGTTCGCTAGGAGTTCGGATGCACCTGGTCAACGCAAACCCGAGTGTACTTCAAGATGTCTTTATAAAATGACTCTAGAGGAAATCACAACCCGGCCTTCAACTGCTCCTCGTATACCACAATCATATCGACTTCGTCAAAGTAGTGATCGGCGCAAAAGTCCCCATGACATCGAATGAGTTCGAAGGAGTCAAGTGGAAGGTTGAACTCCTGGCTTAATAACTTGAGATCGGACATCCCTAGAATTAAGGTGAGCTCGTCTACCATGAGACGCTCTCTCCTTATGATCGAGGATTGTTGCCAGTTTGGCTCTGCAGGATGACTAGTGGTCGGAATGACAGCCCTAATGATTTCAGGTCACCTGCTCTATTTGGCCTCATCACCTTCATCGAAAGGCCAAAAAACATGAATGAAAAGCAGGCTTACAGCTCTTATATCATTGGCGCCACTCATTTTCAGGTAACGAAGACAAAAATGATCGGAAAAAGATTAAAACTACTACTTGATTATAAATTGGCGCCAAAAAAATCAAGAACTTGAGAAAAGCCTTCAAGGAGATTTAAGGTGAGCGGAGAAAGCAAAGTGTGGGAATGGCTACCCCCCCCCCCCTTCCTATTTATACACGTCCAAGCATTAAATGTTCATGAAGCCCTAGGTGATGCATCGGTTAGTGGAAACCCAGTCATCTCAATTTTGCATCAAAGGAAAATTCTAGAAGCATGGCAAGGAGATCAGACATGTGAGGTTGGTTACAGAGTACGACCATAGAGTGAATAGTAATAGAGCTCAGACGGGAGAGATCTGTGGAATTAGGGATTCAATAAAAGATCAGATCAGACACGATCATTAGAGATCAAAAAATACTCAATACGATGATAAAATAAAAATAGAATAAATGAAGCCAATTTTAATAAGTAAAAGTACATTTCATTTCCAAAAAATCAAATTACATCATATGGGCGATCTCTCAAGATCGGTAATTGCATAGATCACCTATTCTACCTATCTGGTTCTCGCAGTATAGACTTCTCTCTATCTCAAGGGGTTATTCGAAAGATACGTAGAGATCAAAAGGGTAGCTCTCATCAACTATAGTAAAGACTATGGGAAGCTCGAGGTCATCGTCAATGTCATCGACCAGCACCGTGCAACAGTCAGGACCCCTAAGATGGTTAGGAGCCAAATGAGCTTCAAGAGGCTATCACTGACATCAACATTGAAATTAGCAGTCCCCTTGTCCGAGATCGGTCTGCAGAGCATACCAGTAAACTGATTGGAGATTGGCGCGGTAGTTATTTTGGACCCTGATCAGTAAATTAGTCCATTTCTCTCACCATCATCAGATGATGCTCTCATAATTCTCTGATCGCCGGCACCATCCATTTTGAGGCAATGGGCAAAGAAGACGATCGGGAAAAGATCAAGGCGGTTGTCATGATAAGAGTTTTCATCAGAAAGATAAGGATCAGAAAGGGAGAACATTAGAAATTCACTGGAGAAGGAAGTGTGAGTGTGAGAATGACAAAATTCTGCCTCATATATATAGGGCTTAGCATTTATTGCATGAAGAACTCGAAGCGGCTCATCAGTAATTGAAAAAATTTAATGTTTCATTATTAAGAGTTCGTCGATATGGGTCGGATACAAAAAAGAGATGAAAAGAGATAGGAAGCAAAAGGAGATCAAACATAGAGAGAGAGATTGGAATGAGGGGTCTCAAAGCTATAATGAGAGATCGGGTGGACCGAAGAGGAAGCCTATAGAGATTTGGAGGCTTGGGAATCAAATCACTGTTGATCATGACCCTTAGCCCATTCCCCACTGTCAGATCTAAGTTGGTTAAAGCATTTGGGGTACGATCTACTCCCACCATCCATCCCATTTGTAAGGATGAACCTCAATCATTGGATCTTAAATGGTTAAAGCATCCTAGTACACCTCAATTCACACCGTTGATCTCACTTTTAAGGATGAGTTTGGGACCTTCGGATTAAAAGAGAATAACTAATTTGGCACTTTTCACTCCCAGCCCTTAGATCAATTTTGTAAGGCAAGACTCCCAACTGTTGGATGTAAAGAATGAAAGGGTAGAAATTCTGAACTAAATCACAACCTTCAATTCTGATTCTCTTTAATCCTGAGATGTCGGATCGTGTCCTTTTAAATCTAGACCTTCCATCTCTTCCTCCTGAAATCCTGACCCTCTATTTGAAGTACCCATTTCCTATAAATACCTGCATGTAATATTGTAGATGGGGGATCACAGAGCCGAGAGAAAACTCTGAATTTAAATATTGTTATAGCCTTGTTGCTTTCATTTTGCAAAAGCCCTTAAGTTTTCTAGAGACTTTAGAAATAAGTTTTCTAAAGGATCTTATCACCAGAGCTACTAATATAGCAATTTCATATATTCAGTACTCACTCGCCAACTTGAAGGTCCAATCTCATATCGTCGTTAAGACCCTATTATCATCATCTCCAATAGCTTAAGTCATCCTAGCTCTAGTAGTTCCAGCTTTGCGAGGCATTAATATTGACTCTCCCATCACTTCAGCTCTTCACAGGTAAGCATTTTAACCCTTCCTTCTCCAAATATAAATAACCTGTGTTCATGATGTAAGAACTTTTAGGATACCATGTCATAACAAACCTTCAAGATAGGATAGCATTAGTTTAATTTGTCTCACAAATATCATCGTTAGCTTTCTATTGTGATGTTTACGTCATCTCAAAGAATTTTTATTTTTATCCTTATTTTTATCTTTTTAGTACTTGAACAAAGTTCGGGTGATATAAAAGTTATTGAGATTTCATAAGTATTGTAAGAAGTATGGGTGGGAGTGTTGACATTGAGAATTCCGATCTGGTTAAAGGGGAAAATAATTAAATTAAGTAGAGGTAGTTCGGATAGATGTGAAAGGGTTTGAGTAATTAGCGAGAGGCCAGAAATCGATACGAGCTCGTGCAAATAAGCTACGAGATCAGAAACTGAAACAAATTCATAAATTAGGAAGCTAGAAGCCAATATAAGCTCGAATCATAAGTTTTGAGATAAAAAATTAAGAGAGTTTGGATAGTAAAGAGATCTAGAAAATTACACGCGTGGTACACTACCTCGGCTCTCTAGAAGGGGATCGACAAAGAGTTCAGCTCAACATCTGCAACCTTTTTTTTAACTCACTTTTTCAAAGTCGAGGGATCTAGAGAGAGTCCTTTCTTGAGATCCCTATAGTTTTCAAATCAGTTCAGTGTAATGTCGAGAGATCGGGAGAGAGTCCTTTTCTGAAATTCCCTTAGTTCTCAAAATCCTCCGATATTGAATTAGAAATCAGGAGAGAGTCCTTTCCTAAAATTCCCGTACCTTTAAAAATTCTCTGGCATTAAATTAGAGGGATCGGGAGAGAGTCCTTTCTTGGATTCCCATAGTTATACTTCTAATAAAACTATTTTGTATAAAATTGGAGAGAATGGGAGAGAGTTCTTTCCTTAATAGCTCTGGCATTTTTGTTATTAAAAATAAAATTTATCACATGTTTTGATAATTGGTTCACGGGAGAATCCTTTCAAGAACCCCGAATCTTATATTGAGACTCGATGGAAAGACCTCCTCAAGGTCCTCATATTTATATTATTAAGGGAGAACCCTCCCTTCAATTTGGCTTAGTTAAATAAAATATCATTATTAAGAAATATTAAACTGTTTAATAACAAACGATATAGGTAAACATTTTATGGATAATTATACCGATGATGGGACTCCCCTCTATCATTTGAGAGTCCTCATTAACAAAGGAAATTCTCTAGGTTTCAATTAACAAATCCCTTTTGAATTAGAGTCCTAATTAAAAGGAATGAAAATCTATACCCATATCGTTTCTTGTATACCCATTACACACACTGCACCCTTATTTAGTTGGATGACAATGAAAAGGTACGTGATGTGTGAGCTGAGAGTCCTCCTCAATTGTTGCGAATCTTTAGGGATCGAATAACACCTCTTCAGAATTAGAGTCCTAATTCGAGGAGGGAGGAACTTAACGAATACATAACAAATTAAATAAACATAACATCAATTCATTGTAGGGTCATCCCATACACTCGTGTTGTTGGGTAGCCCAAAATGGTGAAATATTGAATGTTCCTTTATCAATATAAAGGACCAACATCATGATTCTAACCCCAAAATTATCAATCTTAGATTATGAAAAGCACATTGCTAAATTTTCTTACCCTCATTGAGGGACGAGGTGGGTTAACACCTTCCCCACCCGTACATGGACCCCGAACCTAGAATCTCTATTTTCGAAGTGATTTATATATATATATATATATATATATATATATATATATATATATATATATATATATATATATATATATATATATATATATATATATTGCAAATGGTTTTCTTTGATTTCCCTTAAAATTATAGTGACGACTCTTCACTTTTTCCACTTTAGTGAGAATCGTCCGATGACCGCAAAAATGCTTGTGACAAACATAATTTCTTCCTCTGCCTCCTTAATACCTCCCATTTACACTCCGTGAGAATTGGAAAAACACAAGAACTGAACTCACAATCATGGGTCCAAAATACTGCAACTTTTTTACAACTCTTCTATTTTTATCTTTTTCAAGAACCTCTCCCAGAATCTCAACAATAAGAGATTAAGTTTTGGAAATGAATTTTGCATACCCAGAATTTTAGTGACACCCCAAATTCTTTTTCTGAATCTTCAATAGATTCAAAGGCAAGAGTCATACCATGGTCATTAGAATTTGAGGGTTTTAATTTGGCATTCACATTTTCCAATTTTTCTACAAAAGCAAGACAATTGCCACCTTTCAACCTTGTCTCAAAGTTCCTTTCTTTCTGTAGGATAAGGAATTGTGAATCTCCAATCAGTGCTTTTGATTCCACACTACAGCTGGAAACAATTACCAAACTATTTTCTTTAAAGCCCTGATGAGTTGTTGGCTTTTGAATTTGGGACTTCAGTTCTGATTCTTGAGATTGGTCTTTGGGTCTTGCAACTTTAACCAACTACACCTTCCCCTTGTCGTTATATCCTACCAAAGATTGAGAAGTGAGCCCACAATCAGTTCCTGCAACTTCCCTTTCAACTTTGCATAATGTCATTTATTGATTGGTACTTGAATGGCATTTTCCAAAGTTGACAACTTAATCTACTCTCGGTTGCTCTTTATTTACTCGGAACACTTTCTTGAATCTTGTTAGGTAATTTTTACTTGTTTCGCCAAATTCGTTAATCTCATGGTAATCGCAGATTTGCAATCCCAAGTTGCTGGTGCCAACTGGAATGAATTGATAGCAGGCTTGGGAATGTTTCGAAGATAAAGAATTGGAGGAGGAAAAGGAGGGAAGAACCAGGAAGGAGAAAGAAGAAGAGAGAAACAATTAGAGAGAGAGAGTAATTGTTGTATTGATTGAATTCTTGAAATCAGTTACAATACTATTCCTTTTTATAGTATTCTCCTATACATCTCTCATTGTTATCGTAAGGGAACAAAATTTGCTCAAGATTAATTTTAAATTCCCTGTACAAACAGGTTCTAATTACCCGCTGATGAAGATTTTGCATTGCCAAAAAAATTAAGCACATATATAACTAAAAAAAGAAATAAATAAACTTAACAAACTGTGTATTGATTATTCCAAATTATAATTCTATTCTTTCTATTTAACATGCATTCTGTTTAACCAATCAACCATGAAAAATACTCTAATTACCACGAGAACCACCCATTTGATTTCTATTCGAGAAAGCTCAAGCATGTTGATTTGTATGTGTGAATTTGTTTAATTTATTATAAGATTCAGTCTCGTAGATTTCTGTATACTATAGTTTCCTAGTTAGATGAGTATTCCTAATTAGCACAGGTTTCCTAATCTATATATCTATATAAAGCAGCTAGAAATTAGTTTTTATTGACCTAACAAAATTAAATTATTGGCTTTCAATTTTAAAATTTTCTTTTAAGTAATAAATTGTTTTTTTTAAATTTAAATTGTGAGTTAAATACACAAAATTTCTTGGTCTAAATGTTGTATCCTTCTAACATTGAACTCGAGGGTTAAAACAGAGTCACTGCCCCTTCAAAATTTTAATTTTTAATTTAGAGTATAATAAATGTGAGTATGTTCTTAATAGTCTCTAATATTTAGCCTCAAAAAATTTTTAACAAAATTGTAATACGTTGATTTTTTTTATTAGCCCAATTAAATAGAAAATTTAAGGAGCCCATATAATAAATAATTTGAAGCTTAACTTTTTATTGGCCCAACTTAGTTAAAAAATTAATTGCCGATATTTTTTAAATTTATTTTAAGTAATAAAAAAGAATTTGAAAAGAATTATATTATGGTGAGATACATAAAACTCCTAGAATTAGTTGCTATTCTATTATTAGCCCCATACATTTAAATGTTATAATCGTTAATAATTATTTTTAATGGCCTAATAAAGTAAAAAAATTTAATGAGTCAATATTCTTGTAATTTCAAAGTTTTTTATTGGCCCAATTAGACAAAAAATTAATGTGTCAACATTTTAATTTCTAATTTATATTATTACCCTAACTTTTATGATTTAAATTCTTATTTTTTTTTAAAAAAAAATTCATGTTTAAAAATTAAGGTCTATTGTGATTAAATGTAATATTTAAAATTATTTATATTTTTTTTATAAATTTATTTATGTAAAAATATTATTTGCCACATGTTATTCTACATAATAATAATAATAACAATAATTGAAAATAAAAAATAATTAGATTATGAATTAAAATATATTTTAATTATTTATAATAATAATAATACGTCAATGATAGCCGTTAATTTAAAGAAAATTGAATATTATTATTATTATTATGATTATTATTATTATTATTATTATTATTATTATTATTATTATTATCACAAATAAAGAATAACTTATGATTATTAAAAGAAAAAAAAAATTTATGACCATTAAGGACATGGATTTGAAAATAACTGTCAACTTATTTAATTAAAGTTTATGGATAACGTTTTATAATTTTATTATTTTAAATAGCAATATTAAAATCTTTCAATTAAAGAATAACATTTTTTTAATTAACAATGATTTAATAGCCTAATTAAATATGATTTGAATTTTTTTATTTCTCTGCCTATAAATAGTTAATATTTTTTGTCACTTGACAACTCTAAATCTTTTTCATCTCACAAAGCATTCTCTCTTCATCTAATTATTTTTAAATCCTTTGTAATTTGTTCTATTATTTATATTATTTCTTTCAAAAGTTATTGGTCTCGATTCATAAATCTTTTTATTTTTAATTTTTATATTACTTTTCTCACTTCATTAAAGCATAATAAAATTAAAATAAATTATTTTTTTAAAAAAGAGTTGAATTGAATTAAATTAAAATAAATAAATAAAAATTAATATTATATTATAGTCAATTAATACAAAGTTAACCTATATTCTTTATATAAAGGCACCTAAATGTACAATCTGCACTCTTTTATATAGTTAAAGTAATTTTTTTTTCCAAAAAAGTTAAAAGTTGCTTAACAAAATTGTAAAACGTTGATTTTTTTATTAACCCAATTAAATAGAAAATTTAAGGAGCCCATATAATAAATAATTTGAAGCTTAACTTTTTATTTGCCTAACTTAGTTAAAAAATTAATTGTCGATATTTCTTAAATTTATTTTAAGTAATAAAAAAAATTTGAAAAGAATTATATTATGAGTGAGATACATAAAACTCCTAGAATTAGTTGCTATTCTATTATTAGCCCCATACATTTAAATGTTATAATCGTTAATAATTATTTTTAATGGCCTAATAAATTAAAAAAAATTAATGGGTTAATATTCTTGTAATTTCAAAGTTTTTTATTGGCCTAATTACACAAAAAAAATTAACGTGTCAACATTTTAATTTCTAATTTACATTATTACCCTAACTTTTATAATTTAAATTCTTATTTTTTTAAAAAAATTCATGTTTAAAAATTAAGGCCTATTGTGATTAAATGCAATATTTAAAATTATTTATAATTTTTTATAAATTTATTTATGTAAAAATATTATTTGCCACATGTTACTCTACATAATAATAATAATAATAATAATAATAATAATAATAATAATAATAATAATAATTGAAAATAAAAAATAATTAGATTATGAATTAAAATATATTTTAATTATTTATAATAATAATAATAATATGTCAATGATAGCCGTTAATTTAAAGAAAATTGGATATTATTATTATTATTATTATTATTATTATTATTATTATTATTATTATTATCACAAACAAAGAATAACTTATAAATATTAAAAGAAAAAAAAACTTACGACCATTAAGGACATGGATTTGAAAATAACTGCCAATTTATTTAATTAAAGTTTATGGCTAACATTTTATAATATTATTATTTTAAATAGCAACATTAAAATATTTCAATTAAAGAACAACATTTTTTTTAATTAATAATGATTTAATAGCCTAATTAAAACTGATTTGAATTCTTTTTATTTATCTGCCCATAAATAGTTAATATTTTTTGTCACTTGACAACTCTAAATCTTTTTCTTCTCACAAAATATTCTCTTTTTATCTAATTATTTTTAAATTCTTTTTAATTTGTTCTATTATTTATATTATTTTTTTTTCAAAAGTTATTAGTCTCGATTCACAAATCTTATTATTTTTAATTTTTATTTTACTTTTCTCACTTCGTTAAAACACAATAAAATTAAAATTATTTTTTTTTTGTAAAAAAGGAGTTGAATTGAATTAAATTAAAATAAATAAATAAAAATTTGTAACACCCCTGATTTTTTATATATTATTATTGGGCTTCGTGTAGGTATCCTCAATTCATGGAATTCGGCTTGTCCTGGGATCGTGAATTTCCGCCAAATGCACCACCTACCGGAAAAGTCTCCGAATTGGATCGAGGTTTTGGCTATCCCACCATTGTCAGGCATCCCGAGCGCGTTCCCGAAGTCGGAATCGGCAAAGGTAAACCCGAACCTTGCTTTTTCATAATTTTCTAGTGCTTAAATAGGATTAAAAATCCATAAAATATTCGTGGTATCTTAGAAAATTACGATTCTTTTTGCAATAGCTTAGTAATATTTCTAAGGACCGCGGGGCAGAGTTTTATAATTTTTAGAGCTTATTTGAGCAGTTTTTGCAAAAATGATCAATTATAAGGACTAAATTGAAATTTTACATATTATGATGAATGATTGATTTGATGGGCCCAGGAGGGGCTGTGTGATGTGATTGAGTTGTGGATATATGGATTGTGGATATAGACGTGTGTTTTGAGTCCTTTTGCAGGTTGGGTAGGTCCTAGGTATAGGGGAGACTCTGCCGGATTTTCGGCACGACTTAGGATGTATTGGGTCTTTTCTTGATTTGTATTGGGTCATTTGTATTAAATAATTGTAATATAATTGTCGTGTGAGCCGATGACCTTTCTTTCTCTCGCCCACCACCACGGTGATTGCCACAAGTCTGTGGAGTAAAATATTAATTTTAATTGTAATTTCGATATTATTATATGTTCAAGCATGCCCATGCATCACTTATATGCAAATATTTATGTAGTTAAACTCTAGGCACGATTTATGTTGCATTCATAATCATAGCGTGCCATGGATGTTGTTGTGGTAATTTGGAGCAGTGTGCGTGCGTTGGCGTGCGTGTGATGTGGTGTGGACTATGGATAGGACGGGTAGACACGACTTGAGATCTTCGCTGGGACCCGGTCCTTCGAGGTAGACACGGCTTGAGTTCTTCGCTGGGACCCCGATTTGGTTATTAAGTGGAAGTCCGAGGAAGTTCTTCACGCACCAGTTGGATTTAAGAGAGTCAGATAGGATCGGCTCATATATTATGATTGATGTTACAGGGTGCGTGAGTGCTTCAAATTACCTTTTTGTTATTATGATGTGAAAATATGGTTGCTGTTGCATTTCACTCCACAGGTTGCATTAGTTCTAGATAGTTATAGAGATTATGGTTAAAATTGATATTTTACTCTGAGTCGAACGCCACCCTGCTCAATATTTTTCTCAAAGCACAGGAGGATTTTATTGTGGTTAACCTGCTTTTCTCCTTCGCAGGTTGTTTATCAATAGTTTTATAATTTTATTTACTCCTAGAATTTCCACATGTGTTAGAAATATTTAAATGATTCGGGTCTGTAATATAAATTGTCATGTGGACCTGTAAAATTATATGCATGTTTGATGGATTGGATGAGGGAGCTGAGCTCCCATTTATTTTTATGCTGATATGAGTATGTGGAGGGTGAGCTGAGCTCCCCATTGATGATATATTTTGTTTACAGGTCGGGTGAGTCAAAACTCCCGTTGAAAGGTCCATTTATGGCGGACTCTGTCCGGTTAGTTTCTTGAAATTGGGCCCAAATGGGCCTTAGAGTTGGGTTAATGAACGCTTAGGCTTACTACGCCCTGGGGCTTTAGGTGGCCTGTGTCCTAGTGCGGTCCGCCCATAGGTTGGGTCGTGACAAATGTGGTATCGAGCTTAGGCTCCAGATTCATAGGGAAAAATTATCTAAGTGTTGGGAAGAGTCTACTAGAGTCACATGCGAGTATAGGATTCTGCTTTCGTCTTTTCCTGTAATTCTTTGTTTCTAGATTCTACGTTATACCTCGGGAAATATAAGATTACCTCGCTTAGTGTCTTGATTTTCGTGGAGTACATGTAAATGTGAAATAGAGTTAGTAGACATGTGAGGTCTATCATGAGGATACGTACTCCAAGAAATGTTATATTTTTGTCAAGATGGGTTTAAATGGTGTGCCCATTTCGTAAGGCACGAGTACATAAAAGTGAGTCTTAAAAGTACAGTTGCCCTAGATAAGGATGAGGATACGATCGGCAACATCGTAGATGACCCAGTCATAATAAGTTTGTGATAATAGAAGATTCAGGAGAGATAAGAAATTAGGAGACCTAGTCTGTCAGGACGTATCGTAGTAACTATACAATGTTCTCGATGTCTGCTCTATAAGCTGCAGATTATAGTACCGACATGAGATTATTGTGTAGAGCTGCATACTTCCCTGTAGTGCTTATGATGAGGATGTTTGCAGGCAGTCTCTGTTTTGGTAACAGAGTTCTATATCTGCAGAGGAGTTGGGAACTCCTAGTTAGGGGTCTAGAGTTAGAATATTGAGAGGTCACAGTGGGGTGATAACTAGAGTCAGTGACTCAGTTAACCTAGCATGAGCTAGAGTTACAATAAGAATTGCCATCAGACCAGAGGTTTCGGATTAGTTGCAAAGTAAAGGTGATACCTATAGAGTGAGATTATCTAGTATTCAGTATGGAATTTTGGATGGTTTTTGCAGTATGACAAACATTTGGTTAGAACTTAGTGAGAATAGTATACCTTGTGTGTATCAGTATGAAATAAAGTACAACCCTACTACCTAGGGAAAGTCGGAACTATGAATTGATGATTCACAGAGCTATAATATGATAGGAGAGTCATTAATTTGACATGGTTTTGGGCAAGGAGGTAAATGTAGTATCTTTGTTGCAGCAAGTTAGGGTATAGTCCTATCTTTTTAGAAGGGATCGAAAGTTATTACTAATAATGGTGACCAACAAAATAGTGCCCCAGATGGGACTGTAGAGTGTGGTAGAGAGAAGTTGGCTTAGGTATCCTGCGGAGGATGCAAGTTCTATTATAGGAATCATATATAATCAGATCACGATGGATGTAAATCCTTTGAATTGGATGACGGGTTTGGGTGCCCGGAACCTTAAGTTTTGGCTAATTGAGTAAACATGGATAATAATAATAATAACAAATAAATAAATTTACTACAGAATCAGTTCTTGAGGTGGTAAGGGTATTATGTAAGCTAAAGGATAAGAATAGAGATCATACAATAAAAGTATGACTGTAATTTGCTGAGTTCCTTTTTAATTTCAAATCATTCAAAACAATAGTATAATCTAATTATAATAGTGTTAAGAGTAATAAATTAGCGAAGATAAATCACAGAAGGCCAATGGATAAAGAAAGTGCAGAATGAAAGTTTGGACAATTGATTGCAGATGCAATATAATCTAAATGCTAGTGGAAGTACTAGCTAGAGTGGTCAAAGGACCAACTGAGTAGCACAGACATATGATAACGCTGATAGAGACTGAAAGATACAGCAAGCAAATGCTATTATGTTAGGAAGAAGAATGGAACCAGGGATAGAATAGTCAAGTTCTATTTTGGGTAAGACAAAGGAAATAAATGAAAGGACAACCTAAAGAGCGCATAATAAAAGGAACAAAGTTAAGATATAGGATAGGCTAAGTGTTATTCTTGGCAAGGAGAATGACAAGGATGGAAAACCCAAAATGGGACCACATTAGTGAGAAAAGTGATGGAGGTATGGAATACAATAATAATGAGTAAATGTTAGAAGGTGTGCGATGGTATTGCGGACTACCTAAATAGGTAGAGAAAGAGAAGTTAGTAAGCAGTAAGTTGAATAAAAGTCAGTCTAAGGGATCAAATAGGTATGATGAGAGGAAAAGAATGATAGATAATGACACATAGGTTTTAGGTTAGACTTTTGAGATAGTGAGAAGGTAGTTAGAGGTTCGTTATGAATGTCAGGCAAACATTTTTAGTGTGATCAACAGAATCACTTTGCAGTGACGCAATAACGACAGAGCAACAGTAGGGGTAGAATAAAAAGTGACAAGTATGGATGGTAATAAATCACTAGAAAGTTTAAGGATCAAATTAATAACCATAGATAAGGGTGGAATTAGTGTTTGAAGAATCTATTAGCGAGAGAAATCTTTCAGGATTCAACAAGGGTTAAGGGCACAATATAAACGATGATAGATATGAATCATAGGTCGAGTATAAGTAAAGTTAATAAATTATAAAATATTATGTCAGGAAGGACGATAGTATAATAAAGGGTTCATACAGATGATACCTTATAGGTAGAGCACAATTGTGCTAGGAGATGATGAAATTTGAAGAGAAAAACTAAGAAACATAGGTTAAATATTATTATATGGACAATCGGGCGTAGTTGAATATAGAGGATATTTTTCTTTCTTTTCAAGTTTAGCTCGCGTTTTTGATTCCAGAGCGTTATATAAGGAGCAGAGACTGAGGCAAGGAGACCTAGTTATTTGAGATTTTGATAGGCACCAATTCATATACAATTTCCTGATATGAGAATGACAGTAAGTGCATACCTAGTGTTAAGTATGAAAGGACGATCAGAGTAATGACAGGAGTTAAATTGAGTTAGCTACTAAGGCTTGCGACTGTTTTAAACTATGAGCTAGATGAAGTACTATTTATGGATGAGTTTCAATAGATGAAATTGTTGCTGATGGGTAATTTGAGGTTGAAGTTTAGAAAGCTATGGGCAGTATATATGATTATATTAAGGAGAATGAACACGTGAAGTATCTTGTTTGGAATTAAGGCATGACACATATTTCCTACAGCCGTGTTAGTTCAGATGGAACTTATAGTTTATGGGGCTCATATTCATCCAGGATAAGCAATTTCCTACTAAGGCTGGTAGGGAATGATAATGTTCTGATAGTTAAGTTGGAAAAAAGGGGGTACAAAAAAAAAATTCTCTATGGGTAATTATAAGTGTTACATAAGGTGAAGAATGTGCTGGTAGGAGTAAATCATAGGGTTAGAATTCTCGAAGTAATGAAACTAGTAATCAAGATAAGACTAAGAAATAAAAAGAAAGTTAAAGTTGATGATGGGATAGACATCTTTGAAGGAAAAGGTGTAAGGATGAGATAGGACTAAAATTAAGGAATAAGTACAGCAGGTTGAAAAGATACCAACAATACCAAAAATAGGAAAAGGGAAGTGGATAAGATCCAAAGGACAGGAAGAGAGCTCGATAGAGTCAGTTATAATGACTATGATAAGGAGTGTCTAACCATCGCCCGTGTTAACACTACCTATGAGCGGTGAAGGATACACCGTGTCGTGACGCCTTGAGTTGGCCTAGGGTGTGTTTTGATGCGGAATGGAAAAGTAGTGGCTTATGCTTCAAGGCACAAGAGGCATGAGCGTAACTATCCCACCCATGATTTGGAAATGGCTACCGTAGTCTTTGCACTAAAAAATCTGGAGACACTACCTGTATGGTGAAGTGTGCGAGATATACACCGACTATAAGAGTTTGAAGTACATCTTCCAACAGAGGGATTTAAACTTGAGACAGAGGAGATGGATGGAGCTTCTGGAAGACTATGATTGCACCATCTAGTACCGCCCTGGGAAGGCCAATGTAGTAGCAGATGCTTTAAGCAGAAAATCTTCTGGCAGTTTGGCGCACATTTCAGCAGAGAAGAGACCGTTGATTCAGAAAGTACATGAGTTGATGGATCAAGGTTTAATCCTAGATCTTTCAGATGAGGGGGTCTTGTTGGCTCATTTTTCAGTGAGGCCAGACTTGCGAGATAGAGTTAGAGTTTCTCAACACAAAGACCAACAATTAATGAAGATCATAGAAAGAGTACAGCAGGGTGAAGGTGGTGAGTTTGGATTTGCCAATGATGGCGCCCTAGTGCAAGGTTCTAGGATATGTGTGCCCAATGTGGACAACCTCAGGAATGAAATCATGCGAGGCACACTATACACTGCATGTGTCCACCCAGGTTCCACCAAGATGTACCATGATGTGAGAGATAGCTATTGGTGGAATGGCATGAAGAGAGGCATAGCAGACTTTGTGTCCAAGTGCTTGACTTGTCAGAAGGTGAAGTTTGAACACCAGAGACCGTCAGGGAAGTTGCAAGAGCTCCCTATCCCAGAATGGAAGTGGGAAATGATTTCTATGGATTTTGTGACTGGGTTGCCTCGTACCACGCGAGGATATGATTCGATATGGGTAATTGTAGACCGCCTAACCAAATCAGCTCACTTCTTACCTGTGAAGACTACATATTCTGTGGCACAGTACGCTTGGCTCTACATTCGAGAAATAGTCAGATTGCATGGAGTTCCGGCTTCCATAATATCTCGATGAGGGCTCGATTCACTTCGGTTTTGGAGAAAGTTGCAGGAGGCACTTGGCACACAGTTGAACTTCAGTACGGCTTTCCACCCTCAGACAGACGGAAAGTTTGAAAGGACAATCCAAACACTGGAAGACATGTTTTGCATGAGTGTTTTGGATTTTAGAGGTCAATGGGATGAGCAGCTAGCTTTGGTGGAGTTTGCCTACAACAACAGTTATCACTCCAGTATAGGGATGCCACCCTATGAGGCACTATATGGAAGAAAGTATAGGTCTCCTCTGTGTTGGACGAAAATGGGGGATGCGAAGGTGCATGATGTAGACCTAGTACAGTACACTTCAAAGATAGTTCCTTTAATCAGGGAACGACTGAAAACAGCTTTCAGTAGGCAGAAGAGTTATGCAGACCCCAGACGGAGGGATGTGGAGTTTGCAGTGGGCGACTATGTATTCCTGAAGATTTCTCCAATGAAGGGAGTCATGAGATTTGGAAAGAAGGGCAAGTTGGCACCTCGGTATATTGGACCTTTTGAGGTTACTGATAGAGTTGGAGCAGTTGCCTACCGGTTGGAGCTACCACCCAACCTTTCTCACGTTCATCCCGTGTTTCACATCTCTATGCTCAGGAAATACATTCCCGATCCTTCTCATGTACTACAGTAGGATGTAATAGAACTAAAGGAGAACTTGACATTTGAGGAGCAACCTGTAGCCATAGTGGACTACCAAGTGAGACAGCTAAGATCAAAACAGATCCCTATGGTTAAGGTTTTGTGGAGGAGCCAGTCAGTGGAAGAGTGCACCTGGGAGTCAGAACGGGACATGCGTAGCAAGTACCCTTATCTGTTCAATGTGTAATCATGTACTTTATTCTGCCTTGTGTAAAATTCGAGGACGAATTTTCTGTAAGGGGGGAAGAATGTAACACCCCTGATTTTTTATATATTATTATTGGGCTTCGTGTAGGTATCCTCAATTCGCGGAAATTCGACAGTTGTCCGGATCTGTGAATTTCCGGCCAGACAGACTAGCTACCGGAAAAGTCTCCGAATTGGATCGAGGTTTTGGCTACCCCACCATTGTCAGGCATCCCGAGCGCTGCTCAAGTCGGAATCGGCAAAGGTAAACTCGAACCTTGCTTTTTCGTAATTTTCTAGTGCTTAAATAGGATTAAAAATCCATAAAATATTCGTGGTAGCTTAGAAAATTATGATTCTTTTTGCAATAGCTTAGTAATATTTCTAAGGCATGGGCGTAGTTTTATAATTTTTAGAGCTTATTTAAGCGCTTTTGCAAAAATGATCAATTATAAGGACTAAATTGAAATTTTACATATTGTGATGAATGATTGATTTGATGGGCCCAGGAGGGGCTGTGTGATGTGATTGAGTTGTGGATATATGGATTGTGGATATAGAAGTGTGTTTTGAGCCCTTTTGCAGGGAGACTCTGCCGGATTTTCGGCACGACTTAGGACGTATTGGGTCTTTTCTCGATTTGTATTGGGTCATTTGTATTAAATAATTGTAATATAATTGTCAGGTGAGCCAGGACAGCCTTCTTCCTCCGCCCAGCCGCCACAGTGATTGCCGTCAAGTCTGTGAGTAAAATATTAATTTTAATTGTAATTTCGATATTATTATATGTTCAAGCATGCCCATGCATCACTTATATGCAAATATTTATGTAGTTAAACTCTAGGCACGATTTATGTTGCATTCATAATCATAGTGTGCCATGGATGTTGTTGTGGTAATTTGGAGCAGCAGCGTGCGTTGGCGTGCGTGTGACGTGGTGTGGACTATGGATAGGACGGGTAGACACGGCTTGAGATCTTCGCTGGGACCCGGTCCTTCGGGGTAGACACGGCTTGAGTTCTTCGCTGGGACCCCGATTTGGTTATTAAGTGGAAGTCCGAGCTGAGTTCTTCGCTGGCACCAGGTTGGATTTAAGAGAGCTGTATAGGGGATCAGCTCCCATATATTATGATTGATGTTACAGGGTGCGTGAGTGCTTCATATTACCTTTTTGTTGTTATGATGTGAAAATATGGTTGCTGTTGCATTTCACTCCACAGGTTGCATTAGTTCTAGATAGTTATAGAGATTATGGTTAAAATTGATATTTTACTCTCTGAGTCGAACGCTCACTCCTGTTCAATATTTTTTCTCAGGCTACAGGAGGATTTTATTGTGGTTAACCTGCTTTTCTCCTTCGCAGGTTGTTTATCAATAGTTTTGTAATTTTATTTACTCCTAGAATTTCCGCATGTGTTAGAAATATTTAAATGATTCGGGTCTGTAATATAAATTGTCATGTGGACCTGTAAAATTATATGCATGTTTGATGGATTGGATGAGGGAGCTGAGCTCCCATTTATTTTTATGCCGATATGAGTATGTGGAGGGTGAGCTGAGCTCCCCAATTGATGATATATTTTGTTTACAGGTCGGGTGAGTCAAAAACTCCCCGTTGAAAGGTCCACTTTATGGCCGGACTCTGTCCGGTTGGTTTCTTGAAATTGGGCCCAAATGGGCCTTAGAGTTGGGTTAATGAACAGTTAGGCTTACTACGGGCCTCGGGGGCTTTAGGCTGGCCCAGGTCCTAGTGCCGGTCCGGCCCATAGGTTGGGTCGTGACAAAATTATTATTATATTGTAATCAATTAATACAAAATTAACCTATATTTTTTATATAAAGACATCTAAATATACAATCTGCACTCTTTTATATAGTTAAAGCAATTTTTTTTTCCAAAAAAGTTAAAAGTTGCCCTTCAAATCTTTACCATAAGGGGCTAGCAGTAATTTTTTTTCCATTTCATTTTTATTTGCTTTTTTACATTGAATTATTTTCCTATTTTAACTAAATAACTATTTTTTTTTAGCCGAAATATGTCAAAGATACATAAAAATAGAATTACATTAAAAATTTGACTATAATTAAGAATAATTGGAAATATCAACTGAAACTAGATCAAAAAAATAAAATGTATAAAATAATTTGGTCAATGAATTAAGTGTTAAAAATAATCTATGTTTGTAATCTTATTAGATTATGTAGTACTTTAGTGTCACCCATATTATTTGACTGATACCATTAGTAAATTTTAAATTGTTTATGTAAATAAAATAATGTTACTATATTTTAAATAAAGTAATTACATAAACAACCATTAATTTATGCATAAAAAAGAATTGTAAAATATATTTTTTAAATAATTTTGCTATAAATTAATTAAAAAAGTTACTATTAAAACAAAAAAAATTATTTAAATTAAATAAATTAAGAAAAATCTTGAACAAAAATTAATTTAATATATATATATATATATATATATGCACTACTGTGCATCGCATGAGTATTCCTCTAGTTGATATATATAGGATAGTGATTGATTGTGTATACTCCAAAATTAATGAGAATTACTCCTTTTCCTCTCATGCACAGCTTCTGCATTATATAAATAAATTAGCATAATATCCATTTTATACATAGATAATTTATAATTTATATTTTTTAATTTAATTTTTAATTATATTTTAAATAAGATAAATTATTATTATTAAATTAATTTTAAATTAAAAATTTTCTTTTATTTAATTTAATTTTAATAAATTTTTACCTGTTATAATAATAAAATTTTAATTAATTTTTAATATAATTAATTAAAATACATATTTCAATCTTTTTATACATATCTTAGTAGTAGTTTTCATGATTATTTCATTTAAAATGTAATAAAAATAGTTTGTTCAAAAAATAATTTAAATTTTATGAAATTTTTATATTTTATCTCATAATTTATATAAATCGATATGTATTTTTTGTAAATTACAGAAAATATATTAAATTAATGAAAAAATGATATTATTTAAAAAATATATAAATATAATATTTTTTATTATTAACATAATAAAAAAAATTAAATTACTAATAATGATTTGAATTATTTAATTTTAATAATAATGAGAATATATAACATTATCATTAATTAAAAATAACATTCTATTATATTATTTTTTTAAAATACTATATATAAGTGTAAATTTTTTTTATTAATCTGATATTATTTTTATGGAATAATTTTTTGACAAAAATAATTATTACTTTATATAAATTTATAATGTAAAATAAATATATTTCATAAAAATTAAAATTTTAAAATGTCATCATTTTCTATTGATATAATAAAATTTAAAAATACATACTATTTTTCAAAAGATAGATTTTATAATTTTAATATTATAACTTTAATTGTTTTTAATCATTTTTATTTGTAACTAAATTTTCAATGCAATCATATTTATAATTTATCTTTGAAATATTAAACATTCATTTTATCAATATAAAGGACCAACATCATGATTTTAACCCCAAAATTATTAATTTTAGATTATGAAGAGCACATTGCTAAATCTGCTTACCCTCATTGAGGGAAGAGGTGGGGTACCTAACACCTTCTCCACCCGTGCATGGACCCCGAACCTAGAATATCTATTTTCAAAGTGATTTTTATTGATTTTCTTTTTTACAAATGGTTTTCTTTGATTTCCCTTAAAATTAAAGTGGCTACTCCTCACTTTTTCCACTTCGGTGAGAATCGTCCAGCGACCGCAAAAACCCTTGCAACAGCTTAGCGACTCCACTGGGGAAGAATAATCGAATTAACCCCGGTTTAGAGGTCCAAAAGCAGATTTAATCTTGTGCTCTTATAAATTAAAATCGATAATTATGGGGTTTAACGGGCAAAATCAAAGGTTTTAACATTTAGATTATCACTATTCTTTTCTACTTTTTGTGTGTTTTAATTATGTGATTTGTTATATGTTACAACAATCATTGTTTAAATTCCACTGAATAAGGAAGAGGTAAAATGTCCCTTCACACACTGGACACTTACACAACGTCCTCACACACTTCAGCCCTATACCCGGACTCTCTTACCCTTTAGGAAGTAGGAGGGAGTCATGTAGCGGTACCCATGGGTTACACCCCATTAGTATCCGTTAAGGCTTCTGCTCAGATTGGAACTTGTTTCACTTATTGTAATACTCGTGGACTTTTCCCTTTAGTATCATGGTAGTGGGATGAGGCTCTACTGTTTACAGTAGATACAATTTGGGGACCTTTGAACTTTAGAAAGTTAGAACTCAAGCTAAGCCATCACATTAGTCAAAGGCCATAGTAAACCACCCTTAAGGGCAGAACCATCCGATTAGATAGTAAATGCCCAATGTTATGGTTTCCCTATTTTAGGACAAAAGGGACATACCTACTTTTACCTTACTCTATTTTTATCTTTTGGTTTTCCTTTCATAATAAGAGGATAATTTTGAATTATACTGTCCGGATAATCTAAACACCTTCCTACTTTGATTGGTGTGTAGACGTTATCGCCCTAGCAGGATAATTCAAAATTACCTGAATCATGCATTTATTTTTTCTACTATGTTCCAGGTGTCATAAATCGAGTGTCTGCAGAGGGTAAGGAAAACTTTAAAATGGTATCTTCAAGTCAGTCAGTCGAAGAGGTTTCAAAATGGGAACATAATGCTCAACAATGGTCCAGGTTAATCCATGACTCACAGTCTTTATAGACTGAGGAAGTAGAAGCAGAGGTCCGCCCATTGCCTCCATTCGACCTTAACAAAATTGAAATCAGAATGGTCAGTCTTGATGATCTATGGAACAGTTGGAAATCATTGTCCAACCAAGCCCAAGCAAAGTTTTAAGGAAAATATGGGAGGATTGCCACTTTAACACGGGTCAAAGTACAAACCTCGGCACTAAAGGCCATATTATCTACTTGGAACCCCAATTATAGAGTCTTTTCCTTCAATAATATTGATACATCACTGATAATAGAGGAGTATTAGGTGCTGCTGGAGATTCCTTATATGGCTCAGAATCATATTTACCTCCATCTCGATTATAGGTAGACATGGAAATGGTTTGCACACATAATAGGAGTTCCAACAGAAGAAGTAAAAGTAAAAAAGACTGTTAAGGGCAATTCACATGGGTGGCCATGGACTTACATCAAGAAACATCTAAGCCAACATATTCAAGATGAGAAATGGGAAAGGGCTTTGTCAATATTAGCTTTGGGTATTTATGGATTGATTTTGTTCCCTGGACCTCCAGGAGTTATAACCCAAAGTGTGGTGGAGTTGTTTTGGGCAGTGGAAAAATAGAATATTAATCCCATACTAGTCGTCCTCGCTGAAACCTTTTTTACTCTAACATATTACCGACAACAGGGTAAAGGAATCATTAAATACTGCCTTCAGCTGCTGTATATTTGGATCTTAAGCCATGTTTTCCTGCTGGAGACTAAAGGTTTAACCTGGTATTCAGAATAGCCAATTATTAAGAAGATGGTGAAATTGGCAATAAGTGAGAAAAATGAGCAACAATGGTAAGAGCAGATTCTAAGCTTTAATAGCCACAACTATTGCTGGAGGAAATTATGGATTGTTGGCCAATCCATCTTGTTCAGTATAGGGGATTATCATTTCGTACCTTTGGTAGGGTTAACTGGATGCACAAGTTATCTCTCAGTCATGGTAATGAGGCAATTTGGTTCGACTCAGTTTATTCCTACTACTGAAGGATTCCACTAAGCTCATTTCTATTTTGAGCCTAGTAAAGAAGGCGGACTGAAAGTCTTACGCAAATCCTAGAAAAAGGTAATCTTGATGGAATGGTCACCCAAAGGGCCGACTATGACAGAGGAATATCCCATATGGAGAAACAGGAGGGACGAAGGGTACTAAGTCCCCAAACTAATAGGGTCAGAGCACAGTATGTCTCATCAAGAAGTTTGCTCAGAAGAAGCTTATGCCAGGTTATCTTTCCTCCCCAGGGTTCAGCCACCAAGGATCAGCAATTGAAGGAACGTATAAGGCAGTTGGAGGAGCAGCAACAAATTTTGAAAAAAAAAGTAAAAAGACTCAAAGAGAGAATGATGGCATTCGAGGCAGATTATGAGGGACAGAAAGCCCAATGGGAAAGAGAGAAAACCTTGCTCCATAGCATGATAAAGGAAGGAGGAATACGAAATAGCAAGTTGCGAGAGGAGCTGGGATACCACGAGATACTGGTGGATGAGTACAAACAAGAAAACAAGAGGAAGAAGCTTGAACTTAAGGAGCAGGCACAACTAATCAATGACATTTTGAAGGAGTGTGCAAAGGAAAGAAAAGAAAAAGAGCAAAAAGCCACTCTCCATCAAGAACTGCGGGAAAATGTTGATCATCTAGAAAGGATCATAGCACAGGGAAAATAAGAACTGTTACCAGAATCTGAATATGCTTTGAGGACATTTGATCCTGCAAAACAAGAAGAGAGACTCTATGAATACCTTAGAACATTGTATCTTAAAGAGCTTCCCTGAGTCTAGGCAATAACAAAATACTATGTATGCTTCACAAGTAAATGATTAGTGGATTACTTGAATCATGTTTTGTGCCTTTAAAAATTATGAATGAATAGTATAACTCCCATGGGATTTATCCTCATTAGAGCTATACGAAAAGACATATGCGCCATAGGAACAAGTATCATAGACATGCATATGCCCTAGTCATTCACGGTTAGACTATCAAACGATGCCATTAGAAAGTTGACGTGATTTACCCTTCGCAGACACCATTTTGGCAATTGCTTACCATTATATCCTTTAATCAGCCAGGATGCTAGTTATAATAAGATTATTTTTAAATAAACTAATAATATGTTTTACTCTCCACAGGAAACCAATATTGGTCCCAACAAGGCAAATCCGACTGAGCAACTAATTGTACCAAAAAGAGTTTACTTAACAAGATCTCAAACGAAAAGGATAATGGAAGAGCAAAAACAAGTACAGAACTTGCAGGGACATGTCTCAGAATTAAAGGAGCAAGTCTCAAAACTAATGAAAATGATGAGAGACATGCTCCAAAATAAAGAAGCCACCAAACCTTCATAAGAACCAAGCCTACTAGTTATCACCCCACTTACAACAATGACCAACTCCCATGCCCAAAGACTTCATGACCAAGCTTCAACTTCTTTTACCTTCCAACCTCCCATCCCTGACCCAGCCATTACCATCAATCCAACCTTCCAAGTCAATGAACCACCTATTTTTTACCATCAGACTATCCAGGGTGCAGAATTTCACCCTTCAATACCAGTCCTTTCAGCTTACCCCACTGTTAATCTTCCAACTGGAGGAATAGTATATACAGTAGGGGTGGAAGACAAAGAAAAAGAAAATGAGAAATTGTCTACTCTGGAGGAACGACTAAGAGCTATCGAGGGATTAAATATGTACGGTTCAGTCAATTTGTCTTCATTGAGACTTATACTAGATGTGGTAGTACCGCAAAAATTCAAGGTCCCAGAATTCGACAAATATAGCGGTAATTCATCCACTTGGCCACCTACATAGCTAAGATGTCAGCTCTTAGGAGCTGCTCTGTGCTGGTGTGTGCAGTTAGATAGGAGCAAGTTACGCCTTGGAAAGATTTGGCAAATGCCTTTCTTAAGCAATATAAATTCAACTGTGATGTCGCCCCTATACGGAGAGTCCTCCAAAATTTGGTGCAAAAGGAAGGGAAGAGCTTCAAGGAATATGCCCAGAGATGGAGAGAAAAAACAGCTAAGGTTTATCCTCCAGTAACAAATAGTGAACTCTGCTCCTTGTTCATTGAGACGTTAAAGGCCCCATATTTCAACTTGATGATTGGGAACACATCTAATAGCTTTTCTGATATCATCCAGACAGGGGAAAGGATTGAGGTAAACCTCAGGTTAGGGAGGTTGTAGGAAATGACAGGGGAAGGCTCCACAAAAAAGATCACTAATTTTGGGAAAAGGAAGGAAGAGAATGTACACTCCATTTCCAAACAAGCTCACCTATCCCACCTCTCACAAAACAAATTTTGCCTCATTTTCCTGCCCAAAGTCCAGTAGTGGCGAATGTCCCACTGCCATTCCCAAATTATCCCCACCCTCATCAGCGATATCTACCCCAAACTGCCTATCATCCAAGACCACCTGCCCAACCTGCTCCATTCAGACCACCTGTTCCTCATTCCAACCCAAGACCACCGAGGAATCCTGCCTTGCTAATCCCTCTTCCCCTCAGCGAAATCTATTGTTACTTGTTGGGAATCAAGCAAATAGTGCCCATCCCGCTTGACCCCATGCAACCACCATATCCAAGGTGGTATGTTGCAAATGCTAGATGTGAATATCATAGCGGGGCCGTTGGACACTCAACAGATAACTATGGGGCACTTAGAGGAAGGGTACAATCTCTGATTAGGAATGGGTGGTTAAAGATTGTGGGGAATGGTTTTGCACCTAATGTGACCACGAACCCATTACCCAACCATGACACCAGAAGGGGAAATGGTGTAAACATGATGGAATCCTTAGATGAAGATTTAATTATGGAGATGAATCAGTTGATCCCGCACTTTAACAAAATTTTCATGATGGCAGTACAAGAGGGGTATATAAGCTCACGGGAATCCAACTTTGAAAGTGGCCGGCATGGCTCAGGATGTCCTTACCATGGAGGGATAACCAATCATGAGCTAGAAAACTGTAGCGAATTTAAAGAAGAAATTCTAAGAATGTTATCACTCAGAATCTTGAGGTGTTAACGGAGGTCAGAAATAAAAAAGGAAGTCAATACAGCCAGATATGGTAAAGACACCTCAAACTTTACTCCAAAGATGGTTTTCTCTGTACCTACCTCTTTAACACCACCAGTGCCGCCAAGAACAGTTATCCAAACTCCACTTCAACTCCTAGTCACCAATACACATGTGGTGCCTTGGAACTATAATTTCCAAGTTTTTACTCAAAATGCATTCAGCAGCACTTCTACTCATACTCTCAACCATACCTATACTCAACCTATCACAACCCCTAAACCATGTTTTACCCCACATGCTCATTTTAAAAATGACCTTTATGGGACCTCCTCACCACTCCAATGATATTGGTCCCTAGCTAGCACCAAAACCTATTGCAATTAGTAACCCACCTTCGCTTGATCAAGAGGTAGAATTTATCACCAAGAGTGGGAGGTGCTATGGAAATAATGAAGCAAAAAAGAAGAAAGGGAAAGTACAGGTGGGAGAATTGCTAGAGAATGTGGATAGAGGGACTGTAGAGGTTGAGGAAAGAGAGTCCAGTGAAAAGAAAAAAGAGGATGAATTGTTATTACAAATAATGAAGCAGAGTAAATATGATGTGATTGAGCAGTTAAGAAAGACACCTGCTCGGATCTCTTTGTTGTCATTAATACTAAGCTTAGAAATGCATCGCCATGCCTTACAGAGGATTCTAAATTAGGCCTTTGTGACTCCCGACATCACACCGGGACAATTTAAGAAGATAGTGGACAAATCTAGGCATCTAATTTCATCACTTTCTCGAAAGACGAAATAGACTCGGCATGCTTGAAGCACACCAAAGCTCTTCATGCGACAGTCAAGTGTAAAGGATGTGTAGTTGCTAAAGTTTTGATCGACAATGGATTGGTCCTCAATGTTTTGCCTAATACGACCTTGGCAAGACTCCCAGTTGACTTATCTGCTATACACTAAAGTACAATGACGGTACAAAGAGAGATGTACTGGGAGACATCGAGTTGCCGTTCAGATTGGGGCATGTACTTTTAATGTTACATTCCAGGTGATGGATATTGAACCGGTATACACTATGCTATTAGGAAGACCCTGGATCCATTTAGCTTATGCAGTGCCCTCAACTCTATACCAGAGGATTAAATATGTCATGGATGGTAAAATTATCATTGTGAGAGGAGAGGAAGCCATGCTGGTTACCAAGCCCCAACCAGTTCCTTATGTGGAAACAATTGAACGATCCTTGGAAAGTTCTTTCCAAGCATTAAAATTGCAAGGAACTGCTCTGAAAGATGGGCGAGCTGCAGCCTTGGTCACAAAGGTGATGCTAAGAAATGGCTATAAAGAAGGCAAGGGATTATGCACCACATTATAAGGAATTGTTCAACCTGTATCAGCTACTCAAAGAAATGGCCACTCTGGGTTGGGATACGAAGAGGATAGTATAACTGAGGGAAGGTTTTGGATGAGAAACATGCTCCGAGATAAGAGATTTAACAGATCATTCGGGAAGATGAGGAGCGCCCTGAAAATCACAGATGTCTTCACTAGGCTGATCATTGAAAATATAGAAGAAGAGGATGGGGAATCTCCCTCAGAGTTGTCTATCAATGTCCTACAGCCAAATCCTATACCAGAGATGTTGATTTTGCTGATTGCAAAAGGTCGAAAGCTTGATAATTGGGAAGCTGAGGATGTCCTATACTTTATTTCGAGTAAAGTATATTTTTTTACCAATACTTGATCACTCCATCCATGGTGACAAGTGTTATTCTGTAAATGGACCTTTTTCTTATGATAGAACATTAATAAATTAATAGCATATTTTCCAAATTCTGAGTCCAATCTTTTCATTTCAAAGTCCGTTGTTAAAATCCATTCTTTAATATACTCCATTTTCATTTCTTCAGGACCATTGACCAATCAAGACATAATAATTCAATTGACTCTGAAATTCCCTATGTTAACTTTTAAAGTCCTATAGTTGCCAATGACACAAGTGATTCCGAAGAAGAGCTTGTGAACGAGCGAATAGAAGTAAATGAGCTCACTCTGATACCCTGTGGAGATGAAATGAGCACCTTAAATTTGGGGATTAAAGAGAACAAAAAGGAGCTCAAAGTTGTAAATAATGAAGAATTGGAGGACATGATTCAATTGCTAAAAGAGTTCATTGATGTATTCTCATGAAGCTATGACGACATGCCAGGGTTGGATCCTCAAATAGTGACGCATAAGATCCCTCTAATTCCTGGGACAGCCCCAATGAAATGGAAACTGAGAAGAATGAACCCCAACACGCTACTAAAAGTTAGGGATAAAGTTAAAAAGTAGTATGATGCTGAATTCTTGGAGGTGGTAAAATATCCTGAATGAGTAGCCAACGTTGTCCCTGTAATGAAGAAGGATGGTAGAGTAAGAGTATGCGTTGACTATAAGGACCTAAATAAGGCAAGTTTAAAAGATGATTTTCCTCTCCCACATATAGATGTGCTAGTGGATAATGCAACAGGATTGGGGAGATGCTCTTGTATTGACAGAGCCTCAGGATATAATCAGATTTTGATGGATAAAGATGACAAAGAAAAGAATGTTTTCATTACCTAGTGGGGAGTGTTTTACAACCGAGTGATGCCTTTCAGATTGAAGAATGTGTGAGCTACCTACCAACGTGCCATGGTCACATTATTCCACAATATGATGCACAAAGAGGTAGAAGTCTATGTGTATGATATGATCATTAAGTCCAGAGGGACTGAAAGCCATGTATAGGTGTTAAGAAAGGTATTCGAGAGGCTCTGAAAGTATCAACTAAAACTGAACCCAGCAAAATGCGTGTTTAGGGTAAGATCAGGAAAATTGCTGGGGTTCATAGTCAACAAGAAAGGAATAGAGGTGGACCTAGATAAAATTCGAGCTATTCAAGAAATGAAGTCCCCAAAGACAGAAAGGGATGTTCACAATTTCTTAGGAAAGTTGAACTACATTTCAAGATTTATTTCTAATCTCACCACTAAGGCTAAGCCCATTTTCAAATTACTCAAGAAGAACAGTACCGTGAAGTGGGATGAAGTTTGTTAAGAAGCCTTCGAAAAGATTAAGCAGTATTTGTCAAGCCCACCTGTGTTGGTTCCTCCAGTGATGGGCAGGCCATTGATTTTGTGCATGGCAGTTCAACAAAGCTCAATGGGCTGTGTTCTGGGACAACATGATGATACTGGGAGAAAAGAAAGAGCCATTTATTACTTAAGTAAGAAATTCAATGAATGTGAATCGAGGTACTCATTCCTGGAAAAAACCTGTTGTGCATTGGCGTGGACAACCAATCGACTCAAACACTATATGTTAAATCACAAAACATGGCTCATCTCCAGGATGAACCTAATTAAGTATGTATTTAAAAGCCCATTTATACCAGGAAGAATAGCAAAATGGTAGGTCATACTTTCTCAATATAACATTGTTTACATGACTAGAAATGCAGTAAAAGGTAGCGTAATAGCAGATCTATCTCTTAGTAGAAAATCCAATTAATGATTATGAGACTTTGGATTTTGAATTCCTAAATGAGCATATAATGGGGGGGGGGGGGGTGAGGCGAAATATCATCCATTGGAATTATATAAAATGCACCAGGTAATGCCCAGGAAAGATGGTGGAGTCACAATGGTCTCACTTAAGTATCACCTCCTTAGACAGCATTTCCTAGACATGCACTTCATACAATCCTAATAGAATCAAACCACTGGTAAGTACCGTCTTCCCATAACACTACCACGGTATTAAGGATTTATACCATGAAGGCATAGATAGACAGGAGTCGCCACCCGGGTAATAACCGGGACATATTCAGTGTCTCTTTCGAGGGTCATGGATGGCAACTTAATCCTTGCAGAGTTTCCACAACTGTCATTACCATAGCCCAATGTTTAGGTTCGGGATAGTGGGTACATAAGGGGAAGGTGTTAGGAACCCCTTACGCCTGGTTTACCCTCGTTGATTCGAGTGCCAGTCCTCTACAATGTTTCTAGAAGTCTTGTTTATTATTCATTTATTAAACTTTATCCTAAAAAATGCAATTCTAGTCCTACACACATAAGTAATTCACAAAAGGGTTGTTGTTTACACACAATTTTCATGCACAAGTAATTCCTATCTATGGGGTTGCTAATTATTTAAATGATATTTATCAGATGACTAAAATTAATTTATTATTGAGAATTTAATTTACAAACAAATTCAATTTTAAATAACCATACGTTTCTATTTAACATAATTAATTAATTTTCACCAAGTTACCCTAAGGATAATTGAACTAAGTTAATTATGTACATGTGTAATTTATTCTAATATCACATAAGGCCCAAACAATCACAACCTAATAAAGATTTCTAACATGCAAATTTATTTTACAATTACCAAGTATTAAATTAAATTTATTTGCATGCCAATGTTAGTTTAATTTACAAACAAGATTAATTTTAATTTACAAAGTATTTATTAAATTAATTACATGCAAAAGTTAGTTAAATTAAAAATAAAGTTAATTTTAATTTACCAAATAAAAGTTCTATTATTACTACAATTTCATGCCAATAGTTATTCGAGAAGTTTAGAGCTACTTACTTGTTGGTAAATGCAGTTGCCATTGGGGTAAGCTACCCTTAAAAAAGGGTCTTCTCTTCTAGTATGGTAATGATTTCCCAGGCTTACTCCCATTTAGCTCTATATAAGCTCCACGCAAATGCCCTCTTTGGTACTTATCTTAGGGCTACTTACCAATTTTGTTTGTAATAAAAAATAAAGAAACTAAAGAAAATAAAAGAAATAAAAAAATATTAATAACAATTTACATTGGATTCTAACTCTAGTCTCCTAAAGGGTTAAGATTCCTAATTAGTTACAACTACCTAATGGTCTAAGTCTTCTAATATGATCTAAACACTTCATAACACTTCTTGAATTAAAAGAACACAGAAAAATAGATCAAATATCAATTAAAACCCAAGAAAATACAAGAACATGCATAAATATACAATTTCTAAATTCTGGCAGATTAATGGTAGCAAGAAATTCAATTTTTTAAAAATAGTTATACATGCCTAAAAATCATAAAAAAAATTAACAGAAGGCAGCCTACATATCATACAAGATCATAAAATTTAGAAATCAAACAAAACCCTAGCCGAATGGTCTACATAAATCATAACTTTTCTAAGTGACAAAATCATACAACTTTTTTGTAAAATTCATAACTCATTAACCACAACAGATATGAATGCAAAACCAATTAGAAAAGATTCATAAGATTCTGAAGTTAATTTTAGACACCAAATTTACACAAAAATATTAAGGAACAAGGGAGATATGGGCTCCACAAGTCGGATATCCTGCAAATCAGATTTTACAGGAATCCTAACTTCAAATAGCCATAACTTACAAAATATTAAAGCTTTTTTTGTGATTCTTGAGCCTAAAATTAATGTAATTTTGTGTAGAATATGAATATAATTTTTACAAATTTTTTACTGATTCATAAAATAAAGAAAAATAATAAAAGTACGAGAGACAAAAACTAAATATGTGCAGAGTTGTGTATCCCCTCAAATTAAATATTATTACATGATCTATATGAACATATAAAATAAATTGAAGACAAAGAGCATAGAATTAAAATATTGTGTGGCATAGATCTTGAAAAGAAAATAAGAAAAACTGACATTCCAGAAATCTTGTATGAAAATCTTCTTGAAGAAAAGAAAAAATAAGGAAGAACTCAAAGTGTCTTTAATATCTGTAAATTTCTTATAGCTCTGAATTTTCTCTTTCTTTTTCCTCCCATCTCCCCCTCTTCCCTTCTCTAGTAGGGTATTTATAGGGTTTTGGGAGAGAGGTGTGATAGAGTTTGGAGTCTTAGGGTGATAAAGTTTAGATGACTTAAACAACTACGATTGCAGAATTCGAATAAGACTGGGATATGAGTGAGGTGTTTCAACCAATAGGAAGACCGAAAAAAATGGAAGGCACCAATAGGGAGTGAGGAAGAGGTGTGGTAGGGTTTGGAGTCCTAGTGTGATAAAGTTCAGATAACTTAAATGACTAGGATTGATGAATTTGGATGAGACTGGAATATGGGTGAGGTGTTTCAACCAATAGAAAGAGAGGGAAAGGAGGTGACACCAATAGGGAGTGAGGAAGAGAGTGGGGCCAAGGAGGAGAGAGATATTTTGTTATTTTAATTTTCAGAAAATAATTAAATGGGTCCTATTTAAAATTCATAACTAGGCTTTCTTAGGCCCATGGAGCCCAACTAAACTTAATTAGATCCATTTAAAAACTACCCATATTAAATTAAAAAAAAAATAAAATTTTATTTAAATTTAATTAAATTAATTTCCCCAAAACTTTATTATTATTATTATTATTATTATTATTATTATTATTATTATTATTATTATTATTATTATTATTATTATTATTATTATTATTTTCAAGATCATGCCACAGAATTAATAATTCAGCTCCATGCCTCTAATTACATCTTACAGCCATATAATTTTTCATCATCGAGTTTCCCACGGCCTCAATGCACATACTCATCACAAAATAAGGGTCTACAGTTTACCCCCCACTTTGACGAAAGTTGAAATCAATGCGAAAGCATTGCTCAAGTTTCGTCAAAGTGAAACTCAAATTTCTAATAACTATGAAATATTGGCTATGATGATCAAGTATATCTTGCTCGATCGACATACTCTATGTTCTGAGACTAGCTACGGTCTCATAGTCTCATAACAGTAATAACTGTGTCATGTGAAAAATGAGTGTATCTTGCTCTGTCAATACACTCTGCGTCATGAGACTAGCTACGGTCTCATAACAGTGATAACTGTATCATGTGAAAAATGAGTGTATCTTGCTCTGTCCATGCACTCTGTGTCATGAGACTAGCTACGGTCTCATAACAGTGAAAACTGTGTCATATGAAAATTGAGTGCATCTTGCTCTGTCGATACACTTTGTGTCATGAGACTAGCTACGGTCTCATGACAATGGCAACTGTGTGATTTGAAATGTTGTGGATTTGTATTTAGGACCGCAGTGCTAAACTACCTACGTATCCCCCTCATTATCCTGAGGAAGAATCAGACCCACTCGTAGTTCAACACTTAAAACTGTGGTGATACATGTTCTTCTATGCCTTACACACCTACAGGTGACATGTTGATGCGTGTTCATCTACGCCTTACACAACTATGCCATATGCCCTAAACAACGTCTAAGGACTTACAAAAAAATATCTATCATGAAATGTCGTGGGTTCGTATTTAGAACCACGGTCCTAAACTACCTACGTATCCCTCTTGTTATCCTGAGGAAGAATCAGACCCCCTCGTAGTTTGACAATTGAAACTGTGGTGATGCATGTTATTCTACGCCTTACACACCTACAGGTGACATGTTGATGCATGTTCTTCTATGCCTTACACAACTATTTCATGCACCCTAAACAACGTCTAAGGACTTACCAAAAAATACTTAATTCATGATTTGAAAAAAAAATTAGGATGACTGGGTCTCAAAATTCTCTCTGATTTTTATGCTTCTTATATGCTACTTCCTATCATGGGCATGCTGATTTTACTAGAAATTTTAAAAAAACTTAGTCCTCTGGGGAACCTCTTTTTGCAAAAACTTTCTTATAGCCTCAAAATTTTTTAGAAGAACTGTTCACCAAAAAAAAGACTTCCTTAAGGTCACAATACAATTTCTCTCTGATTTTTCTTTTTTTTCCTCTCCCCCCATGGTTCTTTATTCTAACACCATTTCAAAATCTTGTTCTTCCTTGACTCCTTTCTCTTCCATGAACTCAATTCTTTATGCCCTAACTTTTGCCTGAAATGCCCTTTTGGGTTTTCATCTCAGCGGACTTGCTCTAACAAAAGCCTAAGTGGCCTTTTTGGGTTTTCCACCTAGCGAGCTTTTTTTTTTTTTTTTGAAATTGGACAATTGCCAGGGCATTCATATCAAGCACCTATCTTGTCATACTCAGAAGACATAGATTAAATCAAAACAATGCAGTTCAAGTACTTAATCATTTGATGTATCCCTCAAGACACAAACATTCACAATCATAATTAAATAAAACATATTCCTGGTTAATGCAATAAAAGCTTCTTTATTTATTCAGGTACACCATTACTCCCTCTTACATTTAGTTTTACCAAATTTTCAACCTTCCAAAGTTAGAAATAAGCTTTATAACCTACCGAATGGCCTTTTCATGTTTTCCATCTAGATCTTCTCTCATCTCTCCTTTTGCCTAGACTACCTTTTGCAGGTTTTCAATCTAGCATTTTTTTCCTTTTTTTTTTTCTTTGACCCTTACTTTTGCCTAGACCACCTTTTGCAGGTTTTCAGCCTAATGGGCCTGTTTCACACAAAGTACCATTTGAGCCTATCTAAATTGACTGGTTCTTGAAGTTCATTCCCATCCAAGTCTGATATTCTTACTGTGGCAAGATCTTGTTGACTATGTATGGACTGTCCTAGCTTGGGTAAAACTTTCCTCTTAAATCAAAAGCGATGGGCCAAGCTTATTTCAAAACCATGTCTCCCTCTTTGATCTTTCTTGGCTTCACCTTCTTATTAAAGGCTCTAGCTATCTTTCTCTGATAAGCCTGCATACGATATAAGGCTCACATCCTCTTTTCATCAATCAAAGCTAGTTCCTCATATCTCTTCTAGGCCCACTCATTTTCTAGGATCTTAGCTTCTAGCATCACTCTTAAGGATTTGACCTCTTGCTTAATGGATAGCACTACTTTAGTCTCATACACTAAAGAGAATGGGGTTGCCCTCGTGGATGTCCTTATAGTACTACGACAACCTTAAAGAATATAAAGGAGTTTTTCAGGCCAATCCTTATATGTTTCGCACATTTTTTTTTTCAACTAGAACATTTCCATTCATATGGGGACCACACATTCCTGTATGTACTTATTTCATTATTTGCTTAACCTATTTTTCTATCACACATAAGAGTTTATAGAATTGCCCCCCAGCTAAAGTAAATTGAGTGGCTAATCTATGAATTATTGCTCTATCACTTTTGTAGGCATATTGTGAGTATTCTCTCACTTCCAGAGACTTCCTTATGTCTTCATATCATTTTCTTTCTCCCTTTAGGTCCACATGTGCTACTATTAATCCTTCATAGCATGAAATTTTACTCCTTATTAGGATAACTAGCTAAGTCAACTTTTGATCATTCTTTTCCTATGGGGACACTAGCTTGGCTTGGGAATTGGCCATCTAATTTTAAGCTCGAGACATGTGCTTCTTGGTACTTTGTTAACAAGGCTATAAATTTATCTCTTTCTTCTTGGGTTAAATCTTCAGCAAACTTAATGTCTTTAGGATTATTTGGTGTACCCAAATTAATAGAGACCGATTTTGATGCATTAATAGAAACTGATTCTAAATGATTATGAATGCCATGCATACGCTTATTAGAATAAACATCAAACAAGTAAGCAATAGGAATGGTCATGTTATTGATCTTTGCCTCAAAATCTTTATCAAGTACATCAGAATTGGAAACATCAGTATCACTACTGTGAGCATTACAAAAGACGACAGACTCAAACTTAGGGGTGTAGCTTTAGGTGTTTGGCTTTCATGTAGTCTTTAGATCAGTGGTGCTGATTTTCTGCTCTAATTCTTTCACATGTGGTAACTCCTAATCATATGTCAAGGTAATTGCCCCCTCTTTCAAGTACTTAGGAGGCTTTGGCTCTTCTTCCTCTTCTGTTGGCTCATAGCCCAAACCATGACTCGTGATCTACCCCATCATCTCAAGAAAAGTCACCAGACCATCTATACTTTCTCTTAGGCCTATGCTAAGAAAAAACTTCATCCCTTTCTTCATAGTAGCCACTTTTAGATCCATCTAGTTTTTATAGATCCCAACAACTTGAAAATCAGACACTAGTGGAACTAAATATTCTAGTTGTAATGCAACTAACTCCTCATCAAAATTGGTCCAAACATCTAAAGGACCCTCATCATAGCTAGAATTATCACAAATGTTAATAACCATTATAAACTGAGGTTCATTGGGCTTTTGGATTGGTTGGATAGGTTCACTGGGCTTTTGGATGGGTTGGATAAGTTCATTGGGCTTTTGGATGGGTTGGATAAGTTCATTGGGCTTTTGGATGGGTTGGATAAAGTTAATAATTCTGTTAGGGCTATTTGGGGTGATGGAGATCATGTAGAAACCTGGTGTAGGTGGAAATTTTGGCTAGGCATTAGGGCTCTTGGGTTGATTTTCTGGGTCAATTATCCTTTTGGCATCAATTAGTTCTTAGATATCATGCTTAAGTTGAAAGCATCAGTCGATGTCATGATTATGGGCTTGGTAGGACTGACAACATTGGTTGATATCACAGCTAGGTGGGAGTGGATTTGGTAGTGGTCTGGGTCCTAAGAACTGTAGGAGGTCTTGAGCTTTGAGACGCTCCAAAACTTTAGATAAGGGTTGGCTGAGACACAATTTGAACCTCAATAACTTTAATGCCACTTAATTGGCCTACCTCGGGGCCTCTTTCTAAAGTTGACCACAATTTTCTCTTCTAGCTCAAACATTTTGGCATTCAATATTTCATCAAGTACGGCCATAGTTTCTTCCATCTTAAGTAGTACAGGTGAAATCCTTACTAGTCTCTTTCCTTTCCTAACCCAAGTGACCTGGTTGGAAGTCTCTTTGGTGTGCTTTGAGGCTATGTTTGCTCAAAAAAATAGGATTTAAGGGTTAAGCTAAGCATGCTACATACATGAATGTAATGCATGAATGGACCTTTTTTTTTTTTTTGCCTTTACTTTTACAAAACCAAAACTGAACCATACCAATAGAACCAAAACTAAACCAAAACCCGACCATATAAACTGAACTAAAATCAAACCAAAGACTGAATCAAAACCAAAAAAAAAAAATCTGAAGAACTAAATCTCCGCCTCCTTATACCTTCAACTCTCATGTGTAGGGCAAGAAAAAATTCTATCCTAGGCTATAGTACACTGGACACACCAACAGGGGGTGGTCCAGGATGATCTTCCCCTCATAAACAAATGATTTATATCTTTAAATTTTAACCATAAGTAAGCATCCTCTTGCTTAACATGGGTTTTCAAGTGGACTTAGGCCTATACACACATTGGGCCTATGCATAGGCCTAAGTTCATCTCAACTACCCCTAGAACTTATGGTTTGAAGAGTAAGGTTATAAATCCAGCACAAAAAAAATCTATGGGTACCTAGGATTAAAATCTATGGCTCATGGGCTTCATTGCGTAGGAAAAGGGTCACCCATGCGAGAGCTTGTCCATTAAGCACAATGGCCAGAGCTGTGGCTCTTTTATATACTCAAAGGTACGGGCATGGGGTGCTAGTATTCACCAATTCGTCATAGCTCGAGTAGAACTATGGCCTCCTTGGCTAGTACTAGCGGGGCTAAAAAGGGTAAGGGTGATCCGTGTGATAGTGTAGTGCAATGTAAAAAGTTTAACAGAGAAATAATATTAGACTAATAGAAACATGTTGGAGTAACTATCCATTTAATCCCTAGTGGGGTCGCCAAACTATGGGAGGGGGGCGTGAGGCCAAATATCATCCATTGGAATTATATAAAATGCACCAGGTAATGCCCAGGAAAGATGGTGGAGTCACAATGGTCTCACTTAAGTACCACCTCTTTAGACAGCATTTCCTAGATATGCACTTCATACAATCCTAATAGAATCAAACCACTAGTAAGTACCGTCTTCCCATAACACTACCACGGTACTAAGGATTTATGCCACGAAGGCATAGATAGATAGGAGTCGCCACCCGGGTAATAACAGGGACATATTCAGTGTTTCTTCTGAGGTTCATGGATGGCAACTTACTCCTTACAGAGTTTCCACAACCGTCATTACCATAGCCCAATGTCTAGGTTCGGGATAGTGGGTACGTAAGGGGAAGGTGTTAGGCACCCCTTACGCCTGGTCTAACCTCGTTGATTCGAGTGCCAGTCCTTTACTAATGTTTCTAGAAGTCTTGTTTATTATTCATTTATTAAACTTTATCCTAAAAAATGCAATTCTAATCCTACATACGCAAGTAATTCACAAAAGGGTTGTTATTTACACACAATTTTCATGCACAAGTAATTCCTATCTATGGGGTTGCTAATTATTTAAATGATATTTACCAGATGACTAAAATTAATTTATTATTGAGAATTTAATTTACAAACAAATTCAATTTCAAATAACCCTACGTTTCTATTTAACTTAATTAATTAATTTTCACCAAGTTACCCTAAGGATAATTGAACTAAGTTAATTATGTACATGTGTAATTTATTCTAATATCACATAAGGCCCAAACAATCACAATCTAATAAAGATTTCTAATATGCAACTTTATTTTACAATTACCAAGTATTAAATTAAATTTATTTACATGCCAATGTTAGTTTAATTTACAAACAAGATTAATTTTAATTTACAAAGTATTTATTAAATTAATTACATGCAAAAGTCAGTTAAATTAAAAACAAAGTTAATTTTAATTTACCAAATAAAAGTTCTATTATTACTACAATTTCATGCCAATGGTTATTCGAGAAGTTTAGAGCTACTTACCTGTTGGTAAATGCAGTTGCCATTGGGGCAAGCTACCCTTAAAAAAGGGTCTTCTCTTCTAGTATGGCAATGATATCCCTGGCTTACTCCCGTTTAGCTCCATATAAGCTCCATGCAAATGCCCTCTTTGGTACTTACCTTAGGGCTACTTACCAATTTTGTTTGTAATAAAAAATAAAGAAACTAAAGAAAATAAAAGAAATAAAAAAAATATTAATAACAATTTACATTGGATTCTAACTCTAGTCTCCTAAAGGGTTAAGATTCCTAATTAATTACAACTACCTAATGGTCTAAGTCTTCTAACATGATTCAAACACTTCATAACACTTCTTGAATTAAAAGAACACAGAAAAATAGATCAAATAGCAATTAAAACCCAAGAAAATACAAGAACATGCATAAATATACAATTTCTAAATTCTGGCAGATTAACAGTAGCAAGAAATCTGATTATTTAAAAATAGTTATACATGCCTAAAAATCATAAAAAAAATTACAGAAGACAGCCTACATATCATACAAGATCATAAAATTTATAAATCAAACAAAACCCTAGCCGAATGGTCTACATAAATCGTAACTTTTTTAAGTGACAGAATCGTACTATTTTTTTTTTTTGTAAAATTCATAACTCATTAACCACAATAGATATAAATGCAAAACCAATTGGAAAAGATTCATAAGATTCTGAAGTTAACTTTAGACACTAGATTTACATAAAAATATTAAGGAACAAGGGAGATATGGGCTCCACAAGTCGGATATCCTGCAAATCAGATTTTACAGGATTCTGACCTTCAGCGCTGCTCATTTTCAAACAACAAAGATAAATTTAATCAGAAAAAGATCAAAACCCATACCAAAGAATAAGTCATCGTAGGAAAATACAAGAACTGAGAGAGAGCATTGATGTTGTTCAGAGAATTAGAAAACAGCGTAAGTATGTAAATGGCTAACCCTCCCCCCCCCCCCCCCCTCCTATTTATACTTGTCCAAGCATTAGATGCTCATGAAGCCCTAGGTGACACATCGGTTAGCGGGATTTGATCATTTTAATGATGCAACAAAGGAAAATTTCAAAAGCATGGCAAGGAGATCGGACAAGTAAGATCGGCTAACGGGGATCAACCATATATAAGATAGAACAAGGTTTTGAACCAAAGGGATCGGTAGAATGGGGATTCGATGAGGGATCAGATCGGACACATTTATCAAAGATTGGGAAAAATAATCAATGCAATAATAAAAAAAAATAAACTGAATCAATTTTGAATAAATAAGACTTCATTTCATTTCCAAAGGATCAGATTACATCATCTGGGCGATCTCTCAAGATCAGTAATTACAAATGTCCCTACACTACATTCTACTTATCTTAGTCTCATAGTTCGGATCACTCCCGATCTCAAGAAGCCATTTAAGAGATAAGTGGTGTCACACCCTACTCCTTGTAAGATGTAACATGATCCCGTAGTACACCTAATGAATTACCGTACTTCGCTTACCGGTAACCCAATGAATTACCGTACTTCGCCTACCAGAAACCCATTAAATATACTACAAGGGATTTTAAAACAATTTTTTATCATTTTTATAGTGGTGGGAATGTTGAATATTTATTAACAAGCCTTTAATTGAAATATTAGTCATGGATCAAATCCTTGATTAAAATATGGCGTTACGAATTTTTTTCAAAATTTCAGCAGAGTGCCGGCTGTATTTTGAGAAAACTGTTCTTCAAAACCTGAAAAGAAATACACTCCCAATATTTTTACTTGACCACAACTCCAATAAAATTCATTTCTCCACACAATTCAATCCCAACAATGAATAAATCATTTGCAGCAATCAACTCAGCACATTTTTAAACCAACACTGAACATCTCATTTCAGAAAAGGAAATAATTTATCATTCACACATACAAAAATTTAATTATTTACATTAATTAAAAGACTCAGAAATAAATTTGAATATTACAATAATTTGCATTTTAATTACATACCCAAAATAATATTACAAAAGTTCTTGTACAAGTGCTCAAATAAATTATATACATATAATTACATGCATACATCAAAATCTATGTACAAGGATATACCTATGATATATCTATGGTCGCGGAGGTCGAATCATCGTGCACAATACACACCACAATAATGCAACTTCCGAAAGGACCAATAAAAAACTTAGATCTAACCTCTAATAAGAAGAGAATCTAAGCTTGTGCACATACCATGGTAATCAAAACAAAGCTAATTCCATTATCTCCTCAACAAATGAGAGAGACGGGTAATAACCTAGTCAAACATCTATAGTGAGATATAAAACAGTATCATGAATTTCTTTGTCCTTTTTTTTTTGTGAGCATAAATTACAACACAATTTAATTCAATGTAAATTCCAATATCCAAGAATTTTTATGCCCATCACAATTCAAAACATCAATTTGTATTTTTTTTCCATGCAAATCCCATTTCAATCACAAATTTCTGAAATTGAATTCATTCAATCCATATCAAAAATAAAATCATAACTTAATCATTTTCCCACAACTAAACTCATTTATACCATAACACATTTCAATAATCATTGAAATAAATTAAATAATTGGTAAAAATAAACTAAAATCCTTTAATCAAATAAAATATGCAAAACTTTAACAATGTAAAACTAGTTGTGCACAAACCTCTTTGTTGACTAGTTTATTTCAATTTTCGGTTTTTCCTCGAAGATACCTTTCCAGTCTCTTTTTCAACTGAAACATACAGTTTACAGTGTTTCATTTCCATAACTCATAATAAATCCTTTAATTTATTTCATGCCTACTTAGTTATAGCATTAAATTTACTTAAATTGGTATCCTTTGAATTTTGCATTTTGGGTAACTATTCATTGCATTATTCAAGTCAAAATATTGACTTTTTCCTACTAAATAGGTTTATTAATTCTAATTGCACTCACATACCACATTTTGAGTCATGTTTTTGTTGGCATTGATTGCCAAATTCAATTCAAAGTCTATTAGGGTTAAATCTCAAAATTTCAGTTTTGGGTTACTTGTTTATACTGTTCCATTGGTCTGCCTACAGTGGGAATTTGGCCAACTTTCCTTCATCAAAGTTGTTACTTAATGTCTTATCTCTAATTCTCTTTTTGAATCACTCCATATGGAGTTTTGTAGCCCAAGTTATGGCTATTTTCCTAAGACTGGCCGGATTGGTATCTACCCAGAATTTTGGGCAGGTTTCTATACAAAAATTGTGGCATTATGTATCTACTTTTATATCTAATTGGCCTCATACCAAGTAGGGTGGTAGAATTACAGTTTTGGTCCTTGAAAGGGACCTAGGTCATACTACCCAATTTGGGACAGCATCACATTTTATTTCTAATCCAATTCCAAACATTCAAACACATGCCAATTGACTCCAATTAACCATTTTAAACCTCACTTAGGTCAAAGTACATCAATTTACTAATTTCTCAAATTTTCTCCCCAAAACCCTAAGGGTCAAGAACCCTAATTTTTGTAAATGGCTCAATTAATGGAATTAAAGTGTATAACTTACTTCTACCAACTTAATTATACTTAATTCCACCACCAATTGCATCAAACTCAAGCAAATCCTATTTCCCCTAAGGCTGACTGAAATTCCCCAATTGGTCTAACGTGTGTAATTTGTTTAAATTTTTCACAATTTCTATGTTAATCCAACTACATAAACATGAATTTAACTAAAAAAATTATAAGTTTAAACACTAACCTTGACTTGGCTTTTCCTTCTTCTTGTAACTTCAATCTTTCTCTTTTAATCTTCTCACCATAAGCAAATATGAAGTTTTTGTTTTAGGAGCTATAAATTTTATGGTGAGAATTTAGTATTTGTAAGCTCTAAAATTCATTAATGGAGAAAAGAAAAAATAAGAGGGAGAGAGGGAGAAGATGGTGAGCCGGCCATTAGGAAGAAAATGAGGATTTTTGTTTTTGTTTTTTAATGGTTTTTATCTTTACTTTAATATTTATCCATAAAAATGATTTAATTAAATAATTATTATATTTGTTTTATGATGTCATGCTTGATGATGTCATATTTCTTTATTTTATTTTCTTTTTCTTTTTCTTTAGTTTTTCCATGGTTCTTTAATTTAAATCTACATTTCAAAAATTTTATTTCTCCAATTTTATTGGACAGTTAGGTCGTAAATCACCTCTAGGGGTGAATTGACCAATTTGCCCCTCACCGGTCTGATCCAGTTTACCAATAATACTGTATTTCTTCTGGAACCCTGACCTAATTATTTGATCTGGTTCACACATTTTTCTGTGATTTTCACATTTTCCCTAGCTTCGCAATTTTTTCTAGGACTGCGGTGTCATGATGTCCCATACAAATTTAGGGTTAAAGTTGACTTCGCAATCACTTCCCAGTGTGGTCACCTATCGCTGTGACCTCCAGCTCTGTGACACCCCTTACCCGACTACAGTGTAGCCGAGCAAGTTATGCCACTCAGTGTGCCGGAGCACTTTATTTTATCTTAATTCATTTTTATCATAGTTTTGAAAATAACTTGTGAAATATAATTCATTTATTGAAATTGTAATTTATTTGAGGTTCCGAAAATTTTATAGAAAATCCGGCGGAGTACCGGCTAAAAATGGAGAAAACAGTTCTTCGGAACCTGTGAAAAACACTTCCTATGATCATATTCAATCAATCCCAACTCCAATTATCAACAAAGTCTCAGAATAATTTCATCAATTTCATTTATTTCTCAATCATTCATCTCATGGTACTCATATACAATTCACATTTTGTATCACATCAAATTACAGCAATTTCTTAACGATTCCTCTATTTATCATTTCACATCATCATTAGACTCAAATCATAAATAAATTCTCACATGTGATTTATAATCACAAATTACAAGTACTTACATTAATACAAAATTATATTACATTTGTTCAAATACATATGATAAAATAAGAGTTTAATTACCAAAGTTACAAAAATCTCAAAATACAAAATGGGACCTAGTGTCCTACCAATGCAATCGTGGATGGTGAGGTGACACGACACTATGCGTAATCGTGAACCGCCTTACCGAACTGTGGTCTACTGGGCCCTCTGTCCAAATCTTGGTACTCACGCGTTGCAAAGCGACGCGCTAAGCATAAAGCTTAGTGGTGCCAATAATACAAGAAAATATAATATGCAAATAAAAATAATAATTTTCTTGCTATTGTGTTCATAAGAAATGAATAATTACTCACTTATTGTTTAGTCGAGGGCTAATCATGTTTTATGATATTAACTTCTTCATGCATTTCGTTAATTATTTTCTTCATGATCTTGAGTTTCTTTGTATTCTATCATAATCATTCCTGATATTTAATTTTTGTATTTTCTTTAACAATCAGTTCAATTACAGTTATACTTTTCCATGCCCAAGTAACCTATCTTTGACGATCGGATCGATAACGGGTCGTTGGCACTGGACACCGCGGTGCCTCGGGCCGTCATACCATGGGACGCAGAACGTCAACCATGTATGCAGTCAGTATGGCTAAAAGGCCATGATATCACATAATCGGCATAAAAGCCATGAATACAGGCATAAAAGCCATGAATACGGGCATAAAGCCATGAATACAGGCATAAAGCCTTTCCTTTCGCAGTACTGCTAAAACAATACCCTATTGGCATGCCAAACTATCCAAACCAATCACATTAGGCCTACTAGGGAATTTTGCATTTTTAAGTTTCACAATTTTTGAATTTCAAGTTTTCATGTCACTATTCATTTCATTAGTCAACTAAAATGTTGACTTTTGCATAAACAATAGGTACATTGGTTTTAATACTCCCAACATACCACATTTTGTATTCAAAACTTGTTAGTTTTGGTCACTTTCTCAAAGCTTAGGTCATTTTGGCAAAATTGCCAATTTTTGGTTTTGGTGTCACTATTCACCTCATTGGTCAACAAAAATGTTGACTTTTGGATAGAAAATAGGTGTATTGGTTTTAACACCCCAAACACACCACATTTTGTATTTAAAACTTGTTGGTATTGGTTGCCAATACCATTTCTAAGCTTAATGCTAATTGAACAAAATTTTCAGATTTAGTGCTTCATCTTTATTGTTCCATTTGATATTTTTACAGTGGGAATTTGAGAAAATGGCAAAACATGAAAGTTGTTCCTTATTCTGTCTAGTTGAATTTCCTTTTTTGAATCACTCCATTTGGAGTTTTGTAGCTCAAGTTATGGCCAAAATAAGTTTACTGTTCACGTGCACTGTTCATGCTGCACTTTTGGGTTTTGGCAGATTTTGATCCAACTTTGGTCAGTAATTTGATCAAGTAAAGTTCATAATTTGGCCTAACTTTCTTCATATGAAATGTTCTACTATGCCTTAGGTTTTCATCGGTTCAAGAATCGCCTAAATCCGAGTTTTCTAGAGAGAGTTATAGTCATCCAAACATTACTGCTCAAATGTAAATCTGCAGAGTTGCAGGTTTGATAACTTAACTTTGCTCAATAATTTGAATAGGTTAATGGCATAATTTGGGGTGATGTTCTTCATGAAAGTTGTTTTTCTATATCCTATCTTGTTGCTGTAAAAATTTCAGGTCAATTTACCATATCTACAGTGAGTTATGGCCAAATGAACAGTTACTATTCATTTGGTCATTCTGCAGGGGCTGTTTGCAGGGTATCCGGATTGGGGCCAACTTTTGGTCCACTTGCTTTGGTCTTTTGGGCTTGGTTTCTTCAGCAAAAATGTGCCATTATAAGCCTAGTTTCATGTCCAATTGGCCAAACACCAATTGAACCAACACTGCCAAAGATATGGCAGTCCAAGTGGACTGAAATCTCAGTCACCATGCTGCTGTCTTTAGGCAGCCTACACATTCACTTTGCCATGCATTAACTCACTTCAAATTATGATTAACTTGCCTTAAATGGTCACTAATTGACCACTAAAATGTCCATTAATCACTTCATAAACCAAGTCCAATTCTTCACTCTCAAAACCCTAATTTCAAATTTCAAAACTTAATCAATTAAATTCCCATCACTTCTCATGCATATAACCTCATCAATCATCATCAATAATCATGTATATATATGCAGGAATTCATCAAACCCCATAAGGTTCCCAAGGTTGCTGAATTAGGGATGTTTAATTCCTTAACTAATTCTTTCAATTTCTTGAATTTCCCACTTAATTTGGCATGCATACTACACCTAAAGTTGAAAGAAAAGGTTTTAGTGCACTAACCTCTTGTAGGCACATTTTTCCCAACTCAAAACTTCACTTTCTTTCCTCTTCTTGGCTGCCAATCACTTCCCAAGAGGTAGAGACAAGTTTTTAGTGAAGGGACTTAGGGTTTAGTAGTGGAAATTCATGGGAAATGGGAGTAATGAAAGAAATTTCTATGGAGGGCTATGGAGAAGAGAAAAACGTCTTGAGGAAGAAGAAGAAGAGCAGCAAAATTTTTTTTGGTCTTCTTGGTCTCTTTCATTAGTTAATTAGATGGTTGTTTATGTGTGATTGGTGGGAGCTTTAAAATGACATCATCATATGTCATAAATGGGCATTTTTCTCATTTTCTATTCTTTTCTTCTCTACTTATTTTCAATTTAATTTCTAGTAATATTTATTCATATTTTATATCATATTAATTATTTACTCAACTGGACAAGTCGGCCAAAAATCACCTCTGAAGGCGAAATGACCAAAATGCCCTCCGTTTGGCTTAACGGGTCAAAATTGTCTGTACCGATTGAAAAATTTTTCTAAATATTTTCTTAGCATTCTAATGCCATAGGAACCTCAATGACCCTTCTCTGAAGTCTCAAAAATTATTTTATAAGTTTTCCCCCGGGTCTAGGGCTCTTCGTTGCGAGAACCGCAACTTTCCTCTGGGTTACCCCTCGCTAGGGCACCGGCTCGTTTAGCTTGGTTGTATTTTATTTCTAAAATTTTTACTAAATTTTTCTTATTAATATTTGAGTTAATTATGGTTCCTGACTTTAGTTTAAATATTTTTCCGGACGTTCTAGCTGTCTGGACCGACACCGATCATCGGAACAGTAGAATGTACGGAGTGCTACCGGGAGGGTGTTACAACTCTTCCCCTCTTATTTAAATTTTGTCCTCAAAATTTATCCGGTGTAAATAGTCGAGGAGCTATTACCTCCTTATTTCTTCACCTTTCCGTGTTATCATACTTCACTTTCTCCTTAGTCTCAATCCTATCCTCAAACAGTTATGTACTCATCCTTTTTCATCTTAAATATAGTCTCCTTCTTATTTCCATTCGCTATCTCATTGTCTCTTCACTCTCTTATTCCATACCCTAACCTAAAATAAACAGGAAATACAGATCTGCAATAGTGTCACCTCGACTCTTATGAATGCAATGCATGATATGCAGTCTATCTAGGTCCAGAAACGCCTAACCCGCGCTCTGATACTACTAAATGTGACACCCCTTACCCGACTACAGTGTAGCCGAGCAAGTTATGCCACTCAGTGTGCCGGAGCACTTTATTTTATCTTAATTCATTTTTATCATAGTTTTGAAAATAACTTGTGAAATATAATTCATTTATTGAAATTGTAATTTATTTGAGGTTCCGAAAATTTTATAGAAAATCCGGCGGAGTACCGGCTAAAAATGGAGAAAACAGTTCTTCGGAACCTGTGAAAAACACTTCCTATGATCATATTCAATCAATCCCAACTCCAATTATCAACAAAGTCTCAGAATAATTTCATCAATTTCATTTATTTCTCAATCATTCATCTCATGGTACTCATATACAATTCACATTTTGTATCACATCAAATTACTGACAATTTCTTATCGATTCATCTAATTATCATTTCACATCATCATTAGACTCAAATCATAAATAAATTCTCACATGTGATTTATAATCACAAATTACAAGTACTTACATTAATACAAAATTATATTACATTTGTTCAAATACATATGATAAAATAAGAGTTTAATTACCAAAGTTACAAAAATCTCAAAATACAAAATGGGACCTAGTGTCCTACCAATGCACTGTGGATGGTGAGGTGACACGGACACTATGCAGAATCGTGAACCGCCTTACGAATCTGTGGTCTACTGGGCCCTCTGTCCAAATCTTCAGTACCTACGCGTTGCAAAAGCGACGCGCTAAGCATAAAGCTTAGTGGTGCCAACAATACAAGAAAATATAATATGCAAATAAAAATAATAATTTCCTTGCTATTGTGTTCATAAGAAATGAATAATTACTCACTTATTGTTTAGTCGAGGGCTAATCATGTTTTATGATATTAACTTCTTCATGCATTTCGTTAATTATTTTCTTCATGATCTTGAGTTTCTTTGTATTCTATCATAATCATTCCTGATATTTAATTTTTGTATTTTCTTTAACAATCAGTTCAATTACAGTTATACTTTTCCATGCCCAAGTAACCTATCTTTGGACGATCGGATGGATAACGGTCGTTAACCTGGACACCGCGGTGCCTCGGGCCGTCATACCATGGGACGCATAACGTCAACCATGTATGCAGTCAGTATGGCTAAAATGCCATGATATCACATAATCGGCATAAAAGCCATGAATACATGCATAAAAGCCATGAATACGGGCATAAAGCCATGAATACAGGCATAAAGCCTTTCCTTTCGCAGTACTGCTAAAACAATATCCTATTGGCATGCCAAACTATCCAAACCAATCACATTAGGCCTACTAGGGCATTTTGCATTTTTAAGTTTCACAATTTTTGAATTTCAAGTTTTCATGTCACTATTCATTTCATTAGTCAACTAAAATGTTGACTTTTGCATAAACAATAGGTACATTGGTTTTAATACTCCCAACATACCACATTTTGTATTCAAAACTTGTTAGTTTTGATCACTTTCTCAAAGCTTAGGTCATTTTGGCAAAATTGCCAATTTTTGGTTTTGGTGTCACTATTCACCTCATTGGTCAACAAAAATGTTGACTTTTGGATAGAAAATAGGTGTATTGGTTTTAACACCCCAAACATACCACATTTTGTATTTAAAACTTGTTGGTATTGGTTGCCAATACCATTTCTAAGCTTAATGCTAATTGAACAAAATTTTCAGATTTGGTGCTTCATCTTTATTGTTCCATTTGATATTTTTACAGTGGGAATTTGAGAAAATGGCAAAACATGAAAGTTGTTCCTTATTCTGTCTAGTTGAATTTCCTTTTTTGAATCACTCCATTTGGAGTTTTGTAGCTCAAGTTATGGCCAAAATAAGTTTACTGTTCACGTGCTGCTATTCATCTTGCACTTTTGGGTTTTGCGATTTTGGTCCAACTTTGGTCAGTAATTTGATCAAGTAAAGTTCATAATTTGGCCTAACTTTCTTCATATGAAATGTTCTACTATGCCTTAGGTTTTCATCGGTTCAAGAATCGCCTAAATCCGAGTTTTCTAGAGAGAGTTATAGTCATCCAAACATTACTGCTCAAATGTAAATCTGCAGAGTTGCAGGTTTGATAACTTAACTTTGCTCAATAATTTGAATAGGTTAATGGCATAATTTGGGGTGATGTTCTTCATGAAAGTTGTTTGTCTATATCCTATCTTGTTGCTGTAAAAATTTCAGGTCAATTGACCATATCTACAGTGAGTTATGGCCAAATGAACAGTTACTATTCATTTGGTCATTCTACAGGGGCTGTTTGCAGGGTATCCGGATTGGGGCCAACTTTTGGTCCACTTGCTTTGGTCTTTTGGGCTTGGTTTCTTCAGCAAAAATGTGCCATTATAAGCCTAGTTTCATGTCCAATTGGCCAAACACCAATTGAACCAACACTGCCAAAGATATGGCAGTCCAAGTGGACTAAAATCTCAGTCACCATGCTGCTGTCTTTAGGCAGCCTACACATTCACTTTGCCATGCATTAACTCACTTCAAATTATGATTAACTTGCCTTAAATGGTCACTAATTGACCACTAAAATGTCCATTAATCACTTCATAAACCAAGTCCAATTCTTCACTCTCAAAACCCTAATTTCAAATTTCAAAACTTAATCAATTAAATTCCCATCACTTCTCATGCATATAACCTCATCAATCATCATCACTAATCATGTATATATATGCAGGAATTCATCAAACCCCATAAGGTTCCCAAGGTTGTTGAATTAGGGATGTTTAATTCCTTAACTAATTCTTTCAATTTCTTGAATTTCCCACTTAATTTGGCATGCATACTACACCTAAAGTTGAAAGAAAAGGTTTTTTTCTTATTAATATTTGAGTTAATTATGGTTCCTGACTTTAGTTTAAATATTTTTCCGGACGTTCTAGCTGTCCGGACCGACACCGGTCACCGGAACAGTAGAATGTACGGAGTGCTACTGGGAGGGTGTTACAAGCTCATTTAACCATTATGCTTGGATTTCTTCATTTTCATTTTCCCTTCTTATAATTGTTATTTATTTTTATCTATGACTTTTCTGAATTTCACAGATATAGCTCTAAACGTCTTAACTGTCCAGGCAAACATCAGGTGCTAGAACAGTAGACTGTACAGGAGTGTCCATTATGACGGCGTTACAATTCTCCCCTCCTTAAAAGAAATTTCGTCCTTGAAATTGTGCCCACTATCCATTCTTAAATAGTTATATGTATTGTTTTCTCATATTTTCCTCACATTTCTATTTAGTTTCATAGTCTAAATAATGATCCATAGCACTTTAACCAATACTATTTACTCATCGATTGCTCACCTCGTGTGCCAAGTTTCTTATGAGCTTCTATCATAAGTTAAATTCAAATTCATTTCAATTTTAGAGGTAAGCAAATCTATGTGCTAATGGATCTACTTTTTCTAGGACCTTGTATGATCCTATGGGTGAGAACTTAGTTTTACTCTTTTCTTATCAAATCTCTTGATCATTTGATGCAACTTTCAATTTAGTTTGGAATATTTAAGTCTTTTCTTATTGTTGTTTTAGCAATTATTTTCCTTTGTGGTCTCTTTTTTTTTTTTTAAATGACCTTGTTGGTCATATATGAACTGCTTATCTCTTTATTGGCCATAGGTCCATAACCATTATCTTACCATCTCCATTTATGACCCAGGTCTATGTGCCATTTTGCACTATCTTGTTTGCTTTTATTTAACTTATTTCTTTCTTAATAGAATAGTTCAGGATATCGTTACGCATCTTAAGTAGGTTGTTTGCCTTGGTGGCAATTCCTCAACCAGTGTTTTTCTCATTATTATAACTTAATTGGATATTATCCCCATACTACTTACTATAACTTGAATTGGGGATAACAGAGGTTGACCTTTATCCTACAATTTTGAACTCCATGGTAGGGCTCTTAACACTCTCCCAAGTTAACTTATTCTGATGTTTGCTCTTTTATACCATAATAAATATTTTTTCTGATGTCATTCCTTTTTACCATACTCATTCTTACTTTTCTATTTACTTCTCTTTCCATTCCATAACTTAACTTAACTTTAATAAATTCCTTTCTCAGTTTTATCTTCTTCCTTGACTTGACTGTAAAGTTAAAGTTTAGCACCTCTTATCACTCCTAATAAATTCGCTATACTTCAATATTACTTTGACTTGGTTCTTTGACCATTCTAGTCAGTACTCTAACTAATATTCATAATGTTTCTTTATTACATTTGCACCAACTATTCAAATTTTTACTTTCACAACTCTTTTATCTATCGATATTCTATAGCTTATTTTGCACTGATGTGCAGTCATTACTTCTTTTTATACTAAACTATAACCTTTCGATATTCTAACTTTAGAGTTTTAAATCCTAGGTTAGGATTTTCAAACTCTCTTCCAATAATAAAATTCTGTCCCAACAGAATTTTACCAAAATAGATGTTGTTTGCAATAATTCTCATTTTAGTGCACTATCGGATAGTACGTAGCTCTACACAATAATCTCAAGTCAGTACTGTAATCTGCAGCTTACAGTATAAACATTAAAAATATTGCATAGTTACTACAATACATTCCAATAGATCAAACTTTCCTACATTTATCCTTTTCGAATTCACGAATATCCAAAACTTATTCTGATTACCATATCCATTGACAATTACTAGCAGTAACATATTTGCCCTCATCTAGAGCAATTCTATTACTATAATTTACTTTTAGGTCCTTTTGCTTTACATTAAATAGGCTAACTAATTAGTTTTATAAATTCTTGTGTGCTAGCAAACACTTTTCATTGACAAACTCTTCCAAAACTAATTTCAATTACACTTATTATCAAAATCCTTATCTTAAAGGATTAATTACTAATGCATCAAAATTTATTTCCACGCAAATGAATAACAACAAAACATATAATTCTAACACTAACATACAAACAAGTAGTGCTGGGATCAAATACTAACTAATTATTTCTTTCAAAAATTAAGAACTTACCAACAACTACATTCGAAGTTTCTGCTCTTTCCCCTTGGTGCCTGGAGTACATCTAGACTAGTTTACTACTTTGTTCAGGTTGATTCACTATTCTTGGATTACGAGGAGTACCAACTCTATTTCTATCTCAGCCTCTACTGACTGTTTGTGAGCTTTGGAGAGCAGATCGAGGTTCTCTAGTACAATCTCTAGCAAAGTGTCCAAGCTTTCCACAATTGTAGCAAGCTCCAGTGGCTTTACGACAAATGCCCCCATGTAGTTTGCCACAAGAGTTGTAGATGCGAGGAGGATATGAACTTCTAATTATTCGATGACTGGACTTTGGTGGCTTCTATTATGATGATCTGCCTCTATCGTATCCCTAAGCTCAGGGCTCCTCAAATTCTTTTCTCTTCCCCAATTTACTACTCAAGTTGTGACCACCAGGTTTCTCACTCCTCACTATTTCAGGTTGCACTTATAGGGGTTGAGTATGTACTTGGGCTTGAGCTGATAGACTATCAGCCATTTGTTGAAAGAAAGTGGCCATTTATTGGGCCATTTGTGCGGTAATTTATACTGGTGGAACTGGAATAATCAGGCTTTGACACTCTGAGGAGTTGAGGCCTCCCCTTGTGTCTCAACTATAACTGGTTGTTTTATTAATTTATCTCACTCTTCCATTTCTATTCACAAAATCTTCTTTTCCCGAGATAACCTACACAAGGAGATTTCTCTCCATTAGTTCATATTTATGATGCAAATGTGCTATATGTATCAAATATTTAAGCAGTTGTATTTACCGACAAAATATTTCAAATTCATAGTTCAAAATTTACTTTTAAACCATTGCTCTAATACCAATAAACATGTCACACCCTACTCCTTGTGAGATGTAATATGATTTCGTAGTATACCTAATGAATTACCGTACTTCGCCTACTAGTAACCCATTAAATATACTACAAGGGATTTTATAACAATTTCCAATCATTTTTATAGTGGTGGAAAGTTGAATATTTATTAACAAGCCTTTAATTGAAATGTTGGTCATGGATCAAATCCTTGATTAAAATCTAGTGTTACGAATTTTTTCAAAATTTTGGTAGAGTGCTAGCTGTATTTTGAGAAAACTATTCTTCAAAACCTGAAAAAAAACACACTCTCAATATTTTTACTCGACCACAACTCCAATAAAATTGATTTCTCCACACAATTCAATCCCAACAATGAATAAATCATTTGCAGCAATCAACTCAGCACATTTTTAAACCAACACTGAACATCTCATTTCAGAAAAGGAAATAATTTATCATTCACACATACAAAAATTTAATTATTTACATTACTTACAAGACTCAGAAATAAATTTGAATATTATAATAATTTGCATTTTAATTACATACCCAAAATAATATTACAAAAGTTCTTGTACAATTGCTCAAATAAATTACATACATATAATTACATGCATACATTAAAATCTATGTACAAGAGTATACCTATGATATACCAGGAGCTAATCCGAATGTGTCTTCAAGGCGCAACTATAAGAAATCTCATTTGGCTGCTTCATCTTTACTTTCACCTACGACAGCATACAAAACTATCGCTGAGTGGTGAACTCAGTGGTGCACAATTATAATTTAAAATATACTACACAATACCTTAACAAAATTTTTGCAAAGAATTTGGAAATCTTAAAATTCATCAAAATTCCAAAAATTAAAATATTCGTTGCCAATATTATAAATCATTTGTTAAAATGATATTGATCAAGAAATTCAATTTATCAAATCACAATTGGACATTTAACGTAATTCTAGCAATTTATGGAAATAAATATCAGTTTCAATAAAATCAATTATGCACAAATCTCATTTAAAATCACAATTCTTTACTATTCAAAAACCCATTCTTTATCTCACTAACTATGCAAGACTAATCCGTAAGAGCCATCTTCAGGGCGATTCTAACTCCTTATAGTCGAGGAGATTGAATTAGGGATTCTAACTCCCTATGGTCAAAGAGGTTGAATCATCGTGCACAATTCACATCACAATAATGCAACTTTCGAAAGGGCCAATGAAAAACTTAGATCTAACCTCTAATAAGAGGAGAATCTAAGCATGTGCACATATCATGGTAATCAAAACAAAGCTAACTCTATTATCTCCTGAACAAATGAGAGAGACGTGTAATAACCTAGTCAAGCATCTGTAGTAAGATATAAAATAATATCATGAATCTCTTTGTCCTTTTTTTTTTTTTTGTGAGCATAAATCACAACACAATTCAATTTTATGTTAATTCCAATATCCAATAATTTTTATGCCCATCACAATTCAAAACATCAATTTGTATATTTTTTTTTCCATGAAAATTCCATTTCAATCACAAATTTCTGAAATTGGATTCATTCAATCCATATCAAAAATAAAATCATAACTTAATCATTTTCCCACAACTAAACTCATTTATACCATAACACATTTCAATAATTATTGAAATAAATTCAATAATTAATAAACATAATACATAAAAAAAAACTAAAATCCTTTAATCAAATAAAATATGCAAAACTTTAACAATGTAAAACTAGTTGTGCACAAACCTCTTTATTGACTAGTTTACTCCAATTTTTGGTTTTTTCTCGAAGATCCCTTTTCAATCTCTTTTTCAACTAAAACACACAGTTTACAGTGTTACAGTACCATATCTCATAATAAATCCATTAATTTATTTCATATATACTTAGTTGCAATCTTAAATTTGCTTAAATTAGTATCCTTTGAATTTTGCATTTTGGGTCACTATTCAAGTCAAAATGTTAACTTTTTCCTACTAAATAGGATTCTAGTTGCACTCAAATACCACAATTGAGTCATGTTTTTGTTGTCATTGATTGCCAAATTCAATTCAAAGTCTATTAGGGTTAAATATCACATTTTCAGTTTTGGGTTACTTGTTTGTAATGTTCCATTAGTCTGTCTATAGTAGGAATTTGGCCAACTTTCCTTTATTAAAGTTGTTCCTTAATGTCTTATCTCTGATTCCCTTTTTTGAATCACTCCATTTGGAGTTTTGTAGCCTAAGTTATGGCTATTTTCCTAAGGCTGGCCGGATTAGTATCCACCTAGAATTCTGGGTAGGTTTCTACACAAAAATTGTGGTATTATGTGTCTACTTTCATATCCAATTGGCCTCACACCAATTAAGGTGGCAGAATTACAGTTTTGGTCCATGAAAGGGACCTAGGTCATGCTGCCCAATTTGGGACATCATCACATTCTATTTCCAATCCAATTCCAAACATTCAAACACATGCCAATTGACTCCAATTAACCATTTTAAACCTTACTTAGGTCAAAGTATATCAATTTACTAATTTCTCAAATTTCCTCCCCAAAACCCTAAGGGTCAAAAACCCTAATTTTTGCAAATGGCTCAATTAATGGAATTAAAGTGTATAACTTACTTCTACCAACTTAATTATACTTAATTCCACCACCAATTGCATCAAACTCAAGCAAATCCTATTTCCCCTAAGGTTGACCGAAATTCCCTAATTGGTCTTACATGTGTAATTTATTTAAATTTTTCACAATTTCTATGTTAATCCAACTACATAAACATGAATTTAACTAAAAAAATTATAAGTTTAAACACTAACCTTGACTTGGCTTTTCCTTCTTCTTGTAACTTCAATCTTCCCTTTTAATCTTCTCACCATAAGCAAATATGAAATTTTTGTTCTGGGAGCTATAAATTTTATGGTGAGAATTTAGTGTTTGTAAGCTCCAAGATTCATTGATGGAGGAAAGAAAAAATATGAGGGAGAGAGGGAGAAGATGGTGAGCCGGCCATTTGGAAGAAAATGAGTATTTTTTTTTTGTTTTTTAATGGTTTTTATCTTTACTTTAATATTTATCCATAAAAATGATTTAATTAAATAATTATTATATTTATTTTATGATGTCATACTTGATGATGTCATATTTCTTTATTTTCTTTTCTTTTTCTTTTTTCTTAGTTTTTCCATGGTTCTTTAATTTAAATCTACATTTCAAAAATTTCATTTCTCCAATTTTATTGGACAGTTAGGTCGTAAATCACCTCTAGGGGTGAATTGACCAATTTACCCCTCGCTGGTCTGATCCGATTTACCAATAATACTGTATTTCTTCTGGAACTCTGACTTAATTATTTGATCTGGTTCACACCTTTTTCTGTGATTTTCACATTTCCTCTAGCTTCACAATTTTTCCTAGGACTGCGATGTCACGATGTCCCATACAAATTTAGGGTTACAATTGACTTCGCTGTCACTTCCCGGTGTGGTCTCCCATCACTATGACCCCCGGCTCATTTAACCATTATGCTTGGATTTCTTCATTTTCATTTTTCCTTCTTATAATTGTTATTTATTTTTATCTATTAATTTTCTGAATGTCACAGATATAGCTCCAAATGTCTTGACTGTTCGGGCAGACATCAAGCGTCAGAACAGTAGACTATACAAGAGTGTCCAATATGAAGGCATTACAAGTGGAGATCGGGAGGGTAGCTCTCGTCAACTATGGTAAAGACTACGTGAAGCTCGGTGTCATCGTCGATGTCATCGACCAAAATCGAGCTGCAATCAGGACCCATGACATGGTTAAGAGCCAAATGAACTTCAAGAGGCGGTCACCGACATCAAGATTGAAATTAGCGGTCCCCTTATCCGAGATCGATCTACAAAGCATACCTGTAAACTGATTGGAGATTGGCACGGTAGTCATTTTGGACCCTGATCGGTAAAATAGCCCGATTCTCTCGCCGTTATCAGATGATGCTCTCATAATTCTTTGGTCGCTGGCACCTTCCATTTTCAGGCGATGGGCAAGGAAGATGATCAGGAAAAGATCAAGGTGGTTGTCATGATAAGAATTTTCACTGGAAAGGTAAGGATCAGAAAGGGAGAACATTAGAAATTCATCGGAGAAGTAAGTGTGAGTCTAAGAATGACGAAATTCTGCCTTATATATATAGGGGCTTGGCATTTATTACGTATAGAACTCAAAGCAGCTCATCGGTAATTAAAAAAAAAATTCATTATTAAGAGTTTATCGATATGGGTCTAATACAAAGAAGAGATGAGAAGAGATAGGAAGCAAGATGAGATTGGACATAAAAAGAGAGATCAGAATGAGGGATCTCAGAAATATAATGAGAGATCTGGTGGACTGAAGAGTAAACCTATAGAGGTCGGGAGGCTTGGGGAATCGAATCACTTTCAATCATGATCTTTAATTCATAAGATTAATTCCCCTACCGTCAGATCCGAGTTAGTTAAAGCTTTTAGGGGTACAACCTAATCGCCATCACCCATCTCATTTGTAAGGATGCACTCCTCGCCGTCAGATCTCAAACGGTTAAAGCAGCCTAGTACATTTCAGTTTACACCATTGATCATACTTGTAAGGATGGATTTGAGACCCTCAGATCAAAAGTAAATAACAGATTTGGCACTTTTCATTCCCGGCCCTTGGATCGGTTCTGTAAGGTAGGACTCCTAACTGTTGGATGAAAGAATGAAAGGACAAAAATTCTAAACTAAATCTTAACCTTTAATTGGATTCTCTTTAATTCTAAAACGTCGAATCCTATCCTTTTAAATCTAGGCCTTCCATCTCTTCCTATTGAGATCTCGACCCTCTATTTTTGAGTGCCCACTTCCTATAAATACCTACATGTAATACTGTAGAAGGGGGGGATAGTGATTATCATCGGGAAACCTCTAAATTTTGATATAGTTTTATTGCCCTTCATTCTGAAGCTCTTAAAATTCCTAGAGACTTTAGAAACTAGTTTTTTAAAGGATCTTGTCACTAAAGCTACAAGTCTTACAATCCATACCCTTAGCAATTGTGCACCATTTTGAAAGTCCAATCACAGTTTGTTATTAAAACCTCAATGTCATCTCTTTTGGTAGCTCAAAGTCACTCTGCTATCTCAGCTTTAGCAGCTCTAGAGTTCGCAGAGCATCGGTATTAATTCATCCATTGTTTCAGCTCCTTACAGGTAAGCGTTTAACTTGTCATTCTCTAAAATATCACTAGTTTGTGTTCATAACGTAAGTATTTTTAAGGTACCTTGTCACACCAAGTTTTCAGAATAGGGTTGCATCAAGTTTGACTTGTGTCACAAATATTATCTTTGGCATCCTATTGTTCGCAAGTCTTATAGTTATCATTACTTTTAATTCTTTTTATTTCATATGAGAGTGAAAGTTCAGGTCACTAACACTCCATAAATACTGTAAGGAGTACGAATAAAAGTGACAACTTGTAAATTTTCGATCCGAATAAATGAGGAAATAATAAGAAAATAAACGTAGTCCGGATCCATGTAGAAAGGTTTGGATAGGTTGTGAGGTCAGAAACTAAAGCTGGCTCAGAAATAGGTCATGAGATCGGAATCTAAGGCAAGCTCGGAGGATAAGATAAGAGATCAAAGATCAAGGCAAGCTCAAACGATGAGTTATAAGATTGGAAAATCAAGACAAACTCAGATCATAAGACACGAAACCTGGAATAGAAAAGTTCATACAATGATCCATAGGGGTGGAAACAAAAGAGTTTGGATAGCAAAGAGATCGAGGAATTATGTGGAAGATCGACGAAGAGTTCGGATCAACATCCGCGACTTTTAAATTCACTTTTCAAAATAGGGAGATCAGGAGAGAGTCCTTTCCTAAAATTCTTAAAAGTTATGTATTTTACAAAGCATTCAGTATTAAATCAGGGGGATCAGGAAAAAGTCCTTTCTTTAAACCCCTTTAGTTTTATATTTTACAAAGTGTTCAATGTCAAATTAGGGAATCAGGAGAGAGTCCTTTCCTGTAAATCCTATTGTTTTATATTTTGCGAAGTGTTTAAATGGGGGAGATCAAGAGAGATTTCTTTCCTGAAGTTTCCTGTGGTTTTAAAAAGTGATAACATAACATTTAATCATCTCCTTGCATAAGTCATTAAATATATCTTTCTAAGCCACCATAAAAAATAGGATTTGAGAAAAAAAGTGAATGATGGACCCTGGGCTGGACCATGCCTCGCTTTTAAATGTTCATAGGAGACCTTAAATTTCTTAGTTCTATATCACAACTAAATGCCTACCTCTTTGAATAGATATGCAAAACTCGCAGATTCAGCTCACGCTCATCTTTTGTATTAGACTCTTTAAATTTCATATCAGCCAACAACTACTCAGCATCATTATCATATTCAATATCAAACTCCTATCATTTGGGATTATAACCACTTGACTTAACTAAAGATCCCTTATTTCTAGAAGAATTCGATTTTTTTCCCTTAGAACTCCTGTCCGTTTGAGGATCTGCCAACAAAACAAAAATAATATAGTGGAATGCTAGCAACCTTTGTCACAATCAAAATAAAGAGCTATTTTACCAAATTCACATCATGTCTATAAACAACATTGCATTAGTAAGGCATGATTATCTATCAGCTGTATGCCATTCTAGTCTTCCATCAGAATTGCTAAATTAGGTAAGCTATATTTCAGCATGCAACCTTTTGGTTTTGAGATAGACTAATAGAAGTTGTAGCAAATAAGTCATTTTGTTGAAGCTAGAACAATGTGAAATGACTAAAGCATAGATTTTATGTAGTGATCTAAAGAAATTATAGCAGAATGAAAAAACAGAAAACAGAGCATTCAAAACAAAAGGGAATTCAGCAGCTCCCTTTATTTTCTGATGTATTTATATATATATATGCTTCAATATATGGCTGAGATTCAAAAAGTACAAATTACAAAAGCTTAGTACAACTAGTCAACAACTAATACCAACTAGAGTAACTTAGTTAGACAAAATTCCATAAATTCTGGAACACCACAAACTACACCAGAATTTATGGCTAAATATAAGAGAGAAACTAACTAAGATACAATTCAAAAAAGTAACCAAATCTGTCTCCAAAATGAATCTCAATCAGTCAACACTCCTCCTTGAGATTCTTCTTGGAGACACCTAACATTGACCTCAGAATCTCAAACTCAACTTTTGGCAAAGCTTTAGTAAAGATATCTGCTTGTTGCTCATTAGAAGAACAGTGAACCAGCTTTATTTCACCATTTTTCTCAGCTTCTCTCAAGGCATGGAACTTCACATTAATATGTTTGGTTCTGCCATGTTGAACTGGATTCTCAGTCATTGAAATGGCAGATTTGTTGTCCAAAAATACCAAAGTTGGCTCTTTAAGGTCTTGTTTTAGATCAGTCATCACTTTCCTTAGCCAAATTGCTTGATTTGCAGCTAAGGCAGCAGCAACATACTCAGCTTCTACAGTAGACTGAGCAACTATATCTTGCTTCTTTGAGTTCCATGAAAAAATGTCAGAACCAAGTGAAAATGCATAACCTAAGGTACTTTTAAAATCATCCAAGCACCCAGCCCAATCACTATAAAAAAAAACTAGAAAGCAGCTTTTTCAATCTGTCTATACAAGATTCCAAAATCAGTAGTCCCCTTTAAATACCTAAGAACTCTTTTTGCTGCACCATAATGCTTTTGACTTGGAGATTGCATGTATCTAGACAATAAGCTGGTTGAGAACATTAGATCAGGTCTGGTAGTAGTCAAATAAAGAAGACTACCCACCAAACTTCTATAAATAGTAGCATCCACCTTTGCTGCTCCATCTTCCTTCTCCATCTTCTCATTTAAAACTAGAGGAGTTGCAACAGACTTGCATCTTTCTAGATTAAATTTCTTCAGCAAATCCAAAGCATATTTATGCTGAGAAATAAAGATGCCACAAGAGGACTGATTGACTTCAAAGCCAAGAAAATAGCTCATTTTCCCAAGATTAGACATTTCAAACTCACTCATAATCTGTTGCTTCAGTAATTTAATTTCATCTGCATCATTTCTAGTCACTAACAAATCATCTACATAGAGGAAAATAATCAGCAAACTTCCATTTCCACTGCATTTAACATATAAAGTGGGCTTATTTGAACTTCTTGTAAAATCATGATCAAGTATATGTGAATCCATCCTGCTATACCAGGCCCTAGGAGCCTGTTTTAGGCCATACAGAGCTTTATTGAGCTTGTATACCTTATCCTCACTTCCAGCCACAACAAATCCTTTTGGCTATTCTACAAAGATTTCTTCCTCTAATAAACCATTTAGAAATGCTGAATTTATGTCTAAATGGTAGATTTTCCATTCAAACTGAGCTGCAAGAGCAATCAACAATTTTACAGTGTCATGCCTAGCCACCGGAGCAAAAGTATCTCCATAATCAATTCCAGGAAGTTGAACATACCCCTTCACAACTAGCCTTGCTTTATATTTGAAGATAGTGCCATCAAGATTCAACTTCACTTTGTAAACCCACTTAACTCCTATGACTTTTCTATTTGTTGGTCTAAAAGTGAGAAACCAGGTTTCATTTTTGTTTATCATTTTAAGCTCCTCCTGCATTGCAGCTACCCATGCCTCATTTGTTGAAGCCTCTACATAACTTGTAGGTTCTGAGATTTCCAAGTTACATCTTTCATAAATCTCAACAAGAGATTTGGTCTTGGGAGGTGGTGCATCAGTTGATGAATCACTGTCAGAATTATGATCATCCAATTCAAAATTTGCAACACCATTCTCAAGTTCTTGTTGAATTACATCAAAATGCTCCACTTGTTTTTTTTTTTTTTCCCTGTAGAAAGAGATGATTCTTATTCATTACAATTAATCTGTACATGGGTATATATATACAATTGATTCCTATAATTGTGTTCTACTAATTAGGAAGAAATCCTAAATAAGAAATCCTAAATAGGAATACAGAATACAAAATATACAGAAAAATAATATAGTGATTGACTTTCCATAACATAGTGATTGACTTTCCATAACACTCCCCCTCAAGTTGGAGCATAGAAGTTAATCATGCCCAACTTGTTACAAATGTAGTCAATCCTAGCTCCATTCAGAGCTTTTGTGAAAATATCTCCTAACTGCTCTCCAGTTTTGATGTGTCCTGTTGAGATGATCTGTCATTGAATCTTTTCACGAATAAAGTGACAATAAATCTCAATATGTTTGGTTCGCTCATGAAACACCGGATTAGAAGCAATATGAAGAGCAGCTTGATTATCACACCACAATTTCACAAGCAGGGAGGTCTTAAAACCTGTCTCATCTAGTAATTGAAGTATCCACATTACCTCATATACTGATTGTGCCATGGCCCTGTATTCGGATTCAGCACTAGATCGAGAAACTACACTCTGCTTCTTGCTTCTCCAAGACACCAAATTTCCTCCAATAAAAACGCAATATCCAGTAGTTGACCTCCTGTCAACCTTAGATCTAGCCCAGTCGGCATCTGAAAAACATTCAACATTCAAATGCCCATGATTACCATATAGCAAACCTCTTCCTGGAGCGCCCTTCAGATAACACAAGATTTGTTCCAAGGCTTCCCAATGAGCAACAGTTGGGGAAGACATAAACTGACTTACCACACTAACGGCATAAGCAATGTTAGGACGAGTGACTGTAAGGTAGTTCAATTTTCCTACCAATCTCCTGTATCTCTCTGGATCTTCAAACAACTCACTATCCCCTGCTAACAGTTGTAAAGTTGGAGTCATTGGTGCACTACAAGGCTTGGCACCTAATTTTCCTATCTCTGTCAATAGATTGAGGACATATTTTCTTTGAGACAAGAAAATACCCTTCTTACTTCTCATAACTTCGATACCCAAGAAATACTTTAACAATCCCAAGTCTTTGGTCCAAATCGAGTTTGGAGGAAGGTTTTAAGAGATGAAATACCTGCAGAGTCACTCCCAGTGATGACAATGTCATCCACATAGACTACCAAGAGAATTAGACCAGCCTCAGATTGCCTACAAAATACTGAGTGATCACACTTACTCTTTTGCATACCAAACTCCTGTACTGCTTCACTGAATCTCCCAAACCATGCCCTAGGACTTTGTTTCAAGCCATAAAGATACTTTCGAAGCCTACAAACATTACCCAACTCCCCCTGAGCAACAAACCCAGGTGGTTGCTCCATATACACCTCCTCCTGAAGATCACCATGAAGGAAAGCATTCTTGATATCCAATTGATGCAGGGGCCAATCATATGTAGCTGCTAAAGAGATAAACAAGCGAATAGAAGTAAGTTTAGCTACAGGAGAAAAAGTATCAGAGTAATCAACCCCATATGTCTGAGCATATCCTTTTGCTACAAGGCGTGCTTTTAACCTAGCCACAAAACCATCAGGATTTACCTTTACTGTATATACCCATTTACAACCAATAGCTTTCTTACCAGTGGGTAAAGGCAATAGTTCCCATGTACCATTAGCATCTAAAGCCTCCATTTCCTCTTTCATAGCATCACACTAGCCAGGATGAGATAGTGCCTCATTAACAGTATTAGGGATAGTAACAGAGTCTAAAGAAGTAACAAAACACCGAGAACAAGAAGACAATTGATTATAAGAAACAAAAGAAGAGATAGGGTAAGTACATGAACGTTTACCTTTACGAAGAGCAATGGGTAAGTCTAGATCGTAATCATGATCGGGATGAGGCATGGATCTCCCAACGAAGTAGCCGGTGGAGAATCGAGTTAGGAATCTCCAATCTCTGGAATAAACATGAACAACGGAGGTCGAGTAGGTCTAGAGACAGAAGGAACAGTGGGAGAGTACTAGACATTGGTTGGACAGTATATATTAAGAGATCATCCTCCTCCCCCTGACTCTCATACACAGATGATGGAGGAAAAAATGGAGTGGACTCAAAAAATGTGACATCTGCAGAAACAAGATAACGATTAAGAGTAGGAGAGAAACAACGGTACCCTTTTTGGAGTCGGGAGTACCCAAGGAAGACACATTTGAGAGATTTTGGATCCAATTTAGTAACCTGTGGACGAACATCACGCACAAAACAGGTACAACCAAAAATACGGGGTTCAATAGGGAACAAAGATTTTGTAGGAAACAAAGTAGTATAAGGAATATCCCCATTAAGGACAGAAGACGGCATACGATTGATCAAAAAACATGTCGTGGAAACTGCATCCACCCAAAAGTGTTTAGGTACTTTCATCTGAAAAAGAAGAGCACGAGTTACCTCAAGAAGCTGATGATTTTTCCTTTCGGCCACGCCATTTTGGGATGGGGTATCCACACAGGAAGACTGATGAAGAATGCCATTTTGTGTCATATAAGGCTGAAATTGTGCTGAAAAGTATTCTTTGGCATTGTCACTTCTTAATATGTGCACAGAAATATTAAATTGAGTTTTGATTTCATTACAAAAGGCACAAAAGATAGAAAACAACTCAGAACGATTTTTCATTAAATATAACCAGGTAACACGAGAGTAATCATCAACAAAAGTAACAAAATAACGAAATCCAGTTTTAGATGTAACAGAACAAGGACCCCAAACATCAGAATGAACTACCTCAAAAGGAGATGAAGCCCGTTTATTGACTCTAGACACAGAAGGCAAACGATGATGTTTTGCAAACTGACACGACTCACATTCTAGTATCGATAAAGTGAAATTGAGGACACGACTTCTTCATGGTAGACAAAGAAGGATGACCCAATCTACAATGAGCTTCAAGAGGTGTTAAGGTACTGGAGCAAACAAGCGACCGTGGTACATGATTTTCCAGAATGTAGAGACCACCTGACTCGCGTCCTCTACCAATAATCTGCTTCATCGTAAGATCCTGAAACAAACACTGGTCAGGAAAAAAGGAAACAGAACAATTTAAGGTACGAGTAAGTTTACTAACAGAAAGTAGATTAAAAGAGAATTTTGGTAGACACAAAACAGAAGACAAAGAAATTGACGAAGTCGGGTTCGCAGCCTGCAACCCATGACACAAGAAGTAGAACCATCACCAAAGTAATGAGAGGAAGTGAGATTAGACTGAAAAGCAGATAGAAGACTAGAATTACCTGTCATGTGATCTGTCGCACCAGAATCAATAACCCATTTGGATGAAGAAGACACAAGGCATGTAGTGGATTTACCTGACTCAGCGATCGCAGTGACAGGGGAACTGGTAGGCTTTAGAGATGCCTGATACTGGGAAAATTGTGCAAAATCCTCTGCAGATACCAAAATAGTTTTCTCAGAGAAAGATATCAGAGAATTCTCACGCCATATTTTCCATCTGTGGTCGCTGATTTTTCCTCTGAAGTTGTAGACAATTATTTTTTGTATGGCCAGGCTCATGGCAATAATAACAAATAACTCCTCTTGAGTCCCGATTAGAACTAGCCTCTCCATTACGCTGATTACTTCTGTTGCCTATAATTCCTCCTCTACTTCCTCTTCTATTACCCTGTTGTCCATTTGGATTACGGCTAATAAGAGCACTACTGAAAGGTTGTGAAGATTGAGTACTCTCTGTACGAAGGACCCGTGTGAACGTTTCATGCAAAGAGGAAATCTCAGAACTGGAGAGGATCTGAGATTTAGCAGTCTCATACTCTGAAGGAAGGCCTGCAAGAAAACTCATAACAGCCAGTTGCTCCCGTTGGGCCTGCTGAACTTTCACATCAGGACTAAAAGGCAACAATACATTAAGTTCCTCATATACCCGTTTAAAATCCATAAAATAAGCCGTGAGAGACTTATCCTCTTTCTCAGCACGGTAGAATGCCTTACAAACATCATAAATACGGGAGATATTCCCTTTACGTAATACAGAAAATCTAAGTAATCCATCAATTCCTTAACAAATTCACAGTGATTAATTAAACTAATTACCTCACTATGAATCGAGTTCCGAAGCTGCAAAAACAATAGAGCATCCTCCCTTAGCCAAGTTTGTCATGTATCATCAGTGGGTGGATCTTTAGTAAGGTGATCATCCTTATCAATGCTATGCAAATAGACCCTAACAGTCTTACTCCACTCCAGGTAATTCGAACCATTAAGTTTGTGTTCCGCGATCTTAGTCATCACCGGAATCACATCAGAAATAATATTCTTATTGTCTGCCATTTGTTGAGACAAAGAAAACTAACCGAAACGCTAATCCAAAGTGCTTATAGCAGCAAAATAACCCAAAATCACAAATCAAGCAAATACCGAAATAGGATCTGAGAGCCAAACCTCAGAAGTCCTTTAATGGTTATCTTCGATCGTGCAACAAAGACACTGCGGTGGTGGAATGAGGGGGTTGAGACGACGCCGGCAATGTTGATCGGGGTTGAAACGGCCGGTCGGCGACCAAGGTCTCTCCTGAGCTGGGTAGTGAGAACAAATAGTCACCTTAGATTGATGACCTGCTCTGATACCATGTAGAAAGAGATGATTCTTATTCATTACAATTAATCTGTACATGGGTATATATATACAATTGATTCCTATAATTGTGTTCTACTAATTAGGAAGAAATCCTAAATAAGAAATCCTAAATAGGAATACAGAATACAAAATATACAGAAAAATAATATAATGATTGACTTTCCATAACATAGTGATTGACTTTCCATAACATTCCCAATTCCAGTAGGCATCTTCATCAATCTTTACATCTCTAAACATAAGAACTTTTTTTGCTTCAACATTGTATACTCTATAACCTTTTGACTGAGCAGCATAACCTAAAAAGATACCAATTTCAGCTTTTTCATCAAGCTTCCCCCTCTTTACAGTAGGAATATGAATGTAACACACAGACCCAAACACTCTCAAGTGTTTAGCAGATGGTTTTGAATCAAACCAAGCCTCCACTATTGTCTTTCCTTGAACAGACCTGGTAAGCAGCCTGTTAAGAAGATATATAGCCGTGTATATAGGTTTAGCCCAGAAATTCTTTGGCAATTTCTTCTCTATCATCATGCATCTGGCCATTTCCATGACTGTTCTATTTTTTTCTCTCTAAGACCCCATTTTGCTCAGGAGTGTAGCTGACAGTAAGTTGGTGCTTGATTCCCAAATCTTCACAAAACTTATTAAACTCACCAGAAGTGTACTCAGTACCATTATCTGATCTTAAAGTTTTCAGCTGACAACCACTTTGTCTTTCCACTTGGGGTTTAAACTTCTTGAAGACTGAAAAAACTTGAGACTTATTGCTGACAAAATAAACCTAAGTCATCCTAGTGAGATCATTTATGAACAAGATGAAATACAAGTTATTGCTCAAATAAGCTGTCCTCATTGGTCCACAAACATCAGAATGAACCAATTCCAACTTTTCCTTTGCTCTCCATGCTGCATTTTTTTTGGAAAAGATTGCCCATGTGACTTCCCAAGTTGGCAATTTTCACATACATTACCATCGACAACAACCTCTGGCATATCTCTAACCATGTCCCTACTTTGCATAAACTTTAAAGAATTTAAATTATAATGACTGAATCTTTTGTGCCATAAATTAGACTCGTTTATTCTAGCTACATAAGAGATTTGATCAATTGAATTCCAATTTACAGGAAAGCTATTACCCACCATATTAACTCTTATAACTTCAGAACCATGAGAATAAAAAATAAGGCAAACATTGCCTTTGAATGACAAGGAATAGCCCTTCTTCATCATTTGGGCTACACTAAGCAGGTTTTGATCTAAACTAGGAATGAAAAGAACATCTAGAACTAGTTTAGTACCTTGCTTAGTTTGAATTGATACTGAACCCTTGCCTTGAGATTCTACAACTTCTCCATTTCCAAGCTTGACTTTAATTCTCACTGATCTGTCAATTGAAGAGAACATGCTTTCATCTCTTACCGTATGACTAGTGCAGCCACTATCCACAAACCATGTATGTCTTCCACTGAAGTTTGTAGTGTGAGTAACAGTAAAGACATGATCATCATATTAAGCTTGATCATCAATGTAATTTGCTTGCTGAGTAGGTTGCTGTTGCTAGTTTAGATTTCGCTTGCTTTGCTTGATTCTACAATTTTTCTCTACATGTCCCAACCTTCTGTAGTAGTTACATTGAGGTGGCTTGACTCTATTCTTCTGCCAACAATCTTTTTCAAGATGATTGGTCTTGTTGTAAGTAAGATAAGGTGGAAATTTTGATTTCCTGCCACTCCTTCTTCTGTTTGCAAGTCGCTTGCCTTTGTTTGCTTAATCACTTACTCTTCTTAGCTTCCTCAAATTTCTTACCCTTTTGTTTGGCAAGAAAAGTTTCTTCAGTGGACTCCTCCATTCTAATAATCCTTCTTTGCTCAATAGCTTGAAGAGCATTCACTAATTTTGAAATAGAAATGGTTTTCAAGTCTCTAGAGTCTTCCAAAGAGGAAATTTTAGGCTCAAATCTTTCAGGTAAGCTCACTAAAACTTTTTCCACCACTCTCTTGTCACTAAGCTCCTCTCCCAACAATTTAATTTTATTTACAACTTTCATGAGCCTGTCAGAGTATTCTTGAATATATTCAGTATCTTTCATTCTCAAAACTTCAAATTCCCTTCTTAGATTGAGAACTTGCATCATTTTAGTCTTCTCACTACCTTGATACTCTTCTTTCAACTTATCCCAAGCTTCTTTAGCTTATCCACAAGCCAAGATCCTAGTAAAAATAACATCTGATACAGTAGAGTGTATACAAGGGAGAGCCTTGAACTTCTTTGCACACTTTTCACTATGTTGCTTGATCTGAGCAAGTGTGGGATTGTCACTCAAAGGAGTTGGATCTTTGCTTGTTTCTACAACATCCCATAGATCATAGGCTTTAAGATAAGCCTGCATCTTTACTAACCAAATGGCATAATTTTCTCCTGAGAAGATAGGTGGAGGAGGAGCTGAGTAACTAATTGAAGCCATAAATTCACTCACAGGTGTTTGAAGGTTTTTTTATGAAGGTTTCTAACTTGTTTTCTGACACAAAGACCATTTGAAGCTCTGATACCACTATTGAGATCTAAAGAAATTACAACAGAATGAAAAAGCAGAAAACAGAGCATTCAAAACAAAAGGAAATTCAGTAGCTCCCTTTATTTTCTGATATATATATATATGCTTCAATACATGGTTGAGATTCAAAAGTACAAATTACAAAAGCTTAGCACAGCTGGTCAAAATCTAATACCAACTAGAGTAACTTAGACAGAATTCCACAAATTCTGAAACACCACAAACTACACCAGAATTTATGGCTAAATATGAGAGAAAAACTAAGACACAATTCAAAAAAGTAACCAAATCTGTCTCCAAAATGAATCTCAATCAGTCAACATTTTAAAATATTACACAATATATGCCACAATTGCCAAAAAACATTCTACAAGCACCTAGAGCATTGCTACACCGTCACCATCATAAAATAAGCTAGAAATCTAACGAGAAATGTCATATATCAGACCTTCCACTTTAACGACACTGAGGCCATCTTTAACACGGGCCATTTTGGATGCCTTCTTAAAAGCAGCTGTTGCTGTTGTATTAAGCTATTAGAATGGACCCTAGATTCTACATCTTGAGTTTAACAAAACAAGGCAAACAGTTGATCACAGCCACGAGATTTTTTTTATTTCATTTTAAATAAAAGATCAGCAGCTACTCATGATTACATAACATTTACCTGCATTTAAGTTAGATAGTAACCGGCCAGAAGAACCAGCTTTATGCATTTCTTCAACTCTGAGTTAGTCATGAAAACAGGCATGAGACGGTTTTATAGATGGAAAGAGAAAATGAATACGTGGAGAAGAACGGAAACCTTACTTGACTCTGGAGGGAGGAAATGGAGACTCCTTCAAAGTATGCTTCCCAAGCATAGAAGATCCTACGAGTCAAAAGGAACTTATATAAGAGATTTCATCAAAAAGAGGCATAGCATTATGATAAGTGCAACCACACTGACAACAAACACTAAACAGGAAAGAAAAAAAATAAAAAAAGAAGACAAATAATAAGGGGGGACATATGTAAACATTATCACAAACCCTTTTTGTCCTCCAAAAAGAACCTCCAAAAGTAGTTTTTCCTCATTTGCATTCCAGTCAGGGCAAATAAGCGAGAAAGATAAAATTTCCTGTAGAGAGAAAATATATATATTGTTGTCATCATTGTAGCATGGCAGCCTCAAAGTTAGGCCAATATGTTTTTTTGACATAAAATAAACTGGAAAGAAAAGTTCAAGCATAAACCATAAACAATTTTCTTTCATACCGTGGAATAGAAAAGTTTAAGCACACTACAGTTCTCAAATGCGAAATAGATAAAGAGAAAGTCGAAAGGTACAAATTAGCAAGTTATCAAGAAGGAAACCACCAACCATAATCCTGTAAGAATGACTATTTTTATGAGGTGTCACCTCAGCTCCAATAGAGAAGCACTCTACACAAAGGTCAAAGCTAGGGCATTCCGCACACTTGATATAGATCTTCCCGGTTATATCTTTATTGCAATAATTGCAATTGGTATAAAGCCCTTTTCCCCTCACTTGCTCCCTGACCTAAATCCAAAATAGAAAATAAAGATAGAACAAAGGGAAGAGGGTCATGACTTATAAAATGTAAAGAATTGCAATACCTACAGTTTTGACATGTTTAAAACGCATATCGCAAGGAATACCAACCTAGCAATATTTATAAAAACAAATCAAAAGGCACATCCATCTAACAGCTTCAACCTAATAGAATTTTTGTAAACCCCTTAGCAGATTATAATTCTAAAATATCCATAATATCAGGTGCATGGAATTCCTCATTCGGAACTATATATCAAATTAGAAAAATCAACCAAGACCCAAGGAACAAGTTTAAAAGGAGCATCCATCCAGCAATGTTTAGAAGACAAATCACAAAGCACATCCATCTAGCAGCCTCAACCTAATAGAATTTTGTTAAGTTAAAGACAAATCACGAGGCACATCCATTTAGCAACGTTTTAAAGGCAAACCAGAAGGCACATCATCCACCTAGCAGCTTTAACATAATAGAATTTTGTAAACCCCTTGTAAGATGATAATTCTGAAACACCCACATTATGGGGTGCATGAAAATTATTCAGGGCAGAATACTATATTAACTTAGCAATATCAAACCTGGTCCAAAGAACCTGTTATGTAGCAGGCTTCCGAATGTCTCCAAGATTTAGAAAATTGAAGAAGAAAAAGGAGGAAAAGGATGAGGAACAGGGGAAAGAAGCAGAACAATGAATGAGAAGAAGGAGAAATAAGAAGAGAGGAAGAGATTGAGAGAGAGAGAGTACCTGTTGTATTATTGAATTCTTGATTGATTGAAATCAGTTACAATACTATTCCTATTTATACATATATTCTTCTATACATTCTCACAGCTCTTATTCTCCTTACAATCATAACATCTTGAGATCTATCTTGTCCTCGAGAATGAATAAATAAAAATAACAAAAACAATATTCTGCCTATTATAAAAAATGGTAACACAATTTGGCCAGCTCTAATGTGAATGTACTTGTGAAGATCGCTGAGGCCAAACTTCTGCAGCAACTGATGTGATAGCAATGGAAACCTCACAAATGACAAGTCGTCATTAAGAGAAACCTCTCTTGAAAAATGTGGTCAAGAGTTGAATTTGAACCTAACTCATCCACCATTTTCCCCCCACACAAATCCTTAGCTCCCTTGCTCCTCGTCAAAATACCAAAATCCTCTGTATCTTCTAAACTGATTTCTCCACTGTACATGAAGTCAAGCACAATTTTGAATGCTTCTGGTGAGACAACAATTAAAGAGACCTTTGAGGACTTGCTCTCACTTATTCTATTTGTGAACATCTCCAGCATTCTCCATTTCAAATTCAAAGACAACCACATTCACTGACATATTAATTCCGGAAGACAATTTCATCACAGTTATGGCAAAGCTACAAAAGTGCAAGCGAATCTTTGTAAACAAAAATGGAAGTTGAATGCAGTAACTTGATCATTATTGTTATAATTGTTGGCACTTTCGCAAAATTTCTAGTGCATGACTTCTCAATTGACAAAGAACATATTTTCTTCCTCTGCCTCCTTGATAACTCCCATTTATGTTCCATGAGAATTGGAAAATCACAAGAACTCAACTCAATCTTGGGTCCAAAATATTACAAGCTTATAACTCTTTTATTTTTGTCTTTTTCAAGAACCTCTCCCAGAATCTCAACAACAAGAGATTGAGTTTTGGAAATGTATTTTGCATGCCCAGAATTTTAGTGACACCCCAAATTCTTTTTCTGAAATCTCAATAGATTTAAAGGCAAGAGTAATACCATGGTCACCAGAATTTGAGGGTTTTAATTTGGTGTGGGCATTTTCCATTTTTCCAGCAAAAGCAAGACACTCACCACCCTTCAACTTTAGCTCAAAGTTGTTTTCTTTCTGAAAGATAAGGAAGTGTGAATCTTCGATCAGTGCTTTTGATTCCACATTGCTGCTGGAAACAATTACCGAACTATTTTCTTTAAAGCCAGTTGTTGGTTCTTGAATTTGGGATTTCAGTTCCAACTCTTGAGATTGATCTTTGGCTCGTGCAACTTCAACCAACTCCACCTTCCCCTTGTCGTTAGATCATGCCAGAGATTGAGAAGTGCATCCACCATCAGTTCCTGCAAATTCCCTTTCACCTTTGCCCTCGTCACTCTGCATTATGGCATTTATTGATCCGTACTTAGAATGGCATTTTCCAAAGTTGACAGCTTAATCTACTCTCTCGGATGCCCTTAATTTCCTTAGAACACTTTCATAAATCTTGTTGGATAATATTTACTTGTTTTGCCAAGTGCGTCAATCTAACAGTAACCGCAGATTTGCAATCTCAAGTTGCTGGTGCCAACTGGAATGAATCGCTAGCTCTGATTATATAGCAGACTTGGAGAGGTGATGTCTCGAAGATCCAGAATTGAAGGAGGAGGAAAAGAAGGGAAGACGGAAAGGAGAAAGAAAAAGAGAGAAAGGATCAGAGAGAGATTAACTGTTGTATTGATTGAATTCTTGAAATCAGTTACAATACTATTCCTATTTATAGTATTCTTCTATACAGCTCTTATTATTATCATAAGGGAATTCTTGAAATCAGTTACAATACTATTCCTATTTATAGTATTCTCCTATAAAGCTCTGATTATTATCATAAGTGAACAAAATTTCCTCAAGATTAACGTATGATATTTTATTGCACTCCATAAGCATCTACCCATAATTCTATGCTAAAAAAAACAGTTATGCTCTGTTTGAATATCAAAATTTGAAATAAGAGATTTTAAATGAATTATATTAACACTTTTTACACCATTTCATAAATTAGATGCTATTCACATTTATAGCTCTAATCCATTAAAAAAAATCTATAATTTTAAATTCCCTATACAAACAGGTTTTAATTACCTGCTGATGAAGATTCTCCACTAGCACTATTCTTCTTTCTTCTTGATCTGCATTGCCAATAAAATTAAGCACATATGTAATTAAAAAAAGAAAATAAATAAACTTAAGTATTGATTATTCCAAATTATGAACTCTATTCTTTCTATTTAAGATGCATTCTCTTTAACCAACCAACCATAAAATCAAATATCATTTAAGAAAGAATGAGAAAAATACCTCTGATGATTACCACGAGATGCGCCATTTGATTTCTATTGAGAAAATTCAATATGTTGATATGTATGTGTGAATTTGTTCAATTTATTATGAGATTCAGCATCGTAGAGTTTTGTGTATTGCAATTTCCTAGTTAGACGAGTATTCCTAATTAGCCCAGGTTTCATATATATATATATATATATATATATATATATATATATATATATATATATATATATATATATATATAAAAGGCAGGTAAGTGTCTTCTTCCTTAAATAACTATCTTTTATATTAATTATTATTTAATACTTCTTTATTTCTCTTTTAATTATCATTATTATTTACATTACTATTCTAATTTTTATGATTTAAATTATTATTTTTTAAAATAAATTGATTTTTAAAAATTAAGGCCTTTTGTGATTAAATATAATATTTAGAAATTTTTATATTTTTTCATAAATTTTTTTATGTAAAAATATTATCTGTCACATGTCACTCTCCATAATAATAATAATAATTATTATTTAAAGTAAAAAATAATTAAAATTATGAATTAAAATATATTTTAATTATTTAAAATAAAAAAATAATTTAATAATAATAATAATAAAATTCAATAATGGATATTAATTTAAAGAAAATTGGACATTATTATTATTATTATTATTATTATTATTATTATTATTATTATTATTATTATTATAACAAACAAAGAATAATTTATGGCTATTAAAAAAAAAATTTATGGCCATTAAGGCTATGGATTTGAGAGTAATTGTCAACTTATTTAGTTAAAGTTTATGGCTAACATTTTATAATTTTATTATTTTAAATAGTAATGTTAAAATTCTTTTAGTTAAAGAATAACATTTTTTTAATTAACAATGATTTAATAGCCTTAGTAAATTTGATCTGAATGTTTTTTTATCTCTCTGCCTATAAATAGTTAATACTTTCTGTCATTTGACACACACCAAATCTTTTATTTTTTTATAAACTAAATAAAGAAAACGAATAAGCTTACAGACTGTGTATTGATTATTCCAAACTATGAATAAACACATTTTATTTTTCTATTTAACATGCATTCTCTTTAACTAATCAACCATAAAATTGAATATCATTTAAGAAAAAATGAGAAAAATACTACAAGTTATCACAAGAACGACCCATTTAATTTCTATTCAAGAAAGTTCAAGTATGTTAATATGTATGTGTGTGAATTCATTCAATTTATTATGAGAGTTAACCTTGTATGCAGAGTCCTGCATGTTATAGTTTCTTAGTTAGATGAGTATTCCGAACTAGCACATGTTTCCTGGTTAATATAGCATTGTGATTGATTGTATATACTATTTAGACCTTATGTTTTAACAAAATTATTATATATTTTGAAGAAATAATAGTATTCGGGAATGAGGCATGTTTATACATTTATATTCATTCTTTTATTTTATATATTTAAATTCATTCTTTTATAAAGGGATATAATCAGTAATTACTCTTTTTAGTTCCAAATTTGTGAATTCTTTTATACTAATTAATACCAATGATAAATAAAATTGATTTACATAAAAAAAGTTTAAACAGAGGCTCTAATGCCACTGGTGAGAATTAAAGTAAATATTACTACAGCAGAATTAAAGTAAATATTTCAATTTTTCTAGTGCTTTTCGTTTAGCCTCAATTTTTTCAAGGTTTAAATTTCATTATAAAAGCAAAATTTTAATAAAATTAAAGAATATATATTTTTTTATTTATTTTTTGTTTAAACTAGTCAATGGGACTCAATATCCCAACATGAAATAATAAATAACTAAATTAATTATTTAATAAATAACTAAAATTAGAAAAAAAATCTTTAATAAGACTCATATCTCAATAAGAAATAATAACTATTTAATTAATTATTTAATATCTAATTAATTATTAAATAATAACTAAAATTAAAAATAAAAATAGAATTTGTAGTACTTATTTTCACGGACATAATCCTATTATGTTTTGAAGTAAGAAAGATTTAGATTTATTACAAATATTTATAATTAAAATTTACTTCTACAATATAATACAAATAATAAATAATTAAACACAAGATTAGTTTAGTTGAAATCAAATTGAAATAATAATAATAATAATAATAATAATAATAATAATAATAATAATAATAATAATAATAATAATAATAATAAAATTGAAATAGAATATATTTAATTAAATGTCATTACATTAGTTTAATTATAATTCGAATCGAATTAGAATTTGTAACACATGTTTCTACTGTATAATAGGATTCAAACAAATAGGATTTAGATTATTATAAATATTTCTAATTAAAATTTACTTTTATAATGTAATATAAATAATTAAATAAAAAATTAAGTAATTACAATTGAATAATTATATTAATTAAAAATATTTTATCCGTTTAAAAGTTGTTCATCTCATTCTTATATATATATATATATGTATATATATTTCAAAATTTTGACAATTAAATTAATGAGTATATGTATGTTTTTTTTATTAATTAACCATCAATTTTCTTTTTCCTAATCAAATTATATATAAAAATCATAATCTTACTAAAATTCTAATAACACTACTCAACATCTAACTTTAGAGTTATACTCACATTATTAATAAGTTTTAGGCTTTTATTTAGTTATTTTAACAATATTAGAGTTCTATTTATTCAAAAATTACTAATTAAATATTTATTATTAATAATAGAACACATATACACATTTAAAGTTGTAGTATTAGAGTTACGTTAAAAATCATATACGGATAATTTTAAAACTATATTTTAATTTATACTGTTAATTAATTTCTTTAAATAATATAAATTTATAAGGGTATTTTAACTAGTTTATAAGTTTGTCCCTTTATTTATACTTTTATATATAATAGTATTTTTGTAACGTGCATTGCATGTTATTTATACTCATTGTATGTATTTGATATTTAATTTTTTTATCATAATATTGTAAATATTAAATTTAATTATTTAAATCAAAATAATAATTTTTTATTATTTTAATTAATTATATAAATAAAAATACTTATTAATTTAAGAATTGTTTTATTTTTCATTATATCATGTTTTTATGAAAGTTATATGTTATATTATTAGTACATAATATTAATTTAATTATGAACTTATATGGAATATAATAGAAAAAAATATATGATAATAAGTTCTAAATATATAAAAGTTATATTGATAATTCATTTTTTAAGGAGAGTATATAACTCAAGATTTTTAGCAAACTATCTTTGCACAAAGGGCTTACAATGATTAAATAATTTATTCAGCATCACTGTTGTACTTTCTCAACTTTCAATCTTGAGACTTCATTATTATTATTATTATTATTATTATTATTATTATTATTATTATTATTATTATTATTAGGAGTTGAACCAAAACAATGATACAATAAGTGAATCCCTTCACCAACAACTTGTGCATAGTAGTGACAATATGAATACTATGTTGGATTGCTTGGTTAGCTAGTTGCATAAAGTTAAGCTGCATCACTCATATGTTTTTTTTTTTATATATAAACAAAGGAATTTCATTAATTATAGAAACCAGGAAAAACTTAACAGTGACACACTATACTAAAGCGAGCCAAAAGGTTTTCCTAAAATTCCCAACCAAAGCATGATATGTTAAGTGAAAAAACTTGGAGGGAGAATAAGATAAAACAAACAAACAAGATACAAAATAAATTCCAAATACAATAGATCAAAGTAAAGGATTGATATAAAACTACAACAGATCTAAAAATAAAGTCTAAAATTGAAATACACCCAGTAATCTCTAAAGATTCTTCTACAAAAATTGTTACTACACAAGCAACCTAAAACAATCAACAACGACTGGTAAGCATCACTTGAAGAAACTGTTGCATTAATAGGAAAGCTAGCGGTTCTTGATCCTGCACCTTTCACCAAAACTGAAACAACAATACCTTCATAGTAGTAACTAACATAATTAAAACAGAATCACAATCACTCCTTCATATTCCAACCAGATTGTTATTTTCTATTATGTTAAGACTAAAAGATTATACAATCAAGTATTATATATACCATCAATTACATCTTCAAATAAATAAAATCTATAACCAATGTGTAATGATTCATTGTATGAAAATAAAATTAAGTATCTCAACGTTTAGATGATTAACATAAGCACCTGATATCCAGATACCAACACAAAGAGATGCGTCTTGCTCTTCAACCATATAAATAACGTATTATTTTTTCGGTTAGAGGATATTGTTCTCCTTTTGAATTGTTGATTATGTTCTTGCAACATAAATAATTTTGACTTCTGTTCTTTCATTTTACTACAAAAGAGCATTATATGCAATTAATTCTTCAGCAAACCTACAGAGAATTGCATCCATAATATAATTTGCATTATGCAACTTCGAACTGATTGCATGCATCTCACATGTTAACAAGAAATTTTAAATATATATAAACTCTAAAATTAATTTAAATAATAAAAAATAATTATAAATAATATAAAAATATAAATAAAATTTTTCTAGAAAAAAGACATTTAATATTTTTTTCATAACTTTTTATTTAAGTTAAGAATGTAATTTCAAATAATAATCCTAATTTATTATTTTGCCTCTCGCACTGAGATAACAAAGTGAAGAAGATGTAATTTTATTAATGTGAAACCTCAATAATCCAATTGACAGTATACATTCATCTTAAATAAAAAGAATAATAACAGAGGTTGCTGAAAAAGAGGAGAAAAATAATGAAGACTATCACTAAAGAGGAGAAAAATAATGAAGACTATCACTTGGAAGGGAACGAATTACCCAAAGAATCTCAACCACAAAGACTCATTCAAATATACAATATTTACAGAATTCACCTTATCACTCCTTTACTCAAGCCTAAAAACACGGCATCCTTATTTCTCCTGAGAGGCGGACTCGTCCTTATTACTCCTTGAGCTAATATCCCCCCTCAAACTATGTCCAGGGTGGAGACATAGTTTGCGTCGAAATTGTGCTAGGCGAGCCTTTGTCATGGACTTCGTAAATATATCAGCGATTTGATATGCTGAGGGAATGTATCTTGTGATCAAAACCCCTTGAGCAACACGCTCTCTAACATAGTGATAGTCAAGAGCAACATGCTTACTGCGTGAATGTAATACTGGATTGACTGTTAAATGTAGTGCACTAAGATTATCACCATATAAAATAGGCGGCTGCTTGGGATAGATTTGCAAGTCTGATGCGTCCCAACCGCAAGTGCAAGGGTCGTACAAGTAGTATAGAAAAATATCGATCCCACGAGGAGTCGTGTTAATGATTGAATTTTTGATATAAAAGTTGACTAAATCGAAGTATTTAAAGTAGTAAATTAATGGGTAATGGGATATGCAATTTAAATGTGCAAAATTAATATTCTATTCAACAATGTATTAATTAAACTAAAATTGCATCAAATTGAAGTAAGCAAGTTCAAATATGGCAATATTCAAAATGGCAAGTAATTAAATTCGATTAGAAATTAACAATGATAAAAAGGCGATTCCGGAGTTCGGGATTTCATATTCAAGCTATTTTGGGATTTTCCCTAGCTAGCCCAATCCATGAAATTTATGGGTTTAAAGGAGATTAATTCTAAAATCCTTTGAAAACTCTTTCGAGTGAGACAAAGAGTGCCTTAATTAACTTAATCCTACTTTCGTGGAGTTAAAATTAACCAAGACCCATTAGGTTCTTTAATCAATCTATTAAAACCCTCTTAACCCTTAGTCTATTTCTAGATCTAAGTTAATTAAGTCCAATTTCTTGATTAACTATCACTTGGTTTTCTCCTTTCTGCTTCAACCAAGGATTAAGAACATAACTTAATGGGGCCCTTCATTAAGCATGTGAATAAGCACACAAGAAATGGATTAAACCTCATAAATTCATTAAATTGGGACTAACCCAGTTCAAATCCACAAAAATAACTAAAATATTACATCCCTTACTCCAGAATCAAAAGTAAACTACTCACTATCCATAATGATTACAAGATATGATGAGTTTAAATGGAAATAAAGCTTTAATCTAAGCTACGAAGTAAGAAATTAAATACTAGAAATGTAGAAAAATGTAAAGGAAGGAAGAAATCTGCAAATCTTGGTTAAAAATGGTGTGGAAGGTGAAAATGACTCCTCAAATTCTGCCTCTCTTCTCCTCTTCTTCTTTTCTCCTTGCCTCCCTTCTAAAATGAGAAAATGGGACTATTTATAGCATTTTTCTGACATGGAGCCCTAAAATGGTATGTTCTAGGAGGAATTATTTGAGGGAATCTCCTGCCAGCTCATTAATGAACTCTTCATGGGACTGCATAAGTGGACTGCATAAGTTATGCAGTCCCTTATGCAGTTTTCGGCTGGTTCTGGGTCACTTATGCGAAGCTGCATGACTTGGTGCATAGGTTATGCACAATTTCGTGAATGTGCATAAGGGAGGCGAGAATGTGCATAAGCTATGCAGTCTCCTTATGCACATTTCGGCTGGTTCTGGAACAGATGATCTTTCTCCTTATGCAGATCTGCATAGCTTATGCGCAAGTTATGCAGTTTGGTCAATGCATATTTCAGCTTGAAAACTTGTTTTTGACATCTTTTTGCTGTAGAAGACACTCCTCAATGGCAAAATTCTCTTTAGTCCTTCAAAAACACCAATTTTCCTACAAAACAAAGTAAAAATTACAAATTAATCCAAAATTGACAATTATGGAAAACTAACTAAATAACTAATGAAATTAGCTAAAAGTGACTAATAATCAAATAAAATAGCTATGAAATTAAACCTAAATGATTATGCAAAATGTATGCATCAACTACCCCAAACTCAAGCTTTTGCTTGTCCTCAAGCAAACTTTAAAATAAAATGCAAAAATTTTTAGGGTGCCTTATCCAAAGAACTATGAAAATCACCTATTAAAGTAACTTAACACACCTTCACCATACCAAAGAATCCATATACCCATCCTTCAAAATGCAAAGAATCTAATGCTTATCCAAGCTTTCACCGCTTAGCCATCAAGTCAATTATCATTCAAAATCCCCAAACCAACAAATCAAAAGAGATAGTCATGCTCAAAAAGAATTCTAGGACAATTGATAACCAAAGTATCTCAACATGGAATGATAGAATTGAATGAATAGATGAATAGTTTTCCAATCCCATAGGCAAATTCCCTACTCCTATCTCCACTAATGTAGCAAGTACTATCAAGAGATCAAAGGTCTTTTTAGGGATGTAATGAGGCCATGGGGTTTAAAATGAGGCTAAGAAGAAAGATGGGTAAAAAGTATTCAAAGCATGAGAATATTTTCAATTTTTAAACATAAGGTACACTTCTTATTTTATTATAATTTTTTTTTCTTCTTTTTTTCTTTTTTTTTTGTATATATGGAGGAGAGAAGTACACAATGAGAATTGTCAAGTGCTAGCATAGTTTACAAAACACATAAAAATGGAGGGACATTTTGATACTTTAAACTTGTATTTTGCATTTTCTTTTGATGATTGTCCCTAAAAATGCCACCCCCAAACTCATTTCTTTTAATACTTTGGGTGGATTTCTTTCATTTTGAATGGCAATAGTGAAAAGCACATATACTAGCACTTTTACAAGATGACAAGCACTTCTTCTCCGTTTTTTGTATATTTTTCTTTTTTTTTTATTTTATTTTTTTTTTAAAAAAGTACCTAATATTCAATATTATTCTCATGAAAAGGGTTGGAGTGTTTGGTTCATTGGCTAGGTAGCAATAAGGATTTCAAGAAAAATTAGGGATAAAAAGGCTCAAAGGGGTTTTCAAAGGTCAATTTTAATTAGGAAAAAGGGCCAAAGGTTTAAAATGAGAAGGTTTAAATCAAAGAATGCCTAATCATCTCTCTTTTCAAGTATAATGTTATATTTCGCCTTGAAAGGTTTAGAAAATTTGTTCTAGGATTGGTGAGACATCATTTGACTACCTTATATCCAATAACTCCCTCTAAACACTCCAATCTCTAAAGGACTAGTTGGGTGGCTTTTTGGCTAAGAAGATATAGGCAAGGGATAGATACTTCAAAACTTTGCACCTCTTAGGAAACTTTCAATCCACAAACCCAACTAAAGGTAAGTCAAATCACTCTCATAGGCAACTTTTCAATACTCAAGGGATTTGGCAAAAGATTTTAATGCATGATGCATGATTCCTAAAAATGAGCAATGCATTAACTAAATGGAAGAAGTCTATTTGTGTGCAAAGTGTATAATTTCTAAGTGATGTATAATGTGTGTGTAAATGTGTTATGTATATGTATGTATGGATGTATATGTAAAATATTTACAATATATGTAAATGAAATGGGATGAGATGTTCCTATACTCAAAATGTAAAAAAAAAAAAAAAAAAAAAAAATTGAAGCAAAAATCAAAATGAATGTGCACCCCCAAACTCAAAATTAGACATTGTCCTCAATGTCTAAAGTAGTGCATTATCAAAATTCAAAGTAAAGAGAAATTACCAGGAATTGTGAAATTTAAGAGCAAAAGGAAAGAGTTACCTGGTATAGAGCAGATGAGAATTGAAGGAATAATGGTGATGCATAAGAGGCTGTACAGGTTATGCAGAGTAAAGTGCTGTCCAAAACATGTGCATAAGTAGGGTGCATAAGCCATGCGGTTCTGCATGAGTGGCAATAAGGGTTGCATAGGCTATGTAAAATATTTGCAAAATTTTTTTTTTTTTTTTTTTTTTTGGTCATGCGGAAGTGCATAAGTTATGCACTCTCCTTATGCAAGTCTCGGTGACCCTTGAAATTTTGAGGAGCGAAGTCATGCGGGAGTGCATAAGTTATGCACTCCCCTTATGCATCTCTCGGCAGAAGTGGTTGTTCAGAAAATCGGGTCATGCAGAAGTGCATAAGTTATGCACTCTGCTCATGCACTGTTCGGCAATTTTTGGAATTTTGGGTTGGTGGTCATGCAGATGTGCATAGGTTATGCACTCTGCTTATGCACCCCTCGGCAGAATTGGAAATTCAGAGTTTTTGGTTATGCAGAAGTGCATAACTTATGCACCTTCCTTATGCACCCCTCGGCAAGTTTGATTTTTCTGGGTTTCTGGTCATGCAGAAGTGCATAGGTTATGCACTCTGCTTATGCACCCCTCGGCAGAATTGGAAATTCAGAGTTTTTGGTTATGCAGAAGTGCATAGGTTATGCACTCTGCTTATGCAGACTTCGGCAGAGTTGGAAATTCAGAGTTTTTGGTTATGCAGAAGTGCATAGGCTATGCACTCTGCTTATGCAGACTTCGGCAGAGAGAGAAAATGCAGAATTTGAAGTTGTGCAAATGTGCATAAGTCATGCACTCACCTTATGCAAGTTTTGACAGATATGAAATTTGACAAAATGAGGTTATGCAGAAGTGCATAAGCTATGCACTCTCCTTATGCACTTGCAATAAAAGGTGGAAAATGGCAAGAATTGTGGTTATGCAGGATTGCATAAGCTATGCAGTTGCTTATGCACAAGTTAGCAAGATCAAGAATGCAATAGAACATGGATTGCAAGTGTGAAAAATACCCTAGAGGAAATATAATTCCATGAAGCATAAACCATGAGAAGTTTCACCAAAAACACATCAATATATAAAAAGTATATCAAAAAGGCATCACACAAGCATGTAAAAATGGATCCTATATAAAAGACCTTTGAGAACTATGCCATTTTAAGACAAATTCTGCAAATCAACATTTAGCACATAAAACTCCATAAAATTTGCATGAAGTTGCATCTAACCACAAATGATGAAATGAAGTTTCCAAGTTTTGCCAAGAAAATGCAGCATTTTTACCTTGAATCCTACAACCCAAAGAAGCTCAAAACTGCAAAAATGACTCACTTACCACCATATTAAGATTAAAATCACACATACTTAAAAGTCTCACACCCAACCTCACCAAAACACAAGCCATCTGCTGCAAACACCCTCTTTGCTGCAGAATTTCTTCTTCCTCTCTGCATAAACCAGATTGCAGCTCAAGGACAGAATCTATCTGCTGCAGACTTTTCCTTTTCTGCAGATTGCATTTTTCCTCTGCAATAACCAGATTGCAGCTCCCAATAGTTCACCAGCCTTTCTTCATTGATATACATCTACAAGGGACAAGATTTAATAATGTCAAAAATTGAATTTGAGGAAATTTAAGATAAAAACAAAATTAATGAAAATGAAAGTAAATCAACAAAAGCAAAATAAAAGGACTTGGGATGCCTCCCAAGAGCGCTAATTTATAGTCCTTAGCTAGACTCTTTTCATGTTTCATGGTGGCTGAAATTGGAATTTGTTGCCTCTGTTTCCAATAGGTGCTTCAATGAATCTATACTTCATTTTCTTTCCATCACATGAGAAGATCCTTGTTGCTTTGTCTAAAAATCCGACCATTTCTTTCTTGACAACCTTTGGTGCATCTTTTTCTTTGAGAGATGGTTGCTTTACTTCACTTTTCTCCACTTCCTCAACTTGAAAGATTGGTGCCATAGGACAAGGTGGATTACTATTCAAATCTTGTGCAAATGCAGCCTCTTTTGGATTTTCATCATTGATACTCCCTTCATGGATAAGACAACTTTCAAGAGAAGCCTTCGGATAGCTCTTTCTAAAGTGCTCTTTTACTAACTCATCAACTATATCAATTCTCAAACAAGAGTCTACATCTTCATGTTGCTTCTTCTTATCATTGCCAATATTGAAGACTAACGATCCTCTCCGATTCTAAGAGTAAGCTTTTCACCTTTCACGTCAATCAAAGCACCACCGTAGCAGTGGAAAGGCCTCCCAAAATGATTGGCATATGAGAATCCTCTTCCATGTCCAAAATGACAAAGTCAATCGGGATGTAAAATTTTCCAACCTTGGTGGTATATTTTCCAAGATCCCTTCGATATTTAATTGATCTGTCACAATCGAAGAGAAATGTGGGTTGGCTTAAGATCTCCCATGTTAAGCTTCTCATAGATGGAGAGGGGCATAAGGCTTACACTAGCCCCTAAATCACATAAAGCTTTTATAGAACATGATTCCCCAATATGGCATGGAATTGAAAAACTCCCTGGATCCTTGAGCTTTGGAGGAAGTTTCCTTTGGAGGATAGCACTGCATTCCTCGATTAAGGCTCTGATCTCATAATCTTCAAGTCTTCTTTTGTTTGAGAGAATTTCTTTCAAAAACTTAGCATAAGAAGGCATTTGGGAAAGAGCATCGATAAAAGGCACATTTATATATAGCTTCTTCAAAACCTCTAAGAACTTCCCAAATTGCTTATCAAGCTTGGCTTTTTGAAATCTCTGTGGAAAGGGAAGTCGTGGCTTGTAAGGCTCTGAGGTATATATTTCTCTTCTTTCTCTCCAACCTCCTCTTTACCTTTTCTTGCACTCCCTTTTCACTCTTTTGTTTTTCATCTCCCTCAAAATCTTCCTCATTTTCTCTCTTTTCAACTTTTTCACTCTTCTCATTATGCACTATTTTACCACTCCTCAGTGTGATGGCATGACATTGCTCCCTTGGATTTTCTGTTTGACTAGGAAGTTTCCCCATAGAATTGGTACTTGATGAGCATGCTTGTTGTGCAACTGATTTTCCAAAGATCCTATTGTGTGTTTGCATTTGTTCCAGCCTTGCTTTCATCTCTCTCAACTCTTCATCACGCTTAATTTGATTAGCAAGAATTTGTTGTAATAAAGCCTCTGTGGTGGAACTTTGTTCTTGCTGTCTTGGTCAAGGTGCAGTATTTGCATTCTTTCTTTGAAAACTAGGTGGTGGTTGCCTAGGTTGTTGGTATTGATGCTCTTGTTGTTGTGATGGAAAGTTTTGAGTTGAAGCTTGATTTTGCTGATTCTCCCATGAAAAATTGGGATGATTCCTCCAAGCATATGAAGGATAATCTACTCCACAGCTCATTGTTCCTTCTGCATAAGTAAATTGTTAAGAACTTCCAGAGCATGATGATGAACTGACTAGCATACTTAAATCCTCCATTTTCTTAGCAAGGACATTAGTGAGTGCATCCAATTTGGCATTGATCATGTAGAATGGATCAAGCTCATACATTCAAGAAACTAGCCTTTTTTGAGTTGGAGTTGACCCTCTTGGACTACTCCATAGATGATTCTTTGCTATTTTCTCTAATAAATCATAAGCTTCATCTTCATACTTAATGATGAATTCCCCTCCGCTTGAGCATCAATGATTCCTCCGATAGCAGGAGTGACATTTGTGTAAAAATTCGGTTTATCATCCATTTAGGAATGGCATGATGTGGACATTGTCTCTCCAACTCCTTCCATCTCATCCATGACTCATAAAGAGTCTCATCTTCTCTTGGTCTAAAAGCAATCATTTGATTCCTCAACTCTTGAGTTTTTCCAGGTGGAAAGTATTGGGCAAGAAATACATCAGTGAGCTGCTCCCAATTTGTAATTGAGTTGTGAGGTAAAGAATCAAGCCAATCCAATGCTCTATCTTTCAAAGAGAATGGAAACAATTTTAGCCTTGCTGCATCATCAGATACTCCAGGTTGTTTTTGCATGTCACAAATCATAGCAAACTTCTTCAGATGTGTGTGTGGATTTTCAGAAGGATGTCCTCCAAATTGAGAATTCTGAATCATTTTAAGAACTCCAAAATCCATCTTGTAACTATTTGCATCAATCCTTGGTCTTGCTATGCTCTCTCTCAAATCATCAAAACGTGGAAAAGCATGATCCATCATACTTCCCCTAGGCACGTTTGCATTAACAACTTCTTCTCCTTGGGCTTCATTTTCATTGTTTTGACCATTTCCAGCATTACCAACACCAATTCTAATTCTTTCATCAGCCATATCTGCTTTAATTTCGGTTTCTCTCAAAGCTTCCTTCCTTTTTCTGGTTTCTTTCTTGTTGGCCTTACAAAATTTCTCTATTTCAGGATTGAACAACAAGGATGTATCACTTGAGCTTCTAGCTCTTCTCATAAAAGATTAAAAGTACCTGAAAAAGAACAAACAAACACAAAAATGAAAAGATAACAAAAATAAAACTAAAAACAACTAAAATGATCAAGAATTCAATCTTAAACAAACAACTCCCCGGCAACGGCGCCAAAAACTTGATGCGTCCCAACCGCAAGTGCACGGGTCGTACAAGTAGTATAGAAAAATATCGATCCCACGAGGAGTCGTGTTAATGATTGAATTTTTGATATAAAAGTTGACTAAATCGAAGTATTTAAAGTAGTAAATTAATGGGTAATGGGATATGCAATTTAAATGTGCAAAATTAATATTCTATTCAACAATGTATTAATTAAACTAAAATTGCATCAAATTGAAGTAAGCAAGTTCAAATATGGCAATATTCAAAATGGCAAGTAATTAAATTCGATTAGAAATTAACAATGATAAAAAGGCGATTCCGGAGTTCGGGATTTCATATTCAAGCTATTTTGGGATTTTCCCTAGCTAGCCCAATCCATGAAATTTATGGGTTTAAAGGAGATTAATTCTAAAATCCTTTGAAAACTCTTTCGAGTGAGACAAAGAGTGCCTTAATTAACTTAATCCTACTTTCGTGGAGTTAAAATTAACCAAGACCCATTAGGTTCTTTAATCAATCTATTAAAACCCTCTTAACCCTTAGTCTATTTCTAGATCTAAGTTAATTAAGTCCAATTTCTTGATTAACTATCACTTGGTTTTCTCCTTTCGGTGCTTCAACCAAGGATTAAGAACATAACTTAATGGGGCCCTTCATTAAGCATGTGAATAAGCACACAAGAAATGGATTAAACCTCATAAATTCATTAAATTGGGACTAACCCAGTTCAAATCCACAAAAATAACTAAAATATTACATCCCTTACTCCAGAATCAAAAGTAAACTACTCACTATCCATAATGATTACAAGATATGATGAGTTTAAATGGAAATAAAGCTTTAATCTAAGCTACGAAGTAAGAAATTAAATACTAGAAATGTAGAAAAATGTAAAGGAAGGAAGAAATCTGCAAATCTTGGTTAAAAATGGTGTGGAAGGTGAAAATGACTCCTCAAATTCTGCCTCTCTTCTCCTCTTCTTCTTTTCTCCTTGCCTCCCTTCTAAAATGAGAAAATGGGACTATTTATAGCATTTTCTGACATGGAGCCCTAAAATGGTATGTTCTAGGAGGAATTATTTGAGGAATCTCACGTGACTCATTAATGAACTCTTCATGGATCGCATAAGTGGACTGCATAAGTTATGCAGTCCCTTATGCAGTTTTCGGCTGGTTCTGGGTCACTTATGCGAAGCTGCATGACTTGGTGCATAGGTTATGCACAATTTCGTGAATGTGCATAAGGGAGGCGAGAATGTGCATAAGCTATGCAGTCTCCTTATGCACATTTCGGCTGGTTCTGGAACAGTGATCTTTCTCCTTATGCAGATCTGCATAGCTTATGCGGCAAGTTATGCACAGTTTGGTCAATGCATATTTCAGCTTGAAAACTTGTTTTTGACATCTTTGCTTTGTAGAAGACACTCCTCAATGGCAAAATTCTCTTTAGTCCTTCAAAAACACCAATTTTCCTACAAAACAAAGTAAAAATTACAAATTAATCCAAAATTGACAATTATGGAAAACTAACTAAATAACTAATGAAATTAGCTAAAAGTGACTAATAATCAAATAAAATAGCTATGAAATTAAACCTAAATGATTATGCAAAATGTATGCATCAAAGTCCTGTAAGAGATATCCAAGCCAAGTAAGCTCGGCTGCAGTGTGAGCCATGGAACGATACTCGGCCTCAGTGCTAGAACGCGCAACAGTGTGTTGTTTCTTGGCACACCAGGAAATGATATTGCAACCAAGAAAAGTACAGTAGCCTGTAGTAGACCGTCGTGTGGTTGGACATCCGGCCCAGTCTGCATCAGAAAATGCACTAAGAACAAGTGAGGTATCTTTTTTAAAAAACAAGCCAAAATGTATTGTTCCTTTGAGATATCGTAATATACGACGAACATATTTTAAGTGAGACAAAGTTGGACTGTGCATGAATTGAGAAATATAGTTGACACTATAGGACAAATCCGGTCGGGTTAGTGTCAAATACTGTAACGAACCCACAAGCCCTCGAAAGAAGGTGGGATCAGCTACTGGTGTCGGGTCTGTAACAGCATCGTGTCGCTGAACAAGTGGAGTGGGCATCGGTTGACAATCCACCATCTGAGCTCTTTCCAAAATTGAATAGGCATAACGGGTTTGATTCAATTGTAACCCAGAGTCAGTCGATTGAATTTGAATGCCTAGAAAATGATGCAATGGCCCAAGGTCTTTCATGGAAAACTCCTTGCTTAAGACCTGCAAAAAATTCTGAACTAGAGCCATAGACGATCCTGTTAACAACATATCATCCACGTAAATTAATAAAACTAATACACCTGTCGATGTATGCATGACAAACAAGGATGGATCAGCTAAACTGCAAAAAAAACCATAATCAATTAAAAACATACTCAACCTATTAAACCAGGCTCTCGGAGCCTGTTTTAAACCATACAATGCTCGCTGTAATTTGCAAACATGATTAGGATAATTAGGATCTTTCATTCCAGGTGGCTGATCCATATATAAATCTTCTGTTATAAATCCATGCAAAAATGCATTTTTCACGTCTAATTGGCGAATTGGCCAATTTTTCACTAAAGCCACAGAAAGAACTAAGCGTATGGTTCCTGGTTTAATAACAGGGGAGTAGGTTTCGGTGTAATCAACACCATCTAGTTGATGAAACCCCTTGGCAACTAGTCTAGCTTTCAATCTATCCAAATGCCCATCAGAATTTATTTTAGCTTTAAAAACCCACTTACACCCTATTATATTTACATGCTCTGGTCTAGGAACAAGTTCCCAAGTGTGGTTTGACTGTAAAGCTTGATACTCCTCTATCATAGCCTGTTTCCAACCTGGATGTGCAAGAGCACTCTTAACAGTTTTAGGCTCAGGAGGTATATCAGGAGATATAGACACATGTAAAGCATACTTTGGGTTTGGCTTAACTATTCCGGACTGTGACCTGGTGACCATCGAATGTCGAGGCTGCAATGCTTCGTCCTGAACTTGTTCGGTGATATTTCAGCCATAGATGATGTACAGACTTAAGGAAGCAACTCTTCTTGATCCGTATGATCTGTTGGTAGACTGATTACAGTACCATCAATCATAGAAGTACAATGTACTTGAGTATTAGTTGGATATTACAAAAACACCGAGTATGATTCAATTGCAGCAACTTGTTTACCAACAATGTCCTCTCTTTGCTAAGGAATTTTGAACTGTGTCTTTAACTCTATTTGATAAAAACAATGGAGGTGGAGACAGATGCTCCTGTTCAGCCTGTTATAGATGCATACAGTCATCTTGAACATCATCAGAGTGTGAATGATGAGCTGCTAGTGGAGACTCACTTGTAGGATAAGATTCTGTTTCATGATCTCATATACTCCGATTGTCATGTGTTCTTTGGTATAGGAACGGTAATACATCCGGACTGCACTTTCTTCGAACTTAGTGGAAAATCGTAATCTCGTGAGATTGTAACCAAGAATCCATAAGCCTGTCAACAAACATTTTATTAGGAGATGCAGATTTATACGGAAAAACATTTTCATCAAAGCTCACATGTCGAGATATTATTATTTTCTTAGTTTTGGGATTGAAACATTTGTAACCTTTGTGTTTTTCACTATACCCTATAAAAACACATAAACAAGACTTAGGATCAAACTTATGACCTCTTGTGTCCCATATATATGGAAAACACTTAGAACCAAAGACACGTAGGGAGCTATAATCAAAATGAGTTCCATGCAATTTAAAATATGGTGTTTCATTCCCTAGCAGTACAAGTAGGCAACCTATTTATTAAAAAACAGCAGTTTGAAAAGCATCGACCCACATAGACAATGGCACATGACTATGATACATCATCGTCAATCCTAATTCACGAATAAAGCGGTGTAAATCGTTCGACAAAGTTTGCTTGCTCGGGTGTATGAGGACACGACACTTGATGTTTAATACCTTGTGAAAGAAAATGTGAAGATAAAGCATTATTCAAAAACTCACCTCCTCCATCGGAATGGAAAACCTTGATGGTCTTCCCAAATTGTCTTAGCACAAACTGTTCAAAAGCTTTATAAGCAACAAAGAAATCCGATTTTTTCTTTAGTGGTATAAGCCAAGAGTATTTAGAATAGTCATCTACCAAGCAAGCATAATATTTAAATTTGGCAAAAGATAAAACAGGGGCTGGTCCCCATAAATCACAATGAACTTTTTCAAATACAGTGGTACTTTTATTGGAAGACAAACTAAATGGAAATTTGCTCAATTTGCCTAATTGGCAGCTATCACATAAAAATTTAGAATGCAAGGAACCTTTAACATCAATAAGGTTCTTATTAAACAAAATAGAAATCGCAGAAGGTTGAGGGTGTCCTAATCGTTGATGCCATATGTCTGCTGTTCCAGACCTAAATCGATTAGAAAAATATGCTTTCGGATTCCCTGACAAGATATAAAGGTTATTTTTCCGTGGCCCTTGTAGCAGTACCTGTCCCGTCTGTCGATCCTTATGAGAAATAGAAACATTAGAAAATTCACAATTCACGGGATAATCATACATTAATTGGCCTACTGAAAAGTAAATTCTTTTTAGATCGAGAACGAAAAGACATTTGAAAGTGATAATTTTTGCTTATGTTCTATAGACGTCATTCCAACACCATCGATGGATAGAAACGTTCCATCGCCGATGGTTATGGAATCAGGTCCATAATAGTCAGTAAGTTTATGGAATAGATTTTTGTTACCTGTCATATGATTCGATGCAGTACGCAGCTTGATCGGTATCTACAACATCAGTATCCAATGTGAGTGCCGAAAGAGCTTGAGCAGGGCTGCTTTGTTTTTCTTGTGGAATCCACCAGCAAATCTTCGCGATGTGACCATCTCTGTTGCAGTATTGACACACGTCGTTCTTATACGACTCGTTCATTTGGTGTCATTCTTCTACGACCCGGGAGGTCGCCGTTGGGAAGAATACGACTCTTTGTTTGGAAAAGGGTTTTGCGTTTCTTTGGGCTTGAAAACCACGCCCTTGGGAATTAAATCTAGGGCCCGATTCGAGGAATTACTGGATGAATTCTGTTGATTTCCATAAAAAGCCACATGCGAAATTTGATCAAGACCAGATTCGTTCTGTGTGGAAAACCACACTCGTCGCTGGTCTAAATTCTTAAGTTGAGAGACCAGTTCATTAAAATTGGGTCGCGGTGGTTTAAGCATCGTCGTAGTAAACGTTTCGTACTGGGGTCCCAGACTGGTAAGGAGACAAAAGACTTTTTCTTCATCGGGTACTTTTTCCCGATAAGCGGCTAAAGCGTCATGAGTTCTTTAAACAAACGCAGATGTTGATGATGGACCGATTTTCATCTTTGTGAAAATAGGTCAATTGCTGTCTGAGGGTAAATTCCCTCTCTTGAGAATCTTGTGCATATGCATCTTTTAATGCACTCCAAACAGTATGAACTGTTTCTAGTCCGATGACAAGTCCGAGTGATTCCTCACTAAGGGTGCCATAGATCCACCCACGAAGTAATCTATCAGACTTTTGCCACGCCTTGAAGATGTCGATTCTTTGTGGTTGATAGTTTTACGGAATTGGATTGGGAGGGTAGCAATTTCGATCTTCAGAAAGCCATTAACCAAATGATCCGACAATTCACGACTTTCACTAAACTCAAAAGTTGTTCTCTCCACAGAGGATAGTTTGATTGTTTGAGCTTTAAGGTAACAAAATTGGCTACATTCAGAGAAGAAGCCATGGTGAAGCGGTCGTTGAGGCTCTGATACCAAGATAACAAAGTGAAGAAGATGTAATTTTATTAATGTGAAACCTCAATAATCCAATTGACAGTATACATTCAGCTTAAATAAAAAGAATAATAACAGAGGTTGCTGAAAAAGAGGAGAAAAATAATGAAGACTATCACTAAAGAGGAGAAAAATAATGAAGACTATCACTTGGAAGGGAACGAATTACCCAAAGAATCTCAACCACAAAGACTCATTCAAATATACAATATTTACAGAATTCACCTTATCACTCCTTTACTCAAGCCTAAAAACACGGCATCCTTATTTCTCCTGAGAGGCGGACTCGTCCTTATTACTCCTTGAGCTAATACACTGCAGGTCCTCTCCCATCTCTCCCTTGTTTTGTGACATCGTGGTCGTCCTCATCATCATCATCAAACACAAAGCAAATACATTTTTTTTTACTCTTGTAAGCTTTCTCTCAAAGAAAGAAAGCTGTTTTTTTTTTTTTTTTGTTCTTATAAATTATAAAAAAAATTTATTGGAGTTTGTCTCTGAAAATATTTTATTTCCTATTATTTCAATCTTAATTATATTTTTATAATTAATCCTTTTTTTTTTTCACTAGATATTTTTCATAAGCATTGATTTTTTTTTGACGCTTGTATATAGTATAGTACAAAGAGTCAAACTAATTATAACAATGCTTTTATATATGGTATATTATAACTTCTATTTTTTTTTTTCGTTAATTCCTTTTTTTATAAAATCATTAAATTTTTTTAAAATAATGGAAAGCGCATTTAAAAAAAAAAAAAGAATTTATGATTTTACTTAATTATTTTTTACAAAATTTTTATTTTAGATTATAATAAAAAAATTTAATTAAGAAGAAGTTAAGTAAAAGTAGGATTAAATAATAATTAAAAATTTATTTAAATTCTAAAATTAATAAAAAAATGTAAATTGAAAATAAAATAAAGGGTTAAGGGTATTTTGTCCAACCTAATATCCCCTCTTCATACATTTAATTTTGCAATGTGTATTGCACGTCATTTATACTTATTTACGTACTCATGATTTTTTTATGTAACTTTTTATTATTTTTTTTTGTATATAAGATAATATTACTATAATATATTGATTTTTAATATTTAATTAAATTAAATTATTACTGTCATAAATCTAGAATTTTATGATGTCCTAAATAGTGTCTTGAATTAACATTCCTTTTTCTATTTTTTGGTTCACGTAAGATTATTTATAAGGGATTATTTTTTAATATATTAAATAGTATTAGATTTTTATTAGTATTATAAAAAATTATTAAAATTAAATGAAATAATTCTAAAATTAAAATTACAAAATAATTTCTAAAACAATCGTGAATAAGGTAATAATTTTTAAATATTTTTAAAAAAATGAAAGATGAGATTAGTAAAACACAAGTCTTAATATTTCATACAAATTGATCCAAATTACCAAATAAATTTTATATTATTTTAATTAATTAATTTATAAAATTAATGGTTTTCAAGGAACTTATAAACATAGAGATACACGGTAAATTATTTTTCGTATTAACAATCTAAATTCAAATTAATTTTTTTTTATCTTAGTTTCAATATTTGTAGCATTAGAATTTCTAATATTTTAGAATTAGAATTATATTTTTTTATTTATTATAATACTAAAAAATTGAGTTTCTTAATATTAATAACATAAATAATTCATACTATTTTTTTCGGTTCATAAATTTTCCGGTCATTCATATATATAATTATATTTCAGTTTTTAATATCATTTATTACAAATAATATAATTTCATATTACTTAGACGTACTATATCATGTGCCAATGATACTACTATGAAATTGAATAAATTCATTAATTATTTTATTGGTAACTGATATAATTATAATGTAGTAAAACCAACAGAAATATATATATATATATATATATATATATATATATATATATATATATATATATATATATATATTGGAATAATATTAAAAATTAAAATTATTTATAAATTTGATAATATATTTATTGTCGCTAAATGTTATTAGTGACAAATTTGTATGGATTTACAACAATATATCTGTTGCAAATTTATATTAATAGAGATGAATTCATGCTTCTGTCATTATAAATACTTATTTATTGGTGTTTGGGTAAATAATATAAATCTTGAAGGGTATTTTAGACAAATTCATTTTTTACCCTTCGCAATATCATAGGTAGATTATAAATATATCATAGGTTATTATAGACATAAAAATATGAATATGTAGGACACATAATTTTCATTATTTTTATAATTACAATATTAACAATGCACTTTTATTTACTTGTACAAACAGTACGAATTTTATTACTTAAACCTATTTAAGAATCCTAATTTTACATATATTCCAAACTTCACTAGTATAATATATATATATATATATATATATATATATATATATATATATATATATATATTATTCTTTTATTATATGAACATGATTTTGTCTTCAACTATAGAATTTATATTAAAATTCCTAAGTGATGGGTTTGTGAATGTTCATGAGCAGAATTATATTCAATGAGAAGTCTTGTACAGGATACACATACTTGGTTACAGATATAGATAAGTATCTAGTGATAGAGTATGTTACAAGAAAAATATCGTTGGTTACATACAGCTATTCTAATGGATAACATCGAGTACATTAACCTTATCACACCCCCCTCAATTCAAACCGAGGGAGGATCGAATTGTGAGATGTTGATGAAGTTGCTTATGTCTAGCTCGAGAAACTGCCTTAGTAAGTAGGTCAGCCAATTGATCTTTGGTAGATATATAACGAACCTGCAACTCTTTGGTGGCCACCTTATCCCGAATGTAATGATAGTTAACTTTAATGTGCTTCGTTCGGGAATGGAAGATTGGATTTGCTGAGAGATAAGTCGCCCCTATATTATCACACCATAGAATCAGCGTATGGTGTGTGTAATGACCAATTTCTTTGAGCAGTGATTGAACCCAAGTGACCTCCATTGTTCTTAAGCCAAAAATTTGTATTCCGCTTCAAGGAAGACTTAGCCATAGTGGGCTGCTTTTTAGTGCACCATGAAACAATGTTGCATTCCATGAATAATGCATAACCCGATATAGACTTTCGATCATCTAAGTTGGTTGCCCAGTCAGCATCACTATAAATACTCAATTGTTGGTAAGAGGATTTGGAGAAGAAAATCCCATATGATTACATAACTTTTAAATAATGCATAATGCATTTGACCATTGTCCAGTGGTTGACAGTAGGAGCATGAAGATACTGGGATACCCGATGAACAACATAGGCAATGTCGGGGTGTGTGAGTGATAAGTATTGAAGGCAACCGACAACACTTCTATACAAGGTAGGATCTTCAGTTGGTGCACTATCATTGAAACTCAGTTTCATATTTGGACAAGCAAGCGTGGATCTAACATTGCAACCATCCATTTGAGCTTTGGAAATTAAATCACCTATGTACTTTTGTTGTGTCAAAAGAAGTCTAGTAGAAGTATGTTGTGCCTCAATACCCAAAGGAAAAAATCCAAGGGACCTAAATCTTTGACCACAAAGAAATGTTGTAGTGATGCAACAATATTATTTAAGAATTTTGAATTGTTCCTTGTAAACACCATATCATCAACAAACACGAGACACAAGGCCTCTATGTAGCCATGCTTGTAATAAAACAAAGAATGAATTGCATTAGAATTTTTAAATTGAAGTTGAAGCAAAACCTATTTTAATTTGTGATACCACTGACGAGGAGCTTGTCTCAGCCCGTAGAGTGATCTTCGAAGCTTACAAACGAAATCTGGTCTATTTTTGTCTTTTTACCTAGGAGGTTGCTCCATAAACACATCATCATCAAGGTCCCCATTCAAAAAAAGAATTAGAAACATCTAATTGCTTGATGGACTATCCAAAAGAGACAACTAGAGAAAGAACAATTCTTAAGGTAGCTGGCTTTATAACGAAAGAAAATGTCTCTTCAAAATCAATACCCGGTCGTTAAAAAGAAAATGTCTCTTTAAAATCGATACCCGGTCATTAATTGTAAACTTTGGCGACTAATCTTGCTTTATAGCGGTTGAGAGTCCCATCCGTCTTTTATTTCACATGATATACCCATTTACAGCCTATTACCTTGGTTGCTTGCGAGTGTGGAACCAACATCCAAGTACTTGTCTGAAGGAAGGCAAAAATCTCATCATTCATGGCCCTGTACCAATTTTCATCTTTACATGCCTTTGTGTAACAGCTAGGAGTTTCAGGTAGAATAACGATGGAGGCAAACACCCTTGGTTTGAGAGATTCTGTTTTGGATCGAGTGACCATTAAGTGACGCAGACCTCTATTTTTTGTGACCTTTCTAGGCATGTGCATTGAAGCCATGAGGAACTTGATGATGAAAAATTTTATGACTATAAGATACATTTAGAGGCATTAAATATGGATAATTATGACATGGCATGTTTCTTAAAGAAAATAATTTAAAAAGAGCAAAAAAAATGATTTATATTTGTTTAAAACTAAATTTTGGAATTTATTTTATTAAAAAAGAAAAAAAAATATAACTAAGTTTAATTGGGCTTTGTGAGTCCGATCCTAGTAAGAAATTTTGATTAAATAAATAAAAGCCCACAATTATTATTTTTTATTTTTGGCAATTAAAGAAAATAAAAGAAAAAATTAATTTCATAAATTAGATAGAAATCTCTCTCTCTCTCTCTCTCTCTCTCTCTCTCTCTCTTGCCGCCACCCCTCTCCTTGAAAGGGAAGGAATTATTGATTCCTTATTAAGACCCCTTTAACCTTCTTGAACCAGGATTACATGACCTTTATATATAGTTTTGAACCTAAACACTATAAATATCTCACCATATAACCCTTCAAGAGGAGGCAGAGAAACCCTTCAAAACTCCCCACGACTAGCTCGATAGTCCCTCTCTAGTAGCCTTATGTCATCTTCCTCCTTTTATTTCTACGTCTTTTTTTTTTTTTTACTTCAAAAAAAGCCAAAAACTCCTCAAGGTGGGTATTACAAATGGTGAACAGCCAAGAAACATGCTATATGTCTATTCTTTCATGATTATATACATCTAGTTCATCTCATATGTTCATAACATGCATGTTTATGTGATAAATATGAGAGTGACTAACCACTCTATAATTGTCTCTTTTCTGCCTCTATGTTTTTATTGATTTTCATGTGTTTTTGTTTCTTTTAAATTGCACAAAAAATATATAGGTATTCTTCAGGAAATTCTAATAATTTTAGCATCTAGAATCCATGTAAAAAGCTTGTAAATTGAATTATTTATAGTTGTTTAAAGTTAGAGTGTCATTAGACTACGATTTGTAGTACCATCGACTTTTCGGGTCTGTACCTCCCCTAATCCTTCATCCTTTTCTGTGTTTTTTTAATTCAAAAAATAATTTTGAGATCTTGTCTAACTTTTCCCATTGGTTTCATATAAATATGTTCTATAGTTTGTAAGTTACATAGATTTTAAGAAAGTATTGCAATTCTGCCTCTGATGTGTAACAGTGGTGAGCCATGAATTTTATAAATTATTTGGTAGAGATTTTGGACTAGTTAACAATTTTTAATTTAGTATGATGTCTTGGCATGCATCTGGAAGTTTTGTACAAAATTTATACATGTCTAACTAATTTTAAAAATTCAAATCCAAAAACACTGTAAATCTACCTGATTTTGAAAATATCATGTTTATTTGTAATTTTATGTTTTAAAGTTGAAATTTGTATTTTGATGTTATTTTAATATTTTATATAATATAATATAATATTATGAAGTGTTAGAATTAGGTTAAGTAGTCCCTTGACCATTAAATAATTTTTGGCCATATAGAAGCCCCATTATTTAGGATGTAAGTTACTAATTTTTAATGTAAATTGCAATGTATAATTTGAATTTTGAAAATAAAATTGGTGATTAGCTCTAAAGTAAGTATCAAAAAGGACAATAATTGCACGGAGCTTAATAGGAGAAAGACAAATATTAACATGCCATACTAGAAGAGAAGGCCATTTTTCAAGGGTAGCTTACTCCAATGGCAACTACAATGATTTTAAGGACAAATATTTTTTAAACTTCCTAAAATAATAATTGTGTATGCAATATGTAGTAATAATAGGAATTTATTTGGTAAAATATTAAAGTCAATTTTATTTTTATTTTAACTCATGTTTGGCATGTAAATTAAATTCAATTAAATATTTGGTAAATAGTAAAATAAATTGGCATCCATGACCCTATTGAAAATTAAGTGCATTAACCGAGTCCCTTTAGTTATATGTTCGTTTCTACCTTTAAAAATCGATGCCTTAATCAGATATCCCTCGAAAGAAATAATAAATATATCTCAGTTATTATCTGGGTAGTGACTCCTAACTATCTATGCTTTTGTAGCACGAACCGTAGTACCGTAATAATGTTATAGGAAGATGGTACTTACCAGTGGGCTCAGTTTTATCATAATTGTATAAATTGCATGTCTAGGAGATGTTGTTTAAGAAGGTGGTACTTTAGTGAGACTAATGTGACTCCACTATATTTTCTAGGCATTACTTGATGCACTTTATGCAGTTCCAGTAGACTACTTTTTGCCTCACGCCCCACAGGTGAATATTTTGAGCTGGAGAGATAGGGGCAATAGATGGCAAGGCCATGTCATTGGGCAAGTTGTGAGATCCACAACAACACTCAAACCATTGGTATTAGGAGACGTGTTTGATGGTGAGGGACTTCTTGTCACAATATATGGAGATACCAGAGACAAATGTTGGCTAACATAGGTACTATGTAGACGTGAGGGAGAAGTAGGTGACATGAGTGGGATGACACATGTTGATGGGGATGTTCGTCTTGATGACATGTGGAAAGGCGGGGGACCTAATAGGCCACTTTGGTCACATAATGATGGGGTTGGATACATGATTGTCGGTAAAGCCATATAAGGTGGTAATTGGTACAATTAAGACATGGGTGGCTCCTTATGTATGTATGGGCTGTCAGTGCTAGTGGACAAAATTATACTACCAACATATGGAAATACCTGTTCAAAAATGAGAACATGATGTGAGACATGAATTTTACCAAATAAAGAATCCAAGCAGAGATATCCTTTGTCAATTTTACTATATTCCCAAAAGAAAAAATTCAAGGTGTTGATTTAGGGTCTAATTTTATTTTGGTTTATGGTTTCAACCATGGGTAACACAAACAAACAAATCTCTATAAGGATTCATAATTAGGTTTAACCTTAAACAAGATTTCAAATTGTGTGGAAGGAGAAGTATGCTTTACTGGCAGTCGATTAATTATATAAATGATAGTGTCAAAAGCATATCTCCAGTATTTGTAAGGAATAGATGCATGGCGTATTAAAGTGTGACCTGTTTTGATAATATGGGGATACTTGCGTTCAGCATAGTCATTTTGTTCGGGAGTATATGGACATGAAACACATTGTGTAATCCCATTTTCACATAGGTATTTGGTTAAAGCTTGATATTCAACACCCCCCCCCCCCCCCTTCAATTTGCTTGGAAAGACTTTATCGGCAGTTGAAAAAATGGCTTAACAAAATGTCTAAACTTAATAAAGATATTGAGTACTTCATACTTATGTTTCATAAAATATAACTAACAATAATGATTGTAATGATCATAAAAGAGCACATAATTATGAAAACCATCCATAGAAGATGCCGAAGAAGGACCCCATACATCAAAAAAATAAAATCTAAGGGCTTACTAACATGAGAATGAGATTTAAAAAATGGCAACTTATGAAACTTGCTAATACTACATGCATTGCAAGGCATAGTTATAAAAGAAACTTGATTGACTGGCAATTTATTTTGAGAAATGACGTTACAAACAGTATGACTATTGGCATGTGCTAATCGAGCATGCCAAGTAGAAAATTCAGCAACATTAGCTGTAGGAATTAACGGGGAGCTTACAAAAGGAAGTACATAGAGACCATTATTACTCTGCCCTTGCTATAGAAGTTGACTCATATGGATATCCTTCACAAAAAAATTTGATAGGAAAGAATTCAACAAAGACATAATTTTGGTTAGTGAACACATGAACAAATAGCAAATTTCAAGAAATAGAGGGTGAGCATAAGATATTATGAAACTAAAGAGGTACATCATTTAAAGAGAAAGTAGAGGAACCTGTTGTCCCTTGTAGCAACCCAAGAAGGGGGGTGAATTGGGTTCTAATTGCAAAATTAAAGCCTAAAAGAAATTTAAACACAAAGAAGAATAGAGGAAGAATGATGACACAAGAGAGTTATAGAGGTTCGACTATCCCAAGCCTACGTCCTCTCCTCAAGGCCCTCCTTGAAAGTTAACTCTACTTAAATTCTTCTTTGGATGAAGAATAAACCCCTTACAATCACCACAAGAGCAAACCCTTGCTCTTTTACAAATCCCTTTACACTCAAGAGCTATTTAAAGCTCTATCACACTCAAAATTACAATAAGTGCTCACAACAACCTTGAATGAACTCTCAAAACAAGGAATTTACAACTCAAATGTCAAGTTCTTAATATTAACTATGGTAGCTCAAGTTCTAGAGAGAGAGAATGAAGAAAATCTTTAGAACACAATATATTTCCAAAAGATTGTTGTTGTTAAAACTTATTTCCAGTCATAAATAGTGCCTATTTATAATTTTTGTAAGAAAATAGCCATTAGGATTGCATTAAATGCAAAACTAGCCATTCAACCACCCAAAGCTCTATTTTATTGAGTTGCAAAAATTCAAGTTCGGCTGTCGAAGTTATCTACTTCGGCTGTCAAAGGTTAGAGCACAAAAAAATAGCTTTTGAAAAGTCACTTTCGGCTGCCGAAGTTTCCACTTTCAGCTGTCAGAGTGCTCTCTGGACAAAATGACTTTTAACGCTCAAAAACTATGATTTTAAGAATGAACTTGGGCAGTCGAACTTCCCACTTTCGGCTGTCGAAGTGCTATCTGGATAGAAAGTGTCCAAAGGGCACTTAGGCTTCAGAAATGCGTAACTTTTTGACCGAAACTCAGATTTTCGATCCGTTTGAACCATTGGAAAGATAATTTGATAAACTTTTCAATGAAATCACTTTCAAACACAAATTTGCATTTCTCAAATGTGAAAATTTTATTTTAGTCCCCCTTGGTCAAAAAAAAGTTACAAGTAAAGATACTAAGAAATTAAGAGTTTAAAAAACTCATAACTTTTTTATCCGAACTCGGATTTTTGATCCGTTTGAACCATTGGAAAGCTCATTCAATGTATTTTGCAACTAAAATACTTTCAAAGTTAGTTTTTCATTTTTGAAAAATTTATTTAATTTTCCCTTGATAAAGAATTAGGTACAAACTAAGTTGATCAAGACATTCTTAGTATGACCTAGACTTAAGCCAACACAATTAATAAAATGAGATTTACAGGATATAAAATAAATAAAAGTTACATTGTAGGGTCCCATAAATGTTTGCTTCCTTATCTTGCTTTTCCTTAACTTTGATTTGAAGTAATTTGGCAATTTTGAATTTAGGGCCTACAAACTCAATACAAACACTTTCAAAGTATATTAATAGCACACTAATTGTTTATTATCATCCAAACATGGGTTAAGACACCTAGGTCTAACAATCTCCCCCTTTTTGATGATGATAAATAATTAGTGGATGAGGAAAATTAAGTACAAGTGAAGTGTGTATTTTTCAGAAATTCTCTCCCTTAATGTACTCCCCCTTTCAAAAATAGTTTGTACCTTACTAAATAGAATTTGGAGAGCACATAAGAGAGGCTTTGACTCAATGAATGCAATACCATGAGTCCTAGGTGAATGATGATGCAAAGTTGTTTTTATATCAAAAACAGTTCAAAATATGTATCAAAGGATTACCAAGAAGCATCACATAAGTATACCCAAAACATGTATCCCACTAAATCATCATTTATATATCATGTTTAAAGCTTAAAATTTGGAATTATTCATCCACTTAGCTAATTCATCCACTAGCTATATATCTCCCCCTTTTAACATCATCAAAATGCACTCTATAAGGAAAAAATACAAAAATTATGGCATCATTTAAAGGCATACCACCATGCCAAAAGATATAAGAACATATGGCAATATATAAAGATTACAAGACAAGGTGTAATTCTAAGACAAGGCATAGCTTATTGGATTTAAATCCTATCATGAATACAACTGTATTGTTTCGACACTCAAATCACATATCTAGTGTATGCTCAATCTGGAGACAGCATAAACAGCTATTCTCAAGAATAGCCTACAAAGAGCCAAGAAGACTTCAATACAAAATCACTAATTTCATTTGCATAGGACTTGTAAAACCATCAAGAAGTCTATTCAAAGCAACAATAGAATTTTGGCAAATAACCTTCATAGAACAATCAAGGAGGACAATCTAAATTAATGAGGAATGGTATTGTGTTCATATGGCAGCCAAAAATAGGAAACCAATATTTTGTTCATGTGAACAGCCATGTGAACAGTAAATCATAATCTCAAGCATCAAGGTTGTCAAGCATGCTTAATTCTCTCTTAATGAAATTAAACCTATCTTCACACAAAGGTTTTGTAAAGATATCAGCTAATTGGTGATGTGTATCAACAAACTCAAGAACAACATCACCGTTCAATACATGATCATGTATAAAATGATGTCTAATATCTATATGCTTGGTTCTAGAATATTGTATGGGGTTCTTGGTCAAATTGATTGCACTTGTGTTATCACATTTAATAAGAATGTGATCAAGAGATACTTTGAAATCCCTCAATTGTTGCTTCATCTAAAGTATTTGGCTACAACAAAGACCTGCAGCCACATATTCGGCTTTGGCCGTGGAAAGTGCAACTGAGTTTTGTTTTTTGCTACACCAAGAAACTAAAGAGTGCCCTAGGAGTTGACAAGTATCTGAGGTACTCTTCCTATCAAGGATGCTTCCAGTAAATTCGGCATCCGAGTAGGAAGATAAATCAAAGGATGCATTTCTAGGATACCATAGACCTAAATGCAATGTACCATTCAAGTATTTAAGAATACGTTTAACAGCATGCAAATGAGATTCTTTAGGACATGATTGAAAATGTGCACACAAACATACGAAAAACATAATGTCCGGTCTACTAGCTGTGAGATATAAAAGACTACCAATCATACCTCTATAGAGCTTTTCATCAATCGGTTTTCCTATTTTATCCTTGTCAAGTTTGGTGTTTGTGCTCATTGGAGTTCTACTTGGCTTGCTATTCTGCATTCCAAACCTCTTGATCAATTCTTTGGTGTACTTGGCTTGGTTGATAAAGATGCCATCCTTAGCTTACTTGATTTGAAGCCCAAGGAAGAACTTAAGTTCTCCTATCATGCTCATCTCAAACTCACTCTTCATGATATTAGCAAACTCTTCACACAAACACTCATTAATAGCACCAAATATAATATCATCAACATATATTTGTACTACAAGGATATCATTTACATGATTTTTAACAAAAAGAGTTGTATCAACTTTTCCTTTTGAAAAACCATTTTGCAAAAGAAAGTTACTAAGCCTTTCATACCCAGATCTAGGAGCTTGTTTCAAACTATACAAGGCTTTAGTCAATTTAAAAACATGGTTTGGAAACTCATGATTTTCAAAATCAGGATGTTGCTCAACATATATCTCATCAATAAAATCATTTAGAAAAGCACTTTCAACATCCATTTGGAAAAGCTTAAAATTCATGTATGATGCATATGCAAGTAAGATTCTAATGGCTTCTAAGCTAGCTACGGGGGCAAAGGTTTCATCATAGTCAATGCCCTCCTCTTGGTTATAGCCTTTGACTACTAACCCAGCTTTATTCCTAGTTATGTTTCCATCCTCATCTAATTTGTTTCTAAACACTCATTTGGTGCCTATGGATGGGTGGTCCTTTGGCCTAGGAACTAAGGTCCAAACCTTATTCTTTTCCAACTGATTGAGGTCCTCTTGCATTGCAAGTACCTAACTCTCATCATTAATGGCCTCATCTATGCTCCTAGGTTCTATTTGAGAAATAAATGCAAGGTTATTACATATATTTCTAAGAGAGGATCTAGTTGTTACCCCTTTTGATGTATCACTGATGATTAGGTCTTTAGGATGATCCTTCTTGAATGTCCAATTTTTTGGGTAGATCTTGTTGAACTTCTTGATATGGAACTGGTTGACCTTGTTGCTCTTGAAGCTCAACTTGATCAACTCCTAAGTCCTTCAAGGGATCTTCCATGTGTTGATCTTAAATTCCACAAGATTGAGGATCTTCAAGAGTCAACTCATCAAGATTACCTACAACATCATCATCACAAGAAATATCCTTTCTAGGACCAAAGGGGTTAGCTTCATCAAATATAATATGCATTGACTCCTCAATAACTAAGGTTCTCCTATTAAAGACTCTATATGCTTTACTAGATGTAGAGTACCCCAAGAAGATACCTTCATCAGTTTTGGAGCTAAATTTATCTAAATTATCTTTGGTATTCAAAATGAAACATTTACAACCAAAAACTCTACAATAACCTATTTTAGGTTTCTTGCCATTCCATAGCTCATAAGGGGTTTTCTTTAAAATAGGTCTAATCAAAACTCTATTTAAAACATAGCAAATCGTATTAATGGCTTCTGCCCAAAAATAAGTAGGCAAATTATATTCATTTAACATAGTACTCTCCATGTCTAAAAGAGTTTTATTTTTTCTTTCAACAACACCATTTTATTGGGGAGTCATAGGAGAAGAAAAATTGTGAGTGATCCCTAATGAGTTATAAAACTTATCAAATTTCTCATTTTCAAATTCTCCACCATGATCACTCCTAATAAAAGAGATTTGAAAAACCTTTTCATTTTGAACCCTTTTTGAAAATCTCTCAAAAATATCAAAGCATTCATCCTTATGAGTAAGGAATGCAACCCAAGTATACTTAGAGTAGTCATCAACAATCACTAAGGCATAATATGCGCCACCTAAGCTAGCTACTCTAGTAGGACCAAACAAATCCATATGCAACAATTGAAGGGGTCTAGAAGTAAATACTTTATGAAAAGATTTAAAAGAGCTTTTGACTTGCTTACCCATTTGGCATGCATTACACATCTTATCCTTTTGAAACTTGATCTTTGGTAGCCCATAAACTAGCTCATCCTTGTTCAAATTTGCAAGAAGGTCCATGCTAGCATGTACAAGCCTTCTATGCCAAGTCCAAGAGTGATCACTAATAGAAACAAAACACTTGACATCTTTGTTAGACAAAGCATGCAAATCAATAATATAAATATTTTCAATTCTTTCACCAACAAACAACATTTTGTTATCACTCATCCTAGACACAAAGCAAGATTTGGACTCAAAAATAACTCCACAGTCCTTATCACATAGCTGACTTATACTAAGCAAATTATATTTTAAACCATTAACCAAAAGCATTTTGTCAAGAATAGGGGAGTTTTCCTTACCAACCTTACCTATTCCCATAATTTTACCTTTACCATTATCACCAAAAGTCACTTGCCCACCTCTATCTTTCTTTTCAAGTAAAAGGAAGAGATTGGCATTTCCGATCATGTGTCTTGAACATCCATTATCCAAGTACCACTTGCTTTCAAGCTTTGAGGATTTCAAGCATGCCTACACATGATAATTCAATTTACTTTAGGTACCCAAATGTACTTGGGTCCTTGGGGGTTAGTAGTTCCATCATTAAAATCAAATATTCTACATATCCAAGATGGATTTTCCTAATGGCACACCTATAGTTGGTGTGACCAAACTTGCCACAATAGTGATAATGACCATTGAACATTCTTATTCTTGGTCTATATGCATGAGAGTGTGTATATGGTCTCATGTGACCATTCTTTTTATGTCCATTATATGCATGTGAGCATGAGGCATGGTGAGTATGATTATGGCTATGAGGCCTAGTAACATGTCCTTTATGGAAGTTTGGTCTAAGTGTAACTCTCCTAGATGTATATGTCCTATTTACATTTTGTCTAGAAGCATGTTGATGAAATGAAGTCTTTCTAGTTTCATTACCATAAGATTTCTTTGGCTCTTGTCCTTTAGGATTGGACACCTTTGGACTAGGCACTTGGGGACTAGGCTCATTAGAAATAGATGTTTTAACAAAGATGGTCTTGGAAGGAGGTGCTTGGGCAAATTTACTATAGCTAAGTCCATACTTGATACTAGGAGACCTTTGAGAGTCCAAAATTGTATCAAGCTTGTCCTTTCCTTTAGCAAATTTGGAAAGAGAAGTTTTTAGCTCAATAATTTCATTTTTCAACTTCTCATTTTCTAATGAAAGCTCATCTAAGGATTTTTGCACATTATTATCTAAAGGTCTATCAACCTTAGATGAGGTCTCATTCTCCTTCCTTAAACTAGTAAGCTCATTTTTCAAATGTTTATTTCTCTTATGACTTAATTCTAGTTCATCATTCATAACTTTAAGAGCATTAACTAGTTCATCATAAGAAAATTCAACAACATCATCATTTAAAGTTACCTCATTGGAGCTTTCCTCCATTGCGATGAAGCACATTTGGGTAACTTGATCACCAATCTCCTTATCTTCGAAGTCACTTGATTCATCCCATGTTACTTTAAGTGCCTTCTTCTTGAACTTTTTAAAAGGCTTCTTCAATTTGGGACAATCCGTTCTAATGTGACCTGGCTTATTGCATTTAATGCATATGGGAGGATCCCTCTTGCTACTTTCACCCTTGTCCTTCTTGAAGATCCTCTTTGGGATGAACTTCTTATTTTGAAATAGCATCTTCCTTATTCTCCTTGTCACTAGAGCCAATTCTTCCTCATTAAACTCATCATCTTCATCACTTGAGTTTTCAGAAGATACTTTGAAGGCAATGGTCTTTTTGGCTTTGTTAGGTTCCTCCACTTGCTCTTTTTTGAGGGTCATCTCATAGTCAATGAGATTTCCTAAGAGCTCATCAAGTTCTACCTTGCTCAAGTCCTTAGAATTCTTGAGTGAAGTTACTTTGGGTAGCCACTCCTTAGGAAGACTTCTTAAAATCTTCTTTACTAGCTCCTCATTTGTGAATGTCTTCCCAGGAGATTTAATTCCTCCTATAATCTCCATAAATCTATCATACATTTCACTTATGGTTTCATCCGACTTCATCTTGAACAATTTCTATTGGTAGATAAGGGAATCCATCTTGTTCTCCTTTACTTGACTAATACCCTCATGAGTAACCACTAAAGCATCCTAATTTTTTTTTGTAGTAGACTTCATACACACTTTATTATATTCACTTCTACTTAATGCATAAAATAGAACATGAATAGCCTTATCATTTAAAGCCACTCTTCTTTTCTCTTGCTCACTCCATTCACCCTTAGGCTTAGCTATATGCACACCATCTACAATCGTAGTTGAGGTGAATGGCCCATTTTCTACAACATCCCATAAGTCAACCCCTTCTAATTTAAGAAAATAATACATCCTATTTTTCCAATACAAGAAGTCATTACCATCAAAGAAAGGAGGTCTTACCATCGATTAACCTTCTTGTGCATTGAGGGTTGCCATTGATCGTTACTCCAAGATGATTAAATCTTGTAGAATGGAGACTAGCTCTAATACCACTTGTTGTCCCTTGTAGCAACCCAAGAGGAGGGTGAATTGGATTCCAATTGCAAAATTAAAGACTAAAAGAAATTTAAACACAAAGAATAGTAGAGAAAGAATGATGACACAAGAGATCTATAGAGGTTCGGCTATCCCAAACCTACGTCCTCTCCTCAAGACCCTCCTTGAGAGTTAACTCTACTAAAATTCTTCTTTGGATGAAGAATAAACTCCTTACAATCACCACAAGAGCAAACCCTTACTCTTTTACAATTCCCTTTACACTCAAGAGCTATTTAAAGCACTATCACACTCAAAATTACAATAAGAGCTCACAACAACCATGAATGAACTCTCATAACAAGAAATTTACAACTCAAATATTAAGTTCTCAACATTAACTATGGTAGCTCAAGTTTTAAAGAGAGAGAATGAAGAAAATCTTTAGAACACAATAAATTTCCAAAATATTATTATTATCAAAACTTGTTTCCAGTCATAAATAGTGTCTATTTATAGTTTTTACAAGAAAATAGCCATTGGGGTTGCATTAAATGCAAAACTAGCAATTCAACCACCCAAAGCTCTATTTTTTAGAGTTGCAAAAACCCAGGTTCGGCTGCCAAAGTTCCCACTTTCGGCTGCCAGAGTGCTCTCTGGATAAAATGGCTTTTAACGATAAAAAAACCATGATTTAAAGAATGAAATTCGACAGCCAAACTTTCCACTTTCGGCTGTCGAAGTGCTCTCTAGATAGAAAGTGTCAAAAGGGCACATAGGCTTCGAAAATGCGTAACTTTTTTATCGGAACTCGGATTTTTGATTCATTTAAACCGTTGGAAAGCTAATTTGATAAAATTTTCATAAAAATTTCATTTTAGTCCCCCTTGATCAAGAAAAGTTACAAGTAAAGATATTAAGAAATTAAGAGTTTAAAAAACTCATAACTTTTTTATCCGAACTCAGATTTTTGATCTGTTTGAACCATTGAAAAGCTAATTCAATTTATTGTGCAACTAAAATACTTTTCAAATTTAATTTTGCATTTTTGAAAAATTTATTTAATTTTCCCTTGATAAAGAATTAGGTAAAAACTAAGTTGAACAAGATATTCTTAATACGACCTAGACTTGAGCCAACACAATTAATAAAATGAGATTTACAAGATATAAAATAAATAAAAGTTACATTGTAGGGTCCCATAAATATTTGCTTCCTTATCTTGCTATTCTTTAACCTTGATTTGAAGCAATTTAGCAATTTTGAATCTAGGGCCTACAAACTCAACACAAACACTTCCAAAGTATATTAGTAGCATACTAATTGTTTATTATCATCAAAACATGGATTAAGACACCTAGGTCCAACAGAACCTTTGCGATGGATAGGAATTGTAACACCCCTATACTAAGTAGTCTATGCATTCTACTGTTCTAGTAACTAGTGTCTCTCTGGACAGTAAGGATGTTTAGAACCATATATAAGTCACCTAGAAAAGCCATAAATAAAAATTAATAGAAATCACATGAAAGTAAAATAAAAATAAGAAAAACAAAGCATAATTGGTTAAATGAGCCAAGGTCCCGGCAATGGGTGACCGACCCCGGAAGTGACTGCGAGCTATCCAAATGTGTGGGACCCTATGACACCTTAGGCCTAGGGATAATTGCGAAACTATTGAGAACTAGAAAATCATAGAAAAGAAAAGAGAACAAGCTCAAATAAATGAATCAGAATTCAGAAGTAACGAAGCACTATTAGAAAAATTGATTAGACTCGATAAGGGGCATTTTGGTCAATTCACTCATAGAGATGACTTTTGACCTAAATATCCATTAAAGTGTGTAAAATTAAAATATTAAAAAATAGATTAAAAGTGAAGAGGTATAGTGGAAGAAGAGAAAAAGAAAAGAAATTTTCAATTTTTAAAGTAATTTATGACATCATAATGATGCAAGCATGACACAATTAAATTTATAATTTTAAATTATGTAAATTAGAGATAATTATAACATAAAAGAGACTAAATAAAAAAAAAAAAGAAAAATTTATCTTCTTCCACAATAAACTAGCCGACTCTTTCTCTCTAAATTCTCCCCAACATTTCTCTTTTTTCACCTAAGCTTGAGCCTAACTCTTCACTTTCCCTCTACAAACCTCCTACCAAATTAGTAGAAAATCCCAAATTAAACCTTGATTTGAAGATTTGAAGAAAGAAAGACAAGAAAGAGGGAGGAAAATTCAAGTTTGGAAGAGCTTCAATTGAGGTAAGTCATCCCTCTAGTTAACCTAAGTATGTAGGCATGGAATTAAGGGTAATTAAGTTGAATTACATGAAAAAAATTGAAAAATCAAACATGGAATATTAGGGTTTTGAAGTGTTTCAATTTAATTAAACATGTAATCTTGCTTAAATGATGTTGTGAACGTAAATGGAGTGGTGATTTGCATGGAAATTGCATGTGTGCATGAAATTGTGAAGAAGAGAATTAGGGTTTTGGTGAGAATTAGGATTTTAGCGAAATGTTGACCAATTGGTGTTTATAATTCTTAATTATGATCATTTAGTGTATTATAAATTGAGAATTGATGATTAGAATGGAGAAAGTGAGGGTTATGGGATTGTTGGATTTCTGGACCTCTAAGTCCAGTATGGTTTGAGGGTTATAAGTAGAGCTAGGCAGCTCCAATTGGTGTGAGGTCAATTGAAGATGAAACTTAAGACCTAAAGCCACATTTTTAATGGAGAAACCTTGCCCAAAAACTGGTCATAAGTTAGTCTAAAAATTACTTGAATCTGAAATTGGTGTTCTGAAACTGGGCAGAAATGACCAAATGAATAGTAAATATTCAAATGGCCATAACTCACTCTAGGAAGTTTAGAATGACTTGATTCTTAAACCATTGGAAATTTTAGACATAGAAGCACATTTTTCATGGATATCATGAGCCCAAATTCTGACTCTAACCCAACTAATTTGCTAGAACAAATTAGGTTAACAAATCTTACTAGAACCAAAATTGACCTGAATTCTTGGACAAATGGCCATCCTACCAGTTTTGGTAAAAATATCATAACTTAGTCCACAAAATTGAAAATGCAGTGAAACTAAAGCCAAAACTTCTATAAGACATAAAACTACAATTTTGGTGTTTTGACCAAAATCCAAAACTTAATGGAACCTAGACAACTTGCTAAGACAAGTCAGCAATACAAATTCTGAAATTTAACTAAATAGCCATATGACCTTAGAAGAGTATTTAAACCATATCTTCCATTATAAAACTCCAAATAGAATGAGCCAAACTGTTCTGAAAGCTTAAGACTTAGGGCTACAACTTTGATTGAGAAACCTCACCCAAATTCTAAGGATAAGGACCTCAAATGTGGAATGCAAAACACTAAATTGAACTTGAAATCCTGAAGCACAGGGTTTATGAGTCTAGGTGAGTTACATTGCCATATCTCACCATACAAAACTTGAAAAATTATGATTTTGAACCTGTGTAACTAAGACACATAGGGAAACAACTCATATGAAGAACATTAGGCTAAAATATGATTGCAGGTGGTCCAATTGGTTGGACAAAATGAGGTTCTAGAATCTGCTAGGTTCTGGAACAGTATTGGTCACTGGACCAATACTTGATTAATTGACTATAACTAGAGCTACAAAACTCCAAATGGAGTGATTCAAATTGAAAACTAAACCCAAGACATAGAGGTAAAATTTTCATGAAGAACACCTCATCAAATTATGATAAGAACTAAGTTGAAATTGGGTTCTAAAGACAGGGCATAAATCTGTCTAGAATCCAAACTCTTTAAAATTTGCTTAAGTAACTTAGGCATTTAATTAATTAGCTATTAGTGGTAATTAAATTATGTATTAAGAAATGTCCATTGTGTATTTTCAGTGGAGAAAGAAATATCAAAGGACAAGGAGAAGTTGAACTAAGTAAGAAGAAGATAAAGAGGTTTGTGCACAATAACCATTTCCTTTTTGTTTTTCAAATTGAATTTTGTTTTGAATGAGTTGTATGAATGATTTATAACTTTTATGGTATTGAAAATCTTAATTGAGAAATTATGTGTTGTTAACCCTTTTTGGGTAATTATTTTGAATGAAACATAATTGTGAGTTGATAAATACCTTTGATAAATGGAAAATTGTTGAATATGGTTTGAAATCATAGTTGACATAACTATGTGTTTTGTATTCCTCACTAGTTTGCCTAGTGAGATGAATTGGATTTGTTTTCCCTCTCTGGCTAAAGTGTTGAGGTGTGTGCCAATTGAGACCAAATTGAATGAGTACTCATATATATGCTAGCTAGCCCTTACATTTCCCATTAGCCTTTGGTTATTGGGATGAATTGGATAATTGTGTTATGTTCTAAACTGTGTGATTTTCAAAAAATTTATGTTTTATGGATGTTTAAAAGAAGAATATGCTTTTATTAATTGATTCTCTTGTTTTAGAAATATTGTAAAATTTTATATGTGTTTGATATTATAATTGATTTAGTTTTGGTAAATTATGATTTATCTTGATGCTTAAAATTTTAAGTTGTGCACCACTGAGTGTTTGCTCAGCGATAGCTGTTTCATAGTATCGCAGGTAAGGAAAAGGAAGGAGCTGCAGAGTGAGCAGCGTTCATTAAATTAAGACAAATTTCAGGTATACATTTTAGGTATACTCTTGTATATTTATTTTGATGTAAAAGTATCTGTGTGTATGTATGTAAAGGACTTGAGCAGTTGTATAAAAAGTTGTAACTTTATTTTGGTTAATGTAAATTTTTGTAAAATAAACTTATTTATTCTTATAAATGTAATATTTAAGTTTCTTTTTGAATTCTATAAATAATGAATTGCTTCCCTCTTACTTGAGATTGGAATGTGTTGATTTAATGGTGTTGTGGATAATACATATATGGAAAGTGTTTTTAACAGGTTTTGAAGAACTATTTTCTCAGTTTTTAGCTGGAACTCTGCCAAAATTTCTATAAAATTTTAGAAATTTCAAAATAATCAAAATTACACTTATAATATAAACTTCATTTAGAAGCTCTTTAATAATTAATTATTATTACTTTACACTTTAAAATGAATTGAACTTGTTTAAAATCTCTTGTAATATATTTAATGGGTTATCGGTAGGCGAAGTTTGGTAATTCATTAGATATATTATGGGATCATGTCATGCCTTATGTAGGGATAAGGTATAACAGAAATGGACATGACATTTCCAATGATGACTTCATTAGTACCAAGAGATGAGACAGGATGTTGAATATTTCCATTATCAACAATAATATGGTAATTCGCACTAGAATTTATGGCCCATGTTTGCATAGGGCAGGTGCAATGAGAGGCAAAATTAGAGACGAGTTTAGACTAATTATTGGATTGCTTGGGAGACAGACACTAGCATGCAATGTGACTTGATCCACTATAGTTGTGACAAATTATGGTTGATGTTTAAGAAGAATTAAAATGGAAAGAATTCATACCACACCCACACCCACCACCATGAGTGTAGCATTGATGGAATGTACCTAAAGTACCGGTTGCCATGTGAGCCGTGGTTGTTGTAGGAAAGTCTAGATGAAGATTCTCAAATTTCCATTGAGTTTCTTCGCTCAATAAAAAGGCATACAAGTCATCGTATATGATAGGGGCATTCCTAGCCTTGATAGCTTGAGTAAATGGTCAATAATCGAAACTCAGCTCATCCAAAACATCTTCAGAAACAAAACATTAACATGCTTGCAGTTGATCAGAAATTCACTTTGCCTTCTGCATATAATTGTCAATCAACTCCGTCCCTTTGTAGAGGTTTTTTAATTGCTTTCTTAAATGTTGAACCTATGTTCCTGAGACAGAAGAAAAAATGGTGGCCAACTTGAGCCATGCTTCTCTTACAGTCTGAAGTCTAATAATCTATGGTAACAATGGTTTAGAGATTAACCAAACAAGCCAACGAAGAATTTGATGATCCTGATGAAACCATGTCAAGTATGATGGGTTGGGTGTGCCGTCATCCAAAGTTTGAGCAAGAGGGCTTTTTGTGGTAGAAATATGGTCAGTCAAATTATTACTATACAACAGTAGAAACTCTAATGCACACTACAAGAGCTAATTAGAGGAGGTTAACTTTATCGATAAAAAAAAGAGCAGGAATGGTGATAGAAAGAGTTAAAGACATAGAAGCAGAGGATAAGGTAGAAATCAAGTCATGAGAGTTGGCCATGGAAAAAATAAAAAAGAGCAAACAATGTTTTTAGGCTTTTTATAGCTCTAATACCATGTGAATCTTCATGAGCAGAATTATATTCAATGAGAAGTGTTGTACAAGATACATATACTTAATTACAGATAGAGATAAGTATCTAGTGATAAAGTTTGTTACAAGATAAACATCGTCAGGTACATGTAACTACTCGAATATATAACATCGAGTACATTAAGCTTATCAGGATTAACCATTTATTAACTTATATTATATTATCAATATAAGTTCCAATTCGAATTGAAATTATTTTATTTTTATTAACAAAAGCAATTCAATATTAAAATAATTAATAAAAAATAAAATTATTATATAAAAAATCATAATAGAATTTTCATGTAACTATTTTTAGAAAAATGTTAATAAAATTTAAATATAAGTAAGACTTGGAATTTTAAATTTACATAAACTCTATAATTAATTTAAATAAAACTAAAATTAATTAATGTTTAATAATTAATTATTGTCATAATATATAAATGACATGTTAAGAGATGTTCTACATGTTTATATCACATTTAGATCATGTTCTTACATTTTAGAAAACTGAAATAACAAATAAAAGTAGAAGAAGAGCGAAAAGAGATGAGTGGCATGTGGGATTCTTTAGGTGACTGCTAGGTTTTTCTTTGGCTGGTGAAAAGGTGAGAATAGATCTGAATGAATAATAATAGATACCTCTTAGATGTTTAGAGATATATTTATAGGCATTTTACTCTTTAGGAAGCTTAAACCTAGCTTAATAAGAAAGAGATTTGGCTTAATTGCTCTCTTTCTTATCTAGGTGATTTAATTTCCCAGAAAGCAAGATCACCTTCCTCTCTCTCACTTTCAATTTTGGCAAGGGTATATTGCTATCCATATTTGAGTTTTTTAGTATATTTTTTTATTTATTTTCAAAAAAAGAAAGAGCAAATATTTTTATGTTTAGCTAAGAAAGAGTTTGTAGCTTTCTTTTTTAGCTAAAAGGGTCTCTCTCTGATATTCGGGCAACATAGAGATTGGCTGCCTATTTTGCATTTTTATTTTCTGAAATATCCTCTCTTATTTTCTTTCTTTTTTGTCTTATTTTCCTTTGAGTGCAAAAGGAAGACTAGATTCACTCATTTGTCATCCATGTTGGCCGAATATGGGCCTTATGGCAAGGTCTTAATGGGCCTTGCTCCAATTGACACTCTCTTGGCTTGCTCTGGCTCAGTGCAATCCTAAGTTGGGTCCAACTGAAACACAAAAGGTCCATGTCTTTGCTTATAGGCTTACTGCTCTTTCTAATCTATTTTTTTATTTTATTTTTATTCTTCTTTTATAACCTATTTAATTTTTATTTTTAACATGTAGAACATCTCATAAACATTTCTCTAGTACATTCAGCATCTTGAAGTCATTTGAAACTTTCATCATAGGGCTCCTCACTACCTCAAATGTGTAGGATCTGTAGGGATCAAAAATTAGGATTTTACAATGTGGCTGAGGAATCACCAGTTATATGAATTACCTAGATGTGAATTGTTTGTGCTGTGATAATGTCATGTAATTGTTGCAATGCATATGCTAGAATATAAATTATTTTATTATATATTTTACTCCTTAAGTAGGCTTTTACTTACTGAGCCCTAGGCTCACCCCTTTCCCCATCTTGATCTTCAGGACAAGTGTAGAAGATATGATCAAGTTTTGCTAGCTAAGTTTCAAAGGTTGCTGCTTCAATTTTGCTTGAAGGTAGATGTATATTTATTATTTTATTTTTATTTTTCTTCTACAACCTATTTAATTTTTATTTTTAACATGTAAAACATCTCATAAACATTTCTCTAATACCTTCAATGCTCTTGAAGTCATTTGAAGATTTCATCATTGGGCTTCTCACTGCCTCAAATGTATAGGATCTGTAGGGATCAAAAATTAGGGGTTTACAATGTGGCAAAGGAACCACCGGTGATATGAATTATCTTGATGTGAATTGTTTGTGCGGTGATAACATCATGTGATTGTTGTTGCATTGCATATACTTGAATATAAATTATTTTATTATATGTTTTACCCCCTAAGTAGGCTTTTACTCATTGAGCCCAAGACTTACGGCATTTCCCTATCTTTTCCTTTAGGGACAAGTGTAGAAGATATGATTAATGAGTTTTTCTAGTTGAGTTCCAAAGATTATTGCCTTAATTTTGTTTAAAGGTAAATGTATATTTTGTGGAACTTTTTTTTATATTGACAAGTAATTTTGCTGTTATACCATTTTACTTTGCTACTTAGTATTTTACAATATAAAACTGTAAATATCGTTTTATGCTTAATAAAGTCCTTTCATGATCTATATGGGCTTTAAATGAGAAAGTGATTTATATTAGGCTTGCTATGAACTTAAAAGGTCTGATGCTGTCTTAAGTACAAGTGCTAGTAATGGATCCGAATTAAGGTCATTATAATGGCTTTATTTTGAAAGCACTCTAAACTCATCCTTCGGCTTCAATTCACACAAAAAAAAAAAAAAAAAAAATCTTCAATTCAATAATGACTTTGTAGTGAAACATCAGGGGGGTATCTTTCATAAAATCACAAACTTAAGCAATCTTACGTTAATACAAAGGCACATGCATGTTTCACCGGAGATGGCAGGGAAAAACATGTTGAGCATTAGAAGATAATGTCTCTCATTGATTCCATTTATATTGATGGAAACGTAATTTGTATAAGACGATGATTGAGCACCGTCATTTGATGTTGATAAATTTATTTAATCCAATTCCTACCGCGTAATCGACCTAACATGGCACTCGAAGCTTATTGTAACTCCGAATGGGTTAAATACTATTAGAAGGTCAAGTATTGCAATCGGACAATGCGCCAATGGATGTTGTGGCGGGTGGTGGATTGTGAACAGTCTAAAATGTCCATTTAGAATCATCACAAATATGGATAATGGTAAGGCTAACTTCAATTTTTTTTAACATTATTTTCATAAATACCAATACTTTATTTTTAGACCTTAAACTTTTCAATAATTTATAAGGTTTTCTAAATAAACACTATTTTAATTAGGAAGTATCATTGCAAATATGAAAGTATTCTTAACTATAGACTAATTGAATTATTGATTTCAAAAGTTTGAGAATATATATATATATATATATATATATATATATATATATATATATATATATATATATATATTCAATTATATTATTAAGTAAATTGAGCCCACATCATTAATTATATTAACCTTCTAATTTGTGATATATTTAAAATATATTTTATTATTTATATCACATATCAATTCACGCCCTGTCAGCTCATTTTGATCAAATCCAATTCATTTTTCTCATCAACTCGCTTTAACTCACCATAAATGACATTATTAAAAAAATGATAAATTAAAAATATAAGTGTAATTATTTATTATATTAGAGTTTTTACTGTAAATTTTTTATTAAATTAATTTTATTTGTGAATTTATACAATAAGTAAAAATTATATTATTTTATGATTATTTATTTTTTAAACTTTTTAGTTCTATCAGTTAGTTAAATGTTAAAATATCACTTGTTGTTTCATGTAAAATTTTATATTTTTATATATTATTAAATTTATATATAATTAGAATTATGTCAATTTTATATAACATATTATTTTATAAAAACTTAAGATTACGTTTGGTAAAGCGCAATACAATGCAATGTAATGTAATCAATTATATAATATAATTAAAATTATAATGTAATGTAACTGTTATTATATTTCTATATTTTATTATAAAATAAAATAATAAATGATGTAATATTAGTTTTAATATTTAATTTATTTATATAGTGTTAATAATAAACGGTAATAATTACAGTGATTACTAGTGATAGTGGTGACTAAATGGTGGTGGTAGTAGTGAAAGTGGTGGTTAGATGATAGTGATCGTGGAAATGTGAGGTAGTGGTGATAGAGATGACAATGATTATGTAATGATAGCGGTGATCAAGTGATTGTGATAACGATAATAATAACATGATAGTGGTGGTGGTGATGATGATAATAACAAAATAACGTTGTGATAGTAGTCGTAATAACGACTAAATGATGGTGATAATATTGATAATAAATAAAAAAAATCAAAATAAGTAATCACAGTTACATTAAATTTTACTTTAAATATAATTAATTATATTATATAATTTTTATTTTATTACATCAAATATTTTAGTATTATCAAATAATATAATAAAAAAATATATAATATAATTATAATTATATTATAACTTTAATTATGATCTATCAAACATAATCTAACAGTGATAAGTCATGTCAAAATATATCGTATAAATTATGTTAGATTATTTTAAATTATATTAAATAATTCAATTCATTTTAAAGTATATTAGATAAATTAATTTTTAATATAATTTATTAATCATATTCTAGTCCAGTGGGACCTCCATCCCCTGCAGACCACCACCATCACTCACAAAAGTAAATCATTGCACATTTTTTTAATTAAGTGGTTGGACATCATCCTACAGAAATTTAATCTAGTTTTTTCCTCCATTGAAAATTGTATGATAGACTAGAGATTATTCATGTGCACTAAAGTCTACTCAAATTAAAATAGTCCGTAATTAATAATAATTCAACTTACGTAAAACTTATTCGACTTAATTTTATTTTTTTATATAATATATTTTCTTTTATCTGATTGTTAAACTTATATATATATATATATATATATATATATATATATATATATATATATATATATTATTTTCAGTTTTTTATTTTGTTTAAGAGTCATAATTTATAATAAGAGGGGTAAGCAAAGTAGAAGAAACTAGAAGGGATAAAAATATTTCATTAATCATAACACGTTTTGCTTTTTTTTTTAATTAAAAAGCGTAATTATTTGCATCATTTTATTTTTTTTAAATTATTATTTAATTACTATATTCAACTGTTTAGTCATTTTATTAATTTTTTTATTAATTAATTTTAATTAAAACTACTATTTAATTTAAATATTCTAATGAAATTAATTAATTACTCTATGTATTTTAAAAAATATATTAGTTAGTCCATATAATTTAATTTTATTAAATATTTAATCTCATAATTATTTGATATACATAAGCTACCCTAATCATCTCTCTTATTCTCTCTTTCTATCTTTTATTTCTCTTTCTCCATGTTTCTTGACTCTGCAGCTACACCCTTCTCCTCCTGATCCTCTATCTATTTTCATCTTTTGATAAAAAAAAAAAAAATAGTCCAAGTTATCTATGTAAAAAAATTAATCAGTTCTCTAGATTTTTAAGAAATTAAGAAAATTATTTTTTAATAGAGAAAAAATAAAAATTATGTCCGAGAAATTAGATGAAAATACTTGAATATTTTTTTAAAAAAATATATAAATTCAGATTTAGTCTTCATATAATAAAATTTTTATTTTTTAATTCATAAATATATTTTTTATAATATTATATGTTTCATGATACAAGTATCAACTAATAGTTTCATTAAAATAAAAAAAATTAGATAGTAGTATTTTTCAAAATATAGGATAAAGTTATTAATTTTCTTAAAATATAGAAATTAAATAATAGTTTGACTATATTAACTAAGAAGAGACTAAATAATTTAATAAAAATAAAATATAGAAACTAAAATAATATATTTTTAAAATATAAAAATAAAATAATTAATTTAGTTAAACCATAGGGACTAAATATTAACTTTCTCTTTCTTTCTTTTTTTTTTATTTCTTTTTGTCACCTAATCACTTGCAACCTGCCGCTACTGGCTTTCTCCCTCCACCGTAACAAGTGTTGCATTTCTTTCCACATCTCTGCAATCCCTAGCTTAACTTTTCAGATATTATTATTATTATTATTATTATTATTATTATTATTATTATTAGGAAAATGCTTGAGGTAAAAAAAATGCCTACAAAAACCGTATAAATAAAATAAAATATTGATTTTGCTCTTAAGTCATTTAGACTTCAAATTAATTTGCTTTCCCGCCAAAATTGTTTCCCTCCAAAATTCAATTAATCATAGCCCTCCTTTTCTTTGACTAATCAACTCTCACTAATCTCTTAATCAATCACATCTCACCAAATCTTCAACTAACCAATAGCTCCCACCAATCTTTCAACCAATCACAATCCACCAAAATTCAACTGATCATTGTTTCATTTAATATTGTTAGAACTGGACCAGACTAGTTTAATCGAGAACCAGACCAATAATCGGTTTGGTTTAAACTTCAATTCCTTTATTTAGCAAACTAAAGTTAACCTATTAAAACCGGGTGAGTAAACGATAAACCAATTAGATTATAAATCAAGTAACTATGATTAATTGAATTAATTAATCAAGCAACTATTAATCAATTAGATCATAAATTAAGTAACTATGATCCAGTACAACATAATCAATTGGGTAAATTAATCAAGTCACTATTAACAGTTAGATTAATTAATTAATTAGATTTCAAATCAAGTAACAATGATCAATTAGATCATAATCAAGTACTATTAAGTATTTACTAATTAATCAAGTAAATCATAAATCAAGTGATTATAATCAATTAAACCATAATCAAGTATAATTTGGTATTTTATTAATTAATCAAGTAGATCATAATCAATTATATCATAAATCAAGTAATTATGATCAATTACATCATAATCAAGTACTATCATGTATTTTATCAATTAATCAAGTATATCATAATTAATTATATTATAAATCAAATAACTATGATAAATTAGATAATAAATCAAGTAATTATGATCAATTACATCATAATCAATTAGATAGAGGCGAGTATTATTCGATTCAAATCAAAATAACAAATTGAACCGAATTAATTCAAAAATTCAATTCAGTTTTTATAAAAATTTGGTTTGATTCAATTTTTATTTATGAATTTTTTGATTTATTTGGCTTGGATTTGGAACAACATTATATTTTCCTTTCTTTTTTCCCTCTTGTGAAAATTAGATCACCTAATCAATTAGATCATAAAAATCAAGTAACTATGATCAATTAGATTATAATCAATTAGATCAAATAATCAAGTAACTAAGCCAATTAGATCAATTAATCAAGCAATTATGATCAGTTACATCATAAATCAATTATGATCTATCATATTATAATCAAGTATTATTGGGTATTTTATCAATTAATTAAGTAAATCATAACAAATTAGATCATAAATCAAGCAATTATGATCAATTATATCATAATTAAGTAATATTTTGTATTTTATCAATTAAACAAGTAGATTATAATCAATTAGATCATAAATTAAGTAACTATAATTAATTACATTATATACAATTAGATCGATTAATCAAATAACTATTGACAATTACATCATAATCAAGTACTATCATGTATTTTATCAGTAAATCAAGTTGATTATAATCAATTAGATCATTAATCAAGTAACTATAATCAATTAAATTATAATCAATTAATCAATTGAATAGGGTTGAGCATTATACGGTTCAAGCCAAAATAGCTGACTGATAGAACCGAATTAATTTTAAAATTTAATTCAGTTTTTGCATAAATTCAGTTCGATTCAGCTTTTATTTTAGAATTTTTTGGTTTATTCAATTCGATTTTGGAGATGAAATAATATTTTTCCTTTTTTTCCTCTCTGTTGTGAAAATTGGATTGCCTAATCAATTAGATCATAAATCAAGTAATTATGATAAATTAAATTAATTAATCAAGTAATTTTTAATAATTACATATATTAATCAAGTAACTATTGGTCAATTAAATTATAAATCAAGTAACTATAATAAATATAATCAAGTACTATCAGGTATTTTATCAATTACTCAAGTAGATCATAATTAGTTAGATCATAAATCAAGTAATTACAATCAATTACATCATAATTAAGTACATTGGGTACTTTATCAATTAATCAAGTGTATCATAATTAATTAGAACATAAATTAAGTAACTATAATCATTTAACATCCTCACTTTAGCTAGTCCGTACAGTCTACTGTTCCGGTGGCAAATGTTAGTCCGGACAGTTAGAATATTTGAAATAATAAATAGACTAGAGTGAAGAGTTATAAAAAAACTAAATAATGTTGATGAAAATCAAGGAAAAATTTTAGAAACCAAATACACTAAGTTTAAACGAGCTGAAACCCCAGGGATGAGTAACCCGAAGGGGAAGTGACGGTGAAGGCCGTTAGCAACCCTAGACCCAAGGAAAAAATTATAAAATAATTATTGGGACTCCAGAGAAGGGTCATTGAGATTCTTATGGCATTAGAATGCCAAGAAAATGCTTAGAAAAATTTTTCTATCAGTACACATAATTTTGGCTCGTTAAGCCAAACGGATGACATTTTGGTCATTTCATGTTCAGAGATGATTTTTGGCCAACTTGTCTAGTTAAATAAATAATTTATATAACATAAAATATGAATAAATGTTGTTAAAAATTTAATTGAAATTAAATAGACAAGAAATAGAGAGAAAATGGAAGAAAATGGAATTATGACATCATCACGATGTCATTAAAAATCTCCTAACCAATTCAATGTTGACACATGGCATAATCTTATTTAAAAGAGGCTAAATGGGCAGAAAATGAAAAAAAAAAAAATCAGAACTCTCTACCTTCTTCTTCTTGCCGTCACCCTTCCACCATAGCTAACCATAAACAAGCTTTTCAAAGCTTGATTTCACTAGCTTTTACCCAACAAAACCCTAACCTAGCAACACAAAAAAGTGTTCTTACACCTTAGAGAGCCTTTTGGGATCAAAAAGAAAGAAAGAAAAAAAAAAAGAAGAACTCTAGCAAGTGGAGATCTCACTCCATTAGAGGTTTGTGACCTAAACTTGAATTTCACTTTAAATTCATGTTTAAGGACTAAGAATGAGTGCAAATCACAAAGAAATTTATTGAATATCATTTGTATGCCAACCCTAAATTTCGGTAGCCTTGGTTGGGGTATGCTTGTGATGAGTTTTATGGAGCTAACATGCTAGTATGGCTGCCCTTAATATGCATCTTGTAAGTGGAGTGATGAAATGCAATGATAATGCATGAATTGTAATGTTTGAGTTAGGGTTTGGGGTGAAAAATGAAACTTTGATTATGTGATGATGAAAGTAGGTTTTAATGGTCAAATAGTGACCATTTGGTTCTGTTTAAATAAAAAATGAAGTGAATTGTCTAGTGAGATTGGAGTTTGGTGTGGCTGCTGTCGCAAGGTGTTTTGCGGTCGCCTGGACGAACACTCACCGAAGTGGGAAAGAGTGAGGAGTCGCTACTTTAATTTTGAGGGAAATTAAAGAAAACCATTTGCACAAAAAAGTGTAAATTAAAAGAAACCACTTCGAAACAGAGATTCTAAGTTCGGGGTCCATATATGGGTGGGGAAGGTGTTAGGCACCCCGCCTCGTCCCTCTATGAGGGTAAACAAATTTAACATTATGCTCCTTACAAATTAAAATCGGAAGTTAAGGGGTTAGAATGATGATGTTAATCCCTTAGATAAAAGAGAAAATTTGATTTTTCACTAGTTCGGGTTACCCAGATACATAAGTACATGAGACGACCCTTAGTGAGTTGATGTTGCGTAGCGATTTTGGTTTAGGGGATCACTTTGCGTATTGTGTTATTTTAGTTTGAATTTGGGGAAACCCAGGGTAAAAACCTCTCCCGATCTCTAGGAATAATTTGCTTAAAGTTTGATCGGGGAATCTCGGATAAGAACTCTCCTCCGATCTTCGCATATTTATTAAAATTTGATTTGAGAATCGGATAAGAACTCTCCTCCGATCTCTTAAATATTTATTAAAAATTTGATTGAGAATCGGATAAGAACTCTCCTCCGATCTCTTAAATATTTATTAAAATTTTTTATTGAGAATCGGATAAGAACTCTCCTCCGATCTCTTAAATATTTATTAAAATTTTGATTGAGAATCGGATAAGAACTCTCCTCCGATCTCTTAAATATATTAAAATTTGATTGAGAATCGGATAAGAACTCTCCTCCGATCTCTTTTAATGTTTATTAAAATTTTTTATTAAGAATCGGATAAGAACTCTCCTCCGATCTCTTTAAAATTTTTTGTTGAGAAATCGGATAAAAACTCTCCTCCGATCTCCTTTTTCATTTAAGTGAGGATCGGGTAAGAACTCTCCCCGACCTCTTAAAATTTAATTACAATTACATATCATGAGAACCTAAGACTAAGGGTTCTGGCATCCGAAGACGCCGGGGACCCGAACAAGGCTTTCTTTTAGCCCATTGGTACCTTATAGCTAAGGAAAGGATGCCAGACTGAATCTCTTCCGACCTCCTTTGTGATCGCCTTACTAGTACTTTTGGTATGCGATGTCCGATCTCTTTTTGCCTATTGGCCTGGATCCGATCTTACCTTGATCCCCCCATTATGCCAGGCTAAATCCTAAGCTTGTTTAATAGTTCGACTCCATGACTTTTCCTCTGATTTATTATCCAAACTTTTATTATTCTAAAGAAACTCTCGTATCAAAATAAGGCTATCAACCTTTATTAAACTACCTATATGTTACCAGAACACCCATATTTGAAAGATAATAAGGCTAAGAACAAACAAATAACATGAACTGATGTAATAAAGGTAAACTCAAGAGGATAAACACCCTCGTGAAACTCTTTAACATGAAAACAAATAAAGAAGCTTGATAAAACAACGGTTCAGACACTCACCCGTGGGGAGTTAAATCTATCGAGCTAACTATGGAGTCACAAATATGGTAGAGCTACTTACTAATAGCCTAGGGACTAATGCTTACCTTGTAATGAAGAGTACCAAGTTAAAATGCAGTCGAACCGAAATGACAATTACCGGGCTCGAATGAGATTGCGCTTGAAAAGTAAGAGTGCATATAAAGATGATGAAAACAGAACTGAAGCTAAGAGAGGGTATCGCTTAGTAATAAACAAACTGAAAATGAAGAGTTTCAGTGTCCAACACTCCTTCAAAGAAAATACTTTAGAAAACTGGTTTCTGAAGTTTTTTCTATGTTGAAAGATTAAAAATAGCAGAGTAGTAAAACAGAATCAATTTTTAGAGCCTTTCCACTATAATCATTACCCTTTTGTTCTTTCTTTTTTAACAGTTTTCATGTAGGTATTTATAGGGACTGGGGGCTCCCGATGAAGGGTCAGGATTTCCTTTAAGGGAGATGAAAGGTTTGGATTTTAAAGGACACGATCTGACGCCTGAAAATTGAAGAGAATCAAAATGGACGGTAGAGATCTTATTCAGAATATTTGCCTTTTCTCTTTTCTAATCTAATGGCTCAAAATCTTCTTGTCAAGGGAGATCCGAGGGCTGGAAAAAAAAGCACCGGTCTTATCGTCTTCTCTTTGATCCAATGGCTCCAGACCTGTCCTTGCAAGTAAGATCAACGATGGAGATCGAGATGTACAGGACTGTCATGACACATTCTGGCAACCTATCAGTAATGTGGGCGATTCTGCAAATGAGGAGTGCGGTGGAGATTTGATCTCGTCTGCAACACTTTAACTACCTCGACTCTGATTATGACGACAGTTATTAGAAGTTGTCTTATTCTCTCTTTGCTTTCCGATCTCCCGTCCCTTCCGATCTTTCTAATACGATCTTTTTCCGATCTCTCATGTCGGCCCCCTCTCCCGATCTATCCCATTCTAGAATCTTCTCTTCTATCCGAATTGGTTCAGTCAAAGCATTTATTCCTTCGGTTACCGAGGCATCTGCTTCGTTTTCGGCTAGCAATAAATGCTCAGACCTTCTCTATATATATACCTTTAACTGGACATCCTTTTCGCATTTCATTTTCTCCACTTTCTGCTTCTCGCTTTTCCTATTATAACCGCTCCGGCAATAATCCCGGCCATGGCAGCTGCTTTTGATCTTTTTTCGATAGTTCACTTTGTTCATCGACTGAAAATTTATGACCCCGGTGATCAGAAAATCATGATGGCTACCTCTGATGACAGTGAGAGAACCGGACTAATTTACTAACCCAGATCGAGAATATCGATCGTGTTCATCTCGAGTCGGTCGACCGATATAATCGGCGAACCGATTTCGGGCGAGAAGACTGCTAATTTCCCTCTTATCATTGGTGACTGCCCTTCGAAGTTCACTTGGCTCCTCACCATATCAGGAGTCCCGACAGCAGCTCGGTTCCGAATGATAACATTGACGATGACCTCTCCTATCCTCATGAGAGTCATAGTCACCCCATCTGAGCTGTACATCTATCCGATGTCGATGGCTGGTTTCTTGATCAAATATATCTTTTGATTCAGCCACGAGACTAGGCTTTGACATAGGTCTTTATTAGGTAGGATGTACCGTCGATCTCTAGAGATCGCCCAAATAATGTAATCTGACCTTTAATGTAATCCGATCTCTAGAGATCGCCCAAATGATGCAATCTGAACTTTAATGTAATCCGATCTCTTGAGATCGCCCAAATGATGTAATCTGACCTTTTGGAAATGAGATTTCATTTTTCCAATTATCATTTTATTATTATTGCATTGATTATTTTCCGATCTCTAAGTGTGTTTATCTGATCCGATTTCTAACTGAATAGCCCTTAGTTGATCTGTAATTCTGAACATCGACCTTAATTCACCGATCTTTAACTAACCGATCTCCCCTTATTTATTTATGGAGTTTCTGGAATGTTCTTGCGACGTGTCAGAAAAGCTGGCGAATTTCGCTAACCGACGCTGCTTGGGACACTATGAGCATTAAATGCTCAAACGGGTATAAATAGGGGATGGGTCAGCCAGTTGCTCCCTTATGTCATTTTCAGCATCTCGCGAGCGATTCCAAAATTCTCTTGTTTCCTCAAGTTCTTCCGACACCGATCACACTCCGGTAAGGGTTTTGATCTTTCTTTTAGTTAAAATTTCTCTTTCTTTGAAAATGAGCGGCGCCGAGGGTCAGAGAGCGGCTAGCCCCCCTTCCGTTCATGTCTCGTGGTCGTCAGATAAAGTTGAAGTGGTCGGACCAAGCGGGCGATCTGAACCTCCTACGACCTCCGTTTCAGCACGTGGTCAAGCGGCACCCTCAAGACGGACGCATTCTTCAGGGAGAGAAAACCTTCTCGTGGATGAGCAACCTTCAATCATTTAAGAAACTGATCTGTAGTCATTTAGCCAAGAATATAACCTTCAGACCGATTCATACGAACTTATCAGGTGTCATGGCGATCTCCGAGCTGATCACTTCTTCGAAGAAAATGATATGATCATGGTATACGAAGAGCAATTAAAAGCCGGGTTGCGGTTTCCTCTTGATGATTTCTTCAAGGCAGTTCTGAAATTCTACCAAGTATGTATAGCCCAAGTACATCCGGACTCATGGCAGATCCTAGTAGCCTTCAGAGGCCTCTGCCGAGCTAAGTGACTCATTCCTACAGCGAAGGTATTCGCCGAGCTACATAGGCTAACTCATCGAAAGGACGACGAGTACTGGTTCTTTCAGGCGAAACTGCATTGTGGGCTCTTTATCGATCTACCCTCCTCACTGAAGAATTGGAAGAATCGCTTTTTTATCTTGAGGAGCAAGATTCCGAACAGTTTTGAGGGTTTCCCGCATAGCTGGATGCATCTGGGCCCATCACTTCCGAAGCACATCGCCCTGAGTAGGGAAGAGGGTGCAATGGTGATGGAGTTAAAGGATCAGGCGGCCAATCAGAAGTTCTCCTGTCCAGATGCGATGACGGTCGAACTGCATCATTGGATGATGCGACTGGTTACCGAGGAAACGCTTGACTCTCCGACTCGGCCAGACTTTCTATATCTCTGATCTCTGAGCCTTAACGAACTCACTGACTTTTCTTTATGCAGGCATGGCGAGCGGCAAGACCTCCATAGAGAGCCGAAAGCGGAAAAGAGAGGTCTCCAGAAAAGTGCAGTAGATGAAGTGCGCCAAGGCCTCTCAGATGCCAAGGCACGATCTAGAGGAGATGCAGGGAGGCTCGTCCCGACCCTAGGGACCGCCAATTCCAGAAATAGAAGTGATCAGGTCTCCTCCTCGATAAGAAGAACTGCCACCTCCAACGGTTGCTCCGAGTGCAGAAGGAGGTCCTTCCCAACCTCCTACAAGGACCCTTTCCTGTAGCGCTCAAGTCCTGATTCACTCCCTGGAGAAGAACCGAACTGTTCGAGAGAATCCGGGTTTGGCTAAGGTTTTGGGGGCCTCCATCTGCCTTCTGGAGGATCGGAATAGGCTGACCCCGAACAGTCTCGATGATATCCTGACCCAGACTATGAGCCTGAGCGTGGAGAGTTTGGTGAACCAACATATCATCTGGGAAAAGGCTCATCATTTAAAGCAGGAGATCCAAAAGGTGGGTCAGGAAGCGGCTTCCGCCCGAGCTCAAATTTCATCCGCCCGGGAATATATAGCTGAAATTGAGGGGCGAATGAAATTCTATGAAGATAAATTGGCCGAGAAGGCTCATGTTCTTGAAGAAGCTCGAGTGCTCCGAGTTGCTGATGTCGCTCGCCTCACTGAAGAACTTAGAGCAAAAGAAGAAGAGGCAGTGATGAGGGAGGCCGGTGCTTATGTGAACGCCCATGGGGACCTTTTGGCCGAGCTCAAGAAGTGTTATCCCGAGGAGGACTTTTCCTGGATGGTGGACCTAGCTCCCCAAGACGAAGAGGAGAGCGAGGAGGAAGCTGAGGGAGATAGAGAGGGTAAGCGAAATGTAGAACAGGCTAGGGGTGATCCTCCAATCGAATGACTTGTATTTTATTTTGAAATGAAATGAAAGTCTCTCTTTTGTTCAATGACTGGATGTGATAGGAAAGTATCTAACTTGTACAAACGCCTGACTATCTGAACCAATTAGAACATCAAACTTAAAAGTGATTATTAATCTAAGTATATTGTAAGCATGAGATCGGCTGAGAATAAACACCGCACGGGACTTAAGATTATTGAAATTGGAAACTTGATTTGGACACTTAAGATCAGAAGCAACATCAAGCCGAATTAAAACCTTAATTTTATTAAACAATTATCCACAACGGAGATCAGACCAGATTGAAACCTTAACTTCATTTAACGATTATCCACCATATTTATAAAATGGAGGTCGGAAATGTGATCGGCTGGCGAGGTGACTCGATAATTGGTTTGAGAGATCGGTAATGAATTAAGTGACCTGGAGACTTGGTGTTGGAGATCGATTTCAAAGTCCGTTGATTTCGGGGATCGGCCAAAATATGGTGTCGACAGCTGCCCTTGGCGACCTGCAGGACTGGGCATGAGTCTAGTAGGTTTGGGCAGCAATAACTGGAATTGTAGAGGTTTAATTGGTGCAAGGCCAATTGGACATGAAACTAGACACATAATGGCACAACTTTGGTGAAGAAACCATGCCCAGAAAACCAAACCAAGTTGGCCAAAAGATTGCCCTAATTAGGGTGACCTGCATTCTACCTGGGCAAAATGACTAAATAAACAGTATTTAGTCATTTGGCCATAACTCAGTGTAGAAAGGTCCAATTGACCTGAAATTTTACCAACAACAAACTGAGATATAGACCTACAACTTTCATGAAGAAACCTAACCCAAATTATGACCACAACATATTCAAAAAGTGAGTTGCAGTCACTGCTCCTAACACTATAGATTTGGTCAGTCCAGAAATTCTGGAAAAATTTCAATCCGGCCATTTGTGGTTTTTGGGCCATAACTTGAGTTACAAAACTCCAAATGGAGTGATTCAAAAAAATAAATGCAACTAGATAAAATAAGAAACAACTTTCATGTTGATCATTTTGCCAAATTCCCACTGCAAAAATGACTAATTGAACAGTAAACCCAAAGCTTGAAAACTGAAAATTCTGTCCAATTAACATTAAACTTAGAAATGGTATTGGCAACCAATACCAACAATTTAAAAATGCAAAATGTGGTATGTTAATGATATTTAAACCAATATACCTATTGTCAATGCAAAATTCAACATTTTAGTTGACTAATGAAATGAATAGTAACCATATAATTTCAATTTCAAAGAATTACATAAATTAAAAGTGTTAAATGCCCTAGTAGGCCTAATGTGATTGGTTTGGATAGGTTGGTATGCCAATAGGGTTCTATTAGCAGTACTGCATATGGCTTCATGCCATTCTATGTTTCATGGCTTCCCATGCCATTCTGTGACATAATAGCCTTTGACTATGTTATTTGAGTTGTTACACTCAGATTTTATCCCTGATAATTATTATAGCTTATTAGCTATTCTGTTGCACACCGGGAGACACAATGTGACCGATGGTGTGATGGTCCAAGGTACTTAGTACCCACTGCTAGTTTACTCGTTTATCCAGTCCAGTCAACTAGTATGGGTTACTCGGGCAATGATAATAAATTTTATCAAATTTTAATCAAATAATACTGCAATAAATACCAGAAATTAAGTCTACCCAAAAAATGAAATTATACATTCTGCATAATTATTTTATTTTATTTTATTTTATATTGTCACCACTAAGCAGAATTGCTTAGCGCGTCGCTTTTGCCACGCGCAGGTACTGGAGACCTAGCTGGGGAGCCCAGCAGACATCAGACTGGGTGAGTCTTCAAATCTGCATTTGGAGTCCAGAGTCACCTCACATCTGTAGTGCATATGGTAGGACATTAGGACTTTGGTTAGCATTTTTTATTTTGCATTTTGTATTAATTTTGGATTGTAACTATAAACTTTTGCAATTATGTAATAATGTAAATATATGAAATTTCATATTATTGAAATTTTCTGTATAATGTATGTTGATAAGTGAAATGTTGAGAAATATTTATGAATACGTTTCAAGTGGTGGTGTGAACGAAAAAATTCTGAGAATAGTATTGAGATTTTGAGATTAACTTAAAATGTGTGTATAATGGAGTATGGATTTGGAAATTATATTGGAAGTGTTTTTAAACAGGTTCAGAAGAACTGTTTTTCCAATTTATAGCTGGCACTCTACCGGATTTTCTATAAAAATTTTGGAAAAATTCAGATTTATTAAAAATTATAAATAAATGAATTAAAAGGGATAAATTGTAATTAAAATATGAATTAGTGCTCCGGCACACTAAGTTGCATAACTTGCTCGGCTACACTGTAGACGGGTAAGGGGCGTCACAGATCAATTACATTATAATCAATTAAATCGATTAATCAAATAACTATTCAAAATTAGATCAAAATCAAGTACTATCAAGTATTTTTTTAATTAATCAAGTAGATCATAATTAATTAGATCATAAATCAAGTAACTATGATTAATTACATCATAATCAATTAGATAAAGGTGAACATTATTTGGTTCAGATTAAAATAATTGACTGATCGAACCAAATTAATTTGGAAATTTGGTATAATTTTATAGAAATTCAATTCAGTTTAGTTTTTATTTTTGAATTTTTTGGTTTATTTGCTTCGGTTTTGAAGATAATATAATATTTTCCTTTTTTTTCCTCCCTCTTGTGAAAATTGGACCGTCTAATCAATTAGATCATAAATCAAGTAACTATGATAAATTAGATTAATCAATTTGATCAATTAATCAAGTAACTACTAATAATTAGATCTATCAATCAAGTAACTATTAACAATTTGATCAACTAATTAAGTAAGTATTAGTAAATTAGATCATAAATCAAGTAATTATAATCAATTACATCAATTAATCAAGTTACTATTAATGAATTAAATCTTAAATTAAGTGATACTATTTGCCCAAGATTGAGTCAAATAGTTAATACTTGGATAGAGAATCCAACATGGTAGCCAAAGTGTCAACGCTTGGTCAAAGGGTTAAATCTAGCAGAAGACCACTGGGAAACCTAGACCGAATTGTTAGTGCTCTAGAGGTCTAGATCGAGCAGACCAGACAAAAGAGAGTTGAGAAATAAGAGCAATAATAATGCTTACCCAGCAAGCTAAGCATCACATATATCAAACATCAACAACTCTAGTCAAGATTAAGTTCACATTCTTAGGAGATGATCTCAGTATATCAACCCAAAATCCAATATTCAGGCATATAGATTACAATGGCTACCTAGCCAACGTCTTTAAATATTAGAAACAACCATTAAATAAGTATGCTTACTATACTAAAATTTCTACAGAGCCTCTCTATTATTATCCACTTACTCACAATCAATAATTTTTAACTTGAGCATCGACATGGCTTGCTAGAAGGCTACTGACCTCACTTTTTTCTCTTTTATAGGCTTGCATGGCATCTGGACTGGTCTTTATAGGCTTATGGCAGCATCAATGGCACCATCTGTGAGAAACTTAGATTATCAACTGACACCCCACACTCGAAACCATTTCTTTCTTTTTTTGCATTTTTTGTGCTTCTAGTGAGTTTTAATTTTTGGTCATAATTCATATCCATTTTTTGAGTCTTTTTGCTATTTTAATGGATGGAGACCCACGAATCTCTAGCAAGAATGTTGTTTTTGGCACCTATGGCTAGGGGAAACTCATCAACAATTGCAGTGTCCCAGAACCTGGCTACACCTACCATTGCACCCAGTGGTCAAGTTTTGCCATGCAATACTGGAATACCTAGAATACCTCCCGTTAGGCCCAACCAATAAGCCCAACCTCAAGGACTAACACCAGAGCAAGTTCACTAGCGCATCAGAGAAATGGAGGTGCAAATTGCCTTTTTGAAGGGATTGATCCTAAGAACCAATGCATCACCTAGAGCACCTGCCCCTGAGGTTGAGCTACCTCTAAGGGAACCATCTGAAGAGGCCAATCCTACTCAACCTAGTGGAACAGGTCCTAAGATTACCTGTTTAATAAATAACACTGGGACTAAAATCAAATAAACGGGGATGGATGAGAAAGAGGAACTTTCGAATGAGTCACCATAACTAAAGGTGAATTGGGGCTTGGTGAAGGTTATCCAGAGGTATTAGAAATAGGTTGAGGAAGAAAACTTTAGGATTGGACATGAATCTCCATTTTTTGAACCAATCCTAGCTGAGCAATTCCTACCAAAATTCAAATTGCCTGTCCTGGACAAATATGCAAGAACTACAGATCCAAGGAGCCATATAGTGAACTTTTAAAAAATAATGATGCTCCTAAATGTGAACAACTATCATCTCTGCCACGTCTTCCCAATAACGTTGACTGGGCTGGCTTAGAAATGGTACCAATTCCTCAAGCTCAAGTCAATCCAGTGCTTCCATCAGCTTACCATGGAGTTCAAAAACAAATTCATCTCTTACTTCCCACCAAAGAAGCTATCCTCGAACCTTTAGAAGGTAAAGCAGCAGGAAGGTGAATCTTTAAGGAAGTACATTGCTCGATTCAATGCTAAAGCAATAAGAGTTGAGAACCTGAACCATGAGGTTGCATGTAAGGCTCTAAAAAAGGGAACGAGGAACGTTAAGTTCATTAACTCTCTCATCAAGAACCTAGCGATGGATTACTACTAGCTATTAGAAAAGGCATAAAAGTATATTAGGTTAGATGATGAGCAGTAAGCTCTAAAGTCTGAGCAGAACAATGAGAAGAGACAGGGCAAGAAGAATTATAATTCAGACTGAAGGGGTAATAGCTCGAACAGGAACATTGAGTGGAACAATGAAAGATTCCATAACTACACGCCTTTGAATGAGGCAAAGTCAAAGGTCCTGATGTGGATTCAGAAGAATGGCTAGCAGATCAAATGATTAAAGAGACTCAACCTAAATACCTTTAGGAAGTGTGATAAGAGTAAGTTCTGCAAGTTTCATAAGAACCATAGTCATACTACTGACAAGTGTAGATAGCTGAAAGATGAGATTGAGTGGCTAATCAGGGATGGCAGACTCAAAAGATTCATAAGGGATAACTGGAATGGTAAACCTTCAAATAGGAGGGGATTAACTTCTAGAAGCAAGGCCATAACCATCATAGCAAAAAATGACGGGCCAATCACAGTAATCAACATGATTACAGGAGGGCTAAACATCGAAAAGATAGGCAATAAAAGGCCAATTGAGGCAATAAAAGGCCAACTGAGGCAAGCAGCAGTAGCCGAAGAATCCTCTCAGTCAATAAGGATGAGCTGAGTAAGGAGATCATCACATTCGGTCCTAGCGCCCATGAGGTAAAACATCCACATTCTAACCCTTTGGTGGTGTGTGTGAAGATAAGTAGGTACACAGTACGAAGGGTGTTGATCAATGCAGGAAGCTCGGTCAATCTCATCACTAAAGAAATCCTTAAGAAGCTCGATCACAAAAAGGATAGCTTAGCAAAGGTGATGTACCCACTGGTCAGCCTCGGAGACAAGATAGTTCCTATCCTCGAAATAATTAATTTAGGAGTGATCCTGGGCAATGAAGGGTTCAAACACGAAATTTACATAGAGTTTATTGTGGTCAACATTCCCTTGTCCTACAATGTCATCCTTGACTATCCACTCTTGAACATTATAATCAGCATGCAATGGTTGTGCATGAAGTTGCCTGCCAAGGGAGGCATAGCTTCATTAGTGGAATTCAGAAATTAACACAGGAGTGCTACCAGAAGTTGACCAAAGTGGTAACAGAGGTAACTCTACTGATCAAGCTATTAGAGAAGCTTGAATGTCAGATTTTACCTGAACCAGTTGACACAATAACAGAGATTCAGTTAGAAGAACTTTGAAACTCAAAATGGCAATGTTTATTTGATGGACGGAGGATACAATAGGAATTGACCCAACAATCATGACTAACAAGTTGAATGTGGATCCTGAGGCAAAACCGGTCCAATAGAAAAAAAGGCATTTTGCACTGAGCGCCAAAAGATAATTGCATATGAGTTAAGAAACTAATGAATGCAGGATTTATCAAAGAAGTCAAGTGCTCACTTAGGTTGCCAATGTCGTCTTAGTTAAGAAGGCAAATGGCAAATGGCGGATGTGTGTCAATTACACAGACTTGAACAAGGCTTGCTCGAAGGACCACTACCTGCTACTGACAATAGATAGATTGGTGAACGCGACAACTGAGCATGTAGTAGTATTTCTAATGGATGCTATGTTAAGATATAATCAAATAAGTATGCATCCAAAAGACGAGGAGAAAATAGCTTTTTTGATAGTCTCTGAAGTTTTTTTCTTACCAGGCAATGCCATTCAAACTTAAGAATGCTGAGGTAACATAACAGAGATTAGTGGATCAGATATTCAAGGACCTAAAGGATCGAATAGTCGAAGTATATATCAATGACATGATCATTAAGTCCAAGAGGTTGGATAACCATGCCGAGGACATAACTAAAGCTTTCAATTCACTAGACAAAATTAAGATAAAGCTGAACCCAGACAAATGCACCTTTGGGGTGATGGCTAAGAAATTCCTCAGTTTTATGATATCTGAACGAGGAATAGAAGCAAACCTAGAGAAAATCCGAGCAATAATGGACATGCAGGCGCCTAACAACATAAAGGAAGTGCAATTACTCAACGTGTTGATCACAGCGCTAAGGAGGTCCATGAGCTATTCTACTAGGAAGTGCCTACCTTTCTTCCGAGCACTAAAAGCAAGAAACAAATTTAAATGAGGAGAGGAATGTTAGGTAGCATTTCAAAATTTAAAAGAATTTTTATCATCTCCACCATTACTTAACTAGCTAAAATCGAGCGTTGTATTGATTTTGTATCTTGTAGTGACTAAGGAGATAATAAGCTCTATTCTTGTTAGAGAAAAGGAAAGTAAGCAAAGGCTAGTTTATTATACAAGTTAAGTATTGAAGGGATTCGAGCTCAACTACCCAATCCTAAAAAGGCTTGCTTATGTAGTTTTATCTGTGGCAACAAAGTTAAAACTATACTTTGAGGCTCATACCATTGAAGTTAGGATGAATTATCCCCTGTAGAAGATTTTATGTAGGCCTGATATTTAGCAACGTGGTTGATGATCCTCGGAGCATACAATATCAGATATTTCTCAAGAACAACACTTAAGGCATAGGTGTTCGTAGACTTTATCATCAAACTAACACTAGTTCCAAAGGCCAAAGAAACACTAAAGGAATAATGGAATGTTTGGGCAGGTGGAGCATCGAGTTCAACTAACGTGGGTAAAGGTGTAGTCCTCGAAGGGCCACATAAAGCAAAGCTGAAGTGTGCAGCATAGTTGGTGTTCAGAGCAATGAATAATGTGGTTGAATATGAAGCCATTCTCATGGCCCTACACATCATCAAAAAGGTAAGAGCCTAAAGAGTTAGCATTTTTTGCAACTCATAGTTGGTCATTAACCGATTGCAAGGAAACTACCAAGTCAAGGACCTAAACTTAGGTAGGTACAAGCTACAGATCCAATGAATGCTCATGAAAATCTGATTAGACAATGGAGAAGTAAGCATTCTCCAAGTACCCAGGGGGGAGAACTAAGTAGACTCCCTAGCAAAGACAGCAGCAGTGGGCGAATAGTGCTTGTCACAGCCTATCCCTTTTAAGGAGATAATTGCACCAACGGTGGACAAAGAGGAGGCACTGTCACTTAACATTGGGGAGATATGGATGACACCCATCTTCTGCTACCTTGATTAAGGCGCACAACCAAACACTCAACTGGAAGCCAAAAAGATAGTATAAAGATCTATGAAATATAGTATCCTTGAGAGCTGGCTGTATAAGAGATCCTACCTTCAACCATAGCTCAAATGCGTTAGTAGAGAGGATGGTTTGTTGGTGCTTCTTGAAATCCATAAAGGCCTGCATAGCAGCCACAAAGGGGTAAGGACGATAGCCAAGAAGGCATTCAAGCAAGGATTCTTCTGGCCCACTGCAATTCAAGATGCCAAGGATCTGGTTCAAAAGTGCAGAAGATGCTAAGAGCATAGCAACATCCCTTGACTCTGAGCAAAGAAACTCTTACCCATTAGTAGCCCATGACCATTCTACCAATGGGGCATAGACATCCTTAGGCCTTTTCCAATGATATCAGGTTCTCAAATGTATGCTATCATCACCATAGATCACTTCACTAAGTGGCTAGAAGTTGAGGCATCACAATACGTGACAGCTAATTTAGCGATCACTTTTGTTACACAAAATATCTTCTGCAGGTTTGGCATCCCCAAAGTCATCATAATAGACAATGATACTCAGTTCACCAACAAAAAAATTCAAAGAGCTTTATACTGAGTGGGGTATTGATCTTTGCTTTGCCTCAACCTACTACCTGCATATGAATGGAATGATAAAAGTCACAAACTACATAATACTTTAAGGATTGAAGAGGCAATTGCGCAATGCTAAAGGAACCTGGCTCGACCATTTATCAAGCGTCCTATGGGCTTACTAAACTACACCAAAGTCAGCCACAGGCAAAACTCTTTTTTTTGCTGACTTATGAGTCAGAAGCAATAATCCCTATGAAAATAAACGTCCCATGAGGCTGTACAAAGCACCTCAAGCAAGCTTCACAAGAAGAAGACCTGCGTTTTAATCTCAAAATGGCAAAAGAGCTAAGGGAGATCACTTTTGTTTGAATGGTGCAGTGCAGACAGAAGATGATCAATATGCACAATAGAAAAATGAAAGGCTGAGCATTCATGGTTGGAGACTTAGTCCTTAAGATAGACAATGTCACAAGCGGAGTAGCTGAAGCTGGGAAGTTAAGATGTAACTGGGTCGGACCTTTTGTCATTTCAAAGGTTATTCATCCAGGGTCTTATAAATTAGTCAAGATAAATGGCAGAGTCTTGCCCCGAGCATGAAATATTTATAATCTTCATAAGTATTATCAATAAAGAGGAATTATTCAGAAAGACCATTTGTCTAAATTTAAGGGTGCTTAGCCCATCTACGGTGATAGTATGGTAGGCTAAATAATCTAAGGGTGCTTAGCCCATCCACGACGATAGTTCACTAGGCTAAATAATCTAAGGATGCTTAGCCAACCCATGATGATAATCTACCAGGCTAAAATAAATTAAGGAGCCTTTAGCTCATGCCTATCAACGAGCTATAAGGCATGCTAAATTTAAAGGCGATTGTCCCATTGATAAGGTTACTAAACAAAACATTATGGCGTACGAGCTATTTAGATTCTAGTCCTAGGGCTCGAACAGTTTCACTAGTGAATGAAATTCATGATGAATATCTTAGCAATGCTTTTATGAATGGTTGGTCATTATTTTTAATCCAAGATATAACTTCTTGTCTTGTTGATGTTTTTGTTCGATTAAAATTTCGAACGATCTTATTCATATTTTACTAATTACATTTTGAGCATGAATAAAGCTGAACGTTCAGGCTTAGCACTTTTTTTTTTTTAGATACCAAATAAATCCTTACGCGTTATGACATCATAGTTCATATGTTACTCAAAGTTCATTTGTGATTAGGGTGCTGAGCAAAATTACTTTAGCTTTTATTCATGATTATTCAAATGCTTATTTATGTAGATATACCAAGCAATTACTGATGCTTTTATTTAGAGGTGTGACATCTTGTTTACAAAAGTTATCCTGCTCAACCTTGTGGGTCCAAGCATTTATTACTAACAAATTTTGATTATCTATATTCTGTTATTTATTCTAAGCTATAATAATTATGAAAATTTTAGAAAATGCAGGAAAGGGAAATACTGTTAATTCATTCATGCAAAAGATTTACAAAAGGTTTTAGGCAGAGGGACCTACATCCTCATCTACGTCCCTCCACCCAGATACAGGCTTCTTTTCACCATTGCCTTCTTGACCACCACCACTAAGATCTTCTACCCAAGTAAAATCTTCACAAGGGAAGTGCCTTTGAAGCTCAACCACAATGTCATCTTAGACCTTCAAATAAATCTTGACCAAATGGTCCTTGGTGGTGGCCAACTCTGCCTCTTGCTTTTATACCTTCTTCTTCAATATGGTCACAATACCCTGAGCAGACCAAAGCTCACCCTAAAGCCTGAATAATTTCTCTCTCATCTCTTGCAGCTTGACCTCTTAATCTTAAATTTTCTTATTGGAGGCATACACAAAGTTGGCAAGCAGACCAATCTTTGTCTCCTGCGTCTTGATATGCCCCTGCAAGGCTGTGTTCCTTTCCATCAAAAATTGAGAGCAAGCTAGCTACTCTTACTGAACAAAGGGTGAGATCCTCATCATCATCCTGGTCTAGACGAGCTCAGTCCGTCGAGAGAGTGAACCTCTTTGCAAACTAGTTTGTGAGCTTAAAGTCCTCTATGGCAAATTGCCTAGCCAACATTTACTCAATTGTCTGAGGAGCAAGTGGTGAGGGAGGAGGAGCATTGTCAGTTTCTTTCTGCTCGATGATAGGAGCTGACACCCTTTGCTCGCACGAGATTATAAAACCCAAGGAATAGCAATCCTCACTCATTTTTCAGCTAGAGGAGTAGATTGTTTGGTAGTAGGAGTTTGCTCAGACTTTTTCTTTTTTTGGATCTACTCCTTGACATTCTTTGCTCAGCTCACCATATCTACAAGAGTAAAAGAATCTCAGTAAGTAACAAAAATCAAAAGGTAAGATTTATGTTTTTACCCACGAGTGGTATGTTATTGAATTGTTCGGCCGCAATCAGATCCCCTATCATATAAATGGATTCCCACCACAGAGCTTTAGCTTTGATTAAAGTCTTGATCAAAATTTTGCCCTGCTGGACCACATTAACTCTTTCACAACAGCCTTCTCTTCGGCGTCAAGTATGTGCTTGCCAACCTTTTTGTTGGCCAGATAGTTCCAACTGGTTTGGATCCAAACCTAGTGCTTGTCCACCATGTCCACGAACAAGAAAAATTAGTCTTTCCGATTTTTCAGTAAAGACAAAAGGTTAGTGAAGAGCCCTGTATTCTTTCGGGTATGGAAATGCCAATATTCCTTATTGTCACAATGTTCAGTTAAAAGAAGGCCATGAAAATCCAAGCAGACACATGTTATCTCTTTCTTTGGCATAATGCTTGAAAAGCCAAGAGCAATCAACGAATTTGAGTGCATTTGGGATATGGACAATTGGTAATATTTTAATACTTTGACAGCTAATGGGCAAAGCAAAAGCTGCAGACCTGATTTCAATTGCTCTTCATTATCAAAACTCTGACTGGACATAGAAATGTGATATCTGCCTGCCCCCTTTGACTAGCAAGAGAGACTTGGTATTGAACTTTGTCTATATCGTATGTTGTTGAATTGAAGCACCAATAGACTTTTACATTTTCGAGAAAGTAATTAATGGTACGTCATCATTACGAAGAGATACTTCATAATCCACACCAAATCGATAGCTTTCTCTAAACCATGCCCTAATCAGTGTCAAACTACACACTCCAATGACATCATAACTGAACTGAATAAGCACAATATCCAAACCTAAAGATTCATTGCATTATAGGGGGGACCAATGATACTACTAGCCTAAGATTGAGTCAAATAGACAGCACTTAGATAGAGAATCCAATGTGGCAGCCTGATACACTTGAATTGTATAGATATTTTTAAGCACAATTGTATACTATCTCATGGCATTTAGGTAAGTAATCTCATGCATAGTAGTTGATTTCATTAGTTTTTATAATTTCTATTGTCAAGATCTTAATTCCATATTTTCTGCATCATTTCAGGTGTTTTAGTGAAGTTACAGAGCATAGGAGCGAAAAAGGAAGCTTGGAGGGATCAAAAGATTCAGAATTGCTGCTAATACAAAGTACACGGGTCATGTAAGCAAAGCCACAGACCTGTATAACCTTCTGCTAGAAGAAAGCTAGAGAGCCAATGGAGAAACAAAAGTACACGGGTCGTGTAATTGGACCCGTGTAATCGGCATAGACCCGTGTAAGTCTCTGCCAGGCATAAGCTTGAAGAACTTTCTGAGAACAAAAGTACACGGCCCATGTAACCAGGCCGTGTAGCCAACGCAGAGTAGCTTAAGTCACTGTGCCAATGCATGACTCCGCGATTCCGATCCAATAAGTTACACCGCCAGAGACCGTGTAGTGACACACAGGCCGTGTATTACGCGGTAGCCAGTTTTATAACCTGAATTTCCGCTCTTGTTTTCTAATTCAAATCAGACTCCTAAAGCTTTTTGGACTCAAAATGACCTACCCCTAGAGCAGCCATTATAAATAGAAGCGGAAAACATCAAAAAAAGGGGAGGAGGAGAAGAATCTTTTTTATCTTTTGACAGCACTTTTTAGGAGTTTCAAAGAGGATTTGCCTCTGAAGTCTCACCAGCCGTTTTGAGGAGAAGAATATCAGTATCAAGAGTAGTCTTCCAACCAAAGTTCCACAAGATCAAAGCTACAAACCCTCTTCAGTTCTTTCATTCCATTTCCTTAGACGGATGTTTATTGCTTTATTTCTTCTAGAAAATTTCTTTTTACTGTCTTTATTTTTGTTTATCATGATGTTTGCTGAACTCATCATGAGTGAGTAGTTTTCATATTCTGGAATTGGGAGAGTAATGCTTGTAATCATTATTATGGATGAACATTAAGTTTTATTTATTGGATTTGAGATTTTTTCCTTGATTTAATTTCTTATGATCTTAATGCATGCTATGTGTTGGTACCCATTTAGTAATGATTATAGATATTAATTGAAGGACTGAAAAGTGAAGATTAATATTAGAAAATCAAGATTTTGAACATAGGAATTCTAACCTAGACATAGGATGATACCTTTGTGGAGTTTCAAAATTGGTCAAAAACCTTAAAGGATTTTAATTAATTTGATCGCCACAAAAGTTAGGTTTAAGTTAATTAGAATACACCCTAGGTGCCTTGCGAAAGGACTTAGGATACCTTAGGATTAATTTCCATCAAGGCAAACAATTCTCAATCCAGTCAATAAATAAGATAACACCTAAAGTAAAATTCAAGTATCAAATCTTAATTCCGGAATTGTTCCAAAATGGATTAGATTTTAAGTTTATCATTTTAGTGTTTAAAATAGAAAACTTTCATTCCCTCATTGTTTGATAGCCTAAACAGTCAAAATTACTATGTAGATTGGTACTTACTAATCAAATTCCTCGTGGGAAATACTTTACTCATCACTTTATTACTTGTTAGAGATCCATGCACTTGCAATGGTTGTAAAATCAGCAAACAAATTTTTGGCGCCGTTGCTGGGGATTTTTGGCTTTAGTAATATCGAGCGATAGGGAATTTAGCTGATTTAGGCAATCATCTTTATTATCTAATTTTATTTGATTTGTTTTATTTCTTTTCTTTTCTCTCAGGTACCCGATCTGGTATATGACCAGAACAAAGACAGAAGAAGAAATTTTAGACTGTGATCCAGAGATAGACAGAACTCTGAGAGCCATCAGGAGGGAAAGGAAACATCAAGAGCACGATCAAGAAGATCCTGAAATTCTAACCATGGCTGATAATAATGATAGACCAAGACTCTTGAGAGACTATGGAGCTCCATCTGTCCAAGGATTTCAGGCCAGTGTCACCAGACTCACAATGGAAACCAACAACTTTGAGTTAAAACCAGCGTGGCTTCAAATGATTCAGCAAACCCAGTTCGAAGATCCACACTATCACCTCCGGTGCTTCCTTGCCCTATGTGACGCATTTAAGATGAATGGAGTTTTTGATCAAGCCATAAGACTCAGAGCATTCCCATTCTCCCTTCGAGACAGAGCAAGGAATTGGTTACTCTCTCAACCAGCTAGAACATTCACCACATGGGAAAACCTCTCACAAGCTTTTCTAAGAAGATACTTCCCACGTGCAAAGACTGCAAGACTGAGACTTGAGCTCAACACCTTCAGATAAAAGGAAGGTGAATCACTCTATGACGCATGGGAAAGATATAAAGACCTGCAAAGGGAATGTCCACACCATGGCACAGAGGATTGGTTACTAGTGCAAAACTTCTATAATGGGTTACTACCCTCTACAAGGAGCACAGTTGATTCAGCTGCAGAAGGTAACCTAATGGAGAAAACAGTGACACAAGCACTTGAACTTTTAGAGAGGGTTGCATACCATAAATATGAGTGGTCAAATGAGAGAGGAAATGCAAGGAGAACAGCAGGGGTCCTGGAAGTAGACGCCCTAAGCATGATAAATACCCAATTTGATCAGCTCACAAGGAGGCTTGATAAAATGCAAGCCAATGTAATAAGGATGAATAGTCAACATGAGGACAGCTACGGAGGAGGATATTCAGAATATAACAACTTTAATTAACCCTCTACAGAACAGATGAAGTATGTGAATAATGGAGAAAACTTCAACCAGAGGCAGCCCAACAATCCATATTTAAACACTTATAACCATGGATGGAGAAACGACCCAAATTTCTCATGGTCCAATCAGCAGAACCAGCTAATAAATAAGCAATAGGGGTACAAACCACCAGCACCTCTTGGATTTCAGAACAGAGGCCAAAACTTTGCCCAGCCACCACTGCCTCCTCAACCTCAGCAACCTGAACCGAAGATAACCATAGAATCCATGATGGAAGGTTTCCTAGCAGCTCAACAACAATAGAATGAATTGATTAAACAGCTGACTTCTGAAATGGACCAACTTGCTATCCATAACAAGATGCTAGAAAATCAAATTACTCAGCAAGCAAGTTCTTCAAGTAAGGCTACTGGTAAACTACCTAGTCAATCAGAGATAAACCTAAGGGAGCATTTTAAGGCAGTTACATTGAGGAGTGGGAGAACTCTAGTACAATAAGAGGAAGAACCAACAAAGGAGACCTCAGAAAAATCTGAAAGCCAAGCAGAGAAAAGGGAGGAAGAAGCCAAGAAAGATCAGAAAGAGGAAGCAGCGAAGAAAAAGAAGTTACCAGAGCCATACCAGCCTCCCCTACCTTTTCCTCAGAGATTTCAAAAAGCCAAATTGGACAAGCAGTTTAGGAAGTTTTTAGGAGTTTTACAGAAACTTTATATCAACATTCCCTTCACAGAAGCACTCTCTTAGATGCCATCCTATGCCAAATTTCTTAAGGAAATTTTGTCAAAGAAAAGAAAACTAGAAGACTATAAGACAGTTGCTCTAACAGAGGAATGCAGTGCCATATTACAAAATAAGCTACCTCCAAAGTTGAAAGATTCAGGAAGCTTCTCTATACCCTGCCTCATTAGCAATAAGAAAATAGACAAAGCCCTCTGTGATCTTGGGGCAAGTGTGAGTTTAATGCCTCTATCAATATGCAAAAAGTTGGAGATCGGAGAACTAAAGCCCACGACAATTTCACTGTAATTGGCTAATCGATCAGTTAAATATCCAGTGGGCATACTTGAGAATATCCCCATCAAAGTGGGCAAATTCTTCCTTCCAGTAGACTTTGTTGTTCCTGAAATGGAAGAAGATGTTCAGATCCCTATCATCTTGAAAAGACCATTCTTGACAACCGCCGGAGCAATTATAGATGTCAAAAATGGGTGACTAACCCTTAAGGTAGGAGAAGAAGAAGTGGAATTCAACTTGTTTGACACAATGAAACACAAATTCGAACCTGATGAATGCTTCAAGGTCGACATAATTGACAAACAAGTTGAACTGAAATTTCATAAGATACATCCTAAAGATCCTCTTGAAGCATGCATTGTGCACAATGACATGGCAAATAATGAAAACACAAAAATAACAGCCTATGCACAATAGCTAGTAGCTCATCCACCCCAAACCCTAGCTCAAGTCTCCGAGATGGAAGAGTTAAAGGAGGAATAGCCCAAGGACAAGCTCCAGGAAAATGCCAAACTGGTAGAACTGAAACCTTTCCCCTCTTCACAAAGGTATGCATTTTTGAACTCAAACTCTAAATATCTAGTTATAATCAATGCTAGCCTGTCTAAGTTAGAAGAGGAAAAATTGTTAAGAGAACTTAGGATCTATAATAAGGCCATAGGGTATAAAATAGAAGACCTGAAAGGGATTAACCCCTCGATTTGCATGCATAGGATACCTATGGAAGAAAACAGTAAACCCACTATCGAGCACCAAAGAAGACTTAACCCAAACATGAAAGAAGTAGTCAATAAGGAAATTTTAAAACTATTAGATGCAGCTATCATATATTCAATTTCTGATAGTAAATGGGTTAGTCCAGTACATGTAGTTCCTAAGAAGGGAAAGACAACTATTATCCAAAATGCAAGCAATGAACTAATCCCTACTAGGATAGTCACTGGTTGGCGAATGTGTATCGATTATAGGAAATTGAACAGTGCCACCAGAAAAGACCATTTTCCTCTCCCTTTCATTGACCGAATGTTAGAGAGGCTAGTAAAACACTCTTATTTCTGTTATCTAGATGGGTATTCAGGATTCTTTCAAATTCCTATTCACCCAGAAGACTAAGAAAAAATCACATTCACTTGCTCTCATGGAATATTTGCATATAGGAGAATGCCTTTTGGTCTTTGTAATACCCCTGCTACCTTTCAAAGATGCATGATGGCTATTTTTTCTAATTATATTGAAAATACCATGAAAGTTTTTATGGATAATTTTTCTATCTATGGAACTACTTTTGATGATTGCCTAGCTAATTTATCTAAGGTGTTGCAAAGATGCAAAGAATCAAACCTAGTCCTAAATTAGGAAAAATGCCACTTCATGGTAAGGGAAGGTATAGTCCTGGGATATTTGATATCAGAAAGAGAAATTGAGGTTGATAAGGCAAAAATTGAGATCATTGAAAACATGCCACCACCAACATCAGTTAAGGGCGTGCGAAGCTTTTTGGGACATGCAGGGTTCTACAGAAGATTCATTAAAGATTTTTCCAAAATAGCTAAGCCACGTACCAACCTGTTAAATCAAGATGTTCCCTTTCATTTTGATGAAAATTGCCTTGTTTCTTTTAACAGGATCAAAGAAGCCCTGATCTCAGCACTAATAATGTAGCCACCAAATTAGGAGCTACCATTCGAGGTGATGTGTGATTCAAGTGACTTTGCAGTTGGAGCGGTGCTCGGGCAAAGGAAAGATAAAAAGCTCCATGCCATTTATTATGCCAGCAAGACACTCGATGACGCGTAAATCAATTATGCTACCCCAGAGAAGGAATTCCTAGCGGTGGTGTTTGCAATGGGCAAATTCAGATCTTACCTAATTGGCAAAAAAGTTTTTTTTTCATATCATCATCTTGTCATTACCTTTTTTTTGAAAAAAGGAAAAAAAACCAAAAGTGATTCAATGGATTCTACTCCTGTAAGAATTTGACATTGAAATCAAGGATAAAAAGGGATCTAAAAATATAATGGCTGACTATCTTTCTAGGCTGAAATTGGAGTACACAGGAGACTTTGAGGATTTGCCAATTGATGACTCATTTCCTGATGAGCAATTACTAGCATTCTCCCATACTCCATGGTATGCTGACTTTGTTAATTTTCTTGTATGCAGGGTATTGCCTCCAAACATGACTTATCAGCAAAGGAAGAAATTCCTATATGATGTGAGATATTACACATGGGAGGAACCTCTACTGTACAAGAGATGTAATGATAGGCTGATAAGAAGATGCATCCCAGAGGAAGATATGAAAAGTATCCTTCATCACTGCCATTCATTACTATATGGAGGACATTTTGGCACCTCAAAAACAGCAGCAAAGATCTTGCAAGTAGGATTTTACTGGCCACATTTGTTTAAAGATGTGAGATACTTTGTCCTAACTTGTGATCAATGCCAAAGAACAGGTAACACTTCAAGTAGGAATGAAATGCCACTGCATGGTATACTTGAGGTAGAATTGTTTGATGTATGAGGGATAGACTTCGTAAGCCCATTCCCCTCTTCCCATGGAAACAAGTATATTCTCGTTGGTGTTGATTATGTGTCAAAATGGGTGGCAGCAATAGTCACACCAACTAACGATGCTAGAGTGGTCACAAGGTTCCTAAAAAAGAATATATTCACAAGATTTGGCACACCGCGAGCAATAATCAGTGATGGAGGAAGTCACTTCTGCAACCAGCAATTCAAGGCTCTACTGAAAAAGTATGAAGTGACTCACAAGGTGGCCACACCTTGTCATCCTCAAACCAGCGGCCAAGTAGAAATCTCAAATAGGGAACTGAAGTAAATTTTAGAGAAAACTATAAACAGATCCAGGAAGGACTGGTGCATGAAGTTAGATGATGCACTGTGGGCATACCGCACTATATATAAAACCTCAATTAGCAAAACACCCTTTCGACTTGTTTATGGAAAATCATGCCATATCCCTGTCGAACTTGAACATAAAGCATACTGGGCAATTCAGATCCTAAACTTTGACCTCAAAGCTGCTAGTGAAAAAAGGCTTCTACAATTGAATGAGTTGGAATAAATCTGATAAGATGCGTACAAAAATGCCAAAATCTTCAAAGATAAAACCAAAAGATGGCATGACAAGCATATAGCAAGGAAAGAAATAAAAAAAGGAGACATTGTCCTGTTATTCAACTCTAGATTGAAACTCTTTCCAGGGAAGCTGAAATCAAGATGGTCTAAACCTTTTAAGGTCACTCAAGTCTTTCCACGTGGAGTAGTAGAAGTATGGAGCGAAACCTCAGGAGCATTTAAGGTCAATGGGTAGAGGCTGAAACTTTACTTTCAAGGAGAACCCGTAGAGAAGGGATTCAATTGCACCCTCGACCATCCTACTAACAAACTGTGAAAGATGAAAGCAAAGTCGAGCTAATGACTATAAACAAGTGCTTTTTGGGAGGCAACCTAACATTTCTAATTTTTCTTTCTTTCTTTCTTATTTTAATATTTCTTCACATTTTCTTTTATAGGAATCCCAAAAGATCTCAGATCCAGAAAAGCAAGAAGGATTAAAGAACAAGAGAGGAGAGGAATCATCAAGTCAAAACCATAAAAGAGAAGATTGGACAAAACCGGGGAAGTAGCTCTGTTGCTAACCTTTGCATCCATTTCATGTGTTTTGATAATAATTTTTTTTTTTTCATTTGGAAAAAATTTGGAAAATCAGAAAATTACATGGGTCATGTACTGCTTTTCACACGCCCCGTGTAACTTTCTAAAAGTCCATAATTTCTTGTACTTTTTAACTCTGAAGGAGACAGAAAGTTACACGAGTTCATAGCCCAATTTACACGGACCGTGTAATGTTGCTAGCAGAATAACTTGAAAACAAAAAGTTACACGGGTCCTCTTTGTACTTGACATGGGCTGTGTAACATGTCCAGCAAAGCAACTCGACGGGCAATAAGTTACACAGGTCCCTGAGCTTAATTACACGGGTCGTGTACTATGTCAGGTTTTGAAATTTTCGGGCAGAAATTTACACGGCCCTACATGTCGGGACCCGTGTAGTGATACACGACCCGTGCATCATGTCGCAGACACGACTCCTGGGGTGCAAAATAGGCAAAACAAAGAGTCCTAACGGCTCTTTAAATACACCCCTCACCTTAAACCCATTTATAAAGACAAAACCTTTCATCTCCACCCCTCCTAGTCTATAAAAACCCTCAAATCTCTTCTCCCTTCACCAAACCCTACTCTTCTCATCAAAAACAAATCAATGGCTCCTGCGAAGCGATCTGCGCGAAGAATAGGCTCTTCCTTAAGGCACGGAGGGAAATCTTCACCTTCTCCCCCTCAACCAATACCCCCATGCCCAAGAACAAGGGTAGCATCTCCTCAACCCTCTTAACCAACCCCTCCTCCACTGTAACCCCAGTCACAAGCCACTCCACAACCCGAAATCTCCATTCCTTGTGGATTCCATGATGATACCCAATAGGCAATGTGCAATCGACTTCACACCCAAAAAATTAGCTCTATAAAATACATGGATTTTGCGCTGTTAGGGCAAATCAGGCTGTAGGATGAGATCAAAGGGCTACTCGATAGCATCGGGCGGACAAGGTTTGCCCAACTCTAATTTCCAGCATACCAGGACACAACTTTGGAGTTTTTAGGCAGTTTCAAGGCCACTTTATGGCCTACCAATAGGGAAGACAGAGGCAGAATTGAATTTTACCTCCTTGGTGTCGACCGAGTGATGAATATAGATGAGCTCAATGCCATCTTCAGCTTTGATAGCGCCGGCCACTAAGAGATCCCTAGGAACCACATGCTCTATAACAACATCAACTTCTGGAGTTCCATTGCCCAGAACATGGAGTCGTATAACTCTAGCAAGTCCAAATCCACAGGAATCACAAGTCTAGCCCTGTGCTACATGCACCGGTTCACTGCCCACACCATCATGGGCTGTGGTGACAGCCTTGGCATGGTAAATGCCAGCGAGCTATTCTTCATATGGTGTATGGTCACAAGGCAGTGCTGCAGTACCAACTTCTTTTTGTGCAACCACCTTCGCCACCTCTGTCATCAGCCTACCACGCACATCGTGCTTAATGGCCTCATCACAACCATCGCCCTCCACTTTGGATTCATCCCAAGACATCACAGGCTACGCTCAATCAGCAGAACATCAAGAATAGATCAAACCATCTACATATCCATGAGGATATGTAAGAAGGTGGGCAACACCTGCTACCTCCTTGATGCCAAAGGGAATGCAATCCCTCTGAGAGACGAAGCACAAAAAGGGCCTAGAGAGACTTCACAGCCACAGGCAGAACCCCAAGAGCTAATGTTTCAGGAGTCTCCCGCTCGAGTGCCTCCATACACACCACCACCCATAGACCCGATACTCGCATACCTACAGCGCATGGAGACCACAATCGACAACAGGATGCAAGCAATGGAGGACAGCCTCCAGGAAGCCCACAACAAGTTGGACATGCTAATGGAGAGGCTCGATAAAGAGGAGCCAACATCACCATTATCACCATTAGAGACCTTTTAGAGCTAGGACTGTAGGATAGGTTCTTTATTGTAAAATGTTGAATACCTTAGTCCTAAACTGTAATCATAGGTCTCTTTTGTTTGCTTTATATCAAAACTTTTCCATGCTTAATAAATAATATGCTTTCTTATAATTTGTGTACATTTTCTCTAATTTTGCATATTATGTTAACATTGAGGACAATGTCCGATTTGAGTTTGGGGGGGTTACAAATGCATTTTATTTCTTACATATCAAATATCATTACATGCATATCATTACATTATTTAAATTCAGCTATATTATTCTTGTATATCAAAATTCCATAAAATTTTTGAAAATTTTGAACTTTGAACTGTGAAACTTAGCATTATAACCAATTTCTAATAAGCTAATAATTGGACTCCATGAGATAGAGAAATGAACGTATCTGGATAGGCAAAAAGGGATTCTAACATGTTGTTTATGAAGAACATAATCTCTCTAGTGGAACTAGACTAGTTAAACCCCTTCATAACTATTAATTTGTCACATCAAACTTGTGAAGTTAGGAGAAATTTTTTGAAATATAAACAAACCTGAAAATGCCTCACCAGCTCTAGAACATATCTCTCGGACCTATCAAGGCAAAATCCTAGCATATGCTTGATGAAAAAATGATTAAGGTATTCTTTGATATAACCTTACTAAGCCTTAGCCACCCTTAATTAAAATATATATCCCTTGTAGTCAATTTGGACCTATATCTATCCCTTAGAATTTATTGCTTATCCATATTATTTACCTAGCCCCTAGCCTAAACACATACATACCCTTTTGAGAAAGCTAAATGCATAAGTAAAAAGTATATTAAGTGCAAAAAGGAAAATGGAGAGAGGATGAAGAACTCAAGAAAGAGTGCAAGTGTGAAATTGAAACCAAAGAAAAATCTGCCTTCCTAACCCAGCAAAGGCAATGAGTTTGGGGGAGAAGACAAAAAGGGACATAAAAAAATTAAAAAATAAAAAATAAAAAGAGAAGAGAGGGGAAGTCTCAAGAATCATGGAAGCATGCTTGGCACTATAAAAACTAAAAGCCCCTCCTCTTCATATAAAATCAGTGGAATAAACTTAGTATACTTGGTATTTTATGCATAAATGCTATCCTCATATTTGCATTCTCTATAAACTTTTTATTGGCAACCAAGTCAATATCCCTTTAACCCCATTACACCCCTTTTAAAGACCTTTTGATCTTTTAAAAAGTGTATGCTACATTAGTGGAGATAGGAAATTGAGATATGCTTATGGAGTTGAAATTGAGTCACTTCATCATAATTATCCACAATAGAGGCAAATTTAGGGGAGTAAGTATTTCTCAAGTCTATCCTAATAAAATGGGTTATTTGTGACTTATTAATGGCCTTGTATAGAGGAATAATTAGTTGAGTCACCATGAAGGGAGGTGAAGTTCCAAACAGGCAGCTATTAGAATCCTTAAAAGAGGGTAATTGGTATGAAGGATTGGAGGAGTTCAATTTTGTGCTTATTAAATTGTTGGTTATATTCCTCAGTTATCTCCTAAAATGTGTTTTAAAATAGAGTTTTGTTTTACTTGAGGACAAGCAAGAGTTTGAGTTTGGGGGTATTTGATACACTTGAATTGTATAAATGTTTTTAAGCACAATTATATACTATCTCATGGCATTTAGGTAAGTAATCTCATGCATAGTAGTTGATTTCATTAGTTTTTATAATTTCTATTGTCAAGATCTTAATTCCATATTTTCTGCATCATTTCAAGTGTTTTAGTGAAGTCACAGAGCATAGGAGTGAAAAGGGAAGCTTAGAGGGATCAAAAGATTTAGAATTACTGCTGATACAAAGTACACAGGTCATGTAAGCAAAGCCACAGACCCGTGTAACCTTCTGCCAGAAGAAAGCCAGAGGGCCAATGGAGAAACAAAAGTACATGGGTTGTGTAATTGGTCCCGTTTAATCAGCATAGACCCGTGTAAGTCTCTACCGGGCAGAAGCTTGAAGAACTTTCTGAGAACAAAAGTACACGGCCCATGTAACCAGGCCGTGTAGCCAATTCAGACCCATGTAAGTCTTTGTGCTAATGCATGACTCCGCAATTTCGCTCCAGTAAGTTACACGGCCCAGGGCCGTGTAGTGACACATGAGCCATATACTATGCGGCAGCCAGTTTTATAACCCGAATTCCCTCTCTTGTTTTCTGATTCAAATCAGACTCCTAAAGCTTTTTGAACTCAAAATGACCTAACCCTGGAGCAGCCATTATAAATAGAAGTAGAAAACATCAAAAAAAGGGAAGGAGGAGAAGAATTTTTTTTTATCTTTTGATAGCACTTTTTAGGAATTTCACAGAGGATTCGCCTCTGAAGTCTCACCATCCGTCTTGAGGAGAAGAATATCAGTATCAAGAGGAGTCTTCCAGTCGAAGTTCCACAAAATCAAAGCTGCAAGCCCTCTTCAGTTCTTTCATTCCTTTTCCTTAGACGGATGTTTATCGCTTTATTTCTTCTAGACAATTTCTTTTTACTGTCTTTATTTTTGTTTATCATGATGTTTGCTGAACTCATCATGAGTGAGTAGTTTTCATATTCTGAAATTGGGAGAGTAATGCTTGTAATCATTATTATGGATGAACATTAAATTTTATTTATTGGATTTGAGATTTGTTCCTTGATTTAAATACTTATTATCTTAATGCATGCTATGTGTTGGTACCCACTTAGTAATGATTATAGATATTAATTGAAGGACTGAAAGGTGAAGATTAATATTAGAAAATCAAGATTTTGAACCTAGGAATTCTAACCTAGACATAGGTTGATACCTTTGTGGAGTTTTAAAATTGGTCAAAGACTTTAAAGGATTTTAATTAATTTGATCGCCACGAAAGTCAGGTTTAAGTTAATTAGAATACACCCTGTGTGCCTTGCGAAAGGACTTAGGATACCTTAGGATTAATTTCCATCAAGGCAAACAATTCTCAATCCAGTAAATAAACAAGATAACACCCATAGTGAAATTCAAGTATGAAATCTTAATTCCGGAATTGTTCCAAAATAGATTACTTCATTTTAAGTTTATCATTTTAGTGTTTAAAATAGACAACTTTCATTCCCTCATTGTTCGATAGCCTAAACAGTCAAAATTACTGTGTAGATTGATACTTACTAATCAAATTCCTCGTGGGAACGATACTTTACTTATCACTTTATTACTTGTTAGTGATCCGTGCACTTGCAATGGTTGTAAAGCCAGCAAACACAACCAAAGTGTCAGTGCTAGGTCAAAAGGTCAGATCAAGCAGAAGACCACTGGGAAACCTAGACTGAATGATTCCAGACCTAGCAAAACCAGACCGAACAGTGGTGATTCTAGCTGATACAAACCGAACAAAAGAGAGCTAAGAAACAAGAGTAATGATAATGCTCACCTAGTAAGCTGAGCATCACATATACCGAACATCAATGACTCTAATCAAGATTAAGTCTAAATTCTTAAAACATGATCTCAGGATGTCAACCCAACATTCAATATACATGTAGATAGACTGCAATGGCTACTTAGCAAATGTCTTTAAATATTAGAAACAATCATTAAACAAGTACACTTACTCTGTTAAAATTTCTACAGAACCTCTCTATTATTATCCACTCATGCACAATCAATAATTTCTAACTTGAGCATCAGAGTGGCTAGCCAGAAGACCATCGACCTCACTTTTTTCTCTTTTACAGGCTTATGTGGCTTTTGGACTTGTCTTTATAGGTTCACGGTAACATCGTTAAGTAACTATGATTAATTAGATTATAATAAAGTATTATTAAGTATTTTATCAATTAATCAAGTAGATCATAATCAATCAGAATATAAATCAAGTAACAACGATCAATTAGATTATAATAAAGTACTATCAGTTATTTTATTAATTTATAATAAATTAGATCATAAATCAAGTAACTATAGTCAATTACAACATAATCAAGTACTACCGAGTATTTTATCAATTAATCAATTAGATCATGAATTAAGTAATAATGATCAATTACATCATAATCAAGTACTATTTGGTATTTTATCAATTAATCAAGTATATCATAGTCAGTCAGATCATAAATCAAGTAACTATGATCAATTACATCATAATTAATTAATCAATTAGATAAGGGTGAGCATTATTTGATTCAGACTAAAATAATTGATTGAACTGATTTAATTCAAAAATTCAGTTCAATTTTCGTAAAAATTCAGTTCGGTTCAGTTTTTATTTTTGAATTTTTCAGTTTATTTAGTTTGGTTTTGAAGACAACTTAACATTTTCCTTTTTTATTCCCTCTTATGAAATAAAACAAAAAATATAAATTTGATTCAGGAAAAAAAAAATGAAAATGGATGCATGAAGAAGATGCTTGAGATGGGTCATGAAGTCTCTTACTTGAGAAGGGTTACGGAGCTAGAGGTTGAGATAGGATATTGGTTAGAGTAATGGTGGCTCTAATAGGTCAAAGGGATCATGGGTTTTGATTGGTTAAATGGATGGTGATGGTTTCTGATTGGTTAAATAATTAGTGAAAAATGATAGATTAGAGAGTTGGTGGTATTTGATTGGATGGTCAATAATAGGAGAGAAAGAAGTTGAAAATTTTAAAATTCAAATCTGAAAATTTCATAAAGGCCTAAATAGACATTGCACATTTAAAAAGTTTTTTTGAATTTATCAAATTACCCCTTTTGTAAATTTTTGTATACAAATTTTTGTACACCAAGTCAAGTCCATATATATATAAACCCATTTCCTTTCAGATCAAAATCATTTTTACATTTCTTTAAGAATAAACTTTAAAATACTTCATGTATTTTTTAATAGAATTTAATTAAAGGCTAATTAGACTAAAAATGCTAAACGTTTATGTAAAATCACGATTATATCCAAAACTTCTAATTTTGTGAAATAGCCGAAGCCTTAAGATTTTGACACAATTGTATCTACAAGGTGAAATTGAATTTGAAAAGTTAATGGCAAATTATAATATAGTACCTGAAGTTTTATTTAATTAACAAATAAAAGTTTTGAATATAATTGTGATTTAATGTAAATATTTAGTATTTTTAATCCATTGATTATTAAACTTTACACTTAAAAAGAGATATATTTTATATTTATTTTTAATTCAAATTTTATACTAAAAAATAATTAATTTCAATTAACGTAATTATCTTTTGAATCAAACCAAATAAATCTATATATCTAAATATAAAATGTAAAAATAAATTTATACATTTTTACAAAACAATTTTGAAAAGAAAATATAATTCAGTACTCTCACAATTCCCCTACTTTATTATTTTATATGCTCACTGAAATTTTTAATACTATCTCAATTACTCTATTATTATTTTGTATCTTTAATAAAATTTTCAATACCCTCTATTTTAATTTTTTTTTCTTTTATACTTTTTCAATTATCAATTATCACATAATTTTTTTAAAAAGGATAAGTAATACTCAACTCAACTCAATTCACTTAAATAAACTTTTATCCAAAAAATTTATTGGGGTCGGTTACATGGATTCTCTTTCTCTACTCTAAACGATTTTGGATTAAATCCTCAAAAATGTGTAATGCTTCTAAATCATATTGTACTATTCTCCTCCAAGTCAGTTTAGGTCTATCTCTTCTTTTCTTTCTATCCTCTAACCCAATGTGTTCTACTTATTTAACTAGAACTTTCTTATGTTTACGCTTCAAATGACCAAACCACCTCAATCTCCCTTCTCTCAACTTATAACTGAAAATTTTCATTCCTCTAAATCCTAAAGGGATACATAGGTAAATTTAAGTTCATACACCTTTTTCTATTTTTTTTTAAATTAATTTCATCTCTAGTTTTTTAATAAGTTAAAGTCTTTGCTTATTAAATTTTTTTTTAAAATAAATTATTTTTATTCTTTTTTTCTTATTTTATTTTGATTGAAAGATTTCTAAGAAAAATTAAAAATATTTTTACAAATATAACTTAATAGGTCAATAAAATTTTTCTCTAATTTTTTTCTTTAAGTCGCTCTTAAACCACCCCTAAACTGCTTTCAAACTGTTTTGAACCGTCATTTTTTGAACCGTCCTTTAAACCATTTTAAACCGGGACTCGAACCGAAACCAGCGGTTCAGGAACCGTTTTCCAAACCATCTCATGATGGTTTGGTTCAGATTCATGATTTCATTGAACTTGAACCGACGATTCAGGAACCGTAACTTGCGATTCCTGAACCGTGGCCACCCCTACTTTCTCCTACATGAGTGTCCCTTATTCTTCTTCCCATACCTCTTGCCTTAACTCTCCCTCCAACCACCGTCGTAATTCTAATCATTAATCTTCGTTCCTTGACCACCTGTTGATTCTTTTTACCATCATGTCGGACTATGAGAACAATGTCCAAGACCTCATTTCAAAAGCCATCAGCCTTAATTGTCAAGACAAAGTCCTACAGCTAACCTCTTCTACGGACACAGAATCAAACCTACATAAGAAGAGGATGTTGGTGGGCAAACTCCTTTCTCAAAGAACTTTTAGTAAAGCAACCATTAAGGCAGATTTAACTAAATCTTGGTGTACCCGACAGGAATTCCAAATCACACCCAAAAAGAGAAATGTTTTTCTGTTTACATTTGATCATGAACTTGATACTCAAAATGTGTTGCGAAATACCATAATCAATTGTTGGTGCTACAGGAATGGTTCTCTCACATTCCTTTCAATGATATGGAGTTCACCCAATAGCCATTTTGGTTACAAATTCATGGCTTGCCTCCTAACTAGTAGAACAAGGAAAATGCCAGGATGATTGGAGATTTGGTGGGCAAATTCTTGGATTTTGAGCTCACGGAAGACGAGATGTTGGGCTATCTAATATCTTCATGCGAGTAAGAACTCTTCTTTCTTTGGACAAGCCTCTTCTCCCATGACCTCAAATAGGAAACAAGACGGTTCCCTGCAATGAGTTTAGTTGAAATATGAGAAATTGCCCAATTTTTGTTATCGATACGGAATTATTGGCCATTTCAATAAAGATTGTCCTTTGACAAAAGATGAAGGAGAAAATGAGAAGCATGATGATAATCTTCCTTTTGGACCTTGGCTGAAGACAAACCCAGTTAATCGCGCAATATAAACGCACTTAATCTTAATTGCTCGCAAAATTCTTCTCCTTCCAAAACCACCCAAGATCAAACACCACACCTTCATCTTACCTCTCCCACCGATACGATACTCTCGCCACCTCAGAAGGAACCAGGACAGCCCTCGCAAATGCCTATCATCCCAAGCCCAAGATTTTTTTTTTTTTTTTCTGTCAAACAAGCCCAAGATTAAGCATTCCAAATCAACAGCTTCGACATGCCATCAACTCTGCTCATCCTTTCAATTCTTATTTCACATCTCCAACTATTCAAAACCACCCTTCATCTGGAAACATCAATACCACCAGTAAAACCACTGATACAGAAGACCAAACCATAAACCAGAAACCACCTTCTTCTTCTTCTAGTATGGTAGATAAGACATGTAGAGGTTCTACAAAACCTCACCTTTTCAATGAAACCTTGGACAAAGAGCCCTCCTCGAGCCTTCCAACAATTAGTCCATATAGTTGTTTCCCTCACACGAAATCCGTAAAATTTTTGTCGAATATCTTGCTTCAATTGGGCATGAGGGAATAGATACAGAGAGCATTTTCCAAAAGTCTCAATATCTAACCTCGTATTTCCAGTCCGCAGCCATAGAGAAACTCATGTCACTTTCTCCTAACTTATCTCTAAACACCTTTGCTCCGGAACCTGAACCGTCACAAGCCAAACCCCCTGTTTCATCTAATGAGCCGGGCCACCTTTATCAAGGCCCAAAACTAGCAGTCTTATTAAGTCAGGCCTCTTATCTAAATCGCACTAATCATGATATCACATCTACCCTTTGGGATAAGAGAAAACAAGCAGGACAACTCTCAGGCCTGGACTGTGCCCCAATCACATTACCATCCAAGCCTATAAATCCTTATGAACTCATTCCCTTGGACCATTTAGTGCATGCTGCTGTGGATATGTTCAAGCCAAATCCAAAGTCTCGAAACAATGTATCCCTGCCGCAACAAGAGATAGAAAGCTTTCAAGAGCCAATAGAAAGGATAGATGCTCAGGTACGCCACTCTGATGACCTTGTTGCCTCAAATCCAAGCAATGTTAAACATAGTTGGAAACACTTGGCAAGAGAGAAAAATAAACCAAGTTCCGGAGTGGTTATTAGAGAAATCACTCAAGCTGATGAAGAAGCAATTACTTTGGAAAAAAGGAAATGCAAGGAACCGAGGGAAGGGAACTACCAGAAAAAATGTACATAGCAATCACAGACTGACATGGTGAAGGAGACCGGCCACAAATGGCCCCAACCTCCTAAATGAAGATTATGCTATGGAATTGTTACGGTTTGGGGAACCCCTAGCAATTCATCACCTCAAAGGAACCAGTAGAGTCCATTCCCCTGATTGGTGTCTCTTGGAAACTAAAAATAATGCCACTGTTGTGAAAAAAGTAGCTCAAGGTTGTAGTTTTTCCAATTTCTTTTTTGTAGATCCAAGAGGTCTTGCTGGAGGAATATGTGTGTCATGGAAAGACTATTTTGATGTTAATATTATATCTTATGATTCCTATTATATTCATGCTCGTCTTCATGATTTGAAATTGATGTTTTCTGGGATATTTTGTTTTTACATCTTCATTCGGATGACCATTTGAGACGGGGCCAATTTAATTTTCTGTGTAATTATAAACAGAATCTACTATCTAAGCTATTGTTAATGGGTGAATTCAACACTTTTTAAACCCGAATGATAAAGAAAGGTGGAGACAGAAATGTGCAGACAAAGATTCAAAGCTTCAGAGATTTTGTTAATGTTATGGGAATTCTTGACTTGGGTTTCCAAGGGCCGAAATTTACTTGGAACAAGTGGAGGGATAATCATCATCTTACGCAAGAACGAATAGACGGGATTAAGTTCTCCATCGTGGCTGTAGCTTTATCCCAAATCGGTAATTTCTCACCTTGATGATATTAGTTCTTACCAACTGCCCTTTATTGCTATCATCAAAGATTTCTTGTCCTAAGCCCAAAGCTAGATTTATTTCTGATGGTCGATGGATTGGTCAACAAGAAGTTGGAACTATCATTGGATGTTCTTGGCAATAATAAGCTGCTGGTTCATGTATGTTCTGGGTATTCTCTAAGCTCAAACACTATCGCAACAATCTAGTGGAGTGGAGGAAAAGATCCAATCAGAATTCTAACCCTCAAATTGAGTCTCTTCACCAGCAATTAGCAATAGCTAAAAATAATCCAAATAGGGAAGAGGAGATGATCAGAGCTATGGAAGTAGAACCGAAACAAGAACTTATTCGAGAGGAGCAGTTCTAGGCACAGAAATTGCGTCAGGATTGGCTTCAATTTGGAGATAAGAATACGGCTTTCTTTCATGCGAAGGTCCTTCAACGCACATGCAGGAACAGCATTTTGAGATTGTAAGATAACCAAGGGTTTTGGAGGACCTCACTTCGAGATATATCTCATATTGCTTTATTGTATTTTAAAGAGAATTACACTTCCACTAACCCTGCTGGTTTTAATCAGTTTGCAGCAGGTTTCATTCCCCGGGTTTCCAATGATATGAACAATCATCTTATAGCCCCTGTCTCTAGAGATGAAGTGAAATAGGCTGTGTTCTCTATTAATCCATCTAAGGCACTGAGAGATGACAGGCTTACAAGTTTATTTTTCCATAAGTACTAGAATGTGGTGGGTGAGGATGTAGCAGATGTAGTTCTTAGTTTCTTTAATGGAGGAAGAATGCTTAAAAGTTTTAACCATACGGTAATCTCCCTCATTCCTAAAGTTAAATAGGTAAGCTCTATAAAGGACCTTAGACCAATTGGCCTTTGAAATGTTATGTATAAAATTATTTATAAGTTTCTTACTCATAGACTACAGCCTTTCATGCACTCTCCCATTAGTGAAGAACAAAATGCTTTCACAAAAGGCAAGTTGATTTCAGATATTATCATTATTAGTCATGAAATTATGCATCATCTGAAGTCTAGAAGGAAAAATAAGAACTACGGTTTAGCTCTCAAGCTAGATGTCAGCAAAGCCTATGAATGTGTGGGATAGGCCATTCTTAAACACATGCTCTTCCAATTTGGTTTACATGAAAGGTGGATTAATTGGATTATGGAGTGCATATCTACAGTTTCTTATTCTTTGCAGAGTAATAGGCATCGAGTGAGACTAATCAAACCTTCTAGAGGCCGGGATCCCCTTTCTCCTTATTTATTTCTTTTCTATGTAGAAGGTCCATCTAACCAATTAAAAAAATTCATCTCTGCAAGGAATATCTGTCTCTAGACATAGTCCTCCTGTGAAGCACCTTCTTTTTGCTGATGATTCAGTTATTTTCTCTAAAGCTATAACTATAAAAGCTTCTAAAATCCAAAAAATTCTACAAGATTATTCAGAAGTGAGTGACCAGAAGGTGAATTTTGACAAATCTTCACTTTTCTTCAGCCCCAAAACTCCGAGGCTCATCAGGAATCAAATTTCATCAATTCTTCACGTGAATACCCTTGGTGGTCAATATAAATTCTTGGGTCTTCCTGCTATTATCTCTCACTAGGCTCATTCTTCTAAAGTAGTTAAATCAAAAATTTTGAGCAAAGTAGCAGGATGGAAAGAACAACTTCTTTCTCAAAGGGGTAAGGAAGTTTTAATTAAATCCAATACAGCAGCCATTCCAGTCTTTGCTATGTCATGCTTCCGATAGCCATTTTTTTTTTTTTTGTAAAGAAATTAATAGCATCATTTCCAATTTCTGGTGGGATAAAAAAGGGCAAGAACAAAAAATTCATTAGATTTCTTGGGATAAGATTTGCCATCCCAAATGTTTAGGAAGGTTGGGCTTCCGAGACCTGGAGTTATTTAATATGGCCTTATTAGCAAAGCAGGATGGAGAATTATATCAGATCCAAATTCTCTTATTGCTCAAGTCCGAAAAAGGCATTACTTTCCTTATTCTTCCTTTATGTCTGCAGGACAAGGGGCCAAGCCTTCTTAGGTATGGCAAAGTATTCTTTTAGGAAGACAACTTTTGGAGAAAGGGTTAAGATGGAACTTTAATGATGGCAACTCCATAATGTGTAAGCAGGATAAATGAATCCCAAAATCTTTTCCCCATGCTCCACGGATAAAAGAGAATGTTGATCACTCTATTATTTGGGCTTCTCAATTAGTAAATACAAATTCTCGATCTTGGAATCTGGATGCTCTTAAATCAGTTTTTGGAGAAGAAAATATAAATAATATTCTCTCCATCCCTATTAACCTGTTTCATTAAGAAGATTTAGGGGTTTAGCACTTCTCCACTTCTAGGGCATACACAGTCAAATCAGGTATAGATTGCCTTGTTAGCATCGTCAGTTGGCCTTAAATGCAGGCAATGCAGGACCTGGACCCAATTCGGCAAGATTATATGATGATCTCTGGAAACACATGTGGAATCTTAAATTGCCTCCTAAAATTGCAATCGTTTTATGGAAATTCCTGCATGACAGGCTTCCAACAAATGAACAAATTGGTAAGAGAATTTCCTCTTTTGACCATGATTGCAAATTCTGTGGGGAACCAGAATCAATAACTCATCTTTTCTTTAAATGCGTAAGGGCTGTTCAAGTTTGGTTTCACTTTCCTCTCATACTGCGAGCTTCAATTCTCCAAAGTTCTTCACCTATTGATTTTTGGTTGCAAATTTCATATGCTCTTAAATCTCAAGGAGGGGATGACAATCTGCTAGTTCTGATGGTTTTCCTTTTGTGGATCCTTTGGAAGAGTCGCAATGAGATGGTTTTCCGAAATCAAGTGCTTCCTCATCAGCAAATCATCTCATCAATTATTGCTTACTTTGAGTTCCTTGCTCCTCAAAGTTCCAATCATAGACCTCAAACGGCAATCCATTAGAATTCTGCCACTTGGCTACTGCCTCCTCAGAATTGTATTAAAACGTAATACCATGCGATGCATCGGTAGTTAATAATTTTTATTTTTTAATTTTATTTTAAATAAAATAAATTATTATTATTAAATTATTTTTAAATTAAAATTTCTCTCTTATTTAATTTAATTTAAATAAATTTTTATATATCATAATAATAAATTTTTAATTAATTTATGTTAATATTAATTAACATACTTATTTAATTCTTTTTATATATTTATTAAGAGTAATTTTCATGTTTATTTTGTTTAAAATATAATTAAAGTATTTTATTTAAAAAATAATTTAAATTTCATAAAATTTTTATATTTTATCTCATAATTTATGTAAATCGATATTTATTTTTTATAAATTATAGAAAATACATTAAATTAATAAAAAAATAATTTTATTTTAAAAATGTATAAATATAATATTTTTTATTATTAATATGACAAAAAATTATCAAATTGCTAATGATGAATTAAATTATTTAATTTTAGTAATAATGAAAATATATAATATTATTATTAATTAAAAATAATATTTTAGTATATTATTTTTAAAATTACTACATCTAAATGTAAATTTTTTTATTAATCTAAAATTTTTTTTATAAAATAATTATTTGACAAAAATAATTATAACTTTACATAACTTTATAATATAAAATAAATATATTTCATAAAAGTTACAATTTTAAAATTTCATAATTTTTTATTATTAAAATAAATATTATAAATATATACTATTTTTCAGAAGATGGATTTCATAATTATAATATTGTAACTTTAATTGTTCTTAATTATCTTTATTTGTAGTTAAATTTTTAATATTATTATATTTGTAATTTATCTTTAAAATTCTAGTTCTATATAAAAAAAATAGTTAAGATATAATTTATGCACTAAGATATAGATATTTAATTAAAATTTAAAAATAATTTTAATGAAAATTAATTATAAAAAATATAGATAATCAAAATATTAATTATAATTTTATTCGATGTATAATTATAATGAAATAAGATATTCAAAATTTAAGAAATATTAAATAAGAAATTTTAAAAAATTAATAATTAAATAATATTAAATAGATATATTTAAATAAATAAAATTTGAGAATGATAACTAATAACTTTGAAAGAAATAATAAAATATAAAAAATTTTTAAGTACATTTAGGTTAAATAAAAATATTTAGTAAAAGAATAGTGCTTGATGTGTATCAAAAATCTCATATAATACTATAAATTAACAAATAAATGAAAATAATTTAAATAAAATATAATTTATAACTAAATATTATTTAATTAAAAAATGGTAACAAAAACATTTAAATTCAATTTTTTAAAAGTAAGATGTTTTTTATTTACTAAGCAATTTCAATTAAATGGCCATAAGTTGGTCATAATGATGATGATGATAATAATAATAATAATAAGTATTAATTAATTTTAGGAAAACAAAATAAAAAGAATATTAAATTATTAACATAAAAATAATATATACTAATTATAAATAAGTCAAATCTCTATATTTTATTTTTATAACTTTTTATATAGATTACACTTTTGTCTCTTAAATTTTTTAACAAAAACATGGGTAATTTATAATTTTTATTTTTTAATTTAATTTTTAATTATATTTTAAATAAAATAAATTATTACTATTAAATTCATTTTAAATTAAAATTTTTCTCTTATTTAATTTAATTTGAATAAAATTTTAACTATCATGATAATAAATTTTTAATTAATTTATATTATAAATAATTAAAATACCTATTTAATTCTTTTTATACATTTATTAAGAGTAATTTTCATGATTATTTTGTTTAAAATGTAATTAAAGTACTTTATTTAAAAAATAATTTAAATTTCATAAAATTTTTATATTTTATCTCATAATTTATATAAGTCGATATTTATTTTTTATAAATTATAAAAAATATATTAAATTAATGAGAAAATAATATTATTTTAAAAATGTATAAATATAATATTTTTTGTTATTAATATAATAAAAAATTATCAAATTGCCAATGATGAATTGAATTGTTTAATTTCAGTAATAATGAAAATATATAATATTATTATAAATTAAAAATAATATTCTATTATATTATTTTTAAAATTACTACATCTAAATGTAAATTTTTTTATTAAACTTAATTTTTTTTATAAAATAATTATTTGACAAAAATAGTTATCACATTTCATAAATTTGTAATATAAAATAAATATATTTCATAAAAGTTATAATTTTAAAATGTCATAATTTTCTATTATTAAAATAAATACTATAAATACATACTATTTTTCAAAAGGTAAATTTCATGATTATAATATTGTAACTTTAATTATTTTTAATTATTTTTATTTATAGCTAAATTTTTAATGTTATTATATTTACAATTTATCTTTAAAATTCTACTTCTATATAAAAATATAGTTAAGGAATAATTTATGTACTAAGATATAGATATTTAATTAAAATTTAAAAATAATTTTGATGAAAATTAATTATAATAAAATATAGATAATCAAAATATTAATTATAATTTTATTCTATATATAATTATAATGAAATAAGATATTCAAAGTTTAAAGAAATATTAAATAAGAAAATTTAAAAAATTAATCATTAAATAAATATTAATTAGATATATTTAAATAAATAAATTTGAGAATGATAATTAATAATTTTGAAAGAAATAATAAAATACAAAAAATATTTGAGCACATTTAGGTTAAATAAAAATATTTTGTAAAAGAATAGTACTTAATGTGTATCAAAAATCTCATATGATATTATATATTGATAAACAAATGAAAATCATTTAAATAAAAAAATAATTTATAACTAAATATTATTGAATTGAAAAATGGTAACAAAAAAATTTAAATTCAATTTTTTAAAAGTAAAATATTTCTTATTTACTTGGCCATTTCAATTAAATGGCCATAAGTTGGCCATAATTATGATGATGATGATAATAATAATAATAATTATTATTATTAAATTTAGGAAAATAAAATAAAAAGAATATAAAATTATTAATATAAAAAATAATATATATTAATTATAAATAAGTCAAATCTCTATATTTTATTTTTATAACTTTTTATGTATACACTTTTGTCTCTCAAATTTTTTAACAAAAATTTTATAATAAAAAATATAACAATGCAATAAAAATATTTGTTAAAGATATGAAATAATTTAAGATTAAATTATATGATAGTTTATTATTAGATCACAAATTAATGATTATTTTTTTTAAACTAATGGCCATCAAGGATATATTATTGTCACGACCCAACCTAGGGGCCGGACCGGCACTAGGACCTGGACCAGCCTAAAGCCCTCGAGACCCGTAGTAAGCCTAACTATTCATTAACCTAACTCTAAAGCCCATTTGAGCCCAATTTCAAGAAATCAACCGGACAGAGTCCGGCCATAAAATGGACCTTTCAACGGGGAGTTTTTGACTCACCCGACTTGTAAACACAATAAATAATCAATTGGGGAGCTCAGCTCACCCTCCACATACCCATATCATCATAAAAATATATGGAAGCTCAGCTCCCTCATCCAGTCCATCAAACATGCATGAAATATTAAGTTTACAGGTCCAAAATAACAATTTATATTACAGACCCAAATCAAATAAACATTTCTAACACATGCAGAAATTCTAGAAATTTATAGAATTACACCAACATGAATAAATGACCTGCGAGGGAGAAAGCAGGTTAACCTCAAAAATATCCTCCTGTGGCCTGGAAAAATATTGAACAGGAGTGAGCGTTCGACTCAGAGAGTAAAATATCAATTTTAACCATAATCTCTATAACTATCTAAAACTAATGCACCTTGTGGAGTGAAATGCAGCATCAGCAATAAATTCACATCATAACAGAAAAAAGGTAATTTGGAGCACTCACACACCCAATAATATCAATCATAATATATGGGAGCTGATCCCCTATACAGCTCTCTTAAATCCAACCTGGTGCCAGCGAAGAACTCAAGCCGGACTTTCGCTTAATAAACCAAATCGGGGTCCCAGTGAAGAACTCAAGCCATGACTACCCCCCAAGGATCGGGTCCCAGCGAAGATCTCAAGCCATGACTACCCGTCCTATCTATAGTCCACACCACATCACACGCACGCCAACACACGCACACTGCTTCAAATTACCACAACAACATATATGGCACTTTCACAGTTATGAATGCAACATAAATCGTACCTAGGATTTATCTACATAGATATATGCATATAAGTGATGCATGGACATGCTTAAATATATAATAATATCGAAATTACAATTAAAATTAATATTTTACTCACAGACTTGACAACGGTCACTGTGGTGGCTGGGCGGAGGAAGAAGGCTGTCCCGGCTCACCTGACAATTACATTACAATTATTTAATATAATTGACTCAATACAAATCAAGAAAAGACCAAATACGTCCTAAGTCGTGCCGAAAATCTAGCAGAGTCTCCCCTATACCTAGGACCTACCCAACCTGCAAAAGGGCTCAAAACACACTTCTATATTCGCAACTCATATATCCACAATTCAATCACATCACACAGCCCCTCCTGGGCCCATCAAATCAGTCATCCATCACAATATGTAAAATGTCAATTTAGTCCTTATAATTGATTATTTTTGCAAAAACTACCCAAACAAGCTCTAAAAATTCTAAAACTTTGCCCCGCGGTCCTTAGCAATATTACTAGGCTATTGTAAAAAGAATCATAATTTTCTGAGCTACCAAGAATATTTTATGAATTTTTTTATCCTATTTAAGCACTAGAAAATTACGAAAAGCAAGGTTCAGGTTTACCTTTGCCAATTCCGACTTCGACAACGTGCTCGGGATGTCTGACAATGGGGGGGGGGTAGCCAAAACCTCGGTCCAATTCGGAGACTTTTCCGGTAACGGGTCTGTCTGGCCGGAAATTCACAGACCCGGACAACTGGCGAATTTCTGCGAATTGAGGATACCTACACGAAGCCCACAACACGAGGGTTAGTACATAAATTTTTCAGAATTTTCTAAGCTCATTTAATGCTCGAAAAAACACTACGAAGTTCTGTGGGACCCACCATAAAACGGTGTCGAAAAATTTTGAAATTTATATCTCCGCGAAGCTCTCGACGAGTGGAGGGCTCTGGTACTCTCGGTTTTCTCGTGGGGTTCACGGTTTGCGAGAAATCTAGCCCGAAAGTCAAAATGGGCTAAAACTTCCCAGGCAAAAATTGGACAAACCGCTGGATGGATTTCGGTGTTCTTGGTGTCTATGGAAAGCTCTCGATGAGTAGATGAGTTTAGACACAAGACCCGGTCCGATTGGTGGCCGGATCGATCGAATTTTGGCCGGGAAGACGAACGGTCGCACGCGCAAGGGAGGGGTATTCGCGCGCGTTTTTCGGCCGTTTGGGGCGGCGGTCGGCAGTGGGAAAGGGGTGGGGCGGCACGCCGGTGAGCTGGGGTGGCGGGGGAGGTGGCTGGCAGGTCGGCTGGGGCGGGAGGAGAGAGAAAACGGGAGAAAGAGAGAAGGAGGAGGAGACGCGCGCGGGAGAAAAAGAAGAAGAAGAGGGAGCAGGTCCGATTCGACCGGTCCGATCCGGTCTGGTTCGATTTGAAATACAAAATTTTGAATTTTTACTCTGCCTCGGGACCGAAAATGAGGTTCAAAAATTTCAAAAAAATTTCAGAAAACTCAAAAAAATTCGTAGACTCCAAATATATTTTTAGTTTTGTCACGTGGTCTTTAAATAAATTTTTAAAAATCATCAAAGTTTATATTTTCGGAAAATCGAACCTGATTTTTAAAATCAGAAAAAATCTCAAATAATTTCTTAAAATTTAATAAAATTAAAATATCAATAATACTCATAAAATAATAAAATTTAAAATTTTGGGGTGTTACATTCTTCCCCCCTTACAGAAAATTCATTCTCGAATTTAACACAAGGCAGAATAAAGTACAAGATTACACATTGAACAGATAAGGGTACTTGCTACGCATGTCCCGTTCTGACTCCCAGGTGCACTCTTCCACTGACTGACTCCTCCACAAAACCTTAACCATAGGGATCTGTTTTGATCTTAGCTGTCTCACTTGATAGTCCACTATAACTATAGGTTGCTCCTCAAATATCAAATTCTCTTTTAGCTCTATTACATCTGGCTGTAGTACATGAGAAGGATCTGGAATGTATTTCCTGAGCATGGAGATGTGAAATACGGGATGAACGTGAGAAAGGTTGGGTGGTAGCTCCAACCGGTAGGCAACTGCTCCAACTCTATCAGTAACCTCAAAAGGTCCAATATACCGAGGTGCCAACTTGCCCTTCTTTCCAAATCTCATCACTCCCTTCATCGGAGAAACCTTCAGGAATACATAGTCGCATAGTGCAAACTCCATATCCCTCCGTCTAGGGTCTGCATAACTCTTCTGCCTACTGAAAGCTGTTTTCAATCGTTCCCTGATTAAGAGAACTATCTCTGAAGTGTACTGCAGCACTAGGTCTACATCATGCACCTTTGCCTCTCTCATTTCCGTCCAACACAGAGGGGACCTACACTTTCTTCCATATAGTGCCTCATAGGGTGCTACTCCTATGCTAGAATGGTAACTATTATTGTAGGCAAACTCCACCAAAGCTAGCTGATCATCCCATTGACCTCCAAAATCCAAAACACTCATGCGAAGCATGTCTTCCAGTGTTTGGATTGTCCTTTCAGACTATCCATCTGTCTGAGGGTGAAAAGCAGTACTAAAGTTCAACTGTGTGCCCAGTGCCTCCTGCAACTTTCTCCAAAATCGAGAAGTGAACTGGGGCCCTCTATCAGATATTATGGAAGCCGGAATTCCATGCAATCTGACTATTTCTTGAATGTAGAGTCGGGCGTACTGTGCCACAGAATATGTAGTCTTCACAGGCAAGAAGTGAGCTGATTTGGTTAAACGGTCTACAATTACCCATATCGAATCATATCATCGCGTGGTACGAGGCAACCTAGTCACAAAATCCATAGTAATCATTTCCCACTTCCATTCTGGGATAGGGAGCTCTTGCAGCTTCCCTAACGGTCTCTGATGTTCAAACTTCACCTTCTGACAAGTCAAGCACTTGGACACAAAGTCTGCTATGTCTCTTTTCATGCCATTCCTCCAATAGCTATCCTTCACATCATGGTACATCTTGGTGGAGCCTGGGTAGACATTGTACAGTGTATAGTGTGTCTCTTGCATGATTTCATTTCTGAGATTGTCCACATCGGGTACACATATCCTAGAACCTTGCATAAGGGCGCCATCATTGGCAAACTCGAACTCACCACCTTCACCTTGCTGTACTCTTTCTATGATTTTCATCAATTGTTGGTCTCTGTGCTGGGAAACTCTAACTCTGTCTCGCAAGTCTGGCCTCACTGAAAAATTAGCCAATAATACCCCCTCATCTGAAAGATCTAGGATTAAACCTTGATCCATCAACTCATGTACTGCCTGAATCAATGGTCTCTTCTCTACTGAAATGTGCGCCAAACTGCCAGAAGATTTTCTGCTCAAAGCATCTGTTACCACATTGGCCTTCCCAGGGTGGTACTGGATGGTGCAATCATAATCTTTCAGAAGCTCCATCCATCTCCTCTGTCTCAAATTTAAGTCCCTCTGTTGGAAGATGTACTTCAAACTCTTGTGGTCGGTGTATATCTCGCACACTTCACCATATAGGTAGTGTCTCCAGATTTTTAGTGCAAAGACTACAGCCGCCATTTCCAAATCATGGGTGGGGTAATTCTACTCATGCCTCTTTAGCTGCCTTGAAGCATAAGCCACTACTTTTTCATTCTGCATCAAAACACACCCTAGGCCAACTCTAGAGGCGTCACAGTACACGGTGTATCCTTCACCACTCATAGGTAGTGTCAACACAGGGGCGGTGGTTAGACACTCCTTAAGCTTCTGGAAGCTCTTCTCACAGTCATCTGTCCAAATGAATGGAACATTCTTCTGAGTTAACTTAGTCAAGGGAGCTGCTATCCTGCAAAAATCTTGCACAAAACACCTATAGTAGCTAGCTAGGCCCAGAAAACTTCACACCTCAGTGACTGTTGTAGGCCTAAGCCAATCCAGTTACAGCTTCAATTTTCTTGGGGTCCACTTGAATACCTTCCCTAGAAACCACGTGTCCCAAGAATGAGATGCTTTCTAGCCAAAATTCACAATTTGAAAATTTGGCATATAGCTGGTGCTCCCTCAAAGTCTGCAACACCATCCTCAAGTGCCACACGTGTTCCTCCTCGGTTCGAGAGTATACCAAAATGTCATCTATGAATACGATGACAAAACGGTCGAAAAACGGCTTAAATACCCTATTCATCAAGTCCATGAAGGCTGCTGGTGCATTAGTGAGTCCAAAAGACATCACCAAGAACTCATAATGACCATATCTTGTCCTAAATGTCGTTTTGAACACGTCCTCATTCCTGATTCTCAACTGATGGTAGCCTGATCACAGGTCTATCTTGGAAAAGAATCTAGCCCCTTGGAGCTGATCAAACAAATCATCGATCCGAGGAAGTGGATACTTATTCTTCACAGTCACCTTGTTCAGCTGTCTGTAGTCAATACACAACCTCAATGACCCATCTTTCTTTCTCACGAATAGAACAGGAGCGCCCCAAGGTGAAGTGCTCGGACGTATAAAACCCTTGTCCAAAAGCTCCTGTAGTTGCTCCTTTAGCTCTTTCAATTCTGCTGGTGCCATCCTGTAAGGTGGCATGGATATGGGATTTGTACCTTGAACAACATCAATGCAGAACTTTATTTCCCTTTCTGGTGGCAACCCTGGAAGCTCTTCAGGGAAGACATCCATGAATTCTCTGACAACATGAACATTTTCCATGTTGACACCTTCTACAGATGTATCTCTCACCAATGCCAAATACCCTTGGCATCCACGCCTCAACATTTTTTTAGCACTAATTGCTGACACCAAGTTATATGGAGCCATGCTCTTGTCACCATCAAAGCTAAACTCTTCCACACCAGGTATGTGGAAATGCACCTTTTTGTTCCTGCAGTCTAAAGTAGCATAATGAGTAGCCAACCAATCCATCCCCAAGATTACATCAAAATCTATTACTGGTAGAGGAACCAAGTCTGCTGGGAGGATCTTTCCATCCACTACTACTGGGCTACCCGGAAAAACCATATCTACATCTATGTCGTCACTAAGTGGGGTAGCTATAGATAAAGGGTATTCTAAAGTTGTAGGGTTTCTACCCAACCTCATGGCAAACACAGGGGAGACAAATGAGTGTATAGCACCTGGATCTATTAAAACACGAGCCTCATAGGAACAGACCAGAAGAATACCTGCCACAACTGCATTTGAAGCCTGAGCATCCTGATAGGTCAGGGTGAAAACCTGAGCTTGACCCCTACCCTGAGTGGCAGAACCCTGATACTGACTTCTACCTCTTGATCTGCCTCCAAATCCACGTCCCCTTTATCCTCAGCCCTATTGGCTACTGAACTGACTGCCTGCCATGCTGGAAGCACCCGGATACAACTGACGAGGAACATTTGCAACAGAACCCTGTGACCCCATCTGTGGCTCGCTGAACACGGGGCATTCCCTAGCAAAGTGACCTGGTTGGCCACACCTGAAGCATACTCCTAAACCCATCATATAAGGTCCGAAATGTCCTCTTCCACACTGTACACAAGGTGCCAAAGAGGATCCTAAACTGCACTTTGTACCTGAGCTGTGACCACTTCTTTGGATCCGTGCCACAGTGCGAACCTCGAGGTTTGTGTCTAAAACCACTCTTCTTGTTCCTACTTCTTCCTCTGTAATTACTCTGGCCACCACTATCTGGAGCACCCATATGGGGAGCACCTGAAGAACCCTCTGCTCTGTTTTTCTTTGCTCTTCCGCTGTCATCCGCAGCATAGCTAATCTCTATCTGTCTGGCTCGATCAACTACCACATCAAACAACTGATCAGATATCATGGCCAGGTTTGCATACCTCCTGTCAAGCCCCTTTAGGAACCTCTTCACCTTCATAGTTTCTGTAGCAACTGCTGTAGGGGCATACCTGCTCAACTCAAGAAATTCTGTAGCATATTCATCTGCAGACCTGCCATTCTGTCTTAAGGCCTCAAAGGCCCACTGCTTTTGATCCCTGAAGCTTTCTGGCACAAACCGATTGATGAACAGTTCCACAAACTGAGTCCACGACAAACCCTCCATCCGAGGTAATATGTAGTCATTCATCCACTGTCTAGGCATAGGCCCCATTACATGCTGCATACACTCTATAAGTCTTTTATTAGTCAACTGTAATTCTATTTCTGCCTGTCTGCAGGAATCCAAAAATCGATATGCATCATCTAACACATCATAAGTACCTGGCACTAACTTCTTGAAATTGATGATCTGTTTGTAAGGTTCCCCTCTTGGTGCGGTGGACTGCTGCTGCTGTGGAGGGTGGACCATATACTGCGCCATCATATCGATGATTCTCTGTAACCCAGCTAGAGTAGCTGCCATGGGGTCCATGGGACCCTGTGCCATGAAAGACTGATCCTGAACTATTAGCAGCTGCTCTTCTACTTGAGCAGCTCTAGGCCTCTTACCCCGCCTCCTCGGGGCAGGCGCCTCATCCTGTGCTAACACCTCGTCAGGCACATCTGGTTCTAGTGCAGTGGCAGCTCTCCTGCTTCTACGCATTTTTCTGAAATTCAGCAGCATTAGCCCACAAAATTCAAAATTACTCATTACACAGCTCTATAGACTCATATTTACACACAATATATGAAGCAGAAACTAGAAGCAAATATGACAATGCAAGACGAATGTGGACCCTATTTTTCCGAATGTGACTCTTAGTAGACTCTTCCCAATACTTTAGACAAACATTCCCTAAGAATCTGGAGCCTAAGCTCTGATACCATATTTGTCACGACCCAACCTATGGGCTGGACCGACACTAGGACCTGGGCCAGCCTAAAGCCCTCGAGGCCCGTAGTAAGCCTAACTATTCATTAACCTAACTCTAAAGCCCATTTGGGCCCAATTTCAAGAAATCAACAGGACAGAGTCTGGCCATAAAATGGACCTTTCAACGGGGAGTTTTTGAATTACCCGACCTGTAAACACAATAAATAATCAATTGGGGAGCTCAGCTCACCCTCCACATACCCATATCATCATAAAAATATATGGGAGCTCAGCTCCCTCATCCAGTCCATCAAACATGCATGAAATATTAAGTTTACAGGTCCAAAATAACAATTTATATTACAGACCCAAATCAAATAAACATTTCTAACACATGCGGAAATTCTAGAAATTTATAGAATTACACCAACATGAATAAATGACCTGTGAGGGAGAAAGTAGGTTAACCTCAAAAATATCCTCCTGTGGCCTGGAAAAATATTGAACAGGAGTGAGCGTTCGACTCAGAGAGTAAAATATCAATTTTAACCATAATCTCTATAACTATCTAAAACTAATGCACCCTGTGGAGTGAAATGCAGCATCAGCAATAAATTCACATCATAACAGCAAAAAGGTTATTTGGAGCACTCACACACCCAGTAATATCAATCATAATATATGGGAGCTGATCCCCTATACAACTCTCTTAAATCCAACCTGGTGCCAGCGAAGAACTCAAGCCGGACTTTTGCTTAATAAACCAAATCGGGGTCTCAGTGAAGAACTCAAGCCGTGACTACCCCCGAAGGATCGAGTCCCAGCGAAGATCTCAAGCCTTGACTACCCGTCCTATCCATAGTCCACACCACATCACACGCACGCCAACGCACGCACACTGCTCCAAATTACCACAACAACATACATGGCACTTTCACAGTTATGAATGCAACATAAATCGTGCCTAGGATTTATCTACATAGATATATGCATATAAGTGATGCATGGGCATGCTTAAACATATAATAATATCGAAATTACAATTAAAATTAATATTTTACTCACAGATTTGACAACGGTCACTGTGGCGGCTGGGCGGAGGAAGAAGGCTGTCCCGGCTCACCTGACAATTACATTACAATTATTTAATATAATTGACTCAATACAAATCAAGAAAAGACCAAATACGTCCTAAGTCGTGCCGAAAATCCGGCAGAGTCTCCCCTATACCTAGGACCTACCCAACCTGCAAAAGGGCTCAAAACACACTTCTATATTCATAACTCATATATCCACAATTCAATCACATCACACAGCCCCTCCTGGGCCCATCAAATCAGTCATCCGTCACAATATGTAAAATTTCAATTTAGTCCTTATAATTGATCATTTTTGCAAAAACTACCCAAACAAGCTCTAAAAATTCTAAAACTTTGCCCCGCGGTCCTTAGTAATATTACTAGGCTATTGCAAAAAGAATCATAATTTTCTGAGCTACCAAGAATATTTTATGAATTTTTTTATCCTATTTAAGCACTAGAAAATTACGAAAAGCAAGGTTCGGGTTTACCTTTGCCAATTTCGACTTCGGCAACGCGCTCGGGATGTCTGACAATGTGGGGGTAGCCAAAACCTCGGTCCAATTCGGAGACTTTTCCGTGCAGTGCATGCGTAGGAAATTCACGCACTGGACAACTGTCGAATTTCCGCGAATTGAGGATACCTACACGAAGCCCACAACACGGGGGTTAGTACATAAATTTTTCAGAATTTTCTAAGCTCATTTAATACTCGAAAAAATACTGCGAAGTTCTGTGGGACCCACCATAAAACGGTGTCGAAAAATTTTGAAATTTATATACCCGCGAAGCTCTCGACGAGTGGAGCGCTCTGGTACTCTCGGTTTTCTCGTGGGGTTCACGGTTTGCGAGAAATCTAGCCCGAAAATCAAAATGGGCTAAAATTTCCCGGGCAAAACTTGGACAAACCGTTCGATGGATTTCGGTGTTCTTGGTGTCTATGGAAAGCTCTCGACGAGTAGATGAGTTTAGACACAAGACCCGGTCCGATTGGTAGCCGGATCGGTCGGATTTTAACCGGGAAGACGAACACTCGCGCGTGCAAGGGAAGGGCGTTCGCGCACGTTTTTCGGCCGTTTGGGGAGGCTGCCAGCCGTGGGGAAGGGGTGGGGCGGCGCCGAGTGGTGAGGTGGCGAGGAGGTGGTGGCCGGGAGGAGAGAGAAAACGGGAGAAAGAGAGAAGGAGGAGGAGACGCGCGCGGAAGAAAATGAAGAAGAGGGAGCCGGTCCGATTCGACCGGTCCGATCCGATCCGGTCCGGTTCGATTCGGAATACAAAATTTTAAATTTTTACCCTGCCTCGGGATCGAAAATGAGGTCCAAAAATTCTGAAAAAAATTCCAGAAAACTCAGAAAAATTCATAGACTCCAAATATATTTTTAGTTTTGTCACGTGGTCTTTAAATAAATTTTTAAAAATCATCAAAGTTTATATTTTAGGAAAATCGAACCCGATTTTTAAAATCCGAAAAAATCTCAAATAATTTCTTAAAATTTAATAAAATTAAAATATCAATAATACTCATAAAATAATAAAATTTAAAATTTTGGGGTGTTACAATTATTATTATTATTATTATTATTATTATTATTATTATTATTATTATTATTATTATTATTATTATAGAGGGTAATATTTGGTAAATAATGTTTTTGCAAAAATGAATTTATAGAAAAAATAATATAAATAATTTTTAAATATTATATTTAATCATAAAATATCTTAATTTTTAAAAATCAAATTATAAAAAATAATAATTTAAATCATAAATATTAAAATAATATTACAAGTAATAATAATAATTATAATAGAAATAAAATAATAATAATTAGTATTTATAAACTAATATAAATAATTTGTAAATATTACATTTAATTACTAAATATTTTAATTTTTTAAAAAATAGTAATTTGAATCATAAATGTTATGATAATATTATAAATAATAATGATAATTAAAAGAAAAATAAAAAATAAATAATAATTAATATAAAGGAGAGTATTTATGATTAATTATGAAATTATAAATTAATAATCAATATTCCTTAAATTAATAGTCATCAATTACTATTATTATTATTATTATTATTATTATTATTATTATTATTATTATTATTATTACCACTAAACGTAACATATGATAAATAATATTTTATATAAATAAATTTATAAAAAAATAATATAAATAATTTTTAAGTATTATATTTAATCATAAAATGTTATAATTTTTTAAAAATTAGATTTTAAATAAAATAATATTTTAATTAATAAATGTTAAAATAGTATTATAAAAAATAATAATAATTAAAAGAAGAATTAAAAATTAAATAATAATTAACATTTACAGAATAATATAAATAATTTATAAATATTATATTTAATTACAAAATTTCTTAAATTTTAAAAAAAATAAATTTAAAAAAAATAATAATTTAAATCATAAATTTTAATTTAATATTTTAAATAATAATGATAATTAAAAGACAAATAAAAAATTAAATAGTAATTAGTATAAAAGAGAATATTTATCGGAAAGTGATACGTAACAAATTTTTTAAGGAAAGTGTTACATGTCATTTTTTTATGAATATATTCCTAATTTATATATATATATATATATATATATAAATAAGAGGATTGTATTTAGAAAATTAAATTATATAATAATTGTATATTACAACTTTCAGAAAATATAGAAAATTAGTTATCAATAAATTTAATTAAAAATTACCAATAAGTATAAATATGATAGATTTAAAATCTTATATTCTTTTGAATTTGTTTTATAAAAATACAGATCACTTCTTTATCAGAAAGTGAAAATACAATATATATATATAAAATCAGTATATGTTTTTATTAGGTAAAATTAATAAATTAGTTCAATTAATCCTTAATTTTTCCTTTCTCTAATTAAATTAAACCTTTCAGGTATTTATAATAATAATAATAATAATAATAATAATAATAATAATAATAATAATAATAATAATAATAATAATAATAGTTATTTATTATAGTATTAAAGTGTAATAATTAAATAATTTCTAACTTAGATATGCATAATTATGAAAATAATAACTTAATCATAATTTAAAAAATTATATAATTAATTAATAAAAATAAAACTTCAAGGGGGCAAGGACAGGTGTGCATATATATATAATTTTTCTAAATAATAATAAAATAATATAATATGATTAACGCTAATATTAGTTTTTTTATTAATTATACTATAAAAAATATCAAAAAAATAATAAAAATTAAATATTAACATAAATTTCTTATTTTTTATTACCATGAAAATAAAATTTTATTTCATTTTTTCATAATTTATTTTATATATATAACATTCAATATATAATTAAAAATATATTTTTATTAAATATGTGTTAAAATAAAATAAAATCAAGATAAATTAAAATTTATTAAATATATAAAAAAGAGAAAGATGACAAATTATTTAACTCTAAGTGATAGGAGGACAAAATATTTAACTCCATGTGATAATTTTTATAGTATAATTTTAAATTATTTTATTAATTTTAAGATATATAATTCTTAAATTTTTATAATTAAAAGAAATAATAAAAATTTAAAAATCTTTAAAAGGGAAATTTATAAATTTTTGAAATATATATGTTGTTTTTAATTAGTTAGCCATAAAAATTATGTTAATAATGGTAATAGTAAAAATATTTAAAAGGAAAGTGTTACATATCATTTCTTGGTAAATACATTCCTACTTTATATATATATATATATATATATATATATATATATATATATATATATATATATATATATATATATATATATATATATATATATATATAAAGAGGATTGTATTTAGAAAATTAAATTATATAATAATTATATATTACAACTTTTAGGAAATATAGCAAAATAGTCATCAATAAATTTAATTAAAAATTATCAATTGGTATAAATATGATAGATTTAAAATTTTACCTCCTCTTGAATTTATTTTATAAAAATATAGACCAATTCTTTATCAGAAAGTAAAAATACAACACATATAAAATCAATATATCTTTTTATTAGGTAAAATTAATAAATTAGTTCAATTAATTCTTAATTTTTTCTTTCTCTAATTAAATTGAACTTTTTAGGTATTTATAATAATAATAATAATAATAATAATAACAACAACAACAACAACAACAACAATAATAGCTATTTATTATAGTATTAAAGTGCAATAATCAAATAATTTGTAACTTATATATGCATGATTAAGAAATTAATAATTTAATCATAATTTAAAAAAAATTATACAATTAATTAATAAAAAATAAAATTTCAAATGGGAGCAGGTGTGCATATATATATATATATATATATATATATATATATATATATATATATATATATATATATATATATATATATATATATATATATATATATATATATATATATATTAGTTCAATTAATTCTTAATTTTTTCTTTCTCTAATTAAATTGAATATTTTAGGTATTTATAATAATAATAATAACTCCGCCTAAGTAGTTTGTGCTTAGATGGTCCTAAACCCGGATAAAGGAGGAGGGTTGCGGTAGGTGACAACCAGCGTAAAAATTTCGTCACACCTTATGATATGGATTCAAATGATATAAACGTTGGGGCGTCCTCTACTAACGACGCGCTACATCGGAGCCCGGGTGTAGTGAGAAATATGCAAGGGTGTAGGACGTTCACCGAAAGCGACGTGCCATGCAAGCGCCCGGGTGTGGTGTTAAGTGAGCAAGGGTTCCCACATCATGGACGGGTGTGGGTAAAGAAGTTAGTCCATAGGACAGATGGTAGAACATATAGTAGAACAGAACACAAGATAGACATAGAAAACAATAGAAGATATCATAGAAGAGACCAATTAGGAAGGAGCAGGTTAGGAGGAGGATCAGGGTTGGTATTTGGAATGTTAGATCACTTACAGGAAAATTAATGGAGCTTGTGGATACTTTGGAAAGGAGAAGGGTGAATATTGCTTGCATTCAGGAGACTAAATGGGTAGGAGAGAAAAGTAAGGAAGTGGGTAATTCAGGGTACAAACTGTGGTTTACCGGAAAGGAGAGAAATAAGAACGGAGTGGGCATAATCATAGACAAGACATTGAAAGACGCAGTAATAGCTGTGAAAAGAGTAGGAGATAGAATTATACTAGTAAAGCTAGTACTAGAAGGAGAAACAATAAATATAGTTAGTGCTTATGCCCCACAAATAGGACTAGACAGTGAGAGTGAACAAAGGTTTTGGGAAGATATGGATGATTTAATACAAAGTATACCGAATGAAGATAATGTTTTCATTTGTGGAGATTTGAATGGACATGTAGGAAGTGATAGACAAGGTTATGAGAATGTTCATGGAGGTTCTGGTTTTGGAAGTCGAAATGAGGAGGGAAAAAGCATCCTGGATTTTGCTGTGGCATACGACCTAATGCTAGCAAATACCTACTTTATAAAAAGAGAGTCACATTTAGTGAATTTCAAAAGTGGGCAATATAGAAGCCAAATCGACTTCCTCTTAACCAAGAAGACAAATAGAGCTTTATGCAAGGATTGCAAGGTCATTCCAGGAGAGGCTTTAACAAGTCAACATCGGTTGGTGGTCTTGGATGTCAAGTTTAGGAACAATTCAAGTAAGGTCAGAAGAAATAGTGTAACTCGAACAAAGTGGTGGGAGTTCAAAGGAGTAAAGCAAGTGAAGTTCAAAAATGAGCTTCTCGAGTCTGAAGTATGGAAGCTGGATATGGAGGCCAATGATATGTGGATACAGATAGCATCAAAGATTAGAGAATAGCTAGAAAAGTACTTGGAGAGTCTAAAGGACATGGACCACCCTCAACAGAGAGATGGTGGTGGAATGAGGAAGTACAAAAGACAGTGAAGAGAAAAAGGGAATGGTATAAGAAATTACCTAAATGTGATAATAATGAGGCATATGACCAGTACAAGGTAGCAAAGAAAGAGGCAAAAAAGGCAGTTAGTCAAGTAAGAGCACAGGCCTTTGAAAAGTTATATGAGAAACTTAGAACTAAAGAAGGGGAGAAAGATATTTATAGATTACCAAGGAGGAGAGAAAGGAAATGTCAAGACCTCAATCAAGTTAGGTGCATTAAGGATAAAGAATGAAAAGTGTTGGTGAAAGATGAGGACATTAAAGGAAGATGAATAAATTATTTTAATGATCTCTTTAATAATAGTCAAAACGGTAATAGCATGAATATAGATTATAGAACAATAGAAAAGAATGTGAATTATACTAGAAAGATTAGATCTTTAGAAATAAAGAAAGCACTTAAGAGAATGAAAGTGGGTAAAGCCTGTGGACCCGATGAAATACCAATTGAAGTGTGAAAGTGTTTGGGAGATATGGGAGTGGCATGGTTAACTAAATTATTTAATAAAATTCTAAACTCAAAGAAAATGCCTGATGAATGGAGGAGAAGTATCTTAGTACCTATTTTTAAAAATAGAGGAAACATACAGAGTTGCTCAAACTATAGGGGAATTAAACTCATGAGCCATACTATGAAGTTGTGGGAGAGAGTTGTGTAGCATCGACTATGTCATGATACTTCTATCTCTCTCAATCAATTTGGTTTCATGCCCGGTCGTTCAACTATGGAAGCGATTTTTCTCATTAGAAGCTTGATGGAGAAATATAGAGGTGTGAAGAAAGATCTACACATGGTTTTTATTGATTTGGAGAAGGAATATGATAGTGTTTCAAGAGATGTCTTATGGAATGTATTAGAACAAAAGAGGGTATCTATTAGGTACATACATGTGTTGAAAGATATATATAAAGGAGCAACTACTATTATGCGCACGGTGGGAGAGGACACAAGAGATTTTTCGATCTCAATTGGATTACACCAAGGATTAGCCATAAGCCCTTACCTTTTTACATTAGTTTTAGATGAATTGACGAAACATATACAAGAGAGTATTCCTTGGTGCATGATGTTTACGGATGATATTGTTCTGATAGATGAGACACGAGAAGGAGTCAATAGAAAGCTAAAGCTTGGGAGAAGTACTCTAGAGTCAAAGGGTTTTAAGTTAAGTAGAATGAAGATAGAATACATGCATAAAACTGGTGATAGGGAAGGAGTTAGTTTGAATGGAGTGGTATTGTCCCAAAGTAATCACTTTAAATATCTAGGCTCAGTCCTTCAAGTAGATAGGGGATGTGAGAAAGATGTTAGTCATAGGATTAAAGCCGAATGGTTGAAGTGGAGACGTGTCACGGGAGTTTTATGTGATCGTAAGATTCCTAATAAGTTGAAAGAAAAATTTTACCGTACAGCTATACGACCGGCTATGTTATATGGTAGTGAGTGTTGGGAACTGAAAGAGTCGTGTGCATCTAAGATAAGAGTTGCAGAGATGAGAATGTTAAGGTGGATGAATGGTCATACTAGACTAGATAAAGTCCGTAATGAGAGTATTAGAGAAAAGGTAGGAGTAGTGCCAATTGAAGATAAGTTGAGAGAAGGGAGATTGAGGTGGTTTGGTCATGTGAAGCGTAGAAATACGGAGGCTCCAGTTAGACAAGTAGAGCACATTAGGTTGGAGGATAGAAAGAAAAAAAGGAGTAGACCTAAATTGACTTGGAGGGGAGTAGTACAACATGACCTAGAAGCATTACACATTTCTGAGGATTTAACCCAAAATCGTTTAGAGTGGAGAAAGCGAATCTATATAGCCGACCCCAAATTTTTTGGATAAAGGCTTAGTTGAGTTGAGTTGAGTTATAATAATAACAATAATAACAACAATAATAATAGCTATTTATTATAGTATTAAAGTGTAATAATTAAATAATTTGTAAATTACATGTGCATAATTAAGAAATTAATAACTTAATCATAATTTAAAAAAATTATACAATTAATTAATAAAAAATAAAACTTCAAGCGGGGCAGGTGTGCGCACATATATATATATATATATATATATATATATATATATATATATATATATATATATATATATATATATATATATATATATATATATATATATAATTTTCCTAAATAATAATAAAACAATATAATATGACTAATACTAATATTAGTTATTTATTAATTATACTATAAAGGATATAAAAAAATAATGAAAATTGAATATTAACATAAATTTCTTATTTTTCATTACTATGAAAATAAAATTTTATTTCATTTTTTTATAATTTATTTTATATATATATATATATATATATATATATATATATATATATATATATATAACATTCAATATATAATTAAAAATATGTTTTTATTAAATATGTGTTAAAACAAAATAAAATCAAGGTAAATTAAAATTTATTAAATATATAAAAAAGAGAGTGAGGATAAATTATTTAACTCTATGTGATAATAGAATAAAATATTTAACTCAATGTGATAATTTTTATAGTATAATTCTAAATTATTTTATTAATTTGAAGATGTATAATTCATAAATTTTTATAATTAAATGAAATAATAAAAAATTTAAGAATCCTTAAATGAAAAATTTATAAATGTTTGAAATATATCTGCTATTTTTAATTAGTTAGTCATAAAAATTATAGTAATAATAGTAATAGTAAAGATATTTAAAAGGAAATTAGAATTAAATAAAAAATAGAATTAAATACTTAATATAAAAAATAATAATTACTTACATTAATTATTATAATTGTAAAATATAATAATTTTTATATAGTAAATGCCACGTGGCAGCACTAAAATTTAGAATGCCACATGATAATAGAAAGAGAAAACCTCCTTATATATATATATATAGTAATATAATTGGTATATATGATAATGCAATAAATTCAATTTAATATTGTCATTTGGCGTAAATGTATTAGTTTTAGAATCTTATGTGGCAATTCATGAGAAAACTTGACTGCTTTAAATGTTGTCACGTGGCATAAATATGAAGGTTTTGGAATCCTACGTGGTAGCACCAGAGGAAAATCTGTCTGCTTTATATAAATGTGGCAAGACAATAAATTTAATTAAATATTACTATTTGGTATATAACAACTTTCAGGAAATATAGAAAAATAATCATTAATAAATATAATTAAAAATTATCAATTGGTATAAATATGATAGATTTAAAATATTACCTCCTCTTGAATTTGTTTTATAAAAATATAAACTACTTTTTTATCAGAAAGTGAAAATGCAACATATATAAAATTAATATATGTTTTCATATGGTAAAATTAATAAATTAATTCAATTAATTTTTAATTTTTTTCTCTAATTAAATTAAACTTTTCATGTATTTATAATAATAATAATAATAATAATAATAATAATAACAATAACAATAATAATAATAATAGTTTTTATTATAGTATTAAAGTGTAATAATTAAATAATTTATAACTTATATATGCATAATTAGAAAATTAATAACTTAAACATAATTTAAAGAAATTGTATAATTAATTAATAAAAAATAAAACTTCAAGTGGGGTATATATATATATAATTTTTCTAAATAATAATAAAACAATATAATATGATTAATACTAATACTAGTTATTTATTAATTATACTATAAAGAATATCAAAAAAATAATGAAAATTAAATATTAACATAAATTTCTTATTTTTCATTATTATGAAAATAAAATTTTATTTCATTTTTTCATAATTTATTATATATATACATAATATTCAATATATAATTAAAAATATATTTTTATTAAATATGTGTTAAAATAAAATAAAATCAAGGTAAATTAAAATTTATTAAATATATAAAAAAGAGAGAGAGGGCAAATTATTTAACTTTATATGATAAGATGATAAAATATTTAATCTCATGTGATAATTTTTATAGTATAATTCTAAATTATTTTATTAATTTCAAGATGCATAATTCTTAAATTTGTATAATTAAATGAAACAATAAAAAATTTAAGAATTCTTAAATGAAAAATTTATAAATTTTTGAAATATATCTGCTACTTTTAATTAATTAGCTATAAAAATTATGATAATAATGGTAATGGTAAATATATTTAAAAGGAAATTATAATTAAATAAAAAATAGAATTAAATACATAATATAAAAAATAATAATTACTTACATTAATTATTATGATCATAAAATATAATAATTTTTATAGAGTAAATACCACGTGTTAACACTAAAATTAGAGTGCCATGTAAGAGAAAACATTTTTGCTTTATATATATATATTAATATAATTAGTATATGTGGCAATGTAATAAATTTAATTTAATATTATCATTTGACATAAATATATTGGTTTTAGAATTTTATGTGACAATATAGATATAAAAGTTTTGAAATCCTACATAACAGCACCAAAGGAAAACCTGTCTACTTTATATATATATATATATATATATATATTTATTTATTTATTTATATTCTTCAACTAATAGAGGCTCCATTGTTGCTTTGGCAAGAGACTCTTCGGTTTGCAAGCATTTCCCAAATGTTATTGATCCTCTTATTGCCCTAGTTCTAGCAAAAATGAGAGGTTTTAAGAAGATTCTGATTGAAGGGGATTCTCTGAATGTCATCAAAGTAGCTCAAGGAAGCTCCAGTTGCCCTATTAGTATTCATGGTGTCTTGCAAGATATCTCCCTTCTTCAAGCAGATTTTGATCTTTGTAGTTTTGTTTATGTCAATAGGATTAGGAACAAAACAACTTATGTTTTAGCTAGGAAATATTTGCTAGGTGATTCCTTTTATTGCAATCCTTTAACCCAAATTAACTTTGTAATTGCTTCCTTGGTCAATTCTTGACCTGCAATGAATTCTTACATTTGGAGAAAATATTTAAAAATTTACAAAAAAAATTTTAAAAACCAAAAAAAAGTAAGAAAAAAAATTGCCAAAAAAATTGCTGACTGTTTATATGAACAATAGCCAAGAAAAAATGCAATTTAAAAAAAAATTATTTAATCATTTTTGGAGTTTAGTTTTCTAAAAAAAATTGTAAAAAAAAAAACATTATCTTGTAATATACCAGAAAACTAGAAGAAAAAAAAACTTATAATAACAGTGTAATAGTTATTATTAAACTAAAAATATTTTCAAAAAGCACCTTGGAAAAAAAAATGCCTAAAAGAAATGGAGTGCAAGATAAAATCGTAGAGAGAGCATTAAGTGGACTGACTCTATTATAAAAAAAATAAATAAATAAACAATTTTTACAAAATTTATAACAAAAAATTAAAAAAATAAAAGAAGGGAAATAAAAAACTAATACTGTTCACAGCAACAATCGCAACCAAGGATTTGGTTTTAGTATATACAAGCTCAAAAGGCCAGTGTGATGCTACAAGTATTTTATATAGATATATATTTATCATATTAATGTAGTTTATAAATAAAAAATACTTATATTATTAACATATTTAATTTTATTTTATAATAATATAAAATATTATTCTTATTACTTATAAATAAAATTATTATTTATAATAATTATTAAAATTATTTAATTAAATCAGTTGAAATAAATTTTAATAATTCACTATACTGCATTTTAATTGTGCATATAACTTTTAATTAAAGATCTATTAATATTAATAATAATTTTTATTATTTACTTGACACAATACATTGAACAAAAATGATTCATCACAAAAATCATTTGTTGGACCTAGGTGTTTTGATGATAATAAACAATTAGTGTGCTATCAACCTACCTTGAAAGTGTTTGCGTTGAGATTGTAGGTCCCAAGTTCAAAATTGAGAAATTACTTTAAATCAAGATTGAAAGAGAGCAAAAAATTGAAGTAAAGATCAAGGAGACACTACAATGTAAAAATTTTTTTTATCTTGTGAATCTTAAATGGTTGGTTATGATGGCTCAAGTCTAGGTTTCTCTAAATTTGTTAATGTCTCTATTTTTAACTTTTTTTTGGCAAAGGGGAGCAAAATGAAATTTTCACTTTTGAGAAATGTAAATTTGTTTTTGAAAGTGTTTTCATTGAAAAATTTATCAAATTAGCTTTCCAATGGTTCAAACGGACCAAAAATCCGAGCTCAAGTCAAAAAGTTACGAGTTTGTGAATTCTAAACTTTTTAGTGTTTCTATTTTTAACTTTTCTTGACCAATGAGAAGTAAAGTGAAATTTTCACTTTTGGGAAATGCAAATTTGTTTTTGAAAGTGTTTTCACTGAAAAATTTATCAAATTAGCATTCCAATAGTTGAAACGGATCAAAAATCCGAGTTCGGATCAAAAAGTTATGAGTTTTTAAAACCTAAGTGCCCTTTTGTCTAGAGAGCACTTTGACAGCTGAAAGTGGGAATTTCGGTAACCGAAGTTCATTCCTTAAATGATAGTTTTTGAGTATTTAAACTCTTTTTGTCTAGAGAGTACTTCGGCAGCAAAAAGTGAGAACTTCGGCAGCCGAAGTTCACTTTTTAAATGGTATTTTTTGGCACTCCAACCTTTGGCAGCCAAAGTAAAGAACTTCGACAGTCGAACCTGGATTTCTAAAACTCGATAAAACAAAGTTTTGGATGGTTGAATGACTATATTTGCATTTAATACACCCTTAACAATCATTTTCTTACCAAAACTATAAATAGAGGACATTTATGACTGGAGGAAGTGAACAACAACAATTTCTTAAGAATTTATTGTGTTCAAAAGATTTTTTTCTTCTTCTCTCTTTAGAACTTGAGCTACCATAATTGACTATTGAGAGCTTGATATTTTGAGCTGTAATTTCTTTGTTCTGAGAGTTAGTTCAAGGTTGTTATGAGCATTCATTGTAACTTGAGTATGATAGAGCAAGGGTTTACTCTTGTGGTGATTGTAAGGGGTTACTCAAAAAAGAATTTTAGTGGAGTTAACTCTCAATGAGGGCCTTAAGGAAAGGATGTAGACTTGGGATAGCCGAACCTCTATAAAATTCCTTGTGTTCTTTCTTTCCTTCCTTTTATTTGTGCTTTTCACTCAAGATTTTTCTTTGCCTTCAAATTTTTTAATTAAAACCTAATTCACCCCCCCCCCCCCTTTCTTGGGTTGCTATAAGGGGCAACAAGTGATATCAGAGCTAAGTCTCCATTTTCTTAAGATTTAACCATCTTAGAACAAAGATCATGGCAACCCTCAACTTACAAGCTTAAGAAAGTCAATCGATAGTAAAACCCCCTTTCTTTGATGGAAATGATTTTCTCTATTGGAAGAATAGGATGTATTACTTTCTCAAATCAGAAGGAGTGGATTTATGGGATATAATTTAAAATGGTCCCTTCATTCCTATGAAAGTAGTAGATGGTGAGCATGTGCCAATGACAAAGGGTGAATGGAGTAAGAATGATAAGTATATGTTTTCTTTGAATATAAGAGCTATGCATATGTTGAGAATTTCTTTAAATGATTTTTATTATGCTGAAATTTCTAAATGCTCAATGCTAAAGATATGTGGGATTCTCTTGATTATATGTATAATTCTAACCATTGTTGTCAAGTTAATGAAGTTGAGAACACAAAAACTATTCCTCTCATCAACAAATGGAGCAAGTGCATAACACTCATGAACAAAGCTTTAAAGAACACTCCATGATTGACATGTGCTTAATTACTTTAGAAGATGATGAAAAAGAATCAATAAGAACAAGAAGCATGGAATGTTCAATATCCATAAGATGTGAAGGTGAAGAGATTGATGATGATGTTGCCAACATATGCTTTATGGGAATGGAAAAAAGCTCCAATGAGGTAACTTTAAATGATGATTTTATTGAATTTTCTTATGATGAACTAGTTAGTGCTCTTAAAGTTATGAATGATGAACTAGAATTAAGTCATAAGAAAAATAAACTTTTGAAAAGTGAGCTTGCTAGTTTGAGGAAGGAGAATGAGACCTCAACTGAGGACAATAAACTTTTAGGTAATGATATGCAAAAATCCTTAGATGAGCTTTCATTAGAGAATGAGAAATTAAAGAATGAAATTGCTGAGTTAAGAACTTCTCTTTCCAAATTTGCTAAAGGAAAGGACAAACTTGATGCAATTTTGGACTCTCAAAGGTCTCTTAGCATCAAGTATGGACTTGGCTATAGCAAATTTGCTCAAGCACCTCCTTCTAAGATCATATTTATTAAAGCATCTAGCTCTAGTGAGCCTAGTCCAAACGCGTCCAATCCTAAGCAATGAACCTAGAAAGACCTCATATCATCAACATGTGCCTAGATAAAATGTAAATAGGACATATAAATCTAGGAGAGTTGCATCTAGGACAAGACCTCATAGAGGACATGCTACTAGGCCTCACAACTATCATCACACTCACCATGCCTCATGCTCACATGCACATAATGAACACAAAAAGAATGGTCATATGAGACCATATGCACACTCTCATACATATAGACCAAGAACTAGAAGGTTCATGTAACCTTTGCATCATCATTCATCTAGGATTCACTTAGTTAAAACCTCTCTTATGTGTTTTCCAAATTCTAATTATTAAGGCATAAATTATTTTTGAAAGGGGGAGTATATTTTAATTAGGCATAAATTATTTTTGAAAGGGGGAATACATTAAGGGAGAGAATTTTTGAAATACACACATTTCATTTATGCTTAATTTTCCTCATCCACTAATTGTTTGTCATCAACAAAAAGGGGGAGATTGTTGGACCTATGGGTCTTAATCCATGTTTTGATGATCATAAACAATTAGTGTGCTACTAATCTACCTTGAAAGTATTTGTGTTGAGATTGTAGGTGTCACACCTTACCCATCTGTAAGGCATAACATGATCCCGTAGAATACCTAATGAACTACCGAACTTCACCTACCGATAACTCATTAAGTACCCTACAAGGGATTTTAAAACAATTTTCTTATTTTTGATAAGTGGTGAGCATTTCTAATAAGTATTTTAAACATGTAATTAAGTTGAAAGCTAGTTGGAAATTTTAGCCCATTTTATTTTTCCGCAAATTTTATAAAAATTTTGACAGAGTTCCCTCTGTATTTTGAGAAAACAGTTCTTCAAATACCTGTAAAAAGCACTTCTAAAAATTTTCTCAACAACTGCTTCAATTTCAAACTCAATCTCAAACAATTTCTCAAACACATTTATCAACTTTCAATTTTAATTCCAGTATCCAATGATCATCAAAATACTAACAATCCATTTCATTCAAATTAAATAAAATAGTTCCATTCATATTTCATTAGAAACAAAACAATTTAAATAGATCATTACAAAATTTACATTAAGAGAATTTCAAATTACAATATATATATTACAACTTTATACAATTTTTTATACAACTGCTCAAGACCCATTTTTGCATGTCCATACATTTATGTGCAATATATACATCAAAAGAAATATTTACAATTAGGGTATAAATTATACCTGAAGATTTTAGGCTGAATGATCCTCAATCTTTAGCAGCTCAGTCTGCTGCTTCTCTAGTCTCTGTATCTACGACAGCAATAAAAGCTATCGCTGAGTACTAGGACTCAGTGGTGCACAACATACTAAAATAATCTTTATGCAAAAATAAAATCACATTTATTCAAAAATTTGACTAAACATGAGCATTAAACACAAAATATGAATTATGAGATTTTAATGCAAACCACGTTCATTTCGAAGTATCAAAACATATTTCATAAAACCCACAGTTAGATCATGCCATTCGAAACAAATAGAATCTCAATAGCCAGAGGCTAAAGAGAAATCACATCACAAGGCTAGCTAGCTCAAATATATGGATATCCATTCACATCCTCTTCTACTGGCACACCTCAACACTTCTCCAGAGAAGGAATCAAAATTCGAAACTAATTACCTCCACTAGTCGTGCTAGTGAGGTGTTCAAATATATGGTCATGACACTGTGGTTTCAAAACTTATTTTAACAATTTGCTAAACATTGTCATTTCAATATACATAATAACTTTCAACAATTTAAATCAAAACATCATAAGAATGCCATAATTCAATATTTCACATTATTCAAAACAGTATGCAAAAGATGATTATAAAAAGTATACATTGTGCACAAACCTCAAGCGAGTCGCCTCTTGGCCTTGACTCGGTTCCTCGGGTTTTTTCCCGGTATTCTTTTCAACCGAAACACACAATTTTACAATGTTTCAGTACTAGAACTTAACATAAATCCAAAATAAATTTAGCTTCACATTTACCTAGTTCTAACGTGTTAAATTCGACGTTCTTGAAATTGTGTTTCGGGTTACTATTCACTGCACTATTCAAGTTAAATAATTAACTTTCTAAGGCTTAATTGGTATGAGAACTCCAACTTCACCCACATACCACATTTTGGTCACTAAACTTGTTGGTTTTGGTTGTTTACTCAAATCCTAAGTCTTTTAGGCAAATTTGGTAAATTTCAGTTTTGAAGTCCTAAGTTGCACTGTTCCATTGGTCACTTTATTGTTGGAATTTGGCAAAACTTTCTTCATAGAAAATGTTCCTTATTGTCTTAAGTGTATTCTCCTTTTTGAATCACCCCAATTGGAGTTTTGTAGCTCAAGTTATAGCCAAAATACAATTACTGTTCACGTGCACTGTTCATGCTGCAATTTAGGTTCTAGCAGATTTTTTATCCAACTTCATTCAATAATTTGATCAAGTTAAGTCCATAATTTGGTCTAATTTCCTTCATACGAAATGTTCTACTATGTCTTAGGTTTCCATCGGTTCAAGAATCGCCTAAATCGGAGTTTTCTAGAGAGAGTTATAGCCATTGGAACTTTACTGTTCAAATGGAAATCTGCAGTTTTGCAGGTTCAGTAACTCAAATTTGCTCAATCATTTGATTAGGTTAATGGCATAATTTGGGTTGGTGTTCTTCATGAAAGTTTTAGATCTATATCTTATCTAATTACTGGTAAAATTTCAGGTCATTTTGACCTTCCTAGCTCGAGTTATGACCAAATGAATAATTATTGTTCATTTGGTCAGTTTGTGCAGTGGCAGACTGCTCTTAACCAACTTTCGTCAATTGGTTCACTAGATTTTAGTCACTTTTTGAGCAGGCTTCCTAAATGAAAATTGTGTCATTTTATGTCTATTTTCATCCCCAATTGGTGGCATATCAATTGGACTTGTAAAATTTCCGTTTTGGTCCTTCAAAGTTGGCTTGGTCATGCTGCCAGCAGCATGACCATTTGCCCTACGAATTTAACTTCCATTCTCACAATTTCCACACATCTCTTTTGGTCATTATTGACCATTTTTCAGTTCACAATTGGTCAAAGATATCATTTATGCATTTCTCCAAAATTTGCCTCAAAACCCTAGGTCTCAAACCCTAACTTTCATATCTTACTCACTTGTTGAATTCTAAATGCATTTTTAGTACTCATACCCTCACTTACACTTAACCACTTCATTATTTGCATCAAAATTACCCATTTCAACATTAATTTGCTGCTGGCCAAAATTCCTAGGGTTCTAGATAGACATGATTTTGCATGTTTTCATGTATTTCTAACCACTTTCATCTTACTTCTATACTTATAATTCAATCAAAATTAAGGAAGAGAGCTTACCTCAAATGGAGCTTTCCAACTTCTTGATTCTTCAAACTTCTTTCAATTTTTCTCTTTCCAATCTTCTTAACAAAACTCAACTACAAGTTTTAATTAAGAAACTTATAAATTTTATGGCTCAAATCTTGGGTTTAAGAAGCTTTTTAGTGAGCTTCAATGGAGGAGGTTAAGAAAATGAGAGAAATGAGAGAGGAGATGAGAGGTGACAGGAAAGGGGAGAAGAAATCATTTTTTTTCTTTTCTTTTTGTTATTATATGTCTTAGGAAGACCATAATTCTAATTAAATAAAATTTTAATTAAATTACTTATGGCATCATGCATGTGTCACCACATGATGTCTTTACCTTTTTAACTTTTTCATTTTTCTTCTTTTTTTTTAATTTATTTTTCTATTAGTTCTTTAATTTAATTCTCGATTCCAAAATTTTCTTTTCTCCGATTTTATTTGACAGTTAGGTCAGGAGTCAGCTCTCGGGGTCAATTGACCAAATTGCCCCTCGCCGGTTCATCCCGGTTTGCAAATAATTCCATATTTCTTTCGGTTCCCTGACCTAATTATTTGACTGATTTAATAGTTCTTTTTCGTGATTTTCTCTTTTCCACTGTGTCCATAAGGGTCCTAAGGACCGCAGCGTCACTTTTTACGATTCGAAATTTGAGTTTAAAATGACTTCGCAGTCATTCCCAAGGAGGTCACCCATCGTTGTGACTCTCGGCTCGTTTAACTTCTTATGTTTTGTTTTTCTTGTTTATACTTAACTAATTGAACATTACTAATTATTTGTGTTTATGGCTTCTCTAATTGTCTTAAGTGTGGTTCTAATCCCTTTAATTATCCGAACCGACACCGATCACCAGAACAGTGAAATCTACTAGGCTATGCAAACAGGATGTTACAATTCTCCCCCCCTTAAAATAAATTTCGTCTCGAAATTTTACCTGGTATCAATCTCTGAAAAGCTGTGGGTGTTGTCTCCTCATGTCCTCTTCTCGTTCCCAAGTAGCCTTCTGGCCTGAATGATGGTTCCACAGCACTTTTACCAATGGTATCTGCTTATTCCGTAGCTGCTTCATCTCATAAGCCAGAATCTCTATGGGTTCTTCTTCATATGTGAGGTCTGGATTTACTTCAATTTCCTCTACTGGTAGTACATGAGATGGGTCTAATCGATACCTCCTCAACATAGACACATGGAAGATATTATGTATCTTTTCCAACTCTGGAGGTAGTGCAACCGATATGCCAAAGGACCCACTCTTTCCAGAACCTCATATGGCCCAATGAAACGAGGACTCAGTTTCCCCTTTCTGCCGAATCTCATAATTCTCTTCCAAGGAGAAACTTTGAGGAAAACTTTCTCACCCACTACATACTCAATATCTCTTCTCTTCAAATCAATGTAGGACTTCTGACGGTCTGATGCAGTCTTAAGTCGACCTCTAATCACCCTAATTTTCTCTTCAGTTTGCTGAACGATTTCGGTTCCAATCATCTTTCTTTCACCCACGTCATCCCAACACAACGGGGTTCTACATTTCCTGGCATACAAAGCTTCATATGGAGGCATCCCAATGCTTGATTGGTAGCTGTTGTTGTAAGCAAACTCAATCAAAGGCAAGTGTGTATCCCAACTACCCTCAAACTCAATCACACAAGCCCGTAGCATATCCTCCAAGATCTGAATTACCCTCTCAGACTGGCCATCTGTCTGTGGGTGGAATGCAGTACTGAAGTTCAATCTAGTTCCTAGGGCTCTCTGAAGACTACCCCAGAATCTAGAAGTGAACCTAGGATCTCTGTCTGACACGATGGATACTGGCACTCCATGCAGTCTCACAATCTCATCGATGTATAACTTGGACAATCTTTCTAAACTGTAGTCCATCCGAACTGGCAGAAAATGAGCAGATTTAGTCAGTCTGTCAACAATGACCCAAACTGCATCATGACTCTTTTGTGTCCTCGAAAGTCCCATCACAAAATCCATTGTTATTCTTTCCCATTTCCATTCTAGTACTGGTAGTGGATGTAACAACCCAGTGGGTACTTGATGCTCTGCCTTCACTTGCTGAGAAGTTAGGCATTTGGATACAAACTCTGCCACATCTCTTTTCATACCCATCCACCAGTAATGCTCCTTTAGCCCTCTATACATTTTTGTGCCACTAGGGTGCATGGCAAAAGGAGACTCATGTGCTTCTTTCAAAATGATCTTCCTCAATTCAACATCATTGGGAACACATATTCTGCTCTGGTGTAGCAGTAGACCGTCATCTCTGATTGAGAATTCTGGTTTCTTGCCCTGTCGGACTTCTTCCATCAACTTCTGATACTTCTGATCATTCTGAGCAGCCATTCTAATCTGATCAATCAACACTGGCTATACATGCCATGTAACTGCTGTCTGCCCATCATTATTAATCTCTAAGCTGGCATGCAGTGACCTTAACTCATGTACCAAAGACAAAGGAATAACTCGTAGACTTGCCATAGTCTTGCGACTTAAGGCATCAGCCACAACATTAGCTTTCCCTGGCTGATAGTCTATCAGACAATCGTAGTCTTTTATCAACTCTAACCATCTCCTCTGTCTCAAATTCAGCTCTTTCTGGGTGCCCAAATACTTCAAACTCTTATGATCTGTGTAGATGTAGCACTTTTCCCCATACAAATAGTGTCTCCAGATCTTAAGAGCAAACACAATAGCTGCAAGCTCCAAATCATGTGTTGGATAGTTCCTCTCATGCGGTTTTAGCTGGCGTGATGCATAGGCAATGACATTTCGATCTTGCATCAATACACAGCCTAACCAATTATGAGAAGCATCACTATATACTGTATATTCTTTACCCGGAGTAGGTAAAGTAAGGACTGGAGCTTCAGTCAAACATCTCTTCAATTCATCAAAACTCTGCTGGCATTTGTCCGTCCACTAAAATTTTACATCTTTTCTAAGCAGCTTGGTCAATGGAGATGCCACCATGGAGAATCCCTTCACAAATCTACTGTAGTATCCAGCTAAACCCAGAAAACTGCGAATTTCTGTGACATTTCTGGGTGGCCTCCAATGAAGGACAGCTTCAATCTTACTTGGATCTACCTTAATGCCCTCTTCTGATACTACATGCCCCAAGAAAGATATTTCCTTCAACCAAAATTCACACTTCGACAATTTGGCATATAGCTGTTTCTCCCTCAAAGTCTATAGTACAATCCGCAGATGTCTATCATGCTCTTCTGCATTCCTCGAATAGACCAATATATCATCTATAAATACCACAACAAACTGGTCGAGGTATGGTCTGAAGATAGTGTTCATCAGATCCATAAAAGCAGCTGGAGCATTAGTTAACCCGAATGGCATAACCAAAAACTCATAATGGCCATAGCGGGTTCTGAAGGCAGTTTTAGGAATACTCTACTCTTGTACTTTCAGCTGATAATAACCTGATCTCAGGTCAATTTTGGAGAACACAGCTGCACCCCTCAACTGATCAAACAAGTCATCAATGCGGGGCAATGGATATCTATTCTTTATTGTCACCTTATTCAACTGCCGATAATCAATGCATAACCGGAGAGTGCCATCCTTCTTCTTTACAAACAATACTGGCGCTCCCCAAGGTGACACACTAGGGCGGATAAAGCCCTTGTCAAGCAATTCTTGCAACTGCACTTTCAACTCTTTCAATTCTGCAGGTGCCATTCTATATGGCGTTATAGAGATTGGTTCCACACTAGACATAACATTAATCTCAAACTGCACCTCTCTTTCTGGAGGTAATCCTGGTAATTCATCAGGAAATACATCCAGAAAATCACATACAGTAGGGATGTCCCTTAGTGCTGGACTCCCCACTTTGGTGTCTATCACATGTGCTAAGTATGCTTCACACCCCTTTCTGATCATTCTTCTGGCTAGTGTAGCCGAAATGATGTTTGATGGCGGTAAATGCCTCTCCCCATGTATTACCACAACACTGTACAAAGGGAGGCCAAAAGTGATTGTCTTCAGTCTACAGTCAATCATAGCGTGATGTCTGGCTAACCAATCCATGCCCAAGATGATATCATACTCTCTGAAGGGCATTTCAATCAAGTCTGACGGGAAAACATGTCCTTGGATCACCAAAGGACAGTCTCTATAAATTCTGTTGACCCGGACCTCTTGTCCTAACGGACTAGTTACTAGCACTTCAAAACCCATTTGCACACATGGAACAGCAAGTGAACTAACTATGCTAGCACTAACATATGAATGAGTTGAACCCGGATCAAACAATACAAATACTTCTTGATCAGAGATAGAGAATATACCAGCTACCACATCAGAAGTCTCAGCCTCTTCTCGCTGTCTCATTGTATAAATTATGGTTGAAGCACTTCCTTGTCCTAACTCACCAACTGTGCCCTGACTGCCTGAAGTAGTGCCTCTACCTCTACCTCTTCCTCTGCCAACTGACTGTGAACCTCTGAGAGCAGGACTCTGAATAGATCCCTCGGCAGTAGTAGGAGCTGGATTATATCTAGGAGCACTAGTACAGTCTCTTGCTAAATGACCCTTGCCTCTGCAGTTAAAGCAGGCTCCAGTGGCCCAATAGCATTCCCCTCCATGAACCTTGCCACAAGTTTCACAGGGGCGGGCAGAATATGAACCCTTGCTCGACTGCTGTCCAGACCTAGGAGGTCTCTGTCCAGAAAATCTGCCTCTACCAAATCTTCCACCTCGACCCCTGCTGGGTCCACTAAACTTCTTCTTTTTCCCAAAAGTCCCACCAGAACTCGACTCTACAGACTTTTCCCCCTTGTCTTTCTCTGATTTCTCAGCTTTCTCTGATTTTTCTTTCACTGGGGTTGCTTCTGATTCTATTCTTTCCAACTCAAGCGCTTGAGACATAAGCTCTGAGAAGTTGCTGTGTCGGAATCCCACAACTTGCATCCTTATGCTGGGCTTCAAACCCGTCTCAAATCTCTTACACCTTGCCTTGCTAGTATTAAGGAGACTCCCAGCATAATGACTTAAGCGAGAGAACTCCCTCTCATACTCTGCCACTGATCTATTGCCTTGTTTTAGACTCAGAAACTCTTGTAACTTCTGATCAACGTATGCATCTGGGATGTATTTCTGTCTGAACTCTCTGATGAAGTCATCCCAGGTCAGCATTGGTGGTTCAGCCAAGCTGTGGGGGATGGTCTTCCACCAATCATACGCATCCCCTTGCAGTAGAGACACAGAGTACTCAAACTTTAGTTCATCTTGGCAGTGCAGCTTCTTAAATACTCTGTCCATTCTTTCAAGCCATTGCTCTGCCTCTAAAGGGTCCACTGTACCCTTGAATTCTACAGCCCCATACTTCAATAACTTGTCATACTGTCTGGCTGGAGGCAATGGTTGTGCCACAGGTGGTTGTGGTGGAGTTTGAACAGGCATACCCCTAGCCATTTGTTGAAACATTGCCACCATCTGCTGTGCAAACTATGTAGGAAACTGCGGCATTTGCGGGGCTGGTGCTACTGACCCATTGACATTCGGTAAAGCTGGGGCTTCCTCTTGTGCCTCAGCTTCAACAGACTGCTCAACTAAGCGATCCCCTTCTTCCATTTCAGGCTGAAGTTAGGGTATCTCCTGAACAAGTAACACATGGAGATTTCCCTCCGTTAGTTCATATTCATGATGTAATGCACTGTATGTAACAATTATGGACATTGAGCAGTTGTACTTAACAAAGAAAAATACAAATTCACAAGTTAAAACATACTTCAAAAATTTGCTCTGATACCACTAAAATATGTCACACCTTACCCCTCTGTAAGGCATAACATGATATCGTAGAATACCTAATGAACTACCGAACTTCACCTACCGATAACTCATTAAGTACCCTACAAGGGATTTTAAAACAATTTTCTTATTTTTGATAAGTGGTGAGCATTTCTAATAAGTATTTTAAACATGTAATTAAGTTGAAAGCTAGTTGGAAATTTTAGCCCATTTTATTTTTTCGCAAATTTTATAAAAATTTTGACAGAGTTCCCTCTGTATTTTGAGAAAACAGTTCTTTAAATACCTGTAAAAAGCACTTCTAAAAATTTTCTCAACAACTGCTTCAATTTCAAACTCAATCTCAAACAATTTCTCAACACATTTATCAACTTTCAATTTCAATTCCAGTATCCAATGATCATCAAAATACTAACAATCCATTTCATTCAAATTAAATAAAATAGTTCCATTCATATTTCATTAGAAACAAAACAATTTAAATAGATCATTACAAAATTTACATTAAGAGAATTTCAAACTACAATATATAAATTACAACTTTATACAATTTTTTATACAACTGCTCAAGACCCATTTTTATATGTCCATACATTTATGTGCAATATATACATCAAAAGAAATATTTACAATTAGGGTATAAATTATACCCGAAGACTTTAGGCTGAATGATCTCAATCTTTAGCATACTCATCTTTGCTCCTCTAGTCTCTCAGATCTGGGACAAGAATAAAGCTATCGCTGAGTACTAGGACTCAGTGGTGCACAACATACTAAAATAATCTTTATGCAAAAATAAAATCACATTTATTCAAAAATTTGACTAATCATGAGCATTAAACAAAAAATATGAATTATGAGATTTTAATGCAAACCACGTTTATTTCGAAGTATCAAAACACATTTCATAAAACCCACAGTTAGATCATGCCATTTGAAACAAATAGAATCTCAATAGCCAGAGGCTAAAGAGAAATCACATCACAAGGCTAGCTAGCTCAAATATATGGATATCCATTCACATCCTCTTCTACTGGCACACCTCAACACTTCTCCAGAGAAGGAATCAAAATTCGAAACTAATTACCTCCACTAGTCGTGCTAGTGAGATGTTCAAATATATGGTCATGACACTGTGGTTTCAAAACTTATTTTAACAATTTGCTAAACATTGTCATTTCAATATACATAATAACTTTCAACAATTTAAATCAAAACATCATAAGAATGCCATAATTCAATATTTCACATCATTCAAAACAATATTTCACATCCTCTTCTACTGGCACACCTCAACACTTCTCCAGAGAAGGAATCAAAATTCGAAACTAATTACCTCCACTAGTCGTGCTAGTGAGATGTTCAAATATATGGTCATGACACTGTGGTTTCAAAACTTATTTTAACAATTTGCTAAACATTGTCATTTCAATATACATAATAACTTTCAACAATTTAAATCAAAACATCATAAGAATGCCATAATTCAATATTTCACATCATTCAAAACAGTATGCAAAAGATGATTATAAAAAGTATACGTTGTGCACAAACCTCAAGCGAGTTGCCTCTTGGCCTTGACTCGGTTCCTCGGGTTTTTTCCCGGTATTCTTTTCAACTGAAACACACAATTTTACAATGTTTCAATACTAGAACTTAACATATATCCAAAATAAATTTAGCTTCACATTTACCTAGTTCTAATGTGTTAAATTCGACGTTCTTGAAATTGTGTTTCGGGTTACTATTCACTGCACTATTCAAGTCAAATAATTGACTTTCTAAGGCTTAATAGGTATGGGAACTCCAACTTCACCCACATACCACATTTTGGTCACTAAACTTTTTGGTTTTGGTTGTTTACTCAAATCCTAAGTCTTTTAGGCAAATTTGGTAAATTTTAGTTTTGGAGTCCTAAGTTGCACTGTTCCATTGGTCACTTTATTGTTGAAATTTGGCAAAACTTTCTTCATAGAAAATGTTCTTTATTGTATTAAGTTTATTCTCCTTTTTGAATCACCCAAATTGGAGTTTTGTAGCTCAAGTTATAGCCAAAATATAATTACTGTTCACATGCATGTTCATGCTGCAATTTAGGTTCTGGCAGATTTTTGATCCAACTTCATTCAATAATTTGATTAAGTTAAGTCCATAATTTGGTCTAATTTCCTTCATACGAAATGTTCTACTATGTGTTAGGTTTCCATCGGTTCAAGAATCTTCTAAATCGGAGTTTTCTAGAGAGAGTTATAGCCATTGGAACTTTACTGTTCAAATGGAAATCTGCAGTTTTGCAGGTTCAGTACCTCAAGTTTGCTCAATCATTTGATTAGGTTAATGGCATAATTTGGGTTATTGTTCTTCATGAAAGTTTTAGATCTATATCTTATCTAATTACTAGTAAAATTTCAGGTCATTTTGACCTTCCTAGCTCGAGTTATGACCAAATGAACAATTACTGTTCATTTGGTCAGTTTGTGCAGTGGCAGACTACTCTTAACCAACTTTCGTCAATTGGTTCACTAGATTTTAGTCACTTTTTGAGCAGGCTTCCTAAATGAAAATTGTGTCATTTTATGTCTATTTTCATCCCCAATTGGTGGCATATCAATTGGACTTGTAAAATTTTCGTTTTGGTCCTTCAAAGTTGGCTTGGTCATGCTGCATTTGCCCTACGAATTTAACTTCCATTCTCACAATTTCCACACATCTCTTTTGGTCTTATTGACCATTTTTCAGTTCACAATTGGTCAAAGATATCATTTATGCATTTCTCCAAAATTTGCCTCAAAACCCTAGGTCTCAAACCCTAACTTTCATATCTTACTCACTTGTTGAATTCTAAATGCATTTTTAGTACTCATACCCTCACTTACACTTAACCACTTCATTATTTGCATCAAAATTACCCATTTCAACATTAATTTGCTGCTGGCCAAAATTCCTAGGGTTCTAGATAGACATGATTTTGCATGTTTTCATGTATTTCTAACCACTTTCATCTTACTTCTATACTTATAATTCAATCAAAATTAAGGAAGAGAGCTTACCTCAAATGGAGCTTTCCAACTTCTTGATTCTTCAAACTTCTTTCAATTTTTCTCTTTCCAATCTTCTTAACAAAACTCAACTACAAGTTTTAATTAAGAAACTTATAAATTTTATGGCTCAAATCTTGGGTTTAAGAAGCTTTTTAGTGAGCTTCAATGGAGGAGGTTAATAAAATGAGAGAAATGAGAGAGGAGATGATAGGTGACGGGAAAGGGGAGAAGAAATCATTTTTTTTTCTTTTCTTTTTGTTATTATATGTCTTAGGAAGACCATAATTCTAATTAAATAAAATTTTAATTAAATTACTTATGGCATCATGCATGTGTCACCACATGATGCCATTACCTTTTTAACTTTTTCATTTTTCTTCTTTTTTTTATTTTTTTTTCTATTAGTTCTTTAATTTAATTCTCGATTCCGAAATTTTCTTTTCTCCGATTTTATTTGACAATTAGGTCAGGAGTCAGCTCTCGGGGTCAATTGACCAAATTGCCCCTCGCCCGGTTCATCCCGGTTTGCAAATAATTCCATATTTCTTTCGGTTCCCTGACCTAATTATTTGACTGACTTAACAGTTCTTTTTCGTGATTTTCTCTTTTCCACTGTGTCCATAAGGGTCCTAAGGACCGCAGAGTCACTTTTTACAGTTCGAAATTTGAGTTTAAAACGACTTCGCAGTCGTTCCCGAGGAGGTCACCCATCGCTATGACTCTCGGCTCGTTTAACTTCTTATGTTTTGTTTTTCTTGTTTATACTTAACTAATTGAACATTACTAATTATTTGTGTTTATGGCTTCTCTAATTGTCTTAAGTGTGGTTCTAATCCCCTTAATTATCCGGACCGACACCGGTCACCGGAACAGTGAAATCTACCAGGCTATGCAAACGGGGTGTTACAGTAGGTCTAAAGTTGAAAATTGAGAAATTGCTTCAAATCAAGATTGAAAAAGAGCAAGAAATTAAAGTAAAGATCAAGGAGACACTACAATGTAAATTTTTCTTTTAGCTTGTAAATCTTAAATGGTTAGTTATGACAGCCCAAATCTAGATTTCTCTAAATTTTTTAGTGTATCTATTTTTAACTTTTTCTTGACTAAGGGGAGTAAAATGAAATTTTCACTTTTGAAAAATGCAATTTTATTTTTGAAAATGTTTTCATTGAAAATTTTATCAAATTAGCTTTTCAACGGTTCAAACGGATTAAAAATCCGAGTTTAAGTCAAAAAGTTATGAGCTTGTGAATTTCTAAACTACTTAGTGTTCTAAACTACTTAGTGTCTCTATTTTTAACTTTTATTGACCAAGGAGGAGTAAAGTGAAATTTTCACTTTTAGGAAATGTAAATTTATTTTTAAAAGTATTTTTATTGAAAATTTTATCAAATTAGCTTTCTAATGATTCAAACAGATCGAAAATCCGAGTTCGGATCAAAAAGTTATTAGTTTTTGAAACTTAAGTGCCATTTTGTCCAAAGAGCACTTCAACAGCCGAAAGTAAGAACTTCGGTAGCCAAAGTTCACTCCTTAAATGATGGTTTTTTAGTGTTTAAACCCTTTTTGACCAAAGAACACAAAGTTCATTTTTTGAATGGTGTTTTTTGGCACTCCAACCTTCGACAACCGAAGTAAAGAACTTCAACAGCCGAACCTGATTTCTGAAATTCCATAAAATAGAGTTTTGGGTGGTTGAATGGTTATATTTGCATTTAATGCACTCTCAACGATCATTTTCTTGCCAAAACTAAAAATAGAGACCATTTATGACTGGAGAAAGTGAACAATAACTATTTCTTGAGAATTTATTGTGTTAAAAAAAAAATTTCTTCTTCTCTCTCTAGACTTGAGCTATCGTAATTGACTATTGAGAGCTTGATATTTTGAGCAATAATTTCTTTATTCAGAGAGTTAGTTCAATATTGTTATGAGCATTTATTGTAATTTGAGTGTGATAGAGCATTAAATTGCTCTTAAGTATAAAGGTATTTGTAAAAGAGCAAGGGGTTTATTCTTCACTCAAAGAAGAATATTAGTGGAGTTAACTCTCAAGGAGGACCTTGAGGAGAAGACGTAGGTTTAGAATAGTCGAACCTTTATAAAATTCCTTATGTTCTTTCCTTTCTTCCTTTTCTTTGTGCTCTTCACTCAAAATTTCTCTTAGCCTTCAAATTTTTTAATTAACACCCAATTTACCCCCCTCTTGGGTTACTATAAGGGACAACACAATTTAATTATAAAGTCTACTATAAAATAAGATAACAGTAATACTTATTAAAAAAAATAAATTAATTACCCATCTAAAAAAAGTCTAATATTATTTTTATGGTAATAGATTTAATATATAAAAATAATATATATATATATATATATATATATATATATATATATATATATATATATATATATATATATATATTATTTTAAAATATTTTTAATTATTAAAAATTAAATTAAATATATTATAAATTAAAAATTTAAAAATAAAATAAATTTAATTATTTATTACTTGTAAATTAAATTTACATATTTAATGAATTAGAAACTTTAGAGTTGTTAGGAAAAGTTTATAGATATTTTTTTAATATTTTTAAATAAAAATAGAAGAAGAAGAAGGCTATAGAAAACGTAAAACAAATTGTTTTACATATAATTAAGAATTCTTAAATTCAGTTTATATATATATATTCTTGCTGACTGATAAATTTTTAGAGAAAATTATTTTTTTTTTATGTTTAAATGAAATTAACTATTTAATCTATGTATTTTAAATTATATTTTAAAAAATATATTATTTAGTCTCTGTATTTTACTTCTGTTAAAATATTTAGTCCTTTCAAATTCTATTAAATTTTTTTTAATCAATACTTGTTAAATTATTATTTAATCCCTTTATTTTAGTTTTAATTACTTATAGATTTAGGAAATTGATTAACCTTTTTAGGTATATTATTTGTCATAATTTCTATTGATAGATGAAAAATATAGAGAGAATGAGGGGAAGAAAGATTGTGGATATAGAGTGGAAGAAATATAAAGAGAGAGAAATAAGAGAAAAAGAGTCAATATAATTTGAATATAAAAAATAATAAAAATGACTAAAAAGTTAATAAAATTAAATTATATAACCTAATTAATATATTTTAAAAAATATAGAAATTAATTAATTAATTTTATTAAAATAAATAAATTAAATAATAATTTAACTTGTATTAAATTTTTTTATGAATAAAAATTTTTAATAGAGAAATTAAATAATTTAATAAAAAAATATAAAAATTAAATAATATATTTTTTAAAATATAATAATTAAATAATATTTTTTTTCTAAATTTTTTTATCATCCGTCAAATGTGGATCACGGCGAGCTCATAGATTTTGACCCAGTACATAAAAAATCATATTGGCGGCTAAGAAACAAGTGTGACTGTAGAATATTATATTATTCTTTTCTCCTCACTAGGAAAAGCAAATCCAATCATGAGCAAGAACTAAGAACACCTCTGAGATGAGAGGAAGAAAGGCTGTGAGTGCAGAGAGAAGAAACAGAGAGAAAGAGTTAATATAATTTGAATATAAAAAAAATAATAAAAATAATTAAAAAATTAATAAAATTAAATTATATAAATTAATTAATATATTTTAAAAAATTATAAAAATCGATTGATTAATTTTATTAAAATAAATAAATAAATTAAATAATAATTTAACTTGATGAATAAAAAATTTTAATGAAAAAATTAAAAAATTTAATAAAAATATAAAAATTAAATAATATATTTTTTAAAATATGATAATTAAATAATTAATTTTATTAAAATATAAAAATTAAAATTTTTTTTTTCTAAATATTTTTTATCATCCGTCAAATGCGGATCACAGCGAGCTCATAGATTTTGACCTAGTACGTAAAAAATCATACTGGCGGCTAAGAAACAAGTGTGACTGTAGAATATTATATTATTCTTCTCCTCACTTGGAAAAGCAACTCCAATCATAACAATTGCAATAATATTTTATTTGGAAAAAGTTGAAATTTCCAACAAGGTGATGGTGGATGATTTGAAAGTTGAAATTTCCAACAAATGGACCCTTTCAATACCGCATATAAAATGGCAACTGATCAGGAAATCTTTCCAGGGTAGAGAAGTTAAAATTAACCCAATTAACCTCTTCACTTCTTCTCTGTAAACATGGGATCTCTATCTTTCTCACCTTCAAAGATGGGAGTACTTGCTTTGTCCCCAACAAAGGTGGGAGCTCCAGCTTCCACCGTGTCTGTCCATTTTAATCCTCCTTCTGTTCCTGTTCGCATGAAAATTTATTGCCAGAAAACTGAAGCTACTGCTGAGAGCTTACCTAAAAGACTGCCTCCAGGGCCTGTCAAACTGCCTATTATTGGAAACCTGCTCAACTTGGCAGGTGCACAGCCACATCATGCTCTTGCAGAACTAGCCAGGGAATATGGACCCCTCATGCACCTGCAACTGGGTGAAATTTCTGCAGTTGTTGTATCAAACCCAAGAATGGCTCAAGAGGTGATGAAGACACATGATCTTATCTTTGCACAGAGGCCAGAACTTCTTGCATCTAAAATCGTAACATATGGTGGTCAAGACATTGCTTTCTCTCCACTAGGTGAATACTGGAAGCAGATGAAAAGAATTAGCTTGACAGAACTCTTAGGGCCTAAGAGGGTTGCATCATTCTCTTCTATTCGCGAAGTTGAGGTCTCAAAACTCATTGACTACGTTCAGATGTCTGCAGGGAAAGTAATCAATTTCAGCGAAAAAATTTTCCAGCTGACTAATGACATAACCTGCAAAGCAGCATTTGGAGACGAATGCAAAGATCAGGAAGCAGTCATAGCCCTGACCAAGGAAGCAACAACATTGGCAGGAGGTTTTGGTATAGCTGATGTATACCCTTCTATAGAGTTCCTTCACGTAATCAGTGGGGTCAAAGGCAAATTAGAGAAACTTCGAGACGAACTGGGCAGGGTCTTCGGTAATATCATAGATGAACACAAGAAGAAATTGATGAACAAAAGTAGCAGTGAACTTGAATCAGAGAAAGAAGACCTTGTTGATGTTCTCCTAAAGCTTCAAGGAAGTGGCAGACTTCAGTGTCCTGTCACATCCAACAGCCTCAAAGCTGTCATTTTGGTTAGTGCTTGTTTTTAGTGTCATGGTCATGTATATATATATATATATATATATATATATATATATATATATATATATATATATATATATATATAAATGTTTGAAATTAACTTGTGGAAAATCTCTTGCAATTTATACAGGATTTGTTCATTGCTGGAACAGACACTTCTTCAACAACTGTAGAATGGGCTATGTCAGAAATGATGAAAAATCCAAGAATTCTGAAGAAAGCACAGGATGAAGTTAGGCAAGCTTTTAAGGGGAAGAAAACAATCCGTGAAGCTGACGTTCAGCAATTGAAGTACTTACCATTAGTACTAAAAGAAACTCTAAGGCTTCATCCTCCAGCACCCTTGTTACTTCCAAGAGAAAGCACAGAAAGATGTATTATTGATGGGTATGAATTGCCTGTGAAAACCAAGATCATTGTCAATGCCTGGGCAATAGGGAGAGATCCAGAGACTTGGCCTGAAGCTGACACTTTTAAACCAGAAAGATTCATCAACAGTTCAGTGGATTTTAAAGGGATGGATTTTGAGTTTATCCCATTTGGAGCTGGAAGAAGAATTTGTCCAGGCATAGCATTTGGTCTGGCAAATATGGAGCTTCCTCTGGCAAGGCTACTTTACCATTTTGATTGGAAATTGCCAAATGGAATCACACCAGAAAATTTAGACATGACAGAAGCCTTTGGAGCCACAGTTGGAAGAAAGAATGGTTTGCAGCTGATTCCCATTCCTCACAATACCTCAAAGGATGAATCTAGCCAAAACTTGGAGGCCATAGAAGTTCTCAGTTAAAGGATCCAGAAAAATTTTCAATTCCCTTACAACTTCCTTCACTTGATTGTATACATAATGTATGTATTTGAAACTTGCGAGGCGGCAAATCTACATTGTTTAACTAATTAATTGTTATATTACTTGGAAATAAATATTATTTTCACTTCATTTCTATTTTAATTTGAAAAGCAATTGAAAAGTAGGATCAACTTGGATATTGCAATGCAATTGAATCTCAACAAAATCCTCCCTTAATTAGTTAATTGTTAATTTATTAATTTGTAAACTATTTGGCCAAAAAGCCTATATTAAGCTCTTTAAATTATTAATTAAACACATCAATCAGTAGACGCTGGCCAGCAATGACTAACATTTCTTATACCAACTTAGATATTAGAATTGATATTTTCATCAAAAGCATATGCATTATTTTTGACAAACTAAAGCAGGCATTGATAAACAAAACAATTCTTAGTTAATTAAAGAGAAAATAAGTGGCAATTACCTTGGAAAGCCACCACAATATTTTATTGTAGTATTCTTAGAAGTCAAGTTTGCCAACTTAATATTTCCATTTTCCATGCTCAAACCAATACTTTTTTTTTGGAGTTTGAATATTTGCCCATAAATATATTTATTTATTGGGTTTTATTTGACTTGTCCACTGCTCTTCCTTGTAGGTATCAAAATAAAATAAAATAAAATAATTACATTATTAGCAGTAGTGGACAAAATTAAGGGTAATTGTTATCATCACGTCTTGACTTTAAAGGCTCATACTTTTGTTTTTCATTTTTATTTTATTACTATAAAATTTTATCACTTTGAAAATTTTACACTAAAATCACTATTAAAAAATAAAATAAAAAAATAATTATCACATTTTTTTTTACCATAATTTCTTCTTACAAATCAGATTCCTTTTCCCTTATTCTTAACATATGCGTTCACATATATTTTCTCTTTTCTACGTAATATTTTTCTCTTTTATTTTATTTTTTAACATATAATTATATTGTGTAAGCATCTTATTAAAAATTTAATTAGATTATGATGAGAAAGATTGTAGTATAATATTTTTAAAATTTAAAAGTTTTGTTGTAATAAAATAATAATAAAAGATGCGAGTGAAATTCTTCTCAAAATTAAGAGATAACCAATAAAAATTATATCAAAATTAAATAAGCCTAAATGATTTAAAAAAAAAAAGTGACGTTAAAAATGAAGAGAAGTCAAGTTAAAAGGCGGTCTGCTTTGGCGCCTGATTGACTCCTCCGAGTGACCGTTCCAATTTTCAACATTGGTGCCTATTTTAAACAAACAGAGAATTCCAACAACATATTCCAATCAGAGCTTTCCAAAAAACAAATGAGTTCTTCCGAAAATAACTTTTTTTCTATTTAAAATTACCGCATAAGCTTACTTTTAAATTTTTTTTGGAAAAAAAAATTTAATGTATTCATAATGTATATACACATGTGCTGCAGCTGATTCCACATAAGCATGCGAATATATTGCATCATAAAATATGAATCAAAATCAATTCTATAATATTTTTAAATATTGTATTTTAATATATACATATATATAAAGTAAATATATCACTTAATATTTATATTTATCAAAATTATATAATAATTTAAAAAAATACAAAAAAATATAAAATTGAGTTTAGTTTTGATTCCTTTATTTAGTATTCAATATAATTTGGTACAATATAATTCTTAATTTAGTTATTAATAAAAAATAAAATTATATCAAAATATTGAAATAAATTTAATCTAGTACAATTTGATTATTACAATATTAATTTTTTTCCATTATATATTTTTAAATATTAATATTAAATTTTCATTTATTTTGTAAAAAATAACTTATATATGAAAAAAAATTTTCATGCAAATTATTTTTTTAATTTTTATGAAAATATTTTTCATTATTTGATTGCAATTTAATTGCAATGACTCATGTTTTGTATTTATATTTTTATATTTTAATAAGATTGTTAAAATATAAAAAAAATAAGATTATTAAAATTTAAAAAATGACTTTCTCCCTTGAAAAAGTAAAGTTTTTTTTTTGAAAATTGCTTAATTTTTTTATTAAAAAAATATTTTTTTATTAGTCAATTTTTATGAATATCTCAAACTGTTAAAAAATATAGAAAATATTTTTTTAATTTTTTCTATAAAATAAATAGAGTCTAATTATCAATTGGATTTGAATTAATCATAAAACCTAAATATATTAGCAATGTCATATTACAATAAACATGAATCGAATTTTAATTAACATGTTATTCACATGTTATAGATTTTAAACTTGTGTTTTAAAATAGTACTAAAAATGGCACCTAGCTAGCAATGGAGGTTGAGATTTTTGACCAGCATGTGCCTAACAAAATTATGCAATATTCTTCCAAATAAATTATATATTTGTAATATTGATTAGTTTTAGAGAATAAAGAAGAACCGAAGACACGCGATGAGAGAGAGCCGTGCAAAATGGAGTCATTCTATTTATGCTGCATTTTTCTGTTTTTCTTTTATTAATAATTAAAAAAAAATTTGACGTTGAAAATGCCATTTAAGCGGCGTTTTCAATGTTTACTAAGACGATAGGATGTGTTAAATTTTGTGCTAAAAAAGTCTCTTTTTTTTTCTATAATTTATTAAAGTAACAATTGAAGGTAAGACTTACATATTGGAAATTTTAAAATTTTTTATTTAGCCTAAGTTATATGTATCTCATGCTATTACCATTTTACACGCAAGCTGTTATAAAAAAACACAAGTTACATCTCATGTAACTAGAAACAAGTCCTCAATCTCATTTTGCATCTCAGGAAACAAAAGCCTAAAGCTCTTAAAGTGAATTTTAGGGACTTTACCTAAGAAGATGCAGAATCATAATTTAACACTTTTTATGGGTAGTCAAGCCTCTAAATGTCGGCTCTCAAATCCGTTCACACGAACTTCATAGTCAATATGATTCAATATTTGAACCTTTCTTCTCTTGTAGAGCTTCTCCCTTGCGTCGACCAAGCAAGCTCAAAGGGGTTTATGGTTCTTTTGTTTTCATTAGGTAATCGAAGAAACAATTTCCTCAATTTGCTAACTTAAGAATAACAACTTCAAATGTCTCTTGAGTGGCTTAGAAAAGGAAAAAGCTTTTGGCTATGGAGGTTAAGAGAAAACTTGAGGAAGAATATGAGGAATTTTGGTAGCTTTTATGCTTTAGGGATATGGGATCCCTAAATTGAAGAGGAAATCTCTAACTTTTAGAGATTTCCAATCCTTAAAGCAAGTGATTGAAAATGAATCTTTTCTTTTGTGGAGACAAAGTTGTCCCTTATCAAAAAAGCTTTTACTTTTGTTTCCTTTCCATCAATTGATATATCATCTTCTTATGATGACATATGACATCACATGTCACCTCATGTCAACTCATATTAATATATGTTAAGAGATATTAAAAACTCACTCACATCTTTTTTCTCTCAATGACATATCACATGCAACATTTATCTGGGTTTAGCATGTCCCATGCCTCCTTGTAAGCCCCACACAACACTTGCACTGGGCTGCGACATGCCTAGGCTACATCCTATATAACTTTCAATCGACTTTGTATTTTCTTCCTTTTTTACCCATTTCTTTAAATCTAGTTTCAAGTCATGCTATAAACTTTTGTAATTTTATTGCAAAACTAAATTCATTAATTTAATTAATTAATTAATTAAATCATTTAATTAATTAAATCATTTAATTAATTAATTAAATTATTTAAATCTTGATCTCTTAGTTCTTGTCTGTGTGTGACTTCTTAAGTTCATAAGCAATGAGAATGACATTAACTTTTTAATATCATTGGAACTATTTCATATCTACATTGTAATTCCCAATTAACTCTTCATTCTCATAAATCATTATTGACATTTAACATAGTGTATCATCATTTCCCAGCTAGTGATGAAATAATCATCTCTTTACTTAGAATCTTAATCATACATAACATGAATCATGCATAACATGCACTAAGGTTTCTACGTTACAAAGTTTCGATTCTAGTTAGGGTCATGGTTCATGTCAAATTCTAACCGCTTTGAATCATATTTCCTTATCCAAATTCAATTCTTGATTAATGAGACTTTCCTATCAAAAACTCTTTTTTTATTAAGTTTATCAATCCTAGCCAGGAACTTTGTTCATCCAGAATAATTTAGATAGCATAGGACTTTATCCTTATTTACTTAGAGTAACGGATATTATCTTGACTAAATATCTATCTCTATATACAACTAGTTGGAGCCAACACACACCCGTATACCCTTACATAGTACAAGTATGTTTATCAAACTCAAACCACCTATATATGAGATAGCTGTGTTCTCTCAGGTTAAGAGACTATATATACTATTATGATCTAGATGACAATATATTGACAAGAATAAACTCCATGTATATGTCTTATTTAAGCCACTGATTTAGCCTATTTATCTTATAAGTGCTTACTATATTTGTCCCAATATCATAATGTCAGCAATTGACAAGGCAAATGCAACTAGATCTGCATATGCACATCTCTAGGGGGTCTGATCTGTCTTCTTTCCCTACCAGTTGTAATGCCATGTAGTTGTTATTGTTGTTGCTCATGTGCATCCTTTTATTGATCAGGATTTTACACATCATCCTCTAAATCACTGAACTGAACTGTTAAAGTATCAACCTTAAGCTCCACTTGTTCTCTGATATTGTGATATGATTTTGCTATTAACTTCTCCTTCTAACTATCTAATGAAGCAAACTCATTAAATGTCACATCCCTAGTGATAATTAATCCTAGAGGCTTCGGATCATTACATCATAACCTGTAGCCTTTCACTCCAGATGCATACCATAGAAATATGCATTTTCTTACCCTCGACTTAAGTTTACCATCCCTCATATTAGCATAAGTAGGGCAACTAAATACTCCCAACTGAGAGTAATCAGCAAGTGAATTGGACCAAATCTCAAAAGGAGTTTTGTTCTCAATAGTTGTAGATGGAGATCTATTAAACAAGAAACAAGTTGTATTATTACTTCAGCTCAGAAATCTTATCCAAATCCTGAATGTCAGAGCATGCTTTGTGCTTTGTCACAGGCATTCTGTTCATGCATTCTGCAATACTATTCTATTGTGGTGTCTTTGTACAAATGCGGTGTCTCACTATACCTTCATTGCTACAGAAATACATTGAACTCACGATTGCAAAATTCTATCTCGTTATCAGTTCTAAGACACTTGACCTTTTTTTCTGTATACTTCTCAATCATCGTCTTCCACTTTATAAAGGTTAAAAATGCCTCATCTTTTATTTTCAAGAAATATTCCCAAACCATTCGAAAGTAATCATCGATCAAACTTATGAAGTACTTGGCATCGCTCTTAGAAAGGATTCTACTAGGACCCCATAGATCTGAATGGATATAATCCACAGTACCTTTGGTCTTGTGCATTACCTTTTCCTTGAATTTTACCCTAGTCAGTTTGCCAAACACACAGTGTTCACAAAAGTCTGCAGATTATGTTTTCAGCCTTTCCAACAAATCTTCCTTGCTATTTAACATAGATAACCCTCTTTCACTTATATAACCAAGACGCAGATGCCACAATTAAGTTTAATTTTGATTATTACTTTTGGATGCTACTATAACTTCCCTTATAACTGTACTACCCTAAAGAATATACGATCCTGAAACCAAACTGCTATTTATTAGTACCATAGAGCCCTTGCACATTTTGAGAACACCATTCTCTGCATGGTATCTAAATCCATGAGAGTCAAATGTCTTAAGAGAAATCAAGTTCCTTTTCAATCCTAGAACATGCCAACACTCCATAGTTCTGACAATGCCATCAAACATCCTCAATCTGATATTACCAATTCCTTTCGTAGGTAATGCACAATTATTGCCCAAAAACTCCTTACCACTTATCTATTTGTAAGTGACAAACCAGCTTTTGTATGGATACATGTTATAAATAGCATCAGTATCAAGAATCTAAGAATTTTTTCCATTATTTGAACTCATAGATAAAATTTTCCCAGTACTATCATCACCATCGGAATTGCTAAACCTGACAACTATAGTTGCAGAACTTTTTAGTTACCTTTCCTTTTTATTTTTCAACTTGAGACAATCTCTCCTGTGGTGGCCTTGCTCTTTGCACTCAAAATAGTTAGCCTTTTTTATTCTTAACTTAGATCTCACCTTAGATTTTGTATTCTTCCCCTACTCACCAAATCTCCGCCCTCAGCTCTTTCTCTATTATCTGGAAAATTCTTTTTCAACTCCTTTGATTTTAGAGAATTACTAATATCATTTAGTGAAATACTATTTTTTTCATACAACAGAGTATCAATGAAATTCTCATAGAAGGGTGGCAAAAAACATAACACAATAAAGGCCTGATCCTCACTATTAATATCAATATCAATATCAATATTCTTTAGGTCCATAATAATTGAATTCAATTCATCTAGATGTTCTTTAATGGGTGTACCTTCACTCATTCTCAAATTGTATAGCTTTTTCTTTAGATAAAGACGGTTGATCAATGATTTCGTAGAATAGAACTCCTCCAATTTCTTTGATGTTGCGAACGCTGAGTTTTCACTAGCAATCTCGCATAGGACATTATCAGTGACGCTCATGAAAATCTCAATCAAAGCTCTCTCCTTCAAATTAGCCTTTTCTGCCTCCTTTGCACCCTTTGGAAAGTTGTCATCAATTACCTTCCATAGATCTTATAGGATCAAGAAAGATTTGATTTTAATCTTCCACAAACTGAAACTCGATTGACCATCAAACTTATCCACCTCATACTTTATTGAAGACGATACCATCTATTAACCCTAAATTGCACGCTCAAAGCTCTTATATCGATTTGTTATAGAAGGCACGTAAATCTAAGGCACACACATAATTGCACAATCACATAGTATAAGAAAAGAGAGGAAAAATAATGTAGGATTTACATGGTTCGGCCGTAAAGTCTACGTCCATGGGCAAGAAGAGAAAAAGTTCTACTATGATAAAAAGAACAAGATACAATCACTCTGAACTCTTAAATCTTAATCCCAGTGTATTTTCTTAGTATCTCATAACTCTACCACAAAGGAAAGAATATTATAATATTTATACTGGTCCATACAGTAAGGATGTTGCCCTTACTTTTTATCCCAATTGGGTCATAATGTAAAACTTTTGAGTCGAGTCACAATTTAGGTCCATAAAGACATCTAAAAATCAAGCCACAAAAAATTAATAAGAATGTTGTTACTTGGACATCTTTAGCTATTGCATATGCACAGAATGGGCTACATGATGAAGCTATTATGTTGGTCAGAGAAACGACACATTTGGGACTCAAGTCAAATTATGTGACTTACAATAGCCTACTAAGTTCATTATTGTATCATTTGACATGTTATGGAGTCAAATGTGTATATAGCAGCAACTCTCCTCACCGTGTACTCAAACTGTAGCAACAACGTTAAGGATTTTAAGAAGGTATGTTTAGGTGTCACAACACATGACCACATGTCATGGAATGCGGTCATTGTTGGTTTATCCAGTTTAGGATATGGTGAGGATACTCTCAATAATTTCTTTAAAATGAGGTAGGCTGTCATTATTGTGGACTTCTACACATTTACAAGTATGCTAGGAGCAGTAAAGGGTATTTTAGCCCATGAAGAGGGAAGAAAAATGCATATACTCTTATTGTGAAGGTAGGGTTCAATCAAAATTTATGTATTCAAAATGGACTTGTTTCCATGTATGCAAGTTGTGGTGCTATCAATGATTCAAAGAGGAAGTTTTTGTTGATGAAGGACTGTGATGCGATCGCTTGGAATGCACTTCTAACAAGATGTGCTCACTATGGATATGGGAAGGAGCTTGTAGAATTGTTTGAACAGTTCAAAAAAAAAAAAATGGATCAAACCTAATAGCACCATTTTCTCTCTCAATTACTATAATAAAATTAATTAATTTTTCACTTACTCTCTTAGCTATGTATGTGAAACAAGTGCCTCATTTTTGACAAGAGAATGACTAATTTGGCCTTAAAATAGAAATTAGAGGCTACTTCGAGCGAGAACTTAAATTTAAACTTATTTGACCCTTGCCTCAAAAGTTAGGGGCGAATTTAACCTTTTTCCTCTCACACATGCACATGGACACATACACATATATATAGGGGGGAAGGGAACGTTGGCTTTGCCAAAAATGACATTCATTCTTCAAATTAATTACAATTATATTTTTATTATTTAAATTAATTTTAATATTTGTGTAAATTTAAAATTCTCAAGGCTAATCAATTTTATTTAAAACTAATATATATATATATATATATATAAACTCTTTTCAAAATTAAATTAAATTAAGAATTTTAAATTTATATAAACTCTAAAATTAAATTAAATAATAAATACTATGAATAATGAAGTGTAATATATATATATATACATAAAATACATTTATACCTTTTTTAAGTGAATATTAAATTTTCCATTTCTCTTTTCAAAAATCATATATACTAAAAAAAATTGAGAAAAAATTTAAATCATTTACGATATTACAAAATACAAATAAACTAAAAATTAAAAAACAAGCTAAAAAATAAAAAAAAAAACAATTAAATAGTTTCCAACAGAATTCTACCTTAACATAATAAATAATATTGATATATTTTAAAATATAAAATTATTAATATAAGAAAAAAAATATTATGACTTTTTAATAAACACATCAAATTAAAAAAGTAATAATTTAGGGATAATTTTTTTCTTTTGATTTTTCATAATTTTTTAATATTTTTTTAAAGAATTCTATCAATATATTTCTTAAATTATTTATAATATCACAAAAATACAGATAAACTAAAAATTTTAAGAAAACAGTTAAAAGAATTAAAAAAACTAAATAGAAATTATTTTCTAAAAGAATTGTACCTTGACTTAATAAACAATATAAACATATTTTTAAACATAAAATATTAATATAAGAGAACCAATATTATATGACTTTTTTTTATAAACACATCAAATTAAAAAAATTAAAAACTTCTTTGGAGATAATTTTTTTTTCTTTTGATCTTTTCATAATTTTTTAATATAACTTAAACTAAATAGAATCTTATTAATATACATGAAAAATATAATAATATTAAATTAATATAGTAAAAATAAATACAATCATAAAAATTTAAATGAATGATTTTAGTGCATTGTTTTTGTCATTTTAAAATTACAAAAATAAATTAATAAAATGTTCATATTTCAATTTTTTTTATTTATACTGTGTTTGGGTAATTTCAATAAAAGAAGTATTAATTAGAATTGTATTTGGATTTTCAATTTCTTATATTTTGATGGCTTATAATGGTAAATTCAATTGACTAATTGGTTTAATATGTACTTGAAAGATTGAAATTCATTTAATTATTTTAAATTAATTTAAATATCATAGAGAAGATAGTATATCTTAAAGTTTTGAAAAAATATATTTAATAAGAGAATAGACTAAAAATAAACATATTACATAAACTAATTGAAAATACTTATTTAAGATGAAAAAGAGATTATATTCTTTTAATTTTAACAATTTTTTCATAATTTTAAAAATTTATATTAAACATCTCAATTTGATTCATTTAAACTTAATTTAATAAAATAATAATTAAAGAAACATTTTCTTAACAATACTTTTATTTTTTTAATAAAATAATATTTAAATATGAAAAATATAATTTTAAGGTTGAATTGAAGAGATGTGAGAGAAAGAGAATAATTCATAAAAGGAAAAAGAAATAAGAAAAAAGTTAATGAGAGTGGAAAAAGTTTTTAATTTAAATTAATAAAATAAGAATACATTATTATAATTTAATCATTTGATTAAATGAATAAAATTGATAAAAATTTTAAAAATTTAATAAAAATATTAAAATTAAATAAATAAAAAATAATTATATAAAATAAATAAATTTTAATTTTATTTAAATTACAAATATGTGTAAGCGTAGATTAGAATTTCCCAGATAGGGCTTAAAAGCTCTGCGGTTGGATATTCTCTGTACTCCGACAGAGTGACAGCGCATGCGGGCATGATTTTTCCATTAGTGATGCCGCGCCTTGAAAATTTGAATTCAGACAGCGCCAGTGCTACGAGTCCTTACCAATTCAAAAACTCCTTCTAATATCATCTTCAATACCTCATATTTCTCTCTGTTTCAAAAACCTCTAATTTCAATTCGAATAAATCTTTAATGGCCTCTCGCTATAACTCCTTCGATTCAACATCCTCAACAACCTCTTCCCATTTCTCAGGCCCATCTTTCTCCGCTGAACTTACCCACAATCCATCATCGAGAACTACCTCCAGAGCACTTGTGAAATCTAAACCATCGGATCTCTCTCATACCAAGATCAAAAGCAATGATCACAACTTGTCCACGATGGTTAAGAAATTTATGGAGAAGAAATCCGCGGGAAAAGGGTCTTCAAATAAGGGAGTAGCAGGGCTGGTGATTCCGTCTGATTTTATAGCCGAAGACTTGAAGAAGACGGCGAGGAAAGGGACAACCTTTATTGGGTTGCAGAAGAAATTATTTGGGAAGGAGAAAGAGAAGGAGAAGAAGGTAAAAGCATTGACAGATGTGAAAGGGACTGGTAATAATAGCAATGCAAGAACATTGGCCATGGTGTTGAGGAGTGAGAGGGAGCTTCTGAGTGCTAATAAGGAGCAGGAGATGGAGATTGCTGAGCTCAAGTTGACGCTTGAAGCGAAGAACAGAGAAGTGAGTAGGGCGTCAAAGTTTTATTTTCCTTTTTGATATTCTTTTGTCGGTTTGGTTTTTAGATTCATTTGATTTTAATCTTTTTGCTTTCTTCTTTATCTATTCGTTGGACTTTGATTTCTTGCTTGGAATTTTCAAGTGTAAAATTTTATTTGTGTGTATTAGCAAATGCAAATTCAAGGTATTATTTCCTGCATGTGTGGATTAGCTGCAAGAACTTGCATAAATTTCGATTTCTATTTCAGTAAATGTAGTTTTTCTTGTGAAAATTTGGCAATTTTCTATTAGTAAGGGAAGAAATGAGAAGAGGAACGGGAAGGTGAAGACCTAATATGATGTGGAGGGAAGTAGCATCATAAGATTTGTAGGTTTTGGATAGTGAGGTAGACTTGGGTGTCTAATAGAGCTGAATGGATCCATATAGTCATTTGTGATTAAGGCTTAGTTGTTGTTGTTGTTTGGCTAGGAAGAAATGGGAATTGTGTTAATTGTTAATATTTTGCATGGTATGTGTAGGTTGAGAAATTGAAGGATTTGTGCTTGAAGCAAAGGGAAGAGATTAAGTCACTAAAAAGTGCAATTCTTTTTCCTGATGTAATGAATTCTCAACTTCAAGAGCTATTAGAGAAGCAAGGATCAGAATTGAAACAAGCAAAACAACTCATCCCAAGTCTCCAAAGGCAGGTCACTTCTCTTACAGGCCAGCTACAGTGCCTCGCCGAAGATCTTGCTGAGGTATCATTTCCTATTTCCCGTTGAGGCATCATATGTAAATTCATGTGCATATTTCTAATGATTTAACACTTATCTTGGTTGAAATGTGGGCCTTCTCATTCAACTCACTACTGTGAGTTGATCTTTGAAAAAGTCTTGTTCTTGAGAAACATGTTGTATGACTTTAGTCATTGAATGGATTCAATGCTAAACAAAATACAAAAATTTGTTCATTCATTCGAGAATAGTTCTTGAGATAGTATTTGCAAATTCATGTTGCATGATGAGCATTGAACTTCATGCGAGATAAGAGGTTATGATATAGAGTGCTTGTTATGTAACTAATATAGCCTTTCTGTGCATTTGAGCAAAGTTTTCCCTTGAAGAAAGCATCTAATTTTAAGGCTGCCTTCCCAGCATGTTTCAAAGCACAATACGCAGTACTGTGTCATCATTATACGTTAAAAGCTTAACAGTGAACCAAGTGCTGTTGTGGCTCTCGTTCATCTCTTATGTAGAAACTTTGAACTGTGTTTTAATTTAGGAACTGTAATTATAATATTGTTTTGCTATGAGCAGGTAAAAGCTGAAAAATACACTAGGGGCTATATGCAACACCCTGGCAACTCACCAAGAACACCAAATTATGATCATGAAGAAGCAGCTAATTCTTTAGTAAGTATGCTGTGGAATACTGCACAATTGGAGCTATAGTTGATAGTTATAATAGGTTCACATAAGACACTTCCTAGCAAAGAGTCACCACTACTTAATAGTTAAATTATATTATAGAATTCAAATATATTTCTTTTGGTTAGTAAATTGATTTTATATATATGTTTAAAATTTTGCCGACCCCAAATTTTTGGAATAAAGGCTTAGTTGAGTTGTATATATGTTTAAAATTTTACGAGCTTCATGGCAGAAGTATTGAAGTGCCATACCATTACAAGAACTGGAATGATTTTCCTTTCCATTCATCCCTTCTGGCAAACTTTAGAAAGCACGTGTAGTTTAAATTAACCTTCCTTTTTTGTGTCTTTCTTCTAAAATATGTTGATCGCTTTATTCAGGAATTCAGTTCTTGGGATGCTGCAAGCCCAGGCAGTCCAGATGACATGTTTCTTAAGGATGTGAATCCGTGTTTAACACCCCATTATGCAAAGACAAAATCTAAGGTCTGCAGACTCTGCACACATCTTACTTTTTCTAGCACTATCCTTCATCATTTTAATCTGTTTACTGCAACATTCTCATGTTTCCGTCATCAATCAATTTTGTCATGATCCTGGATGGAATGGATATATTGCAGGAATATGAGGCAATCGACTATGATTCTCCACTTAATGACAGCTTATCTAAGAAAAATATGCAAATGTATGAATATGATGAAAATGGTTTCAACTCAAGTCTCAGGAAGATGTCTAAAAGTTCAGATTGCTATAAGAACAACAATCACACAGACAGCATAATGGCAAGAGCAGCTCGCAGATCAGATGAAAGTAAATGCACATATGTGAAGCAAATGCACCTAAGACCTTTCTGATGCATTTACTGGCTTTGGTGAAGCATAACTCGTCTGCCACTGGCATATCGTTTTTTTGTTACCTTTTTGCCTGTTATGGATTACAGATATGTTAAAAAAAATAGACGTCAAACTCAAGGTAGTAGCTCCTAGTTGTACAAGGTTTCAAGCATACATATTATGCTATTAGTATGTTTCAAGCACTTGAATAAGGGATGAAAAAGCCACGTAATAAGTCAGAAAAGTCGCTATGCGCCCTATATCATTGCTATTAATCAAATGCTATTTCGTATGAGTTTGCCAATACACCTCTTTCATAGTTATACAGTTTGAAGAGATGTGTAAGCTTGTGGAGGTGTGATAATTGTTTTGCTTTCATCTAGTTAGGTTTCAAAGTATAAAGCTTGTAGTATCTTTGCGAGAAATGTAAACAGTTAAGGTAGAGTTTTTTTTTTTTTAAAGTATAACGAGGTAAGGTAATAGAAAGTAAGAAAAAGTTTTTAAATTTTATCTGGTTTAAAGGAAAGATATAGTAAATGATAGTTTAATGACTTGATCTTGTTTAAATAGAGGACAAGATAAAGTATAAGATTACAAAAAAGCCTTTATTATGTAAAGAGATACAATTTGATATTTAAATTTATCATATTTATTTTTTAATAAATACAATTTTTTAAATGAAATTTAAGAGAAAACTAGATAAAAAAAAAAATTCATATCGTTTTTTCAAATAAAATCTCAAAAATGAACATATGAAAAATCAATATAATTCAACATATGCAATGAGAAATACAATAACCCAACAAGTTAAGAATTAACATTGTAAAACAAAAAAATTGAAATGACATCAATCTTAGATCCTTTGAAAATATGACAGTGGGCAAAGCAAAAGGAAGAAAAAAAAAATATATATATATATATATTAACATAAAATACTTAATTTAAAAAAAGTAGAGGATAATTTGAGAAATATAAAAATTATTATTTATTAAAAGCTCCAAAATCCACTCATTTGGTAGTTTAAAAAAAAAAATAAGGATTTTAAAAGTATTGAAAACCTCCAAAAACTCTAAAAAACCTTACCTTATTAAAATAACCTTGCTCCAATACATGTCAACTAGGTACACATTGTTTAAAAAACAATACCTTACTTCCAAAAACCTCCTCTCAAATATATTGTTACTGCTAGTTGTAGTGCCACTCTTACCTACAAATGTTCTGTATAATCCAGTGCTAAGACTTGAGGCAATGGGTCCTTTGATGCCCAACTAATTCTTATGATATCATGGTTGTCTTAAGTAACAAGGGAGGCATCAGGCAAAATTTATGATTCCTGGTTAAAGTCAAGCTAGGTAATAATCACAAGAGAGGAAGTGTTTTTGAAGGCAATGTATAGATTTTTAAAGAAAAAGATTTATTTTGGAAGCATAATTTTTCAAAAACACCAAAACCCATGCACCTTATTTTGCATTATCTTATATTACTTTAAAAAAAAAAAACCGTCATACACCATTCAAACATACCGTAGAAGAAAGCAATAGATTTACTGAGATCAGCTACAATAAATGCATTAAAAAAAAAGGAATGCGATTAAACATGAAAAAAATCTTCACATCATAAACACAATAGTAACACCTATATATTCAACTTATACAATCCTCATCCTCTTATTAACAAGAACTGTATCTTTCATAAAGTTTAGCATGTAACTGAATAAAATTAATACATCAATTTAGCAACAAATTATTCCTGTAGTGTTCACAGCATGCAGCACTAAGATTCCTACAACCTACAACCAATTAAAAGATTTGAAAATAATTTATATGCAGTTCACATACTTGCAGGTTCCTTATCTAATTCTTTCAATTGATTCTACTGTCCAAAACAGCTAAAACATATAGCACAATTTAACCATTCACTTGGCTTCTGTACATGCTCACCCACACAGTTTTAAGGAATCTATCAACACAAGAAAAACTTCAAAAATTTTTCACTGAAGAGAAATACACAATGCTCTTAATCATAAGCAAACAAAAATTGCTTATCATCAACAACCAAAATAAAAATACATAATAAACATACTACCATTTCGAAATTCTGATTGATTCATTCATTAGGCATTTGAGGCATTAACATTATTTCGTTTCACTAACAGGTGGTCGCTATTCCTGAAGACCAGTTCAATTATACAAAAATGAGACAAAAAGGCATGTACATGAATTCGGAATATTATTTGGATCCTTAAACCTGGAAGGAAAGGGGGAAAAAATAGTGACAGGAAACAATGTCAACCAATTTTTTTCTCCTATCTGAAAAGGCTTCTAGCATACAGCATATACATTAGTAGAACATGGTACAATAACAAATCTGTTTAGTCTACCAAAATTGAACTCCACTGCACAATGCAATCCCATAAACAAGCCATGAACCACAGATGAAGGACATTATCTTGTGAGACTGCAACAATACCTTGACGAAAACAAGCCCAAAGATTGCAGGCAAGGGCAGTTCTGATATTTTCTGTGGAATCAGAATAGGGACCAGTTTACCAATTATGTAACTGAGCAGTTACACTTTTTACTATAGGATGATATGCTGTGTGCATGAATCTTTTAGCGTTCTCCGAGCCAGGTTCTTCAAGCCACTCATCATATAAACTTTTAACAAGAGGGTTCTCAAAGGGATCTGCTACCAAAACCTATAAATTGATTCAGAATATGATCAGTTAAACCATCTATGCGCAACTAGGACAGGATAAAAGAGAGCAAAAACAAACATAAAATAAAGATTAAAAAGATAGTATGAGCAGATCATGCACACATGTAAATCCATGTCCTTTTTAGCAGATACAAGTAGTCATTAGATGTATATGCTGTTTAAATAATTTCATTTCAAAAAGCTCACTATTTAAGTGTAGCCTTCTCTTTGAATGGTTGTAAATGAGATAATTTAGTTATATATCTGCTTTTATTGGGGTAGTTATTCCAATTATTGAAACAAAATCAATTTACTCAAAGAAGTTCTTGCAATTCAAATGCTCTAGGAAAGAGATTGGGAACATTCATTGGCCTGGGACATCCAACAGTTCTGATCCATTTAGGCGATCCCATCAGGTCATAAAAATAATGTTTGTATCAAGAAACTACACAACCTAAAAGCTTAACCATATAGGTGAGGATCACATAGTTTTAAATCTCTAATATACCACACGAATGCTCACTAAGCTTGAAGCATGAACAAACACAAGCTCACTTTATCTTGTGCTTAAATATTCAATTAATAAATGGGGGTAGTCAAGATTTGAACTCTGGACTTTTTAGTCTGAAAGGTTTTGATATCATTTCAACAAACCACTCAACTTAAAAGCTTAAACTTGCAAGTGAAGATCACATAGTTTTATATCTCTAACAGGTTGAAGTTTTCTCCAAATGATCCCATCTCTCCAAGATGATAAACACTGAAAAATAATATGCAATATATTTCAAGAACCAATCCCAAATCCAGTACACAAACTTAGAAATGGATCAGCCCACACAAGTTAGTAGGCAAATCCTAAATGGATATATTATACTATTAGACTTGATAAGGTAGTCTCAAAATATAAAATAAATAATGCATACGGTTGCATCTGTAAGATGTAGGAAGTCCAAGTAACAAAAGTCGACCACACAAGCTAGCAAGCATATCCTTAAACGGGCCATATTTTCGACCAAAAAAAAAAAAAAAGGCCATATCCTACCATATGCCTACATAAGAGAGTTTGGAATTCATATAGATTCTTTAAACAGGATATATAGGACATAAAAGGCAGACATATAAGAGTGTAAAGAGGGCAACTAGGGTTGTGCACAATTCTTGTAGGTCTCAAACTGAACTAAAAATCATACTAAACCGATTACAACAATACCAATATGAACTTATTTTATTGTTTTAGTTCGATTTTGGTTCTTTAATAAAAACTGAACCGAAATTATACCGAACACATGCCGAACTAAGTACCAACCATATATATATGTGTGTGTATATATATATGTGTGTGTGTGTGTGTGTGTGTGTGTGTGTGTGTGTGTGTGTGTGTGTATATATATATAATGAAGTATATACAACATAATATTATATTTCATTTATCTATCACTTAACTCCGCCTAAGTAGTTTGCGCTTAGCCGGTCCCAAGCCCGGATAAAAGAGGAGGGTTGCGGTAGGTGACAACCAGCGTAAAAATTTCGTCACACCCTATGATATGGATTCAAATGATATAAACGTTGGGGCGTCCTCTACTAACGACGCGCTACATCGGAGCCCGGGTGTAGTGATAAATATGCAAGGGTGTAGGGCGTTCACCGAAAGCGACGCGCCATGCCGGCGCCCGGGTGTGGTGTTAAGTGAGCAAGGGTTCCCACATCATGGACGGGTGTGGGTAAAGAAGTTAGTCCATAGGACAGATAATAGAACAAATAGTGGAACAGAACACAAGATAGACATAGAAAATAATAGAAGATATCATAGAAGGAGACCAATTAGGAAGGAGCAGGATAGGAGGAGGATCAGGGTTGGTACTTGGAATGTTGGATCACTTACAGGAAAATTAATGGAGCTTGTGGATACCTTGGAAAGGAGAAGGGTGAATATTGCTTGCATTCAGGAGACTAAATGGGTAGGAGAGAAAAGTAAGGAAGTGGGTAATTGTGGTTTACCGGAAAGGAGAGAAACAAGAACGGAGTGGGTATAATCATAGACAGGACATTGAAAGACGCAGTAGTAGCTGTGAAAAGAGTAGGAGATAGAATTATACTAGTAAAGCTAGTACTAGACGGAGAAACAATAAATATAGTTAGTGCTTATGCCCCACAAATAGGACTAGACAGTGAGAGTAAACAAAGGTTTTGGGAAGATATGAATGATTTAATGCAAAGCATACCGAATGAAGAAAATGTTTTCATTTGTGGAGATTTGAATGGACATGTAGGAAGTGATAGGCAAGGTTATGAGAATGTTCATGGAGGTTTTGGTTTTGGCAGTCGAAATGAGGAGGGAAAAAGCATCCTGGATTTTGCTATGGCATACGACCTAATACTAGCAAATACCTACTTTATAAAAAGAGAGTCACATTTAGTGACTTTCAAAAGTGGGCAACATAGAAGCCAAATCGACTTCCTCTTAACCAGGAAGACAAATAGAGCTCTATGCAAGGATTGCAAGGTCATTCCAGGAGAGGCTTTAACAAGTCAACATAGGTTGGTTGTCTTGAATGTCAAGTTTAGGAACAATTCAAGTAAGGTCAGAAGAAATAGTGTAGCTCGAACAAAGTGGTGGGAGTTCAAAGGAGTAAAGCAAGTGAAGTTCAAAAATGAGCTTCTTGAGTCCGAAGTATGGAAGCTAGATATGGAGGCCAATGATATGTGGATACAGATGGCATCAAAGATTAGAGAAGTAGCTAGAAAAGTACTTGGGGAGTCTAAAGGACATGGACCACCCTCAAAAGAGAGATGGTGGTGGAATGAGGAAATACATAAGGCAGTGAAGAGAAAAAGGGAATGGTATAAGAAATTACCTAAATGTGATAATAATGAGGCATATGAACAGTACAAGATAGCAAAGAAAGAGGCAAAAAAGGCAGTTAGCCAAGCAAGAGCACAGGCCTTTGAAAAGTTATACGAGAAACTTGAAACTAAAGAAGGGGAGAAAGATATTTATAGATTAGCAAGGAGTAGAGAAAGGAAATGTCAAGATCTCAATCAAGTTAGGTGCATTAAGGATAAAGAAGGAAAAGTGTTGGTGAAAGATGAGGACATTAAAGAAAGATGGAGAAATTATTTTAATTATCTCTTTAATAATAGTCAAAATGGAAATAGCGTGAATATAGATTATAGAACAATAGAAAAGAATGTAAATTATACTAGAAGGATTAGATCTTTAGAAGTAAAGGAAGCACTTAAGAGAATGAAAGTAGGTAAAGCCTGTGGACCCGATGAAATACCAATTGAAGTGTGGAAGTATTTGGAAGATATGGGAGTGGCATGGTTAACTAAATTATTTAATAAGATTCTAAACTCAAAGAAAATGCCTGATGAATGGAGGAAGAGTATTTTAGTACCTATTTTTAAAAATAAGGGAGACATACAGAGTTGCTCAAACTATAGGGGAATTAAACTCATGAGCCATACTATGAAGTTGTGGGAGAGAGTTGTGGAGCATCGACTACGTCATGATACTTCTATCTCTCTCAATCAATTTGGTTTCATGCCTGGTCGTTCAACTATGGAAGCGATCTTTCTCATTAGAAGCTTGATGGAGAAATATAGAGATGGAAAGAAAGATCTACACATGGTTTTTATTGATTTGGAGAAGGCTTATGATAGTGTTCCAAGAGAGGTCTTATGGAATGCGTTAGAACAAAAGAGGGTATCTATTAGGTACATACAAGTATTGAAAGATATGTATGAAGGAGCATCTACTATTGTGCGCACAGTGGGAGGGGACACGAGATTTTCCGATTTCAATTGGATTACACAAAGGATCAGCCATAAGCCCTTACCTTTTTACATTAGTTTTAGATGAACTGACGAAACATATACAAGAGAGTATTCCTTGGTGCATGATGTTTGCGGATGATATTGTTCTGATAGATGAGACACGAGAAGGAGTCAATAGGAAGCTAGAACTTTGGAGAAGTACTCTAGAGTCAAAGGGTTTTAAGTTAAGTAGAACGAAGACAGAATACATGCATTGCAAGTTCAGTGAAGGCCAAACTGGTGATAGGGAAGGAGTTAGTTTGAATGGAGTGGCACTGTCCCAAAGTAATCACTTTAAATATCTAGGCTCAGTCCTTCAAGTAGATGGGGGATGTGAGGAGGATGTTAGTCATAGGATTAAAGCCGGATGGTTGAAGTGGAGACGTGCCACGGGAGTTCTATGTGATCGTAAGATTCCCAATAAATTAAAAGGAAAATTTTACCGCATGACCATACGACCGGCTATGCTATATGGTAGTGAGTGTTGGGCACTGAAAGAGTCGTATGCATCTAAGATAAGAGTTGCAGAGATGAGAATGTTAAGGTGGATGAGTGGCCATACTAGACTAGATAAAGTCCGTAATGAAAGTATTAGAGAAAAGGTAGGAGTGGTGCCAATTGAAGATAAGTTGAGAGAAGGGAGATTGAGGTGGTTTGGTCATGTGAAGCGTAGACATACGGAGGCTCCAGTTAGACAAGTAGAACACATTAGGCTAGAGGATAGAAAGAAAAAAAAGGGTAGACCTAAATTGACTTGGAGGAGAGTAGTACAGCATGACTTAGAAGCATTACACATTTCTGAGGATTTAACTCAAAATCGTTCAGAGTGGAAAAAGGGAATCCATATAGCCGACCCCAAATTTTTGGGATAAAGGCTTAGTTGAGTTGAGTTGAGTTGAGTATTTATCTATCACTTCTCAATAATTTTAGTTATAAATACATTAAATTACCTTATAATTCTTAATGGTTAGTATATCATATTATATAATATGCTTTATTCTTAATTAATATATACCTTATAGTTAAATATTATATAATTAAAAAATAACTAAAATGTATATTATATGATATACAATGTATTAACAACCAATTTTAAACCTTAAATTCTAATTCAAGTACAACTTTTCATTGAAACAATTGCATAAAATTGTTTCAAGAACCGAAACCCGAATTGAAGCACCGAGAATAGAACCAAACCGAATTGGAACTAAAACTGAAACATTGAAACTGAACCGAAACTGTATCGAAATTTCAATTCGGTTCTAATTCCTAGTCAGACCCTGAATTGGAACCACATACCCAGTGATCCTTGCCCATTTGACTTATTGCTTGCCTTAGTTAGGACTTTTGATAGGCTTGCCCTTTTTCTCCAACTGTCACTTCAAGAGAATCAACTTCAACTAGAATGACCTTGTCTGATGGCCCCTACATTGGCAATAGGTTTTTGATATATCCATCACCACCCCATTTAATTTTGAGCTGGGCCAGATCAGATATTGCCCTCTAAATGAATTGTTTTTATAAGAAAGTATTGTCTATTCTTATATGTAAAGAAAATGTAAAAGCAATATTTAAAAAGTTAATTGAGTAATTTCTTAATATACTATACACGGTATTAACAAAAATTAAATATATTATATAAAACATATAAACAAGCATACAAGTTGGGTTCAAGTTGGATACGGCGTCATGCACCCCTGTCCATTAGCATTAGGGTGGGTATTCACCAAATCAAATAATGCCCTAAAGGCAAGGTAGTTAAAAGTATAAGTTGCACTCAAAGCTATGTATCACCCCATCACCTAAAGCGCAAAGTGCAAAAAAAGTGCTTGCTTCATTGAAGTAAGCGCAAAATTACTGAGCACATAACCTCAGCCTCAAAACCTTAGTTTTGAGCTTGCTTAGTTTTTGAACTTTGAGCTTGCCTCAGCACATGCCCACTCGCCTCAGCCAGGTGAGGTGTAAGGGGATCAACAGGCCTCGCACAATGCCTCACCTGGAGCCTAACCTCACCTTTAACAACACTAATTAACTGTTTATATAATAAGTCAATTATATATACACCATAGCAATCAATAGTTCCTCATTGGAATCAAATTAAGGTATCACTTATTCATAATAAATCAATATAAAAATGATAGCATGTTTCATTGTATATGAAACTAAATGAGCTTAATATGTGCTTCTAGATTTTCAAAAAGTGAAAAACACGACGTACTAGACTAAGAAAAGAACTTCAAATAAGCACTCACATTTTCCATGTAAACAGTTTCTAATGACTGAAGCAAATCCTTTGGATTTTGCCCTGGAGTAGGTTTGATTTGACCTCCACCATTCAAGCAACCTGTTACATTGAAAAGTTATCAATTAATACCTACACTGGATTTCTGGTTTGATATAGAAGACAAACTAGATGTATCAAATTAATTCAACATGCATTGACTATACATTTTCTCCCAAATAGATTGAACCTACAACTCCTATAAAGAGAAACAGGAAGGAAAGGAGAAATAAACCTGATGGACATGCCATAACCTCCACAAAATGATAATCACATTTTCGCATTTTAACTTTTCTTACAATATTTTGCAGATTCTGGAAGCCATAACAAAGTGCAAATTTCAACACAACTTGTCCATCTACCTGCAGTACATGATGCCACAAAAAGATATATACAATATTAGAAGCAATAACAAGATATTAAAACTCTGCCACTATAATTATCAAAGGAAAGATTACTCAACTATGTTATGTTAGCATACCCTACATAAAACAAGTCAAAAATATGTTCATCTTAAAACTACGGAAAAAGGGGAAAAGTAAGGAAGGAAGGAGGTGCAGTCCTCAATGTCTATATGCTCTTGTTAACAATGCTTCATGAGAAAAATAAAAACCTTCTTTACATGCCTTGAAATGTGTGACTCAATTTGCAGGACCAAAATTAGAGTGCAAACTTACTTCCAGAGTCAGTTCACGGAAATCTGTATTTCTTATCGTTTTGAATGCCAAAGGACCTTTGATTTCTTTTCCAAAAAGTGTTTTAGCAGCATTTCGAAACACTGTTTCTGCATAACCACCAGAGCTTCCAGTTACTCCATAAAGATGCCCCTCTTCATTAACATTTGTCAACCTGTATGAAAGTTGATAGATATTTGCTCTTGTAATTAGCACTCCCATTACATGTAGATAGAGCATTAAAAGGCAAAATTGAATTCTTACATTCTATCTAGTAGAGGGTCTTCTAAGGCTGCAAAATCTACCTCTTTCAACTGCAAAAGGTAATGAAATAAAACATAAATATGTAACACCACTTTTTAACAACATAAAAGGACTTTTTTTATTTTAACAAAAAAGTTCTAAATGTTACTACAATAGAACAGATCAGTCTCACCTTTATTAAATCTATAACTTCTCCGGATGTTAAAACAGAATCTACCTCTGTAATCCTGATGCCACTCTCATTAGTTTCTTCCTGGGATTCCACTTCAAAAACAAAGTCATCCCTTGCAGCCTCAAGCTTCTTATCATAACAAGGCATCACAGTCACATGGTAAACCTCGTCCGGCCTATTAAACAAGTTTTCACCAATTAAATCATTCAAACATACAGAAAACCAAAAAGTATCTTAACTTTCTTTCTTTTTCACAACTTCCATGGAAATAAAGACACCACACCATGGCGCATCATAAGCTATGAAGACAAATTCTACCAATCAAATCAACCAATAATCATACCACAAATTTGAAAATTTTAAACAATAAATTCAAGTAAAAAAAGGAAATGACCATAATTCCTTCATCAAACCCCTGTGCTTTGAGTAGAATTTGACATTTTAAACAAAATGAAGCATCAAGGGATTTGAAATTACTATATACTTCATTATGACGCTAGTAGCAACAGTAATAAGAGGAAAAGGAGCTTAAGTTGGATGACGGGGGAAGAGAGGGAGCATAACTTATGAAACTCCCTTAAGTGGCATGCATTACAGGGTTTTCAAGTCCTCCTTTAATGATTTCTTTAGTGGCATTGGAAGGAGGAAAGAAATTGGTTGAGAAGGTAGGCAAGAGGACCAATCCTCCAATATATTCAGGTAAGCTGATCCATGGACATTATTTCTCTAATTGCTATGGTGTGCTCACCAAATAGCGTGCATCACACACAAAAGGCAGCCAAGAAAATGTAATGCCTAGTACAATTACAATCACTACTCATAAAACACTTATTTCAGTATAAACAATACAAAAAACTTCAAGATACAGGGTTTCTCCTAAAATAGCATTCATTATGCTAATATAAGCACTTGAACACATAATTCTTTTATAAACCTGAGACTGTTAAAGAGCATATGCTTCTATCACAATTGGAAACAAAATAAAGCTAAAGAACTAGTAATAAATGAAATCCATTATTACCTAAGACCCATCTTTTGACATATGTGATGCTTAATGGTAGCTCCAATTGTTTGTTGAGGGCTCTTCACAGAAGATATATAAGGCAGAATATAGGATCCTAATTGTTTTTCAGCATAACATATCCAACCTGCAATTACAGAAGGACATTAATATTTATTAGCAGGGTTGTCTGAGCCATTCTCATCTCATCTTGTTTGTTAGCAGGATTAGGTGAAAGGAATTGAGGAGCAGAGACAGGGAGGATGTTATACTATTGCTTAACTACCATAGGCTAAGAAATATACCTGGACACGCTGATGAAAGCATAGGTAGCGCTGATTTAGATCTATCATCATCTTTTGATTGGTTTTGCTTGTAGCGCATAATGAACTCATTACAAGTTTCCACAAGAGTTAAATCTCTACTGCAACTTGTATCAAATACAGCCTTTACACCCAAAGACTTAAAAAATGAAGTGAGTTTCTTAAAAACCTGCAGATTGCAAGAACTTGCATGTAAGAAATGTGCACTTTTTCACCCTAAAAAATTCTCCACATATGCTGACAAGTGAAATAAAGTTTAGCATGGATATGGAAGGCCACCTGAAGCAGGGAGATGCCAAAATGAACTGCGAGAGAAGCTCTGGATTGTGGAGACACAGAGACAATAACCACTTTTCCTTTATCAATATTAGAAAGGAATTCATCTAAACTTTGCTTCTCTAGCATAATGGTCTCTGCTGATGTTATGCATCCACTGCATTGTTACAAGAAATAGTAAATTCTATGCCTTCATCATGGAAAGCTTGCACAAAACATCACTGCAAGATATTTGCATAGAGTTTTGAAAAGCATTAATTTGATGCCTTTCTTTTCCCCTCAAAAGTGAGAAAATAGGCTGCTTCACATATGTATCCATTTCCCAAATCATGAAAACTCAAAAGCATTAATTTGCTAGCTCCACGATGTTCCCAAAACATAATAATAATAATAATAATAATAATAATAATAATAAGAGCTTTCGCTCAGTGGTGGAGTCATCTTTAAGTGCTGTGAGGTTACAAATTCACCGAGTGGGATCAACGATTAAAAAAAAAGGCTAATTAAGAGCATCAATTAATTTTATCAAAAGAAACAGAGCTAGCGAAAAATGATCCTTAAAGCCGACACGGGTTAGTAGTTGTTTTTGTATCCCTAATTACTTACCCCTAATACAAGCTACATACCAGTAAGCCAGCGAATTACGAAACAATAAAAACCATACCCATGAGTCCTTTTGCCTACTGAACTACACAGAGAATCGAATTTACCTGCATGCCAAACAGTCCTTGAGAGAGATTTTAACAGGTTCAGTTTGCTGCTGCTTAGCAATTGAAACCTTCAATAAAAATCCAAACAACCCAGAAAATAATTAAACTATTGGCAACAAACAGTTTAGGGAAAAATTATAAAAAGAAATTAAAAAGAATAAGCTTCTACAATCTTCAGTTTAGAATTGAAAACGAAAAAAAAAAAAAATTGAAGAATCTTACTTGGGATTTATCAGGTTTCTTAGTGGTTGATTTCAATCCCTTTAAAGAAACAACACAAGCCTGAGACGGTGCTATGAAATCGCTGAGATCTCCAATCCTCAACGTCGGCGAGAACTTCTCTGACATCTCTTCTTCTCCTCTTTGATTGCTAAATTTCTTTTCCTAATTAGGGCTTTTCTTTTCAGTGAATTGTTCTCTTCAGAGTTCAGACCTGCCTTTGGATTGAGAACTAAAAATACATTCTACATATTATATATAGGAAAAAAAATTTAAAACCTTTTATATTACCGTCACGGTGGAACGTGCTGGACAGGTGCCTTAGAGGCTTAAATTACAGAAACATCCTCTGTAGGTTTAGAATCTTCCGCCAACCCCAGAAATGTGGAGTGTGGACCCCATTTGAAGAAGCAAGCATAAAACACTAAACACCATGTTTAATTTTTTATATATATATATATAATTAAATCTTATAAATAAATTTACAAAATCATATCACATATTTAAAAAAATAATTTAAAAATTTATCATTTGTCATTTTTTTAATACAATTATTATTAATATCTACTAACATATATGTCATTTGACAAAAAAATAACTATTTTAAATTTATTTTATTTAAAAATATAAAATATTTAGAATTTAAATAGTATAAATATTTAAGTTTTCATTTTAATTAACTTTTATCTTCTTTTAATTATTTATAAAAATTATTTAAAATTTTAAAAAAATATTTATTAAACAAAAATATTAAATGGTTTGTTTTTCTAATCATTCAAAAAAATTTTAACTATTAGTTATATAAAATATTTAAATTTAAAATATTAAATAAAAATTCTAATCCAATTCTAGAAGTTAGGAGGGAATTAAGATTTTGAAGATAAGGAATATATACTAAACTTTTCGGGAATAAACAGATATATTTAATCATAACTTTGATATATCATTTATCTTTTTTATTCTACTTTTCTGTAAAATTGCATCCTCTTCTTAGCTTTCTATATACTTGTTGAAGAAATTTAAAAGTTAAAGTCGCAGTCTCTTAATTATCATATTATTTTTCGATGGAATTAAAATAAAGGATTGGAATATATACTCTAACGAGCACATAATTTTTAATGGAGTTAACACATTCTTCCATTACGATTCCCGAAATTATAAAATTGAGTTAATTTTTAATATTTTTTTTTATATTTTAATGGAGGAGTTTTATAATATGTATTAATATTTCTTTATATTTAATTTCGGATTGATAATTTATTATGCATAGCTTTGCATGGGTATCAATAATTGCATATATGAGTTTTATAGAAAATAAATAATAATTAGTTATATAGCTATCTGTTATTTTTTTAATATAATTAATTTAAGTCGAATGAAAATATAAAGACATTTTGATGATACCTTGGAGAAATTCTTATTGTTTCGATTTATAAAAAAATTGTAAATTTTATTCTAGCACTAAGAAATAATTGATTAATTATAATTTTTTTAATTTAATACACCTATAATACAATGGACGAATTATATATATATATATATATATATATAATTGTGCCTACCGTTAATTAATATTTAACATCATTATAAAATTTAATAATTTTATTTTAATAATTATTAGTATTAGATTAAAAAAAACACGTGGAATGTCCATTTTTATTATATCCTTAATCATTCAGTAACGAATCAATTAATGGCACTAATGTTTAAAATTTTAATAAAATTTAATTTATATTTAATATAATTAATTGAAATTTTTAATATTAACAAAATTTTAGTATGTTTTAAAAATATATAATATAAAAAATAAATGTTAAAAATATTATTAAAATAAAATAAAAAATAGTAACGAATCAATTAATGGCACTAATGTTCAAAATTTTAATAAAATTTAATTTATATTTAATATAATTAATTGAAAATTTTAATATTAACAAAATTTTAGTATGTTTTAAAAATATATAATATAAAAAATAAATGTTAAAAATATTATTAAAATAAAATAAAAAAAATAGCTTGAGTAATACGCGGACTAGTTTTTTTTTTTATGAAAAATGAGAATCATTATTGGTATGAATGATTAAGTCTTTTAAATTTTCAAAAGCAAATTAAAAAGCTTTTAAAATTTATATTTTGTTAATTATTTAATTCTTTTAAATTTAATATAATTTTATTAGTAAAAAAATAATTAACCTTTAATTACATTTAAAATTTCAAAATAACATCAAATCATTAACCTTGTATTTAGATAACAATTTAAAATGTAAGATTTGAATTGATAAAATTATTATTTTTTAAATTATAAATTTTTTAATTAATTAAAGTTATAAATTTATATAAAATTCACAAATAAAAAAAGCATCTTATTTGAAATTTATAAAGTATTATTATTATTTAAAATTCACTTTAAAATAATTTTTAATAAATAAAATAATTTTATTTAAATCTATAATTTATTAACAATTTATACTAAAATTAAATTTAACATTACCATATCATACCATATGCAATGTATTATTTGAAATTTTATCATAAAACATTAAATCTTGTTAGTAAATTTAAAATTTCATAACTAACCTCTAAACAAATTCATGCTTCGTTTCATGTAATATGCGTCGCATTGTTCAATAATATTTTTTTTCCTAAGAAATAAATTGTGCTATATATTTTTTTCAAATAAATTGTACACTATAATATTTCAAGTGTTTAGCGATAAAAAATTTTCGTCCCTAAAAATGAAAAGCAACCAAAAATTAGATTGCCACATCTACGCCCTGTTGAGGCAGTGGGTGTAGAATAGGCTTTGAGGCGTGATGAATCACTATCTTTAAGGTATTAATTGCCCCCACTAGATTGCTGCAGGGTTATGGCAATATACCTCCAGGATACAACAAAGCCTGAAATCTGCAGACAGCAACTCCTGAAGATTTCCCTTAAGAACTCTTTATATGAACTGAATTTAGAGATATTAGAAGAAAAAAAGAAGAAGTAGAAGTAGTATATTTTGATTGAAAAAGCTCATCCATATTTATAAAGATTGAAAAGTCATAGCACCTTTACTAGATAGACACATCTGTCTATCTCCAATAGATACAACTGTTTATGTAATAGACATGTCTGTTTATTAAAAGATATCTATACAAATAGTTATGACTATTTGTATAGACATATCTGTTTATTAACAGACACCTATACAAATAGTTATGACTTTTTGTATAGAATAGACATGTCTGTTTATTAACAGATACCTATACAAATAGTTGTGACTGCTTGTATAGAATTGATATGTCTGTTTATTAACAGACACATCTACTTGTTAAGTGCCATAAAAGAATAATATATATTGAATTATATATATATAATTCTATACATATTTCACTCTTGCCATTCCTTCACTTTCTTATATTTTAACAATATAGGAATTCTTTCTCTCTATACTATCTAACATACAAGCTATTTATAACAATCCCCCACTTAGCTTGTATTGTTAGATCCCATTGTTTCATGCATAATGAAAAGTATCTTTCGATTTAAACTTTTCCTTAGTGTAAGTATTTCAAAGTTCTAAAGAAATCATGGTGGCCTTAGCTTAAACCTAGATTCCTATTAAATAAAACCGAAAATACTACACACACGAATCAATTAGTTCAACTTAAAAAGTTCACCAAAATTTTAGCACCAAAATACTACCTCCTGTTTTCATGAACATTTACAAAAGTTATTCTCACTTTTGTTGAAGCGGCACCACTTCCTATGTTCATATAGGTGATGTTTCCTTTGTAATAATTTTAAAATTCATTAAGAGTATAAATACTCATCCTCATTCCATTAACTTTACACACTAAGTACTTATTTACAATATTTACTAATGACTTGTTGTTACCCTTTAAACTTTATTTAGTAATAATACTATAAAGTAAGGTTCCTATCATTAGTAAATTTAATGGAATATTTTTAATCCTAATCCAGCACATGTATTTTTTATCATATCTCTCGAGAGCCCTTTTGTAAACGGATCTGCCAGATTATTACAAGACTTGACATAAGTAATAGTAATAATTCCATCAGAGATTAATTGTCTCACATACTCATATCTTAAGCTAATATGTCTAGACTTACCATTATAAATTTTATTATAAGCTCTAGACATTGTTGCTTGACTATCACAATGTAAGGAAACAGCAGGCATCAGTTGTGGCCACAACTTGATATCTAATAAAAAATTTCTCAGCCATTACGCCTCCTTACCATTTGCTAGAGCTATAAATTCTGATTCCATTGTAGAATGGGTTATACAAGTTTGTTTCTTTGATGCCCAAGAAATAGCACATCCTCCTAAGGTAAAAACCCAACCGGAAGTTGATTGATTATCATTAATACTAGTTATCCAGCTAGCATCTGTATAACCTTCTAACACAATTGGAAATTTATTATAAAATAAACCAAAGTTTATAGTTCTTTTAAATAACCAAGAACTCTTGAAATTGCTTTCCAATGTTCAATACTAAGCTTACTAGTGTATCTTGATAATTTACATACTGCAAAAGCAATATCAGGTCTAGTGCAATGCATAGCATACATTAAGGTACCAATTGCATTAGCATACTCAATTTGAGCAACTGCTCTGCCAGAATTTTCAGTTAATTTGAAAGAAACATCATATGGAGTTTTTGCTTCTTTGACTTTTAAATGATTAAATTTATTTAATATTTTCTCAATATAATGAGATTGGCAAAGAGCAAAACCCTCACTATGTTTTTTTACTTTGATACCTAAGATTGTATCTACTTCTTTTAAATCTTTCATTTTAAATTTTGAGGTTAGATACTTCTTTGTATCATTCACACCTTCCATATTTGTTCCAATTATAAGCATATCATCAACATAAAGACAAATTATCACACCAAAATGATCTGTAAATTTGGAATAAATACATTTATCAGCACTATTATGTTTAAAGCCATATTCCAAAATTGCAGAATCAAATTTCTCATGCCATTTGTTTCGGTGCTTGTTTTAAACCATATAAAGATTTAATTAATTTACAAACTTTTCTTTCATTCCCTGGTAAAACAAATCCTTCTGGTTGCTCCATATAAACTTTTTCTTCTAAATTACCATTTAGAAAGGCTGTCTTAATATCCATTTGATGTACATATAAATTATATATTGATGCTAAAGATAAAAGTACTCTAATAGATGTTATTCTAGCCACTGGTGCATATGTATCAAAGTAGTCAATTTCCTCTTTTTGTTTAAAACCCTTTGCAACCAATCTAGCTTTAAAAGTTTGAATCGATCCATCTGTATTATATTTTCTTCTGAAAACCCATTTACATCCTATTGGTTTGGAACCAGGTGGTAAATCAACTAGAACCCATGTATTATTAAATAATAATGAATCCATTTCATCATTGATTGCCTCTTTCCAAAAGGCCACATCCCTTGTAGTCATTGCCTCTTGAAACGTTTTAGGATCATCTTCTACATTTAACAAAATTGGTATTTTGTTAAGTACAACTGACCTATTGCCTTCTACTAGAAAAACAATAGCCTGAGAAGATATAAAATTTGGATGTAAATTCTTTTCTTTTCTAATACGTTGACTTCTTCTAATTTTATTAGAAGAATCTAACTTTCTTTTATTACTAGACGTCGATTCAAAATTAATATCAATACTAGAACCATTGCTTTGACTTGAACTACTCATGGGCTCATGTATAGGGTTATTATGAAATTTATTTTCAATAAATTCAACATCCCTAGATTCTACAATTACATTTAAGTCTAAATTTAAAATTCTATAAGCTTTGGAATTTTTGGCATAACCAACAAAAACTCCTTTCAAAGCTCTAGGACCTAATTTAGTCCTTTTAGGATCTGAAACTCTATAATATGCTAAACAGCTCCATACTCTTAGATAGTTCAAGTTAGGTTTTCTATTTTTCCATAATTCATATGGAGAAATCTTAAATTTTCTAGAAGGAATTCTATTATGTAAGTGACAAGCAGTAAGTAAAGCTTCTCCCCATAAGTTTGTTGGCAAATTAGATTTCACAAGCATAGAATTAAGCATATCCACTAAGGTTCTATTTTTTCTTTCTGCCAACCCATTTTGTTGTGGTGTATAAGGTGCACTTATTTGATGTATAATTCCATTTTCTTCACAAAATGAAGAAAATTCAATGGAAAAATACTCACCACCTCTGCCACTTCTTAAAATTTTGATTTTTTTTCCTTTTTGATTCTCAACTTCAGATTTATAAATCTGAAACATTTGGAATGCTTGATCTTTATTTTTCATTAAATAAACATAAGTATATTTGGAGAAATCATTTATGAAAGTTATAAAATATCTATTTCCTCCTTTAGTCAATATTCCATTTAATTCATAAATATCAGAATGCACAAGTTCTAATAACTTAGAACATCTTTCAACTTTTGGAAAAGATTTCTTAATCATTTTTGCTTGTATACAGATTTCACAAGATTTTTTATTATCATCTATATATGAAATTAAACCATGTTTAGCCATAAATTTTAAAGATTTAAAACTAATATGTGCTAAACGATCGTGCCATAAAGATAAAGATGACTCAACAGTATAAACAGAAATATTCATATTATTATTAATACTGAGTTTAAACATTCCATCACATGAGTAACCTTTTTCCACAAATAGTCCATTTATGGACACAATTATTTTATCGGACTCCAGAACAACCTTATAACCTTTCTTACACAATAGACTAGCAGACACAAGATTTTTCCTTATTTCTGGCACATACAACACAATTACTAATAATAGCTTCTTTCCAGAAGTGAAGTTTAATTCAACACTTCCTTTTCCCACCACTTTAGCGGAATCATGATTGCCCATTAGAACTTTCTGCCCATTTACAACTTTTTCATAATTTTTAAATTGAGTCTTATCATTGCAAACATGAACAGTAGCCCCAGAATCATACCATCAATCATTGGATTTGGTTGTTGTAGCCATATTGAGTTCTGTTACCATTCCAATATGCAAATCTGATATCATTGCAATCAATTCAGTAGTTTGTTCAACTATATTTGCTTTATTGGAATTCTGAGCACTATTATTCGTATCTTCTTTCTTATGTTTCTTTAGAAACCTGCATTCACGTTTGTAGTGCCCTTTCTTGCTACAATTGTAACAAGTTCTTCATTTCTTTGATTTCTTTATTCGCCATAACTAGCATCTTGTTTCTTGCTTGAAAAACTTTCTCTTACTTCCAGAATTTTTCTTTTGAAAATTCTGACTTCCTTGCATAAAATTAACTTTTGTAGTAGATTCAGAAACAAATTTCTTATCACGATTTCTTGTCTCTTCTTCAATGCGCAAGTGTTTCTGAATCTATTCAAGAGAAAAATCTTCTGTGGTATGCAGTAATTTCTTCCAATAATCATTCCAACTAGGAAGAAGTTTTGCTATTATTCCTCCTACTTGCAACGATTCAGGAACTATCACTTTCAAATCTTTAAGTTTTGAAACAAGGACATGTAACTCATGGACTTGATCTATAACAGATATATTATCAACCATTTGGAATTCAAAATATTTCATGATGAGAAATTTATCCACACCTTGTTTTTCTGAGTTGTATTTGAACTCCAGTGATTTCCAGATTTCCATTGGAGACTTGACAGAAGTAAATAGATCATATAGCCTATCTGACAAGTTGTTAAGAATATGACCTCTGCATAGCAATTCATCTTCTTCACGTTTGTCTCGATCTGCTTTCACTTGTTCAGAATCTTCTGGAGTTGGTGGTGAAATAGCAGGCAGACTTGGATCAAGTATATAAGAAATCTTCAATGTGGTGAGTAGGAATAGCATCTTGTCTTTCCAGCGAACATAGTTTGTCCCATCAAAACGATCAAGTTTTACAAACTCTTGATTCATCACGGAAACAGCCTTGGACTCCATTGCGATTAATACCTTAAAATTGTTGAGGCAGTGGGTGTAGAATAGGCTTTGAGGCGTGATGAATCACTATCTTTAAGGTATTAATTGCCCCCACTAGATTGCTGCAGGGTTATGGCAATATACCTCCAGGATACAACAAAGCCTGAAATCTGTGACAAAGAACTCTGAAGATTTCCCTTAAGAACTCTTTATATGAACTGAATTTAGAGAGATTAGAAGAAAAGAAGAAGAAGTAGAAGTAGTATATCTAGATTGAAAAAGCTCATCCATATTTATAAAGAATGAAAAGTCATGGCACCTTTACTAGATAGACACATCTGTCTATCTCCAATAAATACAATTGTTTATGTAATAGATATGTTTGTTTATTAAAAGATACCTATACAAATAGTTGTGACTATTTGTATAGACATATCTGTTTATTAACAGACACCTATACAAATAGTTATGACTTTTTGTATAGAATAGACATGTCTGTTTATTAACAGATACCTATACAAATAGTTGTGACTGCTTGTATAGAATTGATATGTCTGTTTATTAACAGACACATCTACTTGTTAAGTGCCATAATAGAATAATATATATTGAATTATATATATATAATTCTATACATATTTCACTCTTGCCATTCCTTCACTTTCTTATATTTTAACAATATAGGAATTCTTTCTCTCTATACTATCTAACATACAAGCTATTTATAACACGCCCTATCATTGTTAACTTGATAGGTTATGCGACAAAAATTCAATTTGAAGGCCAAAGAGAGAAAAAGGCTCTCAAATTTTCTTCTTTGGAGACTAGAGTCTTTTTTTTCTTTACCACTTTCTACAGCTTTCTTCTACCCCTTTGGACAGGGGAGGCCACCTTCCTTTCCCGATTCAGTGGGTTTCCCCTCTTTATTATGAATTGGATTGTAGATAGTTTTTAGTGATGACTAGTTATGAAATCTTTGGGTGGCCGATGTTTGTACATTAGTTTTCTCCTTTTGTTGGTTGTAGTGTGGTGGTTGCCGATCTAATGGGCTTTTAGGGAGGAACCTTCGTTAATCTATGTCTACTAGAAGGTGTGCATGGCCTTCTGAGCATTTAAGTAGATTTGGCCGAAGGGAGATCTACTGCCATCAGAGAGAGGAGGAAGTATCTCTAGGGTTTAAGAATTCAATCGAAGAGAGTGCCACCGCCCTGGCTACATGAGACTAAGATGCTAATTAGGGTCTTTCTCCTCCTCCATTTTCTTCCTTCTATGTGGTTGGCTGATTCACACTTAAATGTTTAACTTGGCCCCATGACCTTTGTTTTTGCATGTTTGTTTATGGGTTTTAGCTTGCTTGTTCTATTTGCCGTTGGTTTGTTGAATCTCTTCCTGCTAGCAGTTGTCCGAGCGATAATCAAGTTGGGGATTTGGGTAGGCCTATTTGTTATTTCATAGGCCTATGTTCTATTTTTGAACTGTAACTAAAACTCTTTGTTTAGCGGCATAGGGCCTTTTTAAATATTGTATTCATCTGCCTTTTATAGGCCTTCTAATGAGCTATTAAGTTTGATAAAAAAAAAAAAAAAAACTCAAACAATTTGCATATGCCCCTCTTAAATTAAGCATAAAATCATTTAAAAAAGTATGAAATGTTGACAAAATATATGAAGAAACTACTATGAACTACTCCTGCAAAAGCAAAAATGTTTAACTAATTAAGCAAACATAATAATAATAATAATAATAATAATAATAATAATAATAATAATAATAATAATAATAATAATAATAATATTTTGACGAAAGGCGTATTTAGATTCTTAAAGTTTATCCTAATAATCATATAAGTTCTTAAATTTTTATTTTTCAAATAATCCTTTTAAATTTAAAAAAAAATTAAATTTAAAAAATAAATCAACTAAGCTCTTTTACAATAAAAGAACCCTTTAACTTTTAAAAATAGATTAAAAGAAACTAGACTATAACTTATCTAGAATTCAAATCTGGCCAAATCTATGCATAAAAATCTTTTGGTGTATGAAATTCTCGTTAGCTATCATGCATATCCAATATGCAATATCCCGATAGATATTTATTGTATCCTAGTATATATTCATAAGTTATTCTTTATTTAATAGTTTAAGAAGTTTCTCTATAGAAATTGTGACAAAAATAACACTAATATGCAACAAATATCGATCAAGATATTGTAAATCAAATACGTAAAATTACTGATAATAATCCTGTGCACTAAAAAATATTTGTGCATAGCCTTAGTTGAATTTATATGGAAAGCAAATTATAGTACAATATCTTTTGATTCATTTTAGAAGTTAAATAATTTATTTGATTTATATTTAAAATTTAAAGAGCTTATTCATCTATTAAGAGTTTATTTAATATATTTTTAAATTTTAAAAATTTATTTGATTTTTTAAAAATTTCAAATGCTTATTTTGATTAAAAAAAAATTAAGTACTTATATCGACTCTCTCTCTCTCTCTCTCTCTCTCATTGAGAGCCTTTGTCTCAAAGTAGTTAGGGGGAGGTGAGGTCTGGTCATTTGGCCATTGAACCTCCCCTCACCCCTCCTTTTCTTTAGGTAGCATTTTAGTTTTTTTTTTTTCTTAGCTATTCTTTTTCATTTTTTCCCTTGTTGTTTTCTTAGTTTCCAATTTTTGGAGTCCAAGTTCCCTCCTTTTGGATGGGGTTTTGAAGGGTTACAGTGGGGAAGCTCTGCACGTTAAAGGTGGCTTCTCCCATGGTCTGTTGTCAAGCTTCTTGGAGCAAGTGTTGGCTAGCAGTTTCGAAGATTGGTTCAGACCTAGTCTCTTTTGCCAAGCCCTTTCCCGGATTCATCCGACAATGGCTCGAGTCCCATACTCTCCTATGGCGTTTTGCTGTATATCTTCCAATTTCCTCTAGGTTTGCAAGTGTTGAGCAAGGAAGGTTCTTGTGTTCAATAATGTGTTTATGCTATCCTTCTAATATTGATGATCTCCTCGGCATGGTTTTTTTTTTTTTAGGCAGCACTGCAATTTCAATTGTAAGGCCTGTCAAATATTACTGGTGGAGATGCAGTTGAGGTCAGCAGCGAGTAAATTAGGCTTTTGGATCCTACTCGCTGTAATCTAGGGCTCCATAGTTGTTAAGGTTTGCGCTTTTATTCCCGAACTTAGGTTATAATTTTATGTAGCCATAATCCTTTGATGGACTTGGCCTTTGTAAACCTTGTCTCATTCAATGAAATATTTTTGTATGTAAAAAATAAAAAATATAAAAATAAAAACATTAAGGGTTAAAATAAATCTTATGCTTAATATTTTTATAGTTATATTTACTATGTATTATTTTTATACTATTTTTATATGAATGTATTATATTATGTTTATATGAATGTATTCATTAATATTGAGTTATTTTCATATATCAATCAAAACCAATTGTATTATTCTTAAAATGAAAAAACATGTTTAAAGACATAAATCTATAGATATAATCGACAAAAGCTTGATTTATTGTAAAAATGGCAGTCATAAAGTACACTATTTTTCTTCATCATCTTATGCATAAAAGAGCCAGCATCCTCCTGAAGGACCAAAACCTTTAGTAGAACGTAGACAGGGCAAGATGGTTGAATTAACAGATACAAAAACCTACCACCTTGTGCTGCCCTTACCCTTGTTGGCCCCATACAAGCGGAAGAGGCTGAAAGCTGAGATAGAAGACAATACCACCATGCCAAGACTAACCAACAGTGCACTCCCTATTCCCTCCCCAACTTGGTTGCAGAATTTTCCATACATATTGCATATCTTCATCCATTGTAGTTCTGGTTGTCCCAACTTTGCAAACACAGCAGACTGGGCAGCAGCTGCAACAGCAGCTACTGTCAGGTATGCCATCACCTGCACGCATGGCTTAATGTGTAAGAATTAGGTCGGGTGGCCTTACCAAGATGTTTCTTTGATACCCATTTTCAACTTTGATATTTATTTTAAATGGATTATATCATTTCGTCCTTCAACATCATGGAGCCTATCCAAGCGTCTAACTCAGATTTATATAAACTTACTCAAGGCAGAGAATGCCAGAAATTGAATCCTTGAAATTTTGCGCTATAAAACATAGATTCCACCACTAGACTGCTAAATTCTCTATTTCAAAGTTAAAAGCAAGCACTGCGGATTCATGTTTGCCTTTTTTTTCTTTTCTTTTCTTTTTCCATTGCAAGAAGCATACAAGTTATGCTCACTCCATACTTGTTGATCACTGTGTTTAAGTTGAAAAGGGTACAATCTAGATGGCATTCATCACTAATAAGAAAAGATTAATGTACCTACCATGATGGCTGTTCAAAAATAGCTCCTATTCTAAGACTGAGCTTTCCTTCTTCTGTTCTTTAAGTTGAAATCTGAGATAAAAATGTGTATTGACAGAAGAAAGCGAAAGAAATGTGGCTAAACAACTATTCAAGCAAGTCAATGAGGCATTTAGCCAAATCCTTTGTCATTAAGATACATAAGATGCAGAGGAGAGGTGATGTCATTCGCATAAATCAGTTACAGATTAAAGATTGAGAAGCAGCTAAAAATAATTCCATAAGAAAGTAGTTCCAGCGATCTAGATACATGGGAGACTAAATGAGTAATATTCTGGATAGTTTCTTAAATTAATGCTTAAGGCAGGATTGGACATGAAGTTGAAGGGGCAAACATATTATGTCCAAGGACAAGATAAGATAAAAGAAAATCACAATTGTGGACTAAATGGCTATAGAATTGAGCCACAAGGTGTCTAGATTATATAGCACATATTTGAGTTTGTGGAAGGATCTTTCAAGTATAAAAGAATAATTTACTCTAGGAAATTAAGATATAATAATTCACTTCTTGACAAAATATGCATGATAATAAGAGAAAATGTCTAGAAATACAAAGCACAGAGATACTGCATTTGTTTCAAACCTGATTTGATCATTTCTGAACCTAACAGCTCAAATGTTTACTTTGTTCCTGAATTTTAATCAACAAGCCTTAATCCTATACTTTGTGACCAAAGCTATATTGAAGACAACAACAACTAAGTCTCAATCCTAAACTAATTGGGATCGGCTATATGGATCATTTTTCACTATTTAGCTCCGTTGGACCAAATCTATATTCAAGAAATGAAATGAAAAACAAAAAAATCATGGGACTTTATGTAAAGCAAACAAAACCAAACTCATTCCAGAAGCTTCAAAACTAGCACAATTTGTATATGGTAAAGAACTTCATAAGCCAAAAAATTCTTCTGAAGTGGAGCTACATTTATTCATTTCTAACCTTCAACCATGCAAGCGGACTTTTTGTAAATATTGCCCAGCATCATGATGATGTTAATGTGATGAATATGTGATGAATATCTTGTTTAAATATATAAATCTTCCTAAGCAATTGATGCCATCTTCTTTAAATGAGCTCGACTAGAACATAGATGCCACTTTTTAGCATGAGTAAAAATCAATGGCCTTGCTAGTAGCTTACATATAGATGACTTTTGACATGGATCTTACACTACGACCAAGGAATGCTAGAGAAACTCAAGCAACTTGCCAAAACCCATTCGCATTTCAAAATAAAATTATGTCATCTAATTCTTGGAAAATTTTATTTCCAGCATCAAATTCATATTAGGCCATGCAATCCCAGCAAGACTCATCCACAATTCCACATCATATCCAGATCCTGTGTATTGAATGGTCATGGGAGATGCATGACTACTGGCCGTATTGATGAAAGGTATGGATGCCGTTGGGCAAAAGGGCTCCCTTTTCTACGTTGGCACTAGTGTCTACACTTCATATTAAATGGATGCTGGATGGTTCACATTCGAGTCACAGCTGTCCATGTACAAGACAAACTGATATGAACTAGTTCTACCCACGTGAAAATGTAGCTGATATTCATGGAAAACTCGGGATCAGTATGGAATGGAGAGGAGCATAACTATAAAGAAAATGGAAAGGAGTTTTAATGGAATCTACCAACTGCATGCATGAGGTGCCATCATAATTGCTTCCCAATTGTGGACCCTCACCAGGAAGTTTACAAGATTGTTTGGCTTGCTCTGCTGACAAGTTGGCTGAGCCATACTGATGAACTGGTAACATCAGAACATTAATTATGTAACACCTAGCGAGCATGCAACACTAAATGAACAAGGTGATCTGTGAGCCACCATATCTAGGGAATGATTTGGTACAGCAGGTTATAATATCCCAATGTTCTGAAAACTGGACCAGGTCAGCTGGTTCTCACCACTAAATTGAAAACCAATCAAGAGAATAGTCCTGTTTATTTTTCATTTGTTTATCAGCCCTTGACACAGTTAGAACATAGAACTGGAAAACCAATAAACCCAGTTTAATTAAAATTACATTTATTTGATACTAAAAAGTATTTTTAAATAATTTAAATAAAAATTAGTACTAGCTGGCTTTATTTATTTATTTTTTCTGGATGACGAATACATTTGAAAATATTTTTAAATTTAGTTTTACTATTTAACTATGTTGCCGTTAATTTTCTATTTTTTAAATATTTCTGTGAATTTTTTTAAATTATAATTATGATATTATAATGATTTCATTGTTAAACCAGCCAACTAGGAACAAGCCATGGAATCTGTTTGACCTTTGGGCAAGATTTTAAAAGCATGGTGAGATTCCTTTCTCCCATGAAAACATAAGATGGTATTGACCGACTTTAGCTCCAATCCATTAAAGCGGAAAATCATTTTTTGCATATCACTGGAGAAATGCAACTTATGGAATAATTATTTACTTCCATCTATTAATATAACAAACCTTATTTCAATACATTGCCAAAATGTAACCATTCCTTCTTCGCTAATCGACACCAAAAACTTGCTGTTGATGAATAACTGAATTAGCAAAATGAATGTGACTGATTAGATATACGTGTTAACAACTGCATTAAAAGTATCACATTAATTTTATTGCAGCATTAAATTGTCAAGTCATTTTCAAGACAATGCGTAGAACTATTTACACAATTTGACAAAATTAATGTCGACATGCATAATTAAGAACTAGTTAGTAATTGCCTAGTTACTGACAGAACTTAATACTGACAAGAGCAGTAAAGGGAATGACACAGGCGTAAGGCATTAATAGTACGGGTAAGTTTGGCACCTACCAGGCTACCACCTCTTCTCCCAATTCAGAAATAACTCCAAAGTAGGGAAAGATCAAAACACCACAAGGATATGGTTCATTCTAAACATAAATAATAAATTGGGTTGAGCACAAAAACTGGGGGAGAAAATGGGTCCTGGAATTACATGCAAATAATCATCTGATTTTCAAGTTCAATGATGCAACCACAGAGCAAAAAAACAAGCACATAGAGAACATCAAGCTGTCAATACCTGATCCCCAGAGAAGATTGCCCACGCTAAGGGCTTGCTGAATAGCACACTTCCTCTAACCATACCCACAACACAACGCACTCCTTGAAGCAGGGAATAGGCAGCAGTTATCCCATTTGCAATCACCAAAAAGCTGCAAAAATATAACCAAAATTAGCAAGAATAGTTTGGTATAGTATGAATATTGGAACCAGTAATTTGCAGTTGATGAAGATCTTACACAAGAGCTTTCATGTCAGTGAATCTAGCTTCCTTTTGAATTGAAAAGATTTCTTTAACTTGGGTATCTGTTCCAACAAGAACAGCAGCAAGAACTCCCAAACCACAGATCAAACACCTCAAAACCAGCTCTGCAAGCCTCACCCTCCTATCAATAACCTTCAAATTGGTACCATGATACACAGGCACATTTACAGGACTAACACCAACACCCAAGTAACTCATCCTTTCACACAACCAAAATTAACCAAAGATGAAAAAAAAAAAAAAAGTAATACCCAAGAGATAATAATTCTGGCTGCTTGAACCCACAAAGCCTCACAAACCACAAAGCTCTACACTACTTAAATAGGCCAACCCACAAAAGTGTTGCTTCTTCACTTTCTTGGGTTTTTTTGGGTTTTTCACATTTTGTGAAATTTCCCACTTACGAAATGATAAGAGTCTTGAACTGCTGGTGGGAACGCTCTAGGCTGCCAACGGTCAAATGCATGAGCAAGTAAATAGAAGTTGGAACTCTAGAAGGGTACATTTAATGCATTTAGCACTGCATTTAAACCCATTGGAGAAGAGTCATAAGAAGGGAACGCTGGTTCAGTGTTCTTGAGGGTTAATGAGTAGATATATTAGGAGTATTAAAAAATTAATATTTTTTTTTTTATAGAAAATAAGTCAATTAAAAAGTATAAGGTAATAACTCCTCGTTCTTTAGAGCTCTTTCTTTTTTGTCTAGAAAGAGGCAACAGTTGCTTGCCCCAAGGAATGGGTCAGATAAGGTGAGGCCAATTTTAAGTCTTGTCTATGGAAGAATTGAATGAAGGATAATGGTGGTTAGCGTGATTTATGATGCCCCATTTCTTTCTGCTAGTCTGTCGTCCACCAGGAAAAACCAAATTTTCTCTATCTTTTTATTAATAAAAATTTGCAATAATCAATCATTGTTAGATTAGTAATAATAATAATAATTATTCAAGGATTAACTAATTGATAATTAAGTTTGCTCACATTATTATTTAGAATTTAAATCTTGAAAAATAAACCATAAAAGAGATAATTTTCTGTATTAGTTTCAATATATGAATAATAGGATTTTTTTTTGTAGACTTAGACCTATTAAATATATGTATCTCTAATATTTATATTTTGAATTTATGATTCAATATAAGATGTATAGTTAGATTCACTTATTAAATATATAAATTTATATATTTTTATCTTAAATTTATGATAAATCAAATTTATATAAAAATTTCTCATAAATAATATGTTTAAAAGGCTCTTCACCAAACTAATAAAAATTACTTACCAGCAAAAAATAAATCACAAAATAAATCTCCTTGCATATGAATAGCTTTCCAAATTTACCATACACTAGATTTTTTTTAACAATTAAAACTATAAAACTTTCAAAATCCTTTCAAGATTATAGAATATTTCAGATACACATAAAAGTAGTGTTTTTCTCTTAGAAAAGTGGATCCTCCTTATAATATGAAGAGTGAGTCCTACATGATTGTGTGAGAGAGAACATATACACTGAATATATCTAATAATCTTTTATTTATAAATTTAAAAATAATATATGTTAAACAAATAGAAAAAAATTAAAAAAGGCAAAAAAAAAATAAAAGAGAAAAATTAAACCCAAAATTTAAAATATTTTTAATGTGAATGGCATTTGATAATTATTTATTAATAAAAAATAAAAATAGTGGTTTTATAAGTTATATTTTTAGCTAATATTTATTTGGGATTAATCTTATCATTATTTTAAAAAAAATACTACTCGGTAGCATGTTGAGACAGAACTCAATGGCAGAGACATAGGTAAAGTTTTTTTTTTTTTTTTTTTAATTAAATAAAATGATGATGGTGTTTGGCGTTGTGGTGGGGCATAGGGAGGTGGGTAATCTGGCTGGTTTGCCATGCTTCTCTTGTGCAATGTGACAAAATCCAATCTCTCTATTGTTTCGCATCCAACGTTAACATTTCCTTGGAATTTGAAATTTTGCCAATAAAGGCAATCCATCCTCAAATTTCGTATATTTAAAACAAAATTATTTCATGTTGTCTAATTTATTTTGATATAATTAATTGTGACAATTTAACTTACCATTTTTCTAATGGTGCAAAGAATGCTTTAAATGAATTTTAATGTTAAAAAAATTTAACTTAAAATCTTATAATTGTAAAAGAATTGAATACTAATAAGTTAAAATGTATTAATATTGTTTATTAATTTTTAAATCATTTTTTTATTATATAAATTATAAGTTTTTTATTTTTAAATTATATGTAATTTTATCCAAGTTATATGTAATTTATTTAATAAAATTAAATATTTTATAATAAATAAAATTTTTAAAACTTAAAAATCTTAGTAATTTTTTAATATTATATATCAATAGCTACTAATGGATTTTGTTGCATATTGTTAAATTAATTTAAAAAAAAAACTCTAAGATTGCTTTGGATAATATGTTTACTTTATTGTTTCAAAGTTTTTTTTTTCCTATTTTATCATTATTAGAAAAAAATTTCTTCCATTTCCTCATCATTACTCACTTTTCTCATCATTATTCACTTTGATTTTCTTTTTAAGTGATTATCGATGAGTATTTTAACCAGTGATAAACCCTTTCTCTTTTTTCTATGTTATTTTTTTCTAATAACTCTCATATCAATATTCATTTAGAATGAATTTTTTGCATATCTTCTCAAATTAATAATTATTCATAGATTTTGAGCAAATAATTTTTTTTATATATCCTTATTGACAAATCTTCAATTTTTATAGTATTTTTTCTTATTTAATAAAGTTGTTATATATTTTTATTATTGAAATATTTTGTTTTTTGAAAAAGAGCATTCTACAAGGTGCAAATCTTTTTCTTCAATAAGTGATGTAAATTTAAAAGTTTTCTGATGAATTTAGTAAAAAGATTAAGGAGTCAAAGAGTCGAATGCACAATTTGCCTATTAGTGAATGTATATGCTTTATTAATACTATCAAATTTTTTAAAATTTTTATATTATTTTTTATATGAGTGGTTAATTTTATTTATATAAAAATATAACATATTTTTATATTTTATCTTTAATTAATAAAATACTTTTTCATTTATATAAAAAAAACTTTTGAGAGATTAAAATATTTTATAAAATAATAATTTATAAATTAAAATATAATTAAAACTAAAGTTAGAGATTAAGATGTGATTTAATTTAATATTAAAATTTTAAAAATAATTAACACACAAACCTCAAAGATTATGATAAAAACAAAGGGTTAAATATTAATTAATATTTTATTATAAGGTTGAGTAATAAATACTCAACCTTGGAGAGGGCAAGCGATGGGCATAGCATTGGAAAAGTGCGTGGGGTCACTACGGCACTACCAACTACTTAATTCCACTATCAGCCCATCAACTAGGTGCACATATTTTGATTTTTTTTTTCTTTTTACTTTTTGATTACATATTGACGGTTAGCTCTGTCAGTTCCGGATCACTAAAGCAAAGAAGAAATGTTGAGTTTGAAAAGAACAAAAATTAGTCGTCATGCCATCAATTTCTTCTTCTCCCTCATTCTTTATTCTTTAGACGCGAAATAATTAAGTAAACCTGAATTCTATTAAAAAAAATTTGGTGGTATTATAAATTTTTTAAATGTCTTCGTGACATATTTTAATTTTTATAAAATAAAATTAAAATATTTTTTAAATTTAAATTAATAAATTAACATATCAATATGAATGAAATTCATATTATTTAATTTAAAAATTTTAAAAATATTTTAATTTTACTTCGTAAAAATTTAAAGCATATTATAGAATATTTTAAAAATTTAAAAGACAAGAAAACTTTTTTTTAATAAAGTTCTGAAATAATATATTTAATTTTTTTTTATAGTACAATATCATGCCATTATTAAAGGATCATATCTGGTAGCTGCCATAGCTTAGTTGGTAAGAGCTAGTGACTGTCTGGTTTAATTTCTAAATAATTTGCCATCTGCCAAGTTTTGATTCACAATATACTTTTATATTGTTGTTTACTGGTTGTCCTGATTTCACTAATTGTGGCTTTTTACCGATGTTGTTTAAACTTTAAAGGTTGATGGGTTGATTAGTGCAGATTTTAATGTTGGCTTTTTAACAGTAAGAACGACAATGAAACGGGTTGGGGTGGGGATCCCTCTTCTTATCCTGTCTCTCAAGAGTTAGAATTAGAGTGGAGATTTTTTTTTTTTTTTTCTAGGGAGTGGGATAGGACGGATTTATTTGCAGAGGTTTTTCTTTTTTTTTTTTTAATTTTAATTTATTATTATATTAAAAAAATCATCACATTACTTCAGGGAAATAAAAAAAGTAAAATAAAATTTTTTATTAATTTTGTTTGTAAATTTTTTTTATACATTCTGTATATATGCAATATTAAATTTTTAGAATAATAGACAATAGCACTATAAATGAAACAAAGCAGAAAAAACTATTAAATGAACATATAACAAGTTTAAATTTTCTATGTTAATATAAGATATCTATTTTCTAACAGCTAAATATAATTAAAAAAAATAACATAATAAGCATAGATAATGTTAGTAAATAAATATCGCATAACATATATATATATATTTTTTTTAAATTGAGCATCCAAGTTTTTTTTTTTTTTTCGCTCAATCTTAGGTCAAAAAATACAACCAAATTCACTGAAGGATTATAGTAGAGTTTATAAATCGTTCATTAAGGATGATTGGTAGAATTCAAACTCTTAACCTAATTGAGTGTTGATTGAGTCTTATTCAAGGGCAGAGCTATGACTCCACTAGTAGGATTAATTGAATTGAATTGAATTTTCTTAAGTATTATTAGTTTTTATTAAAATTTTTTATAAATTTTTTTAATGTGCCCACTAATTTTTATTCAATCCTTCTATTAAAATTTTTTCCCTATAGCCTTGATAAAATTTGATAAATGAGAGTACTAAATTTTGATTTAGAGTATTTTAAAGTTTTATAATTATTTAATTATTTATTAAAGAAATAAAATGAGATTATTACATTAATAATTGTCTAATTATAGTGTATGAGTTAAAATATTAAAAAGTTCATAATTAATATGAATGTATTACTTATATATTTTTATTGATTGGCAACTATTAATATTTATATTTACTATATAATTAAATTTTTTTTCAAATAAATGCATAATAATTTTTTTAATCAATTTTCATGAGGATGTAATAAACGAATTGTACATTTAATTTCAAAGCAAAGTTTAATAAATTGAAAATTTAAAATATTTTATTAAAAAAATGTTAATTTATTAATGACAGAATATTTTGTGAATAAATATATAAAGATAAAAATTTTTAACCCACTTACTAAAAATTCTGTCCCTGCTAATGATCTTACTAACTATCTTCACTTATTATTTTTCCTCACTTTCCCTATATATATATATATATATATATATATATTCATATTCATGTTCATCTTGACAATAGATTATAAATCTCTTAATTATTTCATGCATTATTAATTTGTCATTAAAGAAAGCTCAACATGCATTCAAAGCATTTTTAAATTTTTAAGTATTTTGATGCTATTTACTAATTAAAAATAGCATTTGGTGAGATGGCTTCATCATGTACATTTGCTTCTCGTAGTAGTCCTTATCAAGATTTTTTTTTTAATATACTAACATAATATTTATGTTATGCATGAATAATTTATAATTTATATTTTTTAATTTAATTTATAATTATATTTTAAATAAAAATAAATTATTATTATTAAATTAATTTTTATCAAAATTTTTACCTATTATAATAATAAAATTTTAATTAATTTATAGTGTAATTAATTAAAATACATATTTAATCTTTATATACATATATTAATAATAGTTTCATGATTACTTTGTTTAAAATATAATAAATTTACTTTATTCAAAAAATAATTTAAATTTCACGAAATTTTTATATTTTATCTCATAATTTGTTTAAATCGATATTTAATTTTTTTAGATTATAGAAAATATATTAGATTAATAAGAAAATAATGTTATTTTAAAAATATATAAGTATAATATTTTTTTTGTTGTTAACTAGGGATGAGTATTCGGTTCAAACCGAACCAAACTGAATTGAACCGAATTAAATTATGAAAATCAAATTACTTATTTCAGAAACCGAACCGAACCGAAATAGATGAAAAACCGAATCTGTAACACCCTCACTTTAGCTAGTCCGTGCATTCGACTGTTCCGGTGACCAATATCTGTTTGGACAGCTAGAATGACTGGAACTATATGTAAACTAAAGTGAGGAGTCATAAAGAAATCAAATAAGTGCAAAAAAAAAATTTAGGAAAAATTTTAGAAATAAAATACAATCAAGTTAAATGAGCCGATGCCTTAACAATGGGTAACCCAGTGGGAAGTTGCGGTTCTCGCAGCTAGGAGCCCTAAACCTGGGAGAAAATTCATGAAATAAATTTTGGGACTCCAGAGAAGAGTCATTGAGGTTTCGATGGCATTAGAATGCCAAGAAAATGCTTTTGGAATTTTATCAATTGGTACAGACAGTTTTGGCTCCTTAAGCCAAATGGAGGGCATTTTGGTCATTGCGCCTTCATAGACGATTTTTGATCAACTTGTCCAATTAAGTAAATAATTATTATGACATAAAATATGAATAAATATTGAAAAAAATTAATTAAAAATGAGTAAAGAAAGAAGAAAAAAAAAAGAGATTAAATGCCAATTATGACATAAGCTTTAAGTAAAATGATGTAATTAAAATTTATTCCACCAATCATACTTAGACAAGCACATATAAAAAGACAAAAAAAAAAAAAAGAAATAAACCAAAAATTCATTCATCTTCTTCATTTCTCAAAAGTTGGCCAAAGCTCTCCCTCTTCCAAAGCTTTCCACCATTGTTACTCCCTTTAAGCTTAAATTTCCTTAAAATCTCACCATATTTCCCATAATTATCTTCATAAAAACTTAATACCTAACCTAGCTAGAGTGTTTGGAAGTAAAAGGAAGCAAGAATCTTGAAGTTGGTAAGAAAGAGACTTTGCTAAACAAAGGTTAGTGCTAAATCTCTTACTTCTCTCTTTATATTTTTTATTTGAACTTTGAGTTAAGTTAGAAAATGGAGAAAATTTGAAGAAAATATGCATGTTAGGAACATTCTAATTTTCGGCAGCCATGGGGGAAGGTTGAGAATTGTTGATTTGATTAAATTAAATTGCTTGGGAATGATGTTTGATAATTATATTAGAGTTAGATGTTGATTTGTGTATGTTAGATGAAGTGATGGATTGTTAGGGTTAGGGTTTTGAGATTTAATTGAGGATTTAATGCTTAGATGTTTAATTTAAGTTCTAATGGTCAATTAGTGACCATTTGATAAATTGTGACCTTAAATTGGAGACCATTGTGGCATTAGAATTGAAATGGTATGCTGCCCAATTGTGACAGAATTTCTGGACCTTGAGTCTAGTGTGTTTAGGTAGTCCTAATTTGATTTGTGTAACTCCAATTGGTACAAGGCCAATTGGAGGTGAAACTAGACACATAATGACACAACTTTGATGAAGAAACCTTGCCCAGAAAATAAACTTAGGATATCCTAAAAATTAACCAAATCGGAGTAACCAACCTGCTGGTCCTAGAAATTGACTAAATAAACAGTATTTGTTCAAATGGTCATTACTCAGTGTAGAAATGTCCAAATGACCTAAATTTTATATCAATGGAAAGATTAGACAATTTAGAACAACTTTCATGAAGAACATAACTCCAAATTTTGACCAGAACTTAATGGAATTATCTACCAAAATCAAGATACCAAATCTGGCAGAATCAGGATTGCCTAGAAATTCTGGGTACAAGTCAATCCAGCTAGTTATGGTAAAATGGCCATAACTTGAGCTAGAAAACTCCAAATGGAGTGATTCAAAAAGGAAATTAAAGAAGACACATAAAGAAACAACTTTGATGCGTTAGTAGTATGCCCTAGGGTATATCATTTAGTATGTATCTTGTACATATTTTTATTAATAAAAGGCATTTTCACTTTTCCATTTACATAATATATTTATATGTAATAGAAAAGGTCCATTGATATTTTATTAGAAATTCTATTCTTAAGTTGTTAAGAATATGAGTGACAGTATTTCTAATACAAAGTATCATAAATAGGTTCACAATCGAGGATACTTCATAATAAGGACATAACTTATCCAGAAAGATTGTATTAATGTTTGTCCCCAAGTTATTTATATGAGATATAAATAAGATGGAATGGTGAGTCTCATGCCATATAACAGACATGATAGGCACTTATACATGATAAGTAGGTCGAATCAGTGACACTTATGACAAGCACATGGAGTTTACTCTTGTCAATGCATTGTCATAAATCATATTAGTGCACATAATCTTTAGACCAGAGATAGCACAGTTATCTTGTATATAGGTAGTTTGAGTTTGATACTGCTTTCATACTTGTACTGTGTATGGGCATATGGGTATGTGTTGGCTCCTACTAGTTATATATGGAGGTAGGTGTTGATCAAGATGGAATCTGTTCCTCTAAGTAAATAGGGATAAAATTCTATGTTCATTTAATTGTTCTTGATATTTCAAGTTCCTGGCCAGGACAGATAGATTTAATCAGAAAAGAGTTTCTGACGAGAAAATCTTTTAATTGAGAACTGAAATTAAAAGAGAACATAATATTCATAGCAAATGAGGTTTGACATAAACCATGACTCCAGCTTGAGTTGGGATTTTGTAACAGAGAGATTCCAGTGCATGGTAGCATATGATTATAGGTTCATTTAAGGTAAACCTTATTACTGATTGGGTGGCCATGGCATGCTATGCTAGGTGTTAACCATGGTCTATGAGGTGTATAAAATGATTTAGAGAAATCATTTATGGTAAGAAAGAGTTCTGATGATATTAAGAGTTGATATCATATCTCATTGCCAATTAGTGATGAGCCTAGTAAGTCACATACATACACAAGTAATCACCTAATTAAATATGATTTAATTAATTAATTAAAGAGTTTAATTAATTAATTAAATAGGTTTGGTTTGCAATTAGATTGCAAAGTCCCTAGCATGACTTGAAACCAAATCTAGGTTATTGGATGTATAGTATAAGTTAAATTTATATTTAAAGTATTTAAATATGAATTTAATTAATGAGAAATTAATTAATAGAGATTAATTAATTAATTTATATTTGATATAAATTGATTAGAAGAAGAGAAGTAATTATTTTGGGTTGAGACTCAAAATTAAGACACAGGGGCATTTTGGTAATTTCACAGGGTGACATGTGGCACCACTAGATGGTGACACATGGCACTACACATAAGCTTGCCAAATATTTTTAATCATGTAAGATTATTAAAATTAAGATTAAATATAGGTTTGACACTTGGCACAATGTGATTGGGTCAATTAAACCTAGAACCAATCAGAGGGTAACATGTGGCAAGGGTTTTATGTGTTGACCTACCTATATAAGTGTTGTTATGAAAAGAAAACAATACAACCAGCAGCTGATATCTTTGGTGCCGCCACCCAAGAAGCTCTCCCTCTTCTTCATCTTCTTCTCTCATCTATTTTAAGAGATTAGCAAACAATCTCTTGAATTAAAAATACTAGAAATTGTTTCTAGTGTCCTGTTTACATCTTTAATCTCTTAAAAGGCAAAACTTGGTGTGGACAAGCTAGAGGGACAACATCTAGTGTCCTAAAGATGCATCCCAAAGGTACAAATACGCTACAGTGCATCAAGAGATTAGTGTATTTGTTCTTGATCTAATCTAGAGTTCTAAAATTAATCTGATTATTCTAAAATCTTAAATGGCAAATAAAGATCCAAAAACATATTAAAAGTGTTTTAATATGTTGTTTATCATTGAAATCAAATAGATAAAAATAAATTTTACATGATGCATGTGACCCTAGGTGAAAATTTTTGAATTCAATGGTATAAACTTGTGTTTTTCATGCTTTCGCTCCTTCATGATGAAAAAAGTTTGCCAAATTCTCACTGTAGTTTAGACTAATGGAACAGTAAACTTAAGGTATGAAATCTGAAAAATTTGAATAACATAAAATAAGTTTTGAAATGGTATTGAAAATCAATGCCAACAAAAATAAAATGTAAAATGTGGTATATTGGTGAACTTAGGCTTAACAAATCTATTATGAATCAAAAAGTCAACCTTTGAATGGAAATGGTCAAATGAATAGTAACCACTAAATTATGTAAAATAGAAAAACAAACTATAAGAACCATTGTAGTTGTTAATATAGGATGTGGTAGGTAAATTGTGAATGGTGAAGTTGAGTGACCCCAATGATATAAGAAATGGTATAATAAATTAGAAAGCTATTGTAATGGTTAAGATATAGATAATGTAAATAGTTGATTTAAATTTTTGAATTTAAGTGACACTAGGATTTAAGGAAAATTTAGCTAAATTTGAAGTCCATGAAATATTCATGGACTACTTGGAATATGAATAATAATTTATATAAATAGGGCAATGAATAAATGAATGTATAAATAAGACTTTAGTTTCCATTATTGGAGAAAAGATAAGAAAAAGTATTTTGAGTACAATGGTGCATGAGAACCATTCTTTTGAATTGTGATCATTATGGATAACATAATGAATATATAAATTACGATGAATGCATAAATTATGTAAATATTAGACTTAGCGATTTATGTTTCTATTATGAAAAAGATTAAAATGCTAGAAATTATAATTAGAACCTATAATGAAATAATGAAACTTATGAACACTTAATGGTACTATGTGCCCATGTATTGCCTAGACACGTGTGTCAGATTGGATAGATTGGCATGCCAATAGGATATTGTTTTAGCAGTACTGCGAAAGACTTTATGCCTGTATTCATGGATTTATGCCCACACTCATGGCTTTAGTTTCTCCAAGCAACCCGATGCTTTCTCTCGATTTCTAAATTTTTTGGCACTGATTTACACTCTGGTAAGGTTTTTAATCTTTTTCCTTTCAAATTTATCTTTGTTCTTAAAAAATGAGCGGTACCAAAGGTCAGAGAGTTGCAAGCCCTCCTTCCGTTCACATTTCATGGACCTCGGAAGACGGCGATGCAACCAGGCTGAGTGGGTGATCTGAGCCTACTACAACCATTATTTTGATCTTTAGTTAGTCAGCCGTGTCGCAAGGTATTTTGCTGTCGCCTGGATGAAAGCTCTTCACTGAAGTGGAAAAAGTAAGAAGTCACCACTTTAATTTTGAGGGAAATTAAAGAAAACCATTTACGAAAATAAATTAAAAGTAACCACTTCGAAAACAGAGATTCTAGGTTCGGGGTCCATCTACGGGTGGAAAAGGTGTTAGCCACCCCGCCTCGTCCCTCAATGAGGGTAAACAGATTTAGTGTTATGCACTTTCGTAAATTAAAAGGGTAATTAGGGGTTGGGATAATGATGATGTTAATCCTTTGTGCAAAAATAAGGAATATTTGATTTTTCACTTATCTTGGGTTGCCCAGGAACACAAGTTCATGAGATGGCCCTTTAGTGAATAAGTGTTTGAGTGAAATTGTCTTGCGTATTGGGGGTCATATCATTTAGTTTGAATTTTATTAAGAGAGCTCGGGCAGGGAACTTCTCTCAATCTCTAGATATATTTTATTAAGAGTTTTGAGTGGGAGATTTCGGATAAGAACTCTCCTCCGATCTCCCTGTTTTAATTTAGGCGAGAATCAAGCAAGAATTCTCCCTCGATCTCTTAGGGTGTTTGGTTTAAAATTTGATTAAGGATCTCTGATAAGAACTCTGCTCCGATCTTCGCGTTTTTATTTGAATAAGGATCAAGTAAGAACTCTCCCCCGACCTCTTTGGTTCAAAATTTTAAATGGAGGATCTCGGATAAGAACTCTCCTCCGATCTCCGTGTTTTGTTTGAATGAGGATCAGGTAAGAACTCTCCCCTGAGCTCTAAAAGTATTCGGCTTAAATTTTTAATGAAGGATCCCGAATAAGAACTCTCCTCTGATCTCCGTGTTTTGTTTGAATGAGGATCAGGTAAGAACTCTCCCCCAACCTCTTAAAGTGTTCGGCTTAAAGTTTTAATGAAGGATCTCAGATAAGAACTCTCATCCGATCTCCGTGTTTTGTTTGAATGAGGATCAGGTAAGAACTCTCCCCCGACCTCCTAAAGTGTTCATGACATAAGACCGAACTTTTCACCGATATTGTATATGACTACCTTGTCCGAACTCTTTGGTTGGCTACATCCGATCTCTCTTGGTTATTAATCTGGGGTCCAACCTTATTTTGGTTCCCGCTCTATTATGCTATTTTCTAGACTTGTTTAGTAGCCCGACCTCATAACTTTTCCTCAGATTCCCTTTTCATTCTTTGGTTATTTTATTTATTCAAAGAGACTTTCACATTAAGATACTTACCTGTGTGAGGTTGAGGCTATCAAACTGACTCTGAAGATCACAAATATTATTGCGTTGAAAGCTGGTGATACAAGGACCAAAGCTTACTTTGAGCTTGCAAAAACCAGGTTAAAATGCAGTTGAATCGAAGCTACGGAAACCGGGTCAGAATGAGATCAAGCTAAAAGAATAATGTGTTGATGTTGGGGTGATGAAGACGTCACTGAACGGAAATGGTGTAGTAGAGTGATGAACAAATTGAAAATGAAGGATTTCAGGATTCGAAAACTCTCTATCAATGGAGATACTTGAGAAAACTAGTTTCTGAAGTTTCTCAATTTTCATGCAAGCTTAGAATGGCAAAGTAGCAAGACTGAATTAAATTTTAGAGCCTTTCCACTATAATCACCACCACCCTTTTTTGTCCGTCCTCTTTACAGTATTGCATACAGGTATTTATAGGGAACGGGTGCTCCTAATGAAAGGTCAGGATCTCTCTTATGGAGATGGAAGGTCTGGATTTCAAAGGACATGATCTGATGTCCGAGAATTAAAGAGAATCAAAATGGACGGCTGGTATCCTATTCAGAATATCTGTCCTTTCTCTTCTTAATCCAATGGCTTAGGATCTTGCCTATCAGGACTGATCCAAAGATTGGGAATAAAAGGCGCCGGACTTGTCGTCTGCCTTTTGATCTAAGGGCTCCGGGTTCGTCCTTACAAGTATGATCAACGGTGGAGATTGAGATATACAGGACTGCCATAACTGTCTTGGCTTTTATCAGCAATGTGGGCGATTCTGCAAATGAGGCATGCGGTGAAGATTTGATCACGCCTGCAATGCTTTAACTACCTCGGCCCTGATTATGAAGAAAGCTATTGGAAGTCTTTTTATCCTCTTGTTGCTTTCCAATCTCTATTCCTTCCGATCTCTCTGTTATGACTCTTTTCCGAACTCTCTCACATCAAGTCCCTTATCGCTTCCTGATTTGAGATCGCCCAAACAATGAAATTTGATCTTTGAAGGTTCTCTCAATGGTGTAATCCGATCTCTTGGGATCGCCCAAATGATGTAATCTGACCTTTTGGAAATGAAATGAAATGAAATTTTATTTGAAGGTCATTATTTAATTATTGCATTGGTTAATTTCCGATCTCTAATGTGCATATTCGATCTGGTCCCTAACTAAATCGTCCTTAGCCGATCTGTGACTCTGAACATTTACCCTAATCCGACAGCCTTAGCTAACCGATCTCATTTTATTTTATTTATTGTGTTTTTGGAACCTTCTCGCGACTTGTCAAGAAAGTGGGTCGATTTCGCTAACCAAAGCGCTACTTGGTACTTCATGAGCATTAAATGCTCAGACGGATATAAATAGGGGGAGGGTCAGTCAGTTGCTCTCTTATGTCACTTTCAGCACTTTTGCTAGCAACTTCAAAATTTCTCTCGTTTCTTCAAGTTTTTCTGGCACCGATCACATTCCAGTAAGGGTTTTAATCCTTCTCTAGTTAAACTTCTTTTATTTCTTTGAAAATGAGCGGTGCTGAGGGTTAGAGAGCGGCGAGCCCCTCTTCCGTCCATATTTTTTGGACGTCGGACGAAGTTGAGGTGGTCAGGCCGAGTGGGCGACTTATCCCTATAGGTTCTGTACTTGTTCCTGATCTTCTATTAGCTTCTTCATTCGTGATCTTGTTAAGTATACTCATCTTGGTCGAACTGCTTGTTCGGTCAGGCTTGCTTTACTTGAAGCAATGTTGATTTCCTGTGTGACGAAAAAAAAAGGTCTTTAAATGAATTTCAAATTTCATTAAAATTTAAAGGTCCTGATTTGGACAAAGAATGTGGTGGCGTCTGAAAGTCAGGAATGGGATCTGTATAGGGATAATTGCATCAACTTTATCATGGCATCGCTCGATAGTCCGATGGTGAATGACTGGATTAAATGCGTGTCTATGATACTTGTCCATATGGTGCATTCAACTTTTCGCATAACCCTAGCGAGGATAGTTCCTACGGGAGTCATACTATTCATTCACAATTTTGCTAAACAATGGCCCAAAGCTATTTTATTAATCGAATAGTTCATACATAACATTCTTTACATTGGCCTAGACTCAGGGAGACTCTTTATAATGTAATGACATCTTTTGAGATATTCATAAAGTCTTTCCTCCTGTCTGGCAGGGTCGAGCATCTTTAGGGCATATTCAGATTCTGGCAAGAGCTTTTGTTTCCCTTGTGCTATCATTCTCTCCAGCTGGTCAACATTTTCTCTTAGCTCTTGATGGAGTGTAGCTTATCTTTCTTTTTCCTTTCTTTCTTTAGCACACTCCTTCAGAATATCATTGATAAGCTGTGCTTGCTCTTTCAGTTCAAGCTTTTTCTTTTTACCCTCTTGTTTATACTCTTCCATGAGAATCTCTTGGTACTTTATTTTCTCTTGCAATTCGTTATTTCGAACTCCTGCCTCCTTTATTGCGTCATGGAGAAAGATCTTTTCCCTTTCCCATTGCATTTCTTGCTCCCCAAACCCTACTTTTTCAGTCCTAAGCCTTTTTACCTCTCTTTTGAGGACCTGCTATTGGTCCCCCAACTGTCTTATCCTTGCTTGTAATTGCTGGTTCTCGGTATCCGCTTTTTGTAGAGAGTCGACCAAACGAGCATTAGCTTCTTCTAAATGGATGTTTCGATGGGGGATGTTACCTTCGAGTTCCGTTGGCTCGGCAGTTGGGTGTCCTTGATCCCGGCTGGCCCTCCATTTAAGATAATCTTCCGTGGCACCCGGACCTTTAGGCGATCTCTCCATCATAATGATGCTCTCCCAGGATTTGCGGGCTACTTTCAATTCCTCCTCACTGTCGAGCTCATGATAGAAGTGACCTTGATGGTATTCTTCAATACTGAGTGCGGACTGAGTTGAGCCGAATTACCTCATTACCAATACTGGGATGTAACTTGTATATCCTGTTACTCCGATTAAAGATACTGAATAATTACTCCCCGTGCTGAACAAAATAGGTAGACCTGGCGCCCACAATTTCCTCCAGCAGTAGTTGTGACTATTGAAGCTTAGAATCTGATCTTGCTACTGCAGCTCGTCCTTTGGGCTGATTACTAATCTGGTCATTTTCTCAATAAGAGGCTGGTCTGGGTACCAAGTTAATCCCTTTGTCTCTATAGGGCACATGTGACTGATGATCCAGAGGTGCAACAATTGAGAACAACACTTAATGGATCCCCTGCCTTGTTATCTACAGTAAGTAAGAGTCAATAGAGTCTCTGCAAGGCTTGTCGGTATTGGGTTGACCTTCTGCTTTTCTACTGCCTAGAACATCTCCATGATACTGCAGGTTATAATTCCCAAAGGCCCAGGGAATAAGATCAGGCCATAGATCCCCAAAGCTAGTACTAATGAAGCTTGCTCCCATTGTTCACCTCGGATGTATAGGTCCAACTGCTTCTTGAGGTAGGTCCAATACCACCCGTGTGTGTTCCCTTTGATAGTTTCTCTTGCCTTTACTTCCTCTGGGGGAATTCCCAATATATGCACAAACTGTTTCCAAGTCTGCCTATGCTCAAGGTGTAGGTATATCCGATTCTGTGCCACATAAGGAATTTCTAGCAACGCCTGATATTCTTCCATAGTAGGGGTCGTATCGATGTCATTGAAGGAGAACACCCTATACTTGGGGTTCCAAACCGACAGCATGGCCTTTAGTGCCGAAACTTAAACTTTGACCCGTATCAAAGTCGCAATCCTTCCGTATTTTTCCTCGAACTTTGCCTTGACGTGATCGGAAAGTGACCTCCAACTACTAGATAGATCCTCGAGACCGGTCATTCTGACCTCGACTTTGTTTAGGTCTAATGGAGGTAACAGGCTAGTATCTACCCTGGTGACATCACTTTGCGGGGGCACTGAACTATGAGGCAGTCCGGACCACGATTTAGCATTCTGTTCTGGTCTAGGAACTTCTGCTGACTGACTCGAGGATGCCATGTTAAAATTGATGTTTATTCTCTTATAGATCCTAATTCTATGATGCCTGTGTGAGGAAACTTGTCAGCAGGACAAATTCAGGTAATTTTGAATTATATTGTTGGCAGGGTGACACCCACACATTTGTCAAAGTAGGAAAATGTGTAGATCCTCCTAAAAGTATGATCCAAAATTACCCTCAAAAATAAAAATATATAAGAACACAAAAACAGAGTAGGGTGAGAGCAAGTATGTCCCTTTTGTCCTAAAATAGGAAAAATCCAAGTACCGGGTAAGTGCTATCTAATCGAATAGTTCTATCTTATGAGGTAGCTTGTTATGGCTTCCAGCTACTGTGATAGTTTAGCTCAAGGTCTAATTTTCTAAAAGCCACAGGTTCCCAAATTGCCCCTACTGTAAATAGTAGAGCCCCTTTCTATTACCATGATACTAACGGGAGAGTTCCACGGGTATCATGGTAAATGGAACGAGTTTCAATCTGAGCAGAAGCCTTCACGGATACTAACGGGGTAAAACCCACGGGTACCGCTACATGGCTCCCTCCTATTTTTCTAAAGGGTAAGAAAGCCCAGGTATAGGGCTGAAGTGTGTGAGGACATTGTGTAAGTACTCAGTGTGTAAAGGGACATATTTACCTCTTCCCTTCGTGGGGGATTTTTACATTTTTTTTTTGACGAAAGTTGCTGTGGGAAATAAGACAAGCAAAAATGGTTAGAACAATAACAAATCAGCATATCAAGATTTTCGAATTTTGCAAATTAAACCCCCCCCCTCTAATTACGAATTCAATTTATATGAGCGTATAACTAAATCTATTCTTGGACCTCTAAACCAGGGTAAAAAACAAATCCCCAGTGGAGTTGCCAAGCTGTCGCAAGGTATTTTGCGGTCGCCTGGACGAAAGCTCTTCACTGAAGTGGGAAAAGTGAGGAGTCGCCACTTTAATTTTGAGGGAAATTAAAGAAAACCATTTGCGAAAATAAATTAAAAGTAACCACTTCGAAAACTGAGATTCTAGGTTCGGGGTCCATATACGGGTGGGAAAGGTGTTAGGCACCCCGCCTCGTCCCTCAATGAGGGTAAACAGATTTAGTGTTATGCACTTTCGTAAATTAAAAGGGTAATTAGGGGTTGGGATAATGATGATGTTAATCCTTTGTGCAAAAATAAGGAATATTTGATTTTTCACTTATCTTGGGTTGCCCAGGAACACAAGTTCGTGAGATGGCCCTTTAGTGAATAAGTGTTTGAGTGAAATTGTCTTGCGTATTGGGGGTCATATCATTTAGTTTGAATTTTGTTAAGAGAGCTCGGGCAGGGAACTTCTCTCGATCTCTAGATATATTTTATTAAGAGTTTTGAGTAGGAGATTTCGGATAAGAACTCTCCTCCGATCTCCCTGTTTTAATTTAGGCGAGAATCAAGCAAGAACTCTCCCTCGATCTCTTAGGGTGTTTGGTTTAAAATTTGATTAAGGATCTCTGATAAGAACTCTGCTCCGATCTTCGCGTTTTTATTTGAATGAGGATCAAGTAAGAACTCTCCCCCGACCTCTTTGGTTCAAAATTTTAAATGGAGGATCTCGGATAAGAACTCTCCTCCGATCTCCGTGTTTTGTTTGAATGAGGATCAGGTAAGAACTCTCCCCCTACCTCTTAAAGTATTCGGCTTAAAGTTTTAATGAAGGATCTCGGATAAGAACTCTCCTCCGATCTCCATGTTTTATTTGAATGAGGATCAGGTAAGAACTCTCCCCCAACCTCTTAAAGTGTTCGGCTTAAAGTTTTAATGAAGGATCTCGGATAAGAACTCTCCTCCGATCTCCGTGTTTTGTTTGAATGAGGATCAGGTAAGAACTCTCCCCCGACCTCTTAAAGTGTTCGTGACATAAGACCGAACTTTTTACTGTTCTCGTATATGACTACCTTGTCCGAACTCTTTGGCTGGCTACATCCAATCTCTCTTGGTTATTAATCTGGGGTCCAACCTTATTTTGGTTCCCGCTCTATCATGCTATTTTCTAGACTTGTTTAGTAGCCTGACCTCATAACTTTTCCTCAGATTCCCTTTTCATTCTTTGGTTATTTTATTTATTTAAAGAGACTTTCATGTTAAGATACTGCTACCAACATTTTACTAAATTGCCTACAAGTTACCCGTAACCAGAACGCCTTTGTTCGAAGGAAGTAAAAACTAAGAACAAATAAATAACGTGAACTGATGAATAGAAAAAGTAAACTCAAGAGAATAACTATTGGCCTGAAGGATCTACGTGGGGATTTTTAGTATAACTGAGCTTAATGAAAATTTTGAGAATAAAAACAGAGAGAGTAAAACACGAGCGTTCGGTAAGGTGACAGTCTAGATACTTACCTGTGTGAGGTCGAGGCTATCAAACTGACTCTGAAGATCACAAATATTATTGCGTTGAAAGCTAGTGATACAAGGACCAAAGCTTACTTCGAGCTTGCAAAAACCAGGTTAAAATGCAGTTGAACTGAGCGACGGAAATCGGGTCAGAATGAGATCAAGCTAAAAGAATAATGTGTTGATGTTGGGGTGATGAAGACGTGACTGAACGGAAATGGTGTAGTAGAGTGATGAACAAACTGAAAATGAAGGATTTCAGGATTCAAAAACTCTCTATCAATGGAGATACTCGAGAAAACTAGTTTCTGAAGTTTCTCAATTTTCATGCAAGCTTAGAATGGCAAAGCAGCAAGACTGAATTAAATTTCAGAGCCTTTCCACTATAATCACCACCACCCTTTTTTGTCCGTCCTCTCTACAGTATTGCATGCAGGTATTTATAGAGAACGGGTGCTCCTAATGAAAAGTCAGGATCTCTCTTGTGAAGATGGAAGGTCTGGATTTCAAAGGATATGATCTGATGTCCGAGAATTAAAGAGAATCAAAACGGATGGCTGGGATCCTATTCAGAATATCTGTCCTTTCTCTTTTTAATCCAATGGCTCAGGATCATACCTGTCAGGACTGATCCAAAGGCTGGGAATAAAAGGCGTTGGACCTGTCGTCTGCCTTTTGATCCAAGGGCTCCGGGTTTATCCTTACAAGTATGATCAACAGTGGAGATTGAGATGTACAGGACTGCCATAACTGTCTTGGCGTCTATAAGCAATGTGGGCGATTCTGCAAATGAGGCGTGTAGTGAAGATTTGATCACGCCTGCAATGCTTTAACTACCTCGGCCCTGATTATGAAGAAAGCTATTGGAAGTCTTTTTATCCTCTTGTTGATTTCCGATCTCTATTCCTTCCGATCTCTCTGTTATGACTCTTTGTCGACCTCTCTCACATCAGGTCCCTCATCGCTTCCCAATTTGAGATCGCCCAAATGATGAAATTTGATCTTTGAAGGTTCTCTCAATGGTGTAATCCGATCTCTTGGGATCGCCCAAATGATGTAATCTGACCTTTTGGAAATGAAATGAAATTTTATTTGAAGGTCATTATTTAATTATTGCATTGCTTAATTTTCGATCTCTGATGTGCATATCCGATCTGGTCCCTAACTAAATCGTCCTTGGCCGATCTGTGAGTCTGAACATTTGCCCTAATCCGATAGCCTTAGCTAACCGATCTCATTTTATTTTATTTATTGTGTTTCTGGAACCTTCTCGCGACGTGTCAAGAAAGTGGGTCGATTCCGCTAATCGAAGCACCACTTGGAACTTCGTGAGCATTAAATGCTCAGATGGACATTAATAGGGGGAGGGTCAGTCAGTTACTCTCTTATGTCACTTTCAGGACTTTGCTAGCAACTTCAAAATTTCTCTCGTTTCTTCAAGTTTTTTCGGCACCGATCACATTCCGGTAAGGGTTTTAATCCTTCTCTTAGTTAAACTTCTTTTATTTCTTTGAAAATGAGCGGTGCCGAGGGTCAGAGAGCGGCGAGCCCCCCTTCCGTCCATATTTCTTGGACGTCGGATGAAGTTGAGGTGGTCAGGCCGAGTGGGCGACCTGAGCCTCCTACGACCTCTGCTTCAGCCCACGGTCAAGCGGCACAATTAAGACAAACACCTTCCTCTGAGAGAGAAAATCTTTTCGTAGATGAGTTGCCGTCAATCCTCCAAGAAACCGATCTGCAATTGATTAGTCAATAGTACAACCTTTGGACCAACTCGTACGAGGTTATCAGATGCCATGGCGATCTCTGAGCCGATCACTTCTTTGAAGAAAATGATGCGATCATGATATATGAAGTGCAATTAAAAGCCAAGCTCCGGTTTCCTCTTGACAACTTCTACAAGGACGTTCTGAAGCTCCACCACATATGTATAGCCCAAGTACATCCGAACTTATGGCGAATTCTGATGGCTTTTAGAGGCTTATGTCGAGCAAAGAAGCTCGAGCCTACAGCGAAGGTTTTTGTCGAGCTGCATAAACTTACTCGTCGAAAGGATGACGAGTATTGATTCTTCCAAGCCAAACCGCACTGTGGGCTTTTTACCGATCTCCCCTCTTCACTGAAGAATTGGAAGAATCGCTTCTTTATGTTGAGGAGCAAGATTCTGAACGATTTTGAAGGTTTCCCACGTAGCTGAAAGTATCTAGGCCCATCAATTCCAAAAAAGATTGCCCTCAGTAGGGACGAGGGTGCCATGGTAATGGAATTAAAGGATCAGGCGGCCACTCACAAGTATTCGTGCTTATACGCTGTTATAGCCGAACTGAGATGGTGGCTAATGCGGATGATCGCCAATGAAGACTATGAACTGCAGCACTCTGACCTCGGACCCGGGATCGGTAGAACCTGAATCTTTAATCTCCTGATTTAGGTAATCTCACTAACTGTTTTTCTGTGCAGAAATGGCTGGAGGTGAAGGCGCAAAGGAGAGCCGCAAGCGGAAAAGAGAAGTCTCCTGGAAGGTACGAGAAATGAAGATCACTGCGGTATCACAAACGCCAAGGCGGGATTCGGGAGAAGTGCCGGGAGACTCGTCCGACCTTCGGTACAACCGGTCCCAGAAGTAGAGGTAGCTCCTTCTCTTCTTCGACAAGAAGAGCCACCACCTCCATCTGTTCCTTCGAGTGCTGAAGGGGGGGTCTTCCCAACCTACCGTGAGGACCCTTTCTCGCAGTGCCCAAGTCCTCATTCATTCTCTGGAGAAGAACTGATCCGTTCGGGAGAATCTGGGCTTGGCCAAAGTTCTGGGTGCTACCATATGCCTCCAGGAGGACCGGAACAGGCTGACCTCGGGTAGCATTGACGATCTCCTAGCTCAGACGATGAGTTTGAGTGTAGAGAGCCTGGTGAATCAACATGTAATCACGGAAAAGCTCATCTTCTGAGGTAGGAGATTCTGAAAGCGGTCCAGGACGTGGCTTCCGCCCGAGCTCAACTTTCATCCGCAAAACTACATTGCTAAAATCAAAGGTCGGATGAAATCCTACGAGGATAAGCTGGCCAAGCAGGCTCGTGTACTTGGGGAAGCTTGGTCGCTCCGAACTGCCGACGTCGCCCACCTTACTGAGGAGCTGAAAGCGAAGGAAGAAGAGGCTGTGATGAGGGAAGCTGGTGCTTATGTGAATGCAAACAGTGATCTTCTGGCCGAGCTCGAGAGGCGTTATCCTGGGGAAGACTTTTCCTGGATGGTGGATCTTGCTCCTAGAGACAAAGAGGAGAGCGAGGAGGAAACTGAGAGAGAGAGAGAGACTGAGCGAAATGTCAATGTAGAACAGGCTGGAGGGTCACTAGCCGAATGACTTGTAACCTTTATTTTGAGATGAAATGAAATCCCTTTTGTTCAATTTCTTGATGAGATTGGAAAGTATCCAAATTGTATGAGTGCTTGATTGTTTGAACATATTAGGACATCAAACTTAAAAGCGATTATTAATCTAAGAGGTCGGAAGAGCATTATAACCATGAGATCGGCCTAAGCCGAGACCAAACACCGGATAAAACTTTAGATCATTAAAATTGGAAACTTGATTTGAATACTTAAGATCGGAAACACCATTAAGTCGGACTGAAACCTTAACTTTATTAAATGATTTTCCACAATATTTGTGAAGGAGAGATCGAAAATAAGACTGGATGGCACGGAGATCGGATATTGGTTTGATCACCTTTGATGAGAGAGCAGAAATGAGATTGGATGGCATGAAGACCTGATATTGGTTTGATCTCCTTTGTCGAGAGATCGGCAAGCATTCGACTAGATGCGGGATCGGTTTATTTCCTAATCGAGTCACTTGTAACTTAAGAATGTCAGTTGGGGGTGGATTTTCAAAGTTCATTGACTTTGGTGATCGGCCAAAATATAGTGTCGACAGCTGCCCCTCTTTACATAATTTCTATTGGAGGGAATAAAATTTTCCATATAGGAATTATGTAAAGATTCAGACCCATATTTTGGGCGATTGGGTATCAAAAAATTAAAAACGTTGAGACTCAAAATTTGACTTGGAAGTTAAAGTTGGAATCTAAGATCAACTTAGATCAAGGAACCAGAGGTTGATGACAGGAATTTTTTATACTTAGGAGTAAAGATCCTAATGGTTTCGCGGGCGTTTCACAAAGCTAGAATTATTTGGTCCCCAAACCAGAGAAGAAGATCACTCTGAATGCAGTCGAGGATGCCATGGTGAAGGAATTGATAAACTAGGCGATCACTCGCAGATATTCGTGTTCGGACGTGATTATGGCTGAACTAAAATGGTGGATGATGAGAGTGATCACCCACGAAAACTACAAACTGTAACTCTCTGACCTCGGCCTCGGGATCGATAAAATCTAAACCCTAGGTCTTCTGGCCTTAGCAAACTCACTAACTTGCCTTTTGTGCAGTTATAGTGGGGGGCAAAATTGCAAAGGAAGGTCGTAAGTAAAAGATGGAGCTTGCCCGAAAAGTTTTAGAGATGAAATAAGCTGTTGTCGCTACCCAAGCACAGAGACAGGCTTTAGTGGAGGTACCGAGCTCTCCATTCTGACCTCAAGAACAGTCGGCCTCGGAAGTAGAGGTCATCACCTCGGAGCCTCCCATTGGACATATTAAACCTCCTCCTTCACCTCCAGTCTCTTCAGGTGCTAAGGGCAGCTCTTCTGGACTAGTCATTCGACCACTTTCTTGAGGCGCTCAGGTTTTACTTCAATAATTGGAGAGGAACTGCTCGGTTCAGGGAAATCCCAATCTAGCGAAAGTCTTAGGTGCTTTGATCTATTTTTGAGAAGATCGGACTTGGATAGCCCAGGAGAACATGGAAGATCTTCAGACTCAGACATTGAATTTGGGCTTGGAGGCAGTTACGAACTAGCAAATGATCAGAGAGAAGGCCCATCTCTTAAAGAGGGAGATCCTCAAGGCAGTCCAGGATGCGACAGCTGCAAAGACCCAATTCTCGGCAGCTAATGATTGAATTGCTGACTTAGAGGGCTAGGTGAGGTCTTATAAGGAGAGAACGGCTTGGCTAAAGAGGGAACTCAAAGATGCTCAGGCCTGCCAGGCTATCGATCTGGCCTAATTCTCTAAAGAGATAAAGGTCAAAGAGGATGAAGCTCTGGTGAAGGAAGCGGATGCCTATGTGAACACCCATAGCGATCTTCTAGCCAAGCTGGTGAAGCGCTACCCTGAAGAAGACTTCACCTGGTTAGAGAAGCTCACCTCGGGTGTTGAGGCCGAGAGTGAAGAGGAGCAAGAGAGAGAGGAGCGAGAGAATATCGAAAATGTACCTGAAGAGCATGCTAGGAAAGACCCTCCTGCTGAATGACTTTGTATTTTTTCTCTTGAAATGAATTAAGTTTTTTTTTTTGTGATCAATTCTTGATGAGATTGGAAAATATCAAACCAAGTTTGCATGAGTATTGAATCAACTCCTAATCGATTGAATAAAATCGAAATAGAACCTGAGATTGGTTATTGATCATAGAACATAAGACTGCTTAAAGAGATCAAAAAAACATTACTTGCAAACATGAGCTCGAAAGACCTTGTGACCGAATATCGATTGAAACTTTGAAACATTTGAGGAATGAATTATAAAATTGTAAAGATAAAAAATGACTTGAGATCGGGTCCTAGTTGAAATTTGTTAGGATCAGGACCGCTATTTAGAGATCGGATAAAACATTAACTTGGTTAAGAAATATTTAAACAATTCGAGTAAGATACCTGATCACAAAATTACCCACAATTTGGAATTTTGAACACAGAGAGATTGAAAAATAACAAAATATAAGATCAGGTGGTCCAAAGATCCGACATCAATTTGAACAGGTTGAGTAAAGATGGAGAGATCGGAAAACAACAAAATGTAAGATCAGATGGTCCAAAGATCTGACACTAATCCGAACAGGTTGAGTAGAGATGGAGAGATCAGAAAACATTTGACTTGAGCATACATGAGGTCAAATAAACTTGAAATTTATTATTTATCTGGGAGATAACTTAGATTATTACCAGTTTAGAGAAAATGACCTATGGTTAAGTTACTGGTTGAGATCGGATAAAACATTAAGATGGGAGATCCATTTAAGAAAGTATTTAAAACCCTCTTTAGAAAAAAAGAAAATTATATATTAATTACACAAGTTATGTATTTGAGGATCGACCAAAATATGGTGTCTAAAATTGCCATATTAATAAATCACCAAGGGTATTCAAAGTCCCCACCTTTATATGTAGATTATAGATACAAATTATAGATAGATAGATAGATATAGACAGTGGCAAAGCCACAGCATAGACACGGTGGGCAATTGCCCACCTTAAATTTTGGAATTAAAATGGAAATCCACCTATGTAGTTACACTTTTATCCCCCATAATAATCAATTAATGCCCATCTTTGAACTGTGTTTTTAATAAATATGGTAACCTAAAAAGCTAAATTTATCTCTACCCTCACCAATTCACAACGTAAAGAAGAGTAGTGGTGGGACCCAAATAAAATAAAAAAGCTTCTTCCTTCTTCAATTACCAATAAAAAGGAAGAAAATCATGAGACCTTTATAAAGAGGTTTCAGACTACAAAAGTTTTAACTAACATTTTAAAATTTAAAATTATAATAACAAAGCTTTTTCTAATGAAAATTAAAAAAGAACAAAATGTATCTAAAACTTCTCAAAGAAGCCAAAAGGACAACTGACAGAGAGAGGGAGATAAAAATGAAAACTTCATAAGAAAGGCTTTTTTTTTTTTTTAATTTATCTCAACTATGATTTGTAACAAGGAGAAAGAGGTTGAGACAGCCATAGCCCATTGCCCAGGGGAAAAAGTACCAACAAAAAAATTATGAAAATCTGGTTAGTAATTATAATTTATTTTCAATTATTCCTTATTTCAATTGATAGCTTGTTATTGCTATTTTCAACTATTCCTTATTTCAATCTGGTTAGTAATACCATAATAATTTTTTGCTATCTTGATTGATAATAAAATAGTAGTAATTTGTTTGATTGTTACTTAACTACTTTGATTGATATGAAAATAGCAACAACTCGTTTGACCTCAAATTTTTATATTGATATATTATGATAAATGCTTTATTTGAATTAGGAATTTATACAATGTTTGATATATTCAATTAATCATTATTTAGAATTTCATATTCTTTTATTTATATTTTTACAATAGATTGAAATTAAATGTATTAATATAATAATTAATAACTATGAATTTTTTTCTTTTATCATAGATATGGCAACATTAGATCGATATTTGAAGAAATATTGCTCAGAAAAGAGTTATTTTAAGTATGATAAGGACAATCTTACTACTGATCCTGCATTGTGTAAGCCAATTATGGGATATCATCCTAATGTACGTGATGAAATATAGAGGTGGTACTTGAAAAAGGGTCCTTATTAACCTCGTAATCACAAATTCAAACAAATTCTACTAGGAAATGTTTTATGGCGATTTAATCCCTCTTGGTATGATGAATTTTCCTAGTTAGAATACAGCACAATAGTAGATAAGGCATTTTGCTTGTATTGTTATCTTTTCAAATATAATAGCAAACGACATGGTGATAGTGGTGATGCATTTATTGTCAAAGGGTTTCAAAATTGAAAGCAAAAGGAGAAACTAGGTGAACATGTTGGAGGCCCTAACAGTACTCATAAGCGATCCTGGAGGAATTGTCAAGCTTTAATGAACGAACAACAACATCTTAGAACATTTGTGAATAGACAAACTGATCAAGCTCAAAATGACTATTGGATGCATTTGAATGATTCTATTGATTGTGTTCAATTTCTTCTCAGACAAGGTTTAGCTTTTCGCGGCCATGATGAATCAAATAATTCAATCAACAAAGGTAATTATCTTGAAATTTTACAATTTCTTGCTAGTCATAATGAAGGCATCAAATGAGTTATTTTAGATAAATGTCATGGAAATTTAAAGTTGACATCATTAGATATACAAAAAGACATTGTCAATGCTTGTGCAACTGAAACTATCAACATTATTATTCGAGATCTTGGAGAAGCTTTGTTTTCTATTTTAGTTGATGAAGCTCATGATGTATCAGCTAAGGAACAGATGGCTATTATTATACGCTATGTGGAAAAGAATGGACATGTGCTAGAGCATATTTTGGGCATTTTACATGTTACTGACACTAGTGCTTTATCACTAAAAGCAGCCATAGATGCATTGTTTTCCAAACATAGCTTAAGCATATCAAGATTGTGGGCCAAGGCTATGATGGGGCAAGCAACATGCGAGGTGAGTTTAATGGTCTCAAAACTCTAGTCTTGAAGGAAAATGGAAGTGCTTTCTATGTTCAATGTTTTGCACATCAACTTTAATTAGCACTTGTAGCTGTTACAAAAACTGATGTATCTATTGCATTACTCTTCACTTTAGTTTCAAATGTGGTGAATGTTGTTGGTGGTTCTTGTAAACTTCATGATATTTTTCAAGAATCTCAAGCTATTAGAATTTTAGAAGCACTTGAAAATGGTGAATTGATTAGTGGAACTGGCTAAAATCAAGAATCTACTCTTAAACGAGCAAGAGACACACGGTGGGCATCACATTATAAAACTCTTATTAGCTTAATTAAGATGTTTTCTGTTGTTATTGATGCACTTGAGTGGATTATGGAAAATCCTAAGTTTGAACAGAAAGCTGAAGCATTTAATCTCCTTGATTCACTACAATCTTTTGATGTTGCATTTAGCCTTCATTTGATGAGAAATATTCTAAGGATCACTTATGAACTGTCACAAGCTTTGCAAAGAAAAAATAAAGATATTGTGAATGCTATGACATTGGTCAAAATAGCTAAACAACAGTTGTAATCTATGCGAGATGAAGGATGGAATTCTTTATTTAATGACGTTACAGTGTTTTGTAATAAACACAATATCGAAGTGCCTTCCATGGATGATATGTATGTTCTTCGTGGACGATCCCAACGCAATTTTGAAAAAGTGACTAACATGCATCATTATCGGGTTCAAGTATTTTATGCTGTTATAGATTTGCAGCTTCAGGAGCTTAACAATCGTTTCAATGAAGTGAATACAAAGTTGCTTTTATGTGTTGCTTGTTTGAGTCTGAATGATTCCTTTTCAGTTTTTGATAAGGAAAAATTATTGAGCTTTGCTCAATTTTACCCGATTGAATTTTCTATAGTATAGCTTATTGCTCTTGACAATCAATTAGAGACATATATTCTTGATATGAAGTCTAATGCTGAGTTTTTAAATTTGATAGGAATTAGCAATCTTGCTGAAAAAGTGGTGAAGACAAAAAGGAATATGTTATATTCTTTGGTTTATAGGCTTATAACATTGGCCTTAATTCTACCTGTAGCAACAGCTTTTGTCAAGAGAGCATTTTCTGCTATGAAGATTGTGAAAAATCGATTGCGCAATCGAATGGGAGATCAATGGATGTCTGATTGTTTAATTACATATATCGAGAAAGAAATTTTTAACTCCATTGACAATAAGGTGATCATGCAAAGTTATCAAAACATGAAAACTCGCAGAGAGCAATTGTCACTTAGAAATCCATGTATTGATGTAATGCGTAGTTGACATTTCTGAGTAATGTTATGGCTTGATTATATCATTTTGGGATGCTAAAATATACTATTTTTCTATTAGTTTATTTTGAATAGAATATTATTTGTTACTATTTCAATTTTATCTTATAAAGTATCATCTTTGTAAATTTTGATAGAATTTATTTTTTTTCACCTTTGCCCACTTTCAACCAAAAAAAGCTGGCTTTGCCACTGGATATAGATTATAAATAATTGTATTTTTTATTTTTCATTATTAATTTCTTATTTTAGTTAATTAATCTTTACAAAAATTTTATATTTAATTGTAGTTAAATATAAGCAGGAATAAGAATTTTAAATTTATACAAATATTAAAATTAATTTAAATAATAAAAATATAATTATAATTAATTTGAATAATCAAAGATATTTTTGGCAAAGCTAACGTTTCCCTCTTTCCACATGTTTATATATAATATGATATAGATAAAGATCTTTCAATTTCAAACTATATTAATGCATATCATATATTTTTTGTTGAATTTTGATCTTCTTTTTATTGGAGAGAGGAAAGTTGAATGATAATTTTATGAATTTTCTATTGATGTGTTATAATAATAAAAAAAAGACTTTCCATGATTTTTTTTATTGTACTTGACAACATATTCAATAATTTTTCAAACATTATGGGATTATTTGCTTGTAAAAAATAGTTTTTTATTTTTTATTTTTTAAGAGAACTTTAACTTTCATTTTTTATAAAAAAAAAAGTTTACTTTCTAATTAAAAAATTTATTCATATGTTTTATAATTAAACAATAAAGTCATTATACAATATATTTAAAAAGTGATTGCTTGCATCAAAAATAAGTTTTATGGTTCATTAATTATTTTTTGACTTATAATTAATTACAATTAATTTTTTACAAAATTAATTTAAATTAATTTTATTTTATTAATTTAATTAAAAGGTTTAAGAAATTACTTATGAAATTATAGTTGGCATTTAAGACAAAATGCAAAAAGAGTTATTGGAGGTTATGAGCAGGAACTTAAGAGGAATTCGGGAGTTGAGAAGTAGAGGTGGCCACGGTCTAGTTTGGAACCGAAATCGAACTAGAATCGGACTAGTCAAACTCGGACCGAAATTAGTCAAAATTAAAACTGTTATTAAATTGAACCTAAATCGTTCCTCCATGGTTTAGTTCAGGTTCAAGATATTATGAAACCGTTGAACCTTCGATTTAATTTGAATTAAAGTCGTCAGTTTGAAATCGAATCGAATTAGCGGTTCGATTAAAACCTGCACAATGCATACTGCAACCCAGCCGCCTAGGACTCACGTACTCCTGCACAAGCCTAGCAACCTACCCCTACAGTCCTCCACTATGCTCTGCAAATGTCCATTCATAAATCATTTCTTTATTTTTTTTTAATTTATAATCATTTATTAAATTTCAAATTCATTTGTTTTTTATTTTTTTTTAATTTCAAATGGTAAAAATATTTACCATTACAATTTTTTATTTTAATTGTAAAATTACTCTTTAGTCCCTAATAACAGTAAAAAATAGTTAATTTTTGGGGATAATTTTAAAAATAAAAAATTTATAAAAACTCTATAAATACTACAATTCATCCACTTAATTCATTCACACAACTCTTAAATTCACTCCAATCTCTCAAATCTCTCAAATTCTCTACACAATTATTCTCAAATCTCTCTTTAATTCTCAATATTCTCTAAATTTTTACACTTTATTTTTTTTATACACTCATAAAAATTTCTAATATCCCATTATTTTACTCAATAACTCTATTATTATTTTTCTTATACTATCATTAAAATTTAATATTTTCTTTATTACTCTATTTTTTTATATACTCATAAAAATTTCTACTATCTCTACTTTTTAATTTAATATTCTACACTATTTTATTTTTGTTTTCAAATTTCTAATTTCTTTTTTGTTGTCTTCTACACTTTTTTTTTCAAATTTCTAGTACTTTCTATTTTTTGTTATCTTCTACACTATTTTTTTTATTTTCAAATTTTATCATAGTATCATACCATTTATTTTTTTGAGAAAATGGCAAGTAGTGGATTTGGAAGTTCATCCAATAGCAAGGGAAAAAGTAAGGTTGATGAATCAACATACCCAAATCCAAATGAGCTTAGTGCAGTTGATTTAGACAACATAATAGAGCAAATTGGGGATGATGATAATGATGTTGAAATTTAAGAGTTATTCCACCACACTCAAGAAAGCCAAAATTAACAAGCTGAGAAAGATGAGGCAAAAAAAGTACTCACGTCCAATATTTTCAAAGTTCACTTTACAAAAAAATGAAGATTTGAAAATACATTTGATGTAATTTGTAATTATTGTGGCCAAGTCTACAAGTTCAAAATGGGAGGTGGATATGGCACATTCAAAAGGCATTTGGAGCAAAAGCATCCGACCAAAATTGGGTATGATAAGTCTTAAACTCAAATATCCGGGTACATAAATTCTAAATCTCAATCTTTATTTCAATATTTTGATTAGAAAAATAAAAAGGAATTAGCAAAAATGATTTGTGTTGAGCATTTATCATTTAATTTTGGTGAAAAACTTGGTTTTATTAATTATTGTCAAAATATTTTAAATCCTAATGCAAAACGTATTCCTAGAAATACTTCAAAACGGAATGTTTTTTCTTTATTTAGAAAAGGAAAAAAAGAATTACAAGAAATTTTTTTAAATATGAGTGCACGAGTTTCTATCTGTAGTGATATTTGAAGTGATCATTGGCAAATGCATTCATATATGGGCATAACATGTCATTGGATTAGTAATGATTGGATCATGAAAAAAAGAATAATTGCATTTAGTGTTTTTGATGAGAGAAATACTGCTAATAATATTTATAGGATGATTTAAAATATTTTAGAAGAATATAAATTAGTTTATAAAATTTTTTCAATTGGTTTTGATAATGCTGCTGCAAATTCTGCATTAATTATTGACCTTAAAAAAATTTGCCAACCCAATTTTGGGGAAAATTTTTTCATATTAGATGTGCGTGTCATGTATTAAATTTGTGTGTGTAAGATGGTTTAAGAACCCTTGATGAATTTATTTCTCCCATCAAAAAAGCAATTTCATTTTTATGGGGACATCCCCAAATTATGAAAGAATGGGCTAAATTTTGTAAAATAAATAATAGAAGACTAAAAAGATTTCCAAGAGATGTTCCCACTCGTTGGAATTCAACATATGAATTACTAAACGAGTCATTTGGATATAGAGATTTATTGTGCATATTTATTAGCAATAATGTGCCATAAGTTCAACTATATCCACAAAATTGGGATATTTGTATTAAACTTTTGGATATTTTAAAAGTTTTTAATGATGCTACATATACATTGAGTGGTGTTTATTAACCTACATCTCATTTATTTATGATTGAATGTCTTAATATTGTTGGTGTATTGCAAGACCAAGAAAATGATGTTAATTTAAAAGATTGTATTTCTAATATGAAGAAAAAATGGTTGAATTATTTCAAAAATATTCCTCCACTTTATCTTGTTGCTTGTGTTTTTGATCCTAGATGTAAATTAGATGGTTTAAATAATTATTTGTCTCTTTATTATTTATGTTTAAATCTTGATGATGAGATTGATTTTGATGTTCATGCAATAATTGTTGAAATTAGAAAATTAATTTTTGATTTATATATTGAATTTTGTCCTTCTAACCAACAATTAGTTTCCTAATCTCAGCCTTCTAGTCAAGTTCAGAATGAGTCAACCTCTAGAACAAGCACGGGTGATCGTGCCTTATTACAAAGGCAAAAAAATGCCTAGAGGATCCCTTGATAATAATTCTGAATTTGATATTTATTTAACCACTATTTTCGAGTTTGGTGATAGTAGTGTAGGTAAAGAATTTTCAGTACTTGATTGGTGGCATCGACACATAAATACTTTCCCCACCCTTGCACTAATTGCTAAACAAATTTTAGTAGCACCAGTCTCCACAGTTGCAGTTGAACAAGCTTTTAGTGCAGGGGGTAGTATATTAGAAGAGACACGATCTAATATGGTTCCTGAACCATTAGAAGCTCAAACGTGTTTGGATGATTGGATTAAGGCAGCCTTAAAGCAACAAGAGATCACACGTGTGGAGACTGGATAGAACAACAACGGGATCGAGCGGTTGTGGAAGTGATTAGGGTAAGGGGGTTATCTAACTCTAAATAGAAGGTAAGAGAACTATGTGGGCTTTGATTCCTCTAAACCCCAAGAGGATACGTAGGCAACTTAATTTCTACAAAATTAAGTTCAAGCCCTTCTTCCTTTTTTTTTTTTTTAACTAAAATTAACTTAATCTCTTTTTATTTCTATAATTTTTTTAAATTAACTCTACACATTTCTTATTAATTTTTATTACAAATACAAATAATATTATTTTCTTCTTTTTTTTTGAAATATTTATTTTATCAAATTTTTTCTCCCATTTTTTGATCAAACCGTCCTAAACCATCCCTCGAAACCCCTTAACTGCCTCTTGAACCACTCCAAACCACCCAACTCTAAACCGCCTATTAAACCGTTTTAAACTGGGGCTCGAATCGGAATCAACGGTTTATGAACCGCCCTTCAAACCATTCCTTAGCGGTTTGGTTCAGGTTCAATATATCTCTGAACCTAAACTGATGGTTTAACAACCATAATCAGCGATTCCTGAACCGTGGACACTCCTATTAAGAAGTGTGAAGGAGCTACAAGTGGTGGAGCTGTGAGAATAACTTTAAGGAGTAACTTCCACGTACGGACAAGGGAGATCTAGATGCTTCTAGGCGTTGTCAAAGAAGAATATTAATAGGCGGTAGCCCGTAACATCAAAAATCTAGCCAATCAATCGATTAATCATTTCATACTCTAATAATTTATTTATACTTTTTTATTTTTAATTTTAATTTTTAAATTATTACATTTCAATTTTCCAAAACCTTGCAATTCTTTTCAAGGAATTAATATAAGTTCTTTTCTAATTTCTTATTCAAATCACTATGAGATTAGGCAATAACAAAGTTAGGAATTTAGTTTAAGGGTCCAATTAAAATATGTTATTTGTATAATAAATAAAAATTGATAATAGAATTTTTTACAAAAGTTAATATGTTGTTACAATTAATCTATAATAGCAAAATTAAATACTTTAATTATTTTTAACAAAATTAACTTGTTAAAAATTAAATAAAATTATTGTTAATTCAAAAATATAATAAATATTTTATATTATGAATTCCTCTAATGGTTTAAAATTGAAAAACTTGTCTAATTTATCTCAAATTTATTTTTTTCGAAAACAATAATAAAAAGCAAATTTAATTAAATAATTATAAAAAAATTATTTTAACCATCTTAATTTTAGATAAGTTTATCACACTCAAATATGCCTAACATATATATATATATATAATTTAAAAAGTGAAAAGCTACCTTGTTTGATTTTGAAAATACGATAATTAAGTTATCAGTTTCATCAAAATGAAAAAAAAATAGTTATTCAATTAAAACAGGCGTAAAGTAGGTATTTATCATTTGAGGGTAGAGAATAAATATTAATAAGAAATAAATAAAATTTTTATAAAAATATAAAATATTAAAATATCAAAAATTAAACTATGAATAGAATTTACACAAAGATAAAATATTGGAGGGACAAATAATAATTTTGTAAAAAAAATACTAAAATTTATAGATAAAATTTTAATTTTAAAAATTGTAGGAGGCTAAATAGTAATTTTTTTAAAAAAATACATTAAATTTGTGGGTAAATTTTTAATTTTAGAAACTGATGGAGGGCATGGCCCTTATCTCTAAGTAGTTCTGCCCTTGAATTAAAACCTGCGTTAATAATACAATATGAACTATTTTATTGATGGGTTATAAAGTAAGAAGCTAATTTGTTTAATTTTAAAAATATATGAACTAAATTATATATTTCATAAAATATTAAGTACTAAAGTGTAAATTATCTTATAAAAGAAAAAAAATTATCACTACACCCCTAAAATTTTTAAAATTGCAGGGGGGCTCAATAGTCCACTGGCCCTAAGCTCCCTCCGTCTCTGAGATTAGGTAAAACTGGGTGTAGTGAAGCTTATTCATATAATTGTTTATTCTAGAGGTCAATAGCATAATTAGGTTAATATAATCAGTATCTTCACACCTATATTTTCAGGACTATTAACTAACCAAGTTGTTTTACAATAAATACTTATTTTATTTTAAAAATTTTTTATATGTGTTTATTTATTTATTTTTTAATAAAATAATTAATTTTTATAATTATAAATAATTTTTTTCTAAATAATTATTCAATTTTAATTATAAAAAAATTATAACATAATTTTAGCTAAGAAAAAATCGAAAAACATAACTTTAGTTATAAAAAGAAAACAATAAAAAACAACTTAAAGCAAATTTTCAAATCTTAATTAAATTCTACAATATTGAAAATTAAATTTTTTATTTTTTATTTTAAAATTAGTTTATATGAATTCGAAATTTTATTTTTCAATTTTTTTAAATTTTTTTTAAATTACCTTAATTTTTTTACGAGTGAACACACTATAGTATTTTTAAATGATACTAACCCAACCCGTTAAATTCCACCTAAAATGAAGAGAATTTTTTACAGATTTAAAAAAAAAAATGAATTTAAAAGATAAATCAAACCAATTAAGTGACCACTTCTCAAGTCTCAATTCTTTTGTTCGAACTTTGAACCGACCAAATCAGTACGAATCTGAAAACAGAGGTGTCGGTGAGAGATCAGAAAAACAAGTTTGTTGCAAGAACGCTTTTCGAGCGAAAGACCATTCTAGCCATTGCACAGAGTCACACTGACCACTACCTTAACCAACCTAAGCCTCGTTTGAAAGAAAAATCAAATCCTTATTATGTATTAGATAATAATAATAAGAAGAAGAATAAGGTAGTACTACCATACCCTGTATTATTTAAAGGAGGTATTTGGTATGAAATTAACAAAAGGTAATTATTATCCTTATAACTTTTAACATTCATTAATATTATTTAAAAACTTAAAAGAGAATATGTTAATTTTTCATCTCATTAATATTTACACATTCTTAAGAGGTTAAACATTAATCTTGGAGACCTAAATTAATAATTACCCTCTTTGAAAGTTAAAATTTATAAATATTAATGTTTAATCTGTTATGACCCAACTTATGGGCCGGATCGACACTAAGACTTGGGTCAGCATAAGGTCTCCGAAGCCCGTAGTAAGCCCAATTATCTTTCAACCCAAACATATAAACCCACATTTGCCCAATTTTAAGGATACAATCGAACAGAGTCCAGCCATAATATGGATCATCAAATAGGGAGTTTTTGACTCACCCAACCTGTGAACACAAAAATTCAATCCATTGGGGAGCTCAGCTCACCCTCACAATCATCCACAAATTACAATAAGATCAAATGAGAGCTCAGCTCCCTCAAACAAAGTCATATACCCAGTCCATTCAACATCAAATGCATCATAAGAAGTTTCCAAATTTTCAAAAAAAAAGAGACTTAATCTTTTACAGCCTAAATCAAATTAAATAACCCCTACACATGCGGAGTTCTAAAACTTAACATAAATTATACAAAATGAACATAAGTGGACATGTGAGGAAGGGAACAGGTCATTTACAACAAAGCTCTCATGTATTCTAAAAAAATAATGAACAGGTGTGAGCGTTTAACTCAGAGAGTAAATATTTATTTTACCTATAATTTCTATAACTATCTAATTCTAATGCATCATTGGAAATGAAATGCATCATCTTCATACAAGTCATGCAAACAAGTCAGGTCACATTAAAGATAATCTGAAGCACTCACACACCCAAGTTATATTCATACTCACGCAAACATATATGGGGAGTTGATCCCCCTACCCAGCTCTCTTAATCCAAGGCCTGCTAGCGATATCAACTCGAGTCGAACTTTCGCTTAATAATCCATATGCGGGGGCCAGCGAGATCAACTCAAAGCTATGCCTACCCCGACTTATCCATAATAAGGATCGGGTCCCAGCGAGTCAAGCTCCAGCCGCGTCACCCGTCCTACCCATATCCATATACTACACATACACACCAACTCACACACACAGCTCCAGATTATCAAAACACAACAACCAAAGAAATATCATCAAGTATAAATGCAAAGCAGGGTATACCTAATATTTAACTACATAAATATAAGTAATAGTGATGCATGAGCATGCTAGAAATATAATAATATTGAAATTGTAAATAAAATAAATGTCTACTTGCGGATTAGTTGACTGGACTGCAGCTAGTGCGGCTGAAAGGAGAAGACGACCGGTACCGATCACCTAAATATACACACTGACTTCTATCAAAAGACTGACAAAACTAAATAATTGATTTAAACCATAAAATCAAAATAGTTTATAAGATCTTGCCGAAATTTTAGTAGAATTTCTCCTGCACCTAGGACCTATCCAACCTGCACAATGGTCCAAATAACATTTTTAGAATCACACATCTCAACCTATATCTCATCAATATCATATGGCTCCTCCTGGCCCGGCCCTCCAAATCAAGCAATAGTCACAAACTTAAAAAAGTACGTTTTAGCCTCTAAAATGGATATTCTATAAAAATCACTCAAAAAAGCTCTAAAAATTTTAAAATTTTGCCCCGCGGTCCTTAACAATATTATAAAGCTATTGCAAAAAGAAGTATAATTTTTTTAATAACCCTCGAATATTTTATGAATTTTTATTCTAAACTCACTGAAGAAACTTTGGGTTTGGATTTACCTATACCAATTCTAACGCTTGAAACGCGTTTGGGGCATCTGCAAATGGTAGGGTAGCCTATAACTTTGACCCGGTTCCGAAATGGTTCTAGCAGCTTATTTGCTCGACCCAAAATTGCAGATCCGGCCAATGATCGAATTTCCATGAAAAGAAAATATCTACGTGAAGTCCACAATACTAGGGTTAGAATAAAATATGTACATATAAAATAATTATTTAAAAATTAGGGATGTTATATAATCTTTGATTTTTTAATCTTCTATCAAACACAATAATTCAATCCCCTTGTTTGGAATGTAAAATTTTATAAGAATTTAATTTAATTTAATTTAATTTAATTTAATATTTTTTATCAATTCTCATATTTGAAATGAAATAATTAAAATTTTTTTAACTTAAAAAATTTTTCATTTTAAAATAAATAAGAATTAAGTATGATTGATTTTGTAAGAATTCAATTAATTTTTTTTTTCATAAATAATTTATTTCGAAAGAAGCAATTATCTCTATTATAAAATTATGAAGTCAACCCGTACTGTTTTAAAATAATTAAATCACATTTTTAGCCTCTAAATTTTAATTTCAATTTATTTCTTGAATTTTTATATTATAAAACTATATCTATGTACTTTAAGAATTAAATAAAAATAATCTAAATCGAGGGTAATTTTGGCAACCCAAAGGAACGAAAGTTTAAATTCTTGTCGTAAGATGAAAGAAATGCACATAGAATTAGAATCCCAATCTAAACTTTCCAAAAAGTGGATATCTAAGCTTCTTTGATAAGTTCTCAAAGCTTCTTCGAATCGCTTGTGATGTATATGAATATGTACACTCAAGAAGCAATTGATAGTACTGCAAAAAATTCTTCCATCATAATATGTCATCCACTTCAAACATATTCTTGCTTGTTCTCATTTTTGCTGCCTTAGTTCCACACAAATCAGGTAACAAATCAATCAATTAATATTTGCTAGTTTGTTATAGGAATGCTATGTTAGTATTGTTATTGAAATGTTATTCTTGGTGGAGATACAAATTAACAAAGGTCGATAGATCGTTGATGGTAGTTGTCTAACTTCACCACAAAGGCATCTTATGAAAGATGGATTGTCGAAGTCATATATTAGGCAATTTTTTTTTATTACCTGATTGATGTGTGACGTTAACAATTTTTGTGTAGATGGAGAATTTCAGGAATGGTGCATAGCTGATGAGCAAACTCCAGAAGAAGAGTTGCAGATAGCACTTGATTGGGCATGTGGAAAGGGAGGAGCAGATTGCAGAATGATACAAAAAAATCAACCTTGTTACTTACCAAATACAGTGAAAGATCATGCTTCTTTTGCTTTCAATAATTACTATCACAAGTTTAAGCATCAAGGAGCTACTTGTTACTTCAATGCTGCTGCCATGATTACTGATCTTGATCCAAGTAACCAATTTCCTTTTACTTTCATAATTATATAGGGTGGTCAGGATTAACGTACATAATTTATAGATTTTTTTTTGCTAAATGTTAAGTTTCAGCACTTATTAGGATATTCAATTTAATTCATTTTTAATTTTTTATTTAAATTAGTTTAAAATTTTCAATTTAAATTCAATTTAATTAAAAAATTAAAAATTTTAAACTAAATTTCTTGATTTATATATATATTTATATTTTTTTACTAAATTACGCTCAAAATGAAATTTCTGAACTGATTTAAATAAAAAATTAAAAATAACTAAGTTGAATACCTTAGATCCCAATAAAAGCAATTTTTTTTAATAAACTAATGGTTATTCATTGCCCTATTCATCTATTACAGGTCATAACTCCTGCCAATTTTTGTAATCTTCCGTGAGTGAAATGATTGGAGATCAATCTTGCATTTGGCTTGGAAGTTGAGTTGAGTGAGTTTTGGCTCAATTTGCTTATAATGTGTGTTTTTCAGTGAAATTTGTAATTTTTATTTCTTTATTATATTGTAAGGACAAGAGGAAAAATTTTTGTTTGGCTCAATTTACATGTATATTTATGCTTTGTGAAGTTAAAATGGTTGGTGTTTAAATCAAATCAATGTAGAATTCATTTTATTTGTAATGAATTCAATTAATAAATTTAACACTTGTCTCTTTTACAAAGGAAATATGACTTAAAATATTAAAGGAGGCTTTTTTTTTTTTCTTATTTTGTATATAAGAAAAATATTTCTCAATTAATTTTCTATAAATTAAAAGTATTGCAAAGAAAATAAAATAAAATGCAATTATCATAGTATATATGCCCACCAAAAATTTGTGTTTACATCCGATTTACGATGAATTTAAAACTCACTTGTAAAATAAATAAAATTAATATATTTATATATTGATAGATGATAAATTAGATTTAAATGAGTAAATATTAAAATTCTACATAATAATGAGATTTTGTCGAGAGAACCAACACTGCATAGACAACCATATATACTTAAATTTCAAACTCACAATTAAAATATTTGCAGCAAAAGAATACACCTCATAAATCAATCAGTGAAATAGGGATTATTTCAAAACTCAATTCCTCGCACGCTGTATTTGATTATTATTATTATTTTTTTTAACGTTGATGTTTACAAGCCCTTTTCTCTATATTTGATTAATTTTTTTTAACCTCGATGTTATACTGGTCTTTTCTCCGTTCTTAAATTTCCGTAATTTATTCTATATAATAATATATTATTATTTTTATTAAAAATTAATTTATTTTTATATTTTTATGTATTTAAATATTATAATTTTTTAAAAAATATAAATATATTATTAAAATTATGTTTAAAACTTATATTTTTAAGTTATAATTACTTTTTAATAAATAAATTTATATTATCTATTTATTACTATACATTAAAAGAGAATCACAATTCACTATTTGTGAGATAGGGGGTCGGGATCTGGCGTGTGGCGAAATATCATCTACTAGAATTATATAAAATGCACCAGGTAATACCCAGAAAAGATGGTGGAATCACAAAGGTCTCACTTAAGTACCACATTCTTAGACAGCATTTCCTAGACATGTACTTTATACAATCTCAATAGAATCAAACCACTGGTAAGTACTGTCTTTCTATAACACTACCACGGTACTAACGATTTATACCACGAAGGAATAGATAGACAGAGTCGCCACCCGGGTAATAACCGGGACATATTCAATATTTCTTCCGAGGGTCATGGATGGCAACTTACTTTTTACAGAGTTTCCACAACCATCATTACTATAGCCCAATGTCTAGGATCGGGATAGTGGGTACGTAAGGGGAAAGTGTTGGGCACCTCTTATGCCTGCTCTAACCTCGTTAATTCGAGTGTCAGTCATCTACTAATATTTCTAGAAGTCTTGTTTATTATTCCTCAATTAAATTTTATCCTAAAAATATAATTCTAATCCTACATACACAAGTAATTCACAAAAGGGTTGTTGTTTATAAATAATTTTCATGCACAAGTAATTCCTATCTATAGGGTTGCTAACTATTTAAATGATATTTACCAGATGACTAAAATTAATTTATTATTGAAAATTTAATTTATAAATAAATTCAATTTCAAAATACCCTAAGTTTCTATTTAACCTAATAAATTAATTTTTCATCAAGTTACCCTAAGGATAATTAAACTAAATTAATTATGTACATGTGTAATTTATTATAATATCACATAAGGCCCAAATAATCACAATCTAATAAAGATATCTAACATGGAAATTTATTTTACAATTACCAAGTATTAAATTAAATTTATTTTACATATCAATGTTAGTTTAATTTACAACTCAACTCAACTCAACTCAACTAAGCCTTTATCCAAAAAATTTGGGGTCGGCTATGTGGATTCGCTTTCTCCACTCTAAACGATTTTGAGAGTTTAATTTATAAACAAGATTAATTTTAATTTACCAAGTATTTATTTAAATTAATTACATGTAAAAGTCAGTTAAATTAAAAACAAAATTAATTTTAATTTATCAAATAAAAATCCTATTATTACTATATTTTCATACTAACAATTATTTTAGGAATTTAGGGCTACTTGTTGATAGTTGTAGTTGCCATTGGGGCAAGCTACCCTTAAAAAAGAGTCTTCTCTTCTAGTATGGCAATGATATCTCTGGCTTACTCCCGTTTAGCTCCACGTAAATGTCCTCTTTGATACTTACCTTAGGGCTACTTACCAATTTTATTTGTAATTAAAAAAAAAATAAAGAAAACTTAAAGAAAATAAAGAAGTAAAGAAAATAAGAAAATACTAATAACAATTTACATTAGATTCTAACTCTAATCTCCTAAAGGGTTAAGATTCCTAATTAGTTACAACTACCTAAGGGTCCAGGTCTTCTAACATATTCTAAACACTTCATAACACTTCTTGAATTAAAAAAATATAGAAAAATAGATCAAATATCAATTGGAACCCAAGAAATACAAGAACATGCCTAAACATACAATTTTCAAATTCTAGCAGATTGACAGTAGTAAGAAATCTGATTTTTGAAAAATAGTTAGACATGCCTAAAAATCGTGAAAAAATTAAAAAAGACAGCCAACACATCATATAAGATCATAAAATTTATAAACTAAAAAAAAACCCTAGTCGAATGGTCTACACAAATCGTAACATTTCCAAGTGACAAGATCGCACTACTTTTTCTAAAATTCATAACTCAGCAACCTCAATAGACATGAATGTGAAACTAATTGGAAAAGATTCATAAGATTGAAATTAATTTTAGACACCAAATTTATACAAAAATATTAATAAACAAGAGAGATATGGGCTTCACAAATCGGGTATGCTACAAATCAAATTTTGGAGAAACCCTAACTTCAAACAGCTATAACTTACAAAACACAACAACTTTTTCAGTAATTCTTAAGCCTAAAATTAATAAAATTTTGTGAAGCATATGAATATAATTTTACTAAAATTTTACAGATTCAGAAAATAACAAAAAATAATAAAAACATGAGAGATAGAAAACTGAATATATGCAGAGTTGTGTATCTCCTCATATTAAATATGATTACATGATCCACATGAAAATGCAAGATAAATTAAAAGACAAAGAATATAGAATGAAATATTACGTGACATAGATCTTCAAAAGAAAATAAAAAAAACCAACATTCAAGAAATCTTGCATGAAAATCTTGAAGAAAAGAAAAAAAAACAAGAAAGAACTAAAAGAGTTTTAATATCTCTAAATTTTCTATAGCTCTAAAATATCTCTAAATAGCTCTAAATTTTCTAAATATTTCTTCCCCCCCTTCCTCCTTTTTTTTTCTTCCCCGGTAGGGTATTTATAGGGTTTTGGGAGAGAGGTGTGATAGAGTTTGGAGTCCTAGGGTGATAAGGTTCAGATAACTTAAACAACTGGGATTGCAGAATTTGGGTGAGACTGGGATATGGGTGAGGTGTTTAAATCAATAGGAAGAGAGGGACAGGAGGGCAACACTAATAGGGAGTGAGGAAGAGAGTGGGGCCAAATGGGAGAAATAGTTTGTATGGGAGAGGGAAAGAGGTGTGGTAGGGCTATAAGGTGATAAGGTTCAGATAACTTAAACAACTGGGATTGGGGAATTTGGATGAGATTGTGATATGGGTGAGGTGTTTCAGCCAATAGGAAGAGAGGGAAAGGGGGCAGCACTAATAAGGAGTGTGGAAGAGAGTGGGGCTAGGTGGGAAAGAGAGTTTGTATGGGAAAGGGAGAGAGAAAAAGATATTTTTATATTTTAATTTTTAGAAAATAAATTAAATGGGTTATATTTAAAATTTCTAATTAGGTTTTCTTAGGCCCATGGGGTCCAATGAAACTTAATTAGATCCATTTAAGAACTATCTATATTAAATTTAAACAAAACAAAATTCTATTTTAATTTAATTAAATTAATTCCCAAAAAAATATTATTATTCTTTTTTTAAGATTATACCACGGAATTAATAATTCAGCTCTATGCCTCCAATTACATCTTACAGTCATACAAATTTTCATCATGGGGTTCTCCACAGCTTCAATGCACATACTCATAATAAATCACAAAGGGTTTATAGTTTGCCCCACACTTTAGCGAAAGTTAAAATCAATGCAAAAGCATTGCTCAAGTTTTGTCAGTGAAACTCAATCTTTTAATAACTATGAAACGTTGGCTATAAGGATCGAATATATCTTGCTCGGTCGATATACTTTATATTATGAGACTAGCTACGGTCTCATAATAGTCATAACTGTGTCATGTGAAAATCGAGTGCATCTTGCTCTGTCGATACACTCTGCGTCATGAGACTAGCTATGATCTCATGATAATGGCAACTGTGTGATTTGAAATATTATAGATTCGTATTTAGGATTGCGGTCCTAAACTACCTACGCATCCCCCTCGCTATCCTGAGGAAGAATTAGACCCATTCGTAGTTTAACACTTGAAACTGTGGTGATGTGTATTCTTCTATACCTTACACAACTACAGTTGACCTGTTGATGTGTGTTCTTTTACACCTTACACAATTATGCCATATACCCTAAACAACGTCTAAGGACTTATCAAAAAATATCTGTCTTGAAATGTTGTGGGTTTGTATTTAGGACCACGGTCCTAAACTGCCTACGTATCCCCCTCGTTATCCTGAGGAAGAATCAGACCCACTCATAGTTCAACACTTGAAACTGTGGTGATGCATGGTCTTCTACGCCTTACACACCTACAGGTGACAAGTTGATGCGTGTTCTTTTATGCCTTACACACCTATGCCATATGCCCTAAATAATGTCTAAGGACTTATAAAAAAAATCTGTCATGAAATGTTGTGGGTTTATATTTTGGACCGCAGTCCTAAATTACCTACGTATCCCCCCTCGTAGTTCAACACTTGAAAACTGTGGTGATGCATGTTCTTCTATGCCTTATACACCTACAGGTGACATGTTGATGCGTGTTATTCTATGCCTTACACAAATATGTCATGTGCCCTAAACAATGTCTGAGGACTTACCACAAAATATCTAATTCATGATTTGGAAAAAGTGGGATGAGTGGGTCTTGAAACTCTCTCTGTGATTTTTATGCTTTCTGTATGCTACTTCCTATCATGGGCATGCTGATTTTACTGGAGATTCTAAAAAAACTTAGTCTTCTGAGGGACCTCTTTTTGTAAAAACTTTCTTTTAGCCTTAAAATTTTCGAGGAAAACTATTCATTAGAAAGACTTTCGTAAGGTCACAATACAATTTCCATCTGATCTTTCTTTTTCTTCTCTCCCCCATGGTTCATTATTCTAAAGCTATTTCAAAACCTTGTTCTGCCTTGACTCATTTTTCTTCTAAGAACTCCATTCTTTGTGCCCTAACTTTTTCCTAAAATGCCCTTTCGGGTTTTCATCTTAGCGGGCTTGCTCTAACTTTTGCCTAAGCGACCCTTTCGAGTTTTCCACCTAGCGAGCTCTCTTTTTCCCCTTTTTATTTTTTAAATTAGACTATTACCAAGACATTCATATTAAGCACCTATTTTGCCATGCTCATAAGACATAGATTAAATCAAAACAATATAGTTCAATTACTTAATCATTTGATGTATCCCTCAAGACACAAATATTTGCAATCATAATAAAATAAAACCTATTTCTGGTTAATGCAATAAAAACTTCTTTATTTATTCAGGTACACCATTACTCCCTCTTACATTTAGTTTTGCCAAATTTCCAACCTTTCAAAGTTAAAAATAAGCTTTATAACCTGCCGAATGGCCTTTTCAGGTTTTCCATCCAGATCTTCTCTCATCTCTCCTTTTGCCTAGAACATCTTTTACAGGTTTTCAATCTAGCATTTTTTTTGTTTTCTTTTTTTTTTTTGACCCTTACTTTGGTTTAGACCACCTTTTGTAGGTTTTTAGCCTGCCAGGCCTATCTCACACAAAGTACCATTTGAGCCTGTCTAAGTTGACTAGTTCTTGAAATTCATTCCCATCTAAGTCTGATATTCTAATAGCACCTCTTAGCAAGATCTTTCTGACCATGTATGGACCATCCTAGTTTGACTTAAACTTTTGCCTTGGATAAAAAAAAGGACAGGCTAGGCTTGTTTCAAAACCATGTCACCCTCTTTGATCTTTCTTCGCTTCACCTTTTTGTTAAAGGCCCTGGCTATCTTCCTCTGATAAGCCTGCATATGATACAAGGCTTGCACCCTCTTCTCATCAATCAACACTAGTTCTTCATATCTCTTCTGGGCCCACTCATTTTTTGACATCTTAGCTTCTAGCATCACTCTTAAGGATTTGACCTCTAACTTAATGAATAGCACTGTTTCAGTCCCATACACTAAAGAGAATGGGGTTGCCCCCATGGATGTTCTTGTAGCAGTGCGGTAACCTTAAAGAACATAAGGGAGTTTTTTTTGGGCCAATCCTTATATGTTTCAACCATTTTTCTCAAAATAGTTTTCACATTCTTGTTTGCTGCTTCTACTACTCCATTAGTCTGTGGCCTATATGGTGAAGACATATGGTGCTTAATCTTGAACTCTACAACTAACTCTAGAAAATGACTCTTAAACTGACTGCCATTATTTGAGACTATTTCGTAGAGTATTTCAAATTGGCAAATTATATTTTTTTGTACAAACTTACTCATTTACTTAGCACCTACTACTCTTTAGGATTCATTCTCAACCCATTTAGTGAAGTAGTCCCCACCATTATAAATCTATGGCTATTAAAAGCTGTGGGAGAAATCTTCCTAATGATGTCTATGCCCCAAATCGGAAAAAAAAAACCATGGTAAGTCATACTATAGAGCTCACTTAGTGGTAGATGGTTCAAGTTTACATGAATCTAACATTCATGGCATTTCTTGACAAACTTGGCATAATCAGTCTCCATAGTAGGCCAGCAATAACCCAACTTTAGAATTTTCCCAACTAGAACCTTTCCATTCATATGGGGACCACATATTTCTGCATGTACTTCTTTCATTATTTGCTAAGTTTATTTTTCTATCACACATAAGAGTTTGTAGAGTTGCCCCCCAGCTATAGTAAATTGAGTGGCTAATCTATGAATTGTTGCTCTATCTCTTTTATTGGCTAATTGTGGGTATTTTCTCACTTCCAAATACCTTCTTATGCCTATATACCATTTTCCTTCACCCTCTAGGTCCATATGTGCTACTATTAATCCTTCATAGCATGAAACTTTATTCCTCATTAGGAAAACTAACTAAGTCAACTTTTGATCAACCTTCTCCTATAAGGACACTAGTGTAGCTTGGGAATCGGCCATCTAATTCTAAGCTCGAAGCATGTGCTTCATGGTCACCTTATCAAAAATTAGCTAATAGTTTCTTTATATATCCCAAATATGGCCTCAATTTTCCTTCCTTCAATTCCAATTTAACTTTAATATAAGAGACCACTAGCATCGAATCTCCAATTACCTCTTCTTTCTTTTCCCTAACATTTATTAATGCTTCTAGGCCATAAATGCAAGCCTCATATTCAAATCTATAGGGATTTTGTGTTATACTATGTCTCAGTCAATTCGTGATATATCTTTATAAAACCAAGCAAATGCCTCTTGGTACTTTATTAATAAGCCTATAAATTTATCTCTTTCTTCTTGAGTTAAATCTTTAGCTAACTTAATGTCTTTAGAATTATTTGGTGTACCCAAATTAATAGAGATTGATTTTGATGCATTAATAAAAATAGATTCTAAATGATTATGAATGCCATGCATATGCCCGTTAGAATAAATATCAAACAAGTAAGCAAAATGACTAGTCATATTATTAATTTTTGCCTCGAAATCTTCATCAAGTACATCAGAAATAGAAACATCAGTATCACTACTGTGAGCATTGCAAAAGACAAACTCAAACTTAGGAGTGCAGCTTTAGGTTCTTGGCTTCCATGTAGTCTTTAGATCAATGGTACTAATTTTCTGCTCTAGCTCTTTCATATGTGGTAACCCTTAATTATATGTCTAGGTAATTGCCCCCTATTTCAAGAACATAGGAGGCTTTGGCTTTTCTTTCTCTTTAGTTGGCTCATAGCCCAAACTATACCTTATTATCTACCACTTCATCTCAAGAAAAGTCACCAGGCCATCTATACATTTTCCTAGGCCCATGGCAGGAAAAAACTTCATCCCCTTCATTATAGTAGCCACTTTTAGATCCATCCACTTTTCATAGATCCCAATAATTTGAAAACTAAACATTAGTGGAGCTAAACCATCTACTTTCAATGCAACTACCTCTTCATCAGAATCAATCCAGACATCCAAAGGACCCTCTTCATAGCTAGAATTATCACAAATATTAACAACATTATAGACTGAAGTTCATTAGGCTTTTGGATGGGTTGGATAAAGTCAATAATTCTATCAAAGTTATTTAGGGTGGTGAAGATTGTGTAGAGACATGGTGGAGGTGGAAAATTTGGCTAGGCATAGGACTATTACTAGTGTTTGGTCAGTTTTCTGAGTCGATTATTTTTTTGGCATCAATTACGTCTTAGATATCATGTTTAAGTTGAAAGCATCAGTCAGTGTCATGACCGTGGATTTAGTAGAACTAGCAATATTGGTTAATATCATAGCTAGATGGGAGTAGATTTGGTGGTGGTCTGGGTGCTAAGAGCTACAGGAGGTCTTAAACTTTGAGACGTTCGAAAACTATGGATAAGGGTTGGTTGAATTGGGAAAATCTCCTTAGGGTGCGAGACACAATTTGAACCTCAATAACTTTCATGTCACTTAATTAGCCTACCTCGGGTCCTCTTTCCAAAATTGACTACAATTTTCTCTTCCAGCTCAAATATCTTAGCATTAAAGGTTTCATCAAGCATTGTTATAGTTTCTTCCATCTTAAGTAGTACAGGTGAAATCCTTACTAGTATCTTTTCTTCCCTAACCCAAGTGACCTAATCGGAAGTCTCTTTGGTGTGTTTTGAGGCTACATTTGCTTAAAAAAAAGAGGTCTTAAGGGTTAACCTAAACATGCTATGTACATGAATGCAATGCATGAATGGACTATTTTTTTTTTAACCTTTACCTTTATGAAACCAAAACCGAACCATACCAACTGAACCAAAATCAAACCATATAAACTGAACTAAAGTCAGACCAAAGACTGAATCAAAACTGAAAAGAACATCTCCAGAGCTAAATCTTTGCCCCCTTATACCTCCAACTCTCACGTGTAGGGTAAAAAAAAAAAAAATTCTATCCTAGGCTACGGTACACTGGACACACCAACAGGGGGTGGTCCAGGATGATCCACCCTTCACAAACAAGGGATTTATATCCTTAAAGTTTAACCATAAGTAAGCATCCTCTTGCTTAACATGAGTTTTGAAATGGACTTGGGCCTATACCCACATTGGGTTTATGCATAGGCCTAGGTTCATCTCAACTACCGCTAAAACTTATGGTTTGAATAGTAAAGCTATAAATCTGGCACAACAAAAATCTACGAGATACCTAGGGCTGAAATCTATGGCTCATAGGCTTCATTGGGTAGGAAAAGGGTCACCCATGCGAGAGCTTATCCATTAAGCACAACGGCTGGAGCTGTGGCTCTTTTATATTCTCAAAGGTACAGGCATGGGGTGTTAGCATTCACTAATTTGTCATAGCTCTAGTGGAACTATGGTCTCCTTGGCTAGTACTAGCTAGGCTACAAGGGTAAGGGTGATCTGTGTGATAGTGTAGTGCAATGAAAAAAGTTTAATAGAGGAACAATATTAGACTAATAGAAACATGTTGCAGTAACTATCCATTTAGTCCCCAGTGGGGTCGCCCAAACTGTGAGAGAGGGGGTCGGGGTCAGGCATGAGGCAAAATATCATCCACTAGAATTATATAAAATGCACCAGGTAATGCCTAGAAAAGATGATGGAGTCACAATGGTCTCACTTAAGTACCACCTCCTTAGACAATATTTCCTAGACATGCACTTCATACAAACCTAATAAAATCAAACCACTGGTAAGTATCGTCTTTCCATAACACTACCACTGTACTAAGGCATAGATATACAGGAGTCGTCAACCGGGTAATAACCAAGACATATTCAGTATTTCTTTCGAGGGTCATAGATGGCAACTTACTCCTTGCAGAGTTTCCACAACCGTCATTACCATAGCCCAATGTCTAGGTTTGGGATAGTGGGTACGTAATGGGAAGGTGTTAGGCACCTCTTACGCCTGATCAAACCTTGTTAATTCGAGTGCTAATCCTTTACTAATGTTTCTAGAAGTCTTGTTTATTATTCCTCTATTAAACTTTATCCTAAAAATACAATTTTAATCCTACACAAGTAAGTAATTCACAAAAATGTTATTTTTTACAAACAATTTTCATGCACAAGTAATTCCTATCTATGGGGTTACTAATTATTTAAATGATATTTACCAGATGACTAAAATTAATTTATTATTGAGAATTTAATTTACAAACAAATTTAATTTCAAAATACCCTAAGTTTCTATTTAACCTAATTAATTAATTTTTCACCAAGTTACCCTAAGGATAATTAAACTAAATTAATTATATACATGTGTAATTTATTCTAATATCACATAAGGCTCAAAAAATCATAACCTAACAAAGATTTCTAATATGCAAATTTATTTTACAATTACCAAGTATTAAATTAAATTTATTTTACATGCCAAAGTTAGTTTAATTTACAAATAAGATTAATTTTAATTTACTAAGTATTTATTTAAATTAATTACATGCAAAAGTCAATTAAATTAAAAACAAAAGTTAATTTTAATTTACCAAATAAAAATCCTATTATTACTATATTTTCATGCCAATAATTATTTTAGAAATTTAGGGCTACTTACTTGTTGATAATTGCAGTTGCCATTGAGGCAAGCTACCCTTAAAACAAGGCATTCTCTTCTAGTATGGCAATGATATCTTTGGCTTACTCCTGTTTAGCTCTACGTAAATGCCCTCTTTGATACTTACCTTAGGGCTACTTACCAATTTTATTTATAATAAAAAAAATAAAGAAAACTTAAAGAAATAAAGGAAGTAAAGAAAATAAGAAAATACTAATAACAATTCACATTGGATTCTAACTCTAGTCTCCTAAAGGTTTAAGATTCCTAATTAGTTACAACTACCTAAGGGTCCATGTCTTCTAACATATTCCAAACACTTCATAAGACTTCTTGAATTAAAAAAAAAAAAACACAGAAAAATAGATCAAATATCAATTGGAACCCAAGAAAATACAAGAATATGCATAAACATACAATTTTCAAATTTTGGCAGATTGACAGTAGTAAGAAATCTGATTTTTGAAAAATAGTTAGACAAGCCTAAAAATCATGAAAAAATTACAGAAGACAGCTAACACATCATACAAGATCATAAAATTTATAAACCAAACAAAACCCTAGCTGAATGGTCTACACAAATCGTAACTTTTTCAAGTGACAGAATCGCACTAATTTTTTGTAAAATTCATAACTCATCAACCTCAATAGATATGAATGTGAAACCAATTAGAAAAGATTCATAAGATTCTGAAATTAATTTTAGATACCAGATTCATACAAAAATATTAATAAACAAGGGAGATATAGGCTTTACAAATCGGGTATGCTGCAAATCAGATTTTGCAGGAATCCTAAATTCAAACAACCATAAATTACAAAACACAAAAGCTTTTTTAGTGATTCTTGAGCGTAAAATTAATATAATTTCATGAATAATATGAATATAATTTTATTAAAATTTTTACAGATTCAAAAAATAATAAAAAGTAATAAAAATATGAGAGACAGAAAATTGAATATGTGCAGAGTTGTGTATCCCCTCAAATTAAATATGATTACATGATCCACATGAACATAAAAGATAAATTAAAAGAAAAAGAACATAGAATTAAATATTACATGGCATAGATCTTGAAAAGAAAATAACAAAAACTAACCTTCAAGAAATCTTGCATGAAAATCTTTTTGAATAAAAGAAAAAAATAAGAAAGAACTAAAAGAATTTTGAATATCTCTAAATTTCCTATAGCTCTAAAATATCTCTAAACAGTTCTAAATTTTCTTAATATTTCTTCCCCCCTTCTCCTTTTTTTTTTTCCTTCCCTAGTAGGGTATTTATAGGGTTTTGGGAGAGAGGTGTGATAGGGTTTAGAGTCCTAGGGTGATACGGTTTAGATAACTTAAACAACTAGGATTGCAGAATTTGGGTGAGACTAGAATGTATGTGAGGTATTTAAACCAATAGGAAGAGAGGGAGGGGGGGCAGCACCAATAGGGAGTGAGGAAGAGAGTGGGGACGAATGGGAGAAAGAGTTTGTAAGGGAGAGGTAAAGAGGTGTGGTAGGGCCATAGGGTGATAAGGTTTAGATAACTTAAACAACTAGGATTGAGAAATTTGGATAAGACTGGGATATAGGTGAGGTGTTTCAATCAATAGGAAGAGAGAGAAAGGGGGCAGCACTAACAGGGAGCTGGAAGAGAGTGGGGCAAGTGGGAGAGAGAGTTTGTATGGAAGAGGGAGAGAAAAAAAGATATTTTCATATTTTAATTTTTAGAAAATAAATTAAATGGGTTCTATTTAAAATTTCTAACTAGGCTTTCTTAGACCCATAGAGCCCAATTAAACTTAATTAGGTCCATTTAAGAACTATCCATATTAAATTTAAACAAAAGAAAATGTTATTTAAATTTAATTAAATTAATTCCCCAAAAAATATATATTATTATTCTTTTTTCAAGTTCATACCACGAAATTAATAATTCAGCTCTATGCCTCCAATTACATCTTACAGTCATACAAGTTTTCATCATTGGGTTCCCCACAGCCTCATTGCTCATACTTATAATAAATCACAAAATAAGGGTATGCACTGTTCACATGAATAGTATCTAATTGAATCATGGATTTTTTTCTTTATAATTTTGCCCTTTTTAAAGGCAGTGTAAAGATCATTTTACCCATCTCAAAATCCATCTGCCATAAGGTTCAATTTGAAAGTTTTTGGTTTTTCTTCTTTTTTTTCTCCATTTTTTTTACTGTTATCTCCATTCCTAGTAAACCTAGCAACAAAGAACTGAAATTATAGAAAACTAACTAAATATCACACACATAATTGATTCAATTGAAGACAAAATTGAACACATTTAATTAAACATACAGATTCTCCCAAATTCTTCAACAATATCAAAGCAAAATTGTACAAACATTTGAGAAATTCCATTTCAGAAAGTAAAGAACAATACTCAATAATCCAAATATTCCTAAAAAATAAAAGCAAATAAATCCAAATTATTCCAACAAATTACGATAATCAAATAACCAAAAGATTGCAACATTACCTAGAAAAATCACATTAAAACCTCTAAAAACTATTACCCAGAAAATTACTGTTCAAATCTTTTAATCATCGACTTAATACCCAAAAAATTGCAAAAATAAATTTGCAAAGTCTAAATCAAACAACAAACCTTAAATCAAATAGTAAAGTACTAAGCCCAAAACATGTCATCAATGTCCAAGCTCAACCAGAAATCTTCCCTTGAACTTGAATCAATCATTCTTAAGTTGATGTTCTTAAGAGATGATGTATTATGAATCAGTGCAGTAAGAAGAAGATGTGGCTAGAGTCACATTCACACTTTGGATTCACTGAGAAGAAATTAAATTGGGAATAATAGAAGAAATGGAGACACAGAATGACATGCAACACCAAAGGGTTCGAAGGAACAAAATGACATGTAGCAGCTAAGGAGGGTCCGCAAGGAGAAACAAAATTGAGGGGATGAGGATGATGAGGTAGGGGCAAGGCAAGAAGACGAAGAATGAAGAAAGGGGAGCTGAAGACTAGGAATGTCATCTTGAAGTGGGGGAACAGGGAAGAAAAGAAGAAACATTCTTTAGACTTTAATTGTCACGGACCAAAGACTAAGGATGATATAAGGCTTATTGCACTAAAGATAAAATAGCGTGTTAGATAATTAGTGCAAGAATATTAAAAAAAAGCCTTAACCCATTTAATTAGTAGCGATGTTGTTCTCCCTTCTGAAGGGTTGTGGATGCTGGATGTTAGGATTGGACCTGGAAAAAGGAAAAACACCAAGCGGGTTAGATGACCACCTATTATGATGTTGTTCTCCCTTCTGGTGGGTTATAGATGCTGGATGTTAGGATTGGACCTCCAAAGAGAAAAAGCACCAGGCGGGTTAGATCACCACCTGCTCTGATGCTTAAGTTAGTTAGGGGAACTAGGCAATAGGATGAATAGAATAGCTTAATTAGCATGCATACCTGAAGGCCCTTGTATAGGCTCTTTTGATGTGATCTTCTGTTAGGATTAGGAATCCTGTGGTTGAGTAGTATTCAGAATCTATTTGACATGGATAGGGCTTTCCTTAAGGCGGATATCCCGGGATCCTTATCTTCAAGTATTATTGGTCAAGTAATCCTCTTGTCCTAGTATCCAAATGTTGTGCAGCTTAGATTGTTCCTTACCCATATAGTCAGTTTAATCATTACTCTATCAAGTGTTATTTTAGTGGTTAAGTGTTATTTTGGTAGTTATAGTATCATTAGTGCCCCTGCGAGTATTCAAGTCTTTAGACTTGGTGGTATTTTTGTGCTGGTTATTGTCTTTTGCCTTTTGCTTAGGTGTCATTAGTCGAGAATTTTAATTTAAAAAGTTTTGAAATGTCATGTCATTTAGGGTTGTTTTTCAATCATGTCAGTGCAATACTCCAAGCGTCACATTTGGGGTTTAGAGGAGTTTTTACATTTATGGTCGCTGCTATATTTATAAGATGTTTGCTACTATTATATTTTTGTATTCTTCACTTCACCTCATTTTCTCTCTTTTTCTCTTTTTCTTTTTTTCTTTTTGGCCAGAGGTCTTTTTGCTGTTACTGGTGGGATTATGACCTAAGGTAAAGCTTTTTATTTAAGCCTTTTAGTTATATCCTTTTTCTTCTTTTCCCTGGATGTAATGAGTGCTCCCACTCCCAATCTGGGCTAAGATACTATAGAGGATTCATTGAATTTAGTGACTCCCCCTTAAGAGTTATTGATGACTAGGGATGGTGCTTCTTTGTTTCCTATTAGGCATGCTGAGGCTGCGACATTGGCTGTTGGGGAGGGAGAATCGATTGCTGGTATTGGTCCTTCGAGACCTTCTGGTTCTGGAAAGAAAGCATCTTAATGTAGTAGGAAGGGGAGGCGGTCTGTGAAAGGGGCTTCGGGTGTGCTCATGATCGCCAGTTAACTTGAGAGGGATGAAATCTAGGAGATTTTGGAGGAGCATCATCTTCCCTCTTACATGCTAGCCTACCAGCCGAAAAGTTATATGAGGGCAAACGACTTTGTCTCTCATGAGAATTTGATCATTGTCTATGAGGAATAACTAAAAGTGAGTGTGAGGTTTCCCTTGGATCCATTCTTCGTAGAGGTTCTATAATTTTACAATAGCACAATTTCTCAACTTCACCCAAATAGTTGGCAAGCATTGATGGCATCCTTAGTAGTATGCCGAGAGAAGAACTTGGCTGCTATGGCAAAATCCTTCCATAATTTTCACAAGTTCTTCTCATGTGAAAATGCAAATTTCTGTTACTTTACTATAAAAGGTGGTTTTCCATTTTTACCAAGCTTCCCTCTTCCTTGAAGTGGTGGAAAGATTAATTTTTTATGTTGACCATGGAGGAAGGGCATCATTGGGACCATTTCTCTCTCTACTGGACACCCAAATCTGTGAAGCATAAGGGTAAACAGATTCATAATAAGAACAATTATACCATATTTAAGGAGCTTGAGAAAGGATGTAAAAAGGAGAAGTTTAGCATCGACTTACTAGTTAGGCAGTACAACTATTATTTTGCTACCACTTTTGGGGCAAGTGGGGGTGGTCCCCAGGTGGGTGAGGCCTCTCATTCGCGTGTTAGGGAAAATGCAATCGTGCTAAGTGAGGGTATACTGGGATATTCTCTAAAACTATTTTCTTATTGTACTTACTAATTTCTTTTTGTGTCTATAGGTATGGTTGGCGGTGAGTACGATTCTTTAAAAGCAATCTTTGCCGAGAAGCAGAAGGGGGTGAGGTAAGTGCCGAAACTCCTCGCAAAAAAGAAAAGAAAGTGAAGAAGACAGTCATCCCACCTGTGGGCATAGTTACTAAGCCCATCATGATGGAGGTTGAACCACCCTTCCTCCACTTCCACCAATTATGGACACAGTAGCTACTTCGAGCAGCAACGAGTTAGATGCCATTCTGAGGAGGCAAGAATAAGTAGCTAAGAACATGCTGCTAGCCAAGCTGTTGGGTAGGAAGTTGACTCTTCCTAGTAAATGTGCTCGTCTTGAGCTAGAAACTAGCCAGGATCTCATCCTTCGCTCCATGAGTCCGAGCTTGGAAGTGATCAACATGACTTAGCTTGTGCAAGAGTGGTTTCAGGCACTGTGTGATAGTTATGGTGAATTGCAAACTAACTGCAGTGCCTTGGAATTCACTGTGGGGGAGAGGGATGACCAGATTAAATAATTATAGTCTGATATGGACATTGTTGATGGCAAAGTGGCTATTTTGACTAATGAATTGTTGTCTACTAAGAGTCATTACCAAGCTGAGATACACTAGATCAATGCTCAAAAGTAAGAGCTAAAAGCTGAAACCAAATCTTTTGATGAAAGGTTGGTGGACTTGTACATCACCTTGCAGATGACGATTGTGTCTGAGCTCTCCAAGCACCAGTCGGGCATTGACTTCGAGTGGATAAAGGAGATAATACTGGGTCAGACTAATTTTTTTGAGGATGAGGATGAGGGTGCAGATGGTGAGGAGGAGGATGATGCTAAAGTTATCTCGCCTGTCGAAGATGATGGTACAGGGGAGGGTAACCAATAAATGTTGTACTTTTTTTTATTTATGAAAGAAATATTTCTTTTTCTTTTGAATCCTATATTGTTTTTTCTGGCTTGTTTATGCATGAATTCTTATGAAAAAGTCTAATGGCCTAGTAGTTTAGCCTTTTAATGGGGTAATAAGGGGTCGAGTTATTTAATAGTGTACTTAAGCTTTTTAACAAAATAACAGTGCTCGAGTAACTTAGTAATTAAATTACTTAAGCTTTTAATAAGATAACTATGCTCGAGTAACTTGGTAATTAAAGTACTTAAGCTTTTAATAAGATAATAGTGCCCGACTGAGGCATAAATTTTTACCTAGTATGCTTGATGCTGTTTAGGCTAATATGTGCTATTTGTGTGGCTTGTCCATATCTTTAAGGTGTGCATATAACGATGAGAGGTTTGTCAACACTTGTTAGGTTGATGTGTGCCCTTGATTTGGCTTGTCGATGCCTTTTAGGCAGATGTGTGACCTTGATTTGGCTTGTCTATGCCTTTTTTAGCAGACGTGTGCCCTTGATTTGTCTTGTCAATGCCTTTTAGGCAGACATATGCCCTTGATGTGGCTTATCTACGCCGTTTGAGGCAGACATGTGCCTTTGGTATGGTTTATCTATGCCAGTTAGGCAGACGTGTGCCCTTAATTTAGCTTAACCATTGTTCTTATGATAGGGAAGAATTGTATCTTTATTGAAAATAAGTAAAAACTATTTACATAAACTATTAGTTAACCTACTAATAATACTTCTTAAGGTTATTGATATTCCATGCTCTCGAGAGTTGTTTGCCTTTCATTCTGCAAGCTTGTATGCTCTCGAGTGGATGACTTGCATGACCGAGTATGGACCTTCCAAATTTTGATTGAGTTTTCTTATCCTGGCTCTGCCTTTCTCTAGCCTAGCTCTTTTTATTACTAGGTGGCACACGTTCGTTAACTTTTGTGTTGAACATTCGAGCCATTTTTTGTCTGCATGTGACCATGTGAATTAATGCTTTTTCCCTTTGAGTTTTTAACTAGTAGATGGCGAATTTGAGGTCCTCTTTATTGGTTGCGACTTCTAGGTTCTCAACCCTTATTGTTAAGGCGTGGATTTCTACTGGAATTACTACTTCAGCTCCATAAGTCAGAAAGAAAGGCATTTCGCCCATTCCTAATTTTAGTGTGGCTCTGTACGCCCATAGGACATTAGGGAGTTCCTTTGGCCATTTGCTTTTTACTTTATCTAGCCATTTCTTCAACCCTTATATAATTGTTTTATTTGTTACTTTAGTTATCCTAATGGATTGTGGATGGTAGACTGATGTAAAATGGAGTTTGATTTGAAATTTAGTGCAAAACCCTTAGAACTTTTTAGACTCAAATTAGGTGTCGTTATCAGTGATTATCACATTTGGCATGCCAAATCTTGCTAGAATATTTGTCTTGACAAAAGTGATGGCCTTCTTTGTTATTATCTTTGGTGTTGCCTCAGCTTCTGCCCACTTTGTGAAGTGGTCAATTGCTGCTATCACATACTTGCGCTGTCCCGAGGCTTTTGGGAAGGGACTAATGATGTCAATTCCCCATTGGTAGAATGGCCATGGGCTACCAATGGTAGCTAATCTTTCTGTAGACTGATGGGAAATGTGATCAAACTCTTGACATTTCAAACATGCATAGACTAGTGGTTTGGCATATTTTACTATGGTTGGCCAATATAGTCCTTGATGGGAGGCCTTTTTGGCAATCGTTCTGGCACCTCATGACTACCACAGATTCCTTCATAGATCTCCTTCAAGGTCTAGAGTCCCTCCTCAGAGGTGATACATTTGAGCTATGGTTGTAAATAGGATTTACGATAGAGCCAGCTGTTAATAATTCCATACCTTGACGCTTTTTTGACTATTTTACTTACTTCCATGGGGTCTTATGGAAGGACTCTCTCAGTCAATTAATACAAGAAGGGACTCATCCATGTCTCGCCAATGTCTATTGGGAGGGCTTCCTATTGGTCGACTGTTGGACATTCTATTTCTTCGAAGGGGATTGGGCGAGTTAAGTGTTGCTCACCTGCTATTGCTAGTTTAGCTAGGGTGTCTGCTTCATTGTTCTCCTCTTTAGGGATTCAAACAATCTCAATTTTCCCTCCTTTAACCCATGTATTAGCTATAAATTAGAGCACACGTACCTCATATTTGGCTAGGTTCTGGTCCTTCACTTGGAAATTACCTTGGCATTGATTGACCAAGAGTTGTGAGTCAGAATATATGGTCACATGCATTGCCCCTAATTCCTTCAGAATCCATAGTGACATTAATAGTGCTTCATACTCAGTAACATTATTAGTGGCCTTGAATGTTAGCTTGGCTACATATTGAAGTCTAACTTTATAGGGTCATTCGAGTGTTATGCTAATGCCTGCACCTTCTAAACTAGCTGCCCATTCTACCCATACTTTCCATTCCTGCTTCGATTCTAGTTCTGGGCAAGGAATAAGTGTGAGCTCCACTACGAAGTCAGCTAGGGCCTGTGCTTTGAATGCTAGTCTAGGGCCATACCTAACATCGTATGCTCCTAGATAAATTGCCCATTCTATGACTTATCCAATTGCCTTAGGACAATGTAGGATTTTTCTAAGTGGGCAGTTGCTCCAAACTTTTACTGTATGAGCTTCGAAATATGGTCTGAGTTTTTTAGTGGCTGTAACTATTACGAAGGCTAACTTGTCTAGGACCGGATAATTGCACTCTCCTCCTTTTAGCACCTAGTTGATGTAGTAGATGGGGAATTGCTTGCCCTATTCTTCCTTGATTAGCGTTGAACTAATCATTTTATTAGTTACAGATAAGTACAAATATAAAGTTTCACCTGGCCTGAAGGTGTCTAACAGAGGAGGTCGGGTGAAAAAAATCCTTCAGTTCTTGTAATTCTGTTTAGCAATCTTCTCCCCATTTAAATTTTTTTTTGGTTTTAAGGGCTCTGTAGAAGTTAAGACACCTTTTGGTCGAACATAACATGAATCAGCCAAGTGTAGTTACTCACCCATTTAGCCTTTGCACATCTTTTATGGTTTTTGGAGGTTGCATCTCCATGATTGCTCTAATTTTTTTTGGGTTTGCTTCAATTCCCCTTTCAGACACCAAGTACCTGAGGAATTTTCTTGGCTTTATGCCGAAGGTGCATTTTTTTGGGTTGAGCTTCCTGCCAACTTTGTCTAGGATATCGAAAGCCTCAGAAATATCGGTTGCATGATCTTCCAGCTTCTTACTTTTGATTATCATATCATCAATATACACTTTAACTGTTCTTCCAATTAAGTCTTTAAATATTCCATTGACTAACCTTTGGTATGTTGTACCTGTATTTTTTAGTCCAAAGGGCATGACTTAACAGCAAAACACACCCTCTTTTGTTATGAAGGCTATTTTTGCTAAGTCACTCAGCTCCATTAGTATCTAGTGATAGCGAGAAATAGCATTTACTAGAGAGCATACTGGGTGCCTGGCAATTGCATCTATTAGGTGATCAATTGTTAGAAGGGGATAATGGTCTTTTGGGCAAGCTTTTATTCAAATCCATGAAGTCAACACACATTCTCTATTTACCATTTGTCTTTTTTACTAATACAATGTTTGCAACCCAGGTCGGGTACTAGACCTCTTTGTTAAGCCCTGCCTTTTCCAGCTTAGCCACTTCATCTGCAATCACTTTTTGTCTGTCAGGTGTGAAAGACCTTTTCTTTTATTGAATGGGTTTGATTGTGGTATTAACATTAAGTTTATGTCCTTGGATCAATTCCCTTCGCGTCATCTAGTTTCTAAGCAAAATTTGATATCCTGGACTTGAGTGTCTGGATTACTACATCCTTATTTGGACCATTGAGTGCTAACCCGAGCCTCACTTTCTATCCTTCCCCCAACTCGACTTAATAAACATCATCAGCTGGCTTGGCATTTATCTTGTCCTTTGGACTTTTTAACAAATCAATTGGTAAGGACAATTGAGCTATGGTCTTGGTGGACTATCTGTAGCACTCCTATGTGGATTTTTTACTTCCTTGAGCAACTATTATTCCTCCTATCACTGGGAATTTTAGGCATAACATCTCTATGTTAATGACTATGTCACAGTTACTCAGGACTAGTCTTCCTAAGATTGCATTGTAGGAGAGAGGAATATCAACCATGGCAAACTCAGCGTACATCTCCTTTTTGAATTATTCATCTCCAATAACCATAGTCATGTTTGTGGTACCCAGAACAGGGACAGATTTATCACCTAGACCCATTAAAGGGAAAGGGACTTTTGATAAATCTTTTCTCTAAAGGCCAAGTTTCTCATACACATTAAGAGTGATGAGGGTTGACAAAGCTCCCAGTGTTGATTAGGAGACGTTTCACCATAAACTTATTCATCCGAAGGGAAAGGACTAGAGGGTCACAGTGTGGGCTAGTAACCTTATCATCCTCTTTGCCGAAAGTTATGGGCGACTGACACAATTCCTCCACTGCAAGTACCATGTCAGGATGGTTTGTAAACTTTCTTTTCTTATCTTGTCTAGCAGGATTGGGACCTCTTGCTATTACATAAATGGTGCGATGGGCTCTTTGTCATCACCTTGTCTCAGTCTATGCTTAAATCTTTCCCTCCCATCTCTGTTACGGTTAGATTCAACTGTCTGCATTCATCAGTACTGTTGTAACAACTTGAATTTATATATATATATATATATATATATATATATATATATATATATATATATATATATATATATATATATATATATAACATTATAATTTTAATATTACTTTATTAATATTATTATTAGCTAGGGATTTATGCCAACATCATTGATTTATTTTATAAATATTTTAATGGTTTAAAATTATTATTTTATTCCATATTTTAGAATTTCTTTTTATTTATTTTTTTAAGCATACATTGTTAAAGTACAATATTTTATTTATATTTTATTTAAATTGTTATTATTTTAATTGTTTAGTTTAGTCTTCAATAATTCTATTAATAATGTTTTAGATATAATTTTTATTTAACAACTTTTTTTTGTAATAATAATAATAATAATAAAAAGTAATAAATCTTTTAAAATTTGTAATTGTTATTATTACTTTTAATAATAATTTACTATTTCAAACAGTATACAAGATAACTGAATTAGCATGATATACACAGGCGCGCGCGCACACACACACACACGCGCACACACACACACACACACACACACACACACATATATATATCATAAAATCAAATTGTAACCAGCCAATCACTTGATACCTAAGGAAAAAGCAACCAATCACATTTCACCTTTGTAACACCCTCCCCTGTAGTAACTCTGTGCATTCTACTGTTCCGGTGACTGGTGTCGATCCGGACAGCTAGAATGTCTGGAAGAATATTTAAACTAAAGTGAGGAACCATAAATAACTCAAATATTAACAAGAAAAATTTAGGAAAAATTTTAGAAATAATATACAACCAAGTTAAATGAGTCGGTGCCCTAGCAATGGGTAACCCAGTGGGAAGTTGCGGTTCTCACAACTAGGAGCCCTATACCCGAGGAAAAATTCATAAAATAATTTTTGGGACTCCAAAGAAGGGTCATTGAGGTTCCTATGGCATTAGAATGCCAAGAAAATGCTTAGAAAAATTTTTCAATCGGTACAGACAATTTTGGTCTGTTAAGCCCAACGGAGGGCATTTTGGTCATTTCGTCTTTAGAGATGATTTTTGGCTGATTTGTTCAGTTAAGTAAATAATTATTATGACATAAAATGTGAATAAATATTGCTAAAAATTAAATTGAAAATGAGTAGAGAAGAAAATAAGAGAAAAATAAGATTAAATGATAATTTTGACATCACATGATATCATCAACCCTTTCCCCACCAATTACAATTAAGCTACCTTATTAAAAGGGGATAATTGAGAAAAAAATACACAAAAGCAATCAGCAGCCATCACTTTCCTTCAACCAGCCGTTTCCTCTCTTCCCACCCAAAACCACCATTGAAGCTCCACCAAAGCTTCATTTCACACGAAATCTCACCTTGAAACCATCACTTAGCTTCACAAAAAATTAACCTAGCAACTTGAACATCCTCTAGGCAGCCAAAAGAGGAAGAAAAAAGGAAGTTTGGGTAGCTTGAAATTCTTCTCCATTCAAGGTTAGTGTCCAATCTTTGTTCCTTTTGCTTTAATTCATGTCTAAGTGCATGAATTGTGTAGGAAATGTAAGAAAATAAAATAAACAAGTGTGTGTGTGCACCTTACAATTTTGACAGCTAGGGTTAGCTAGGGTTTGATGGTTTTGCTTGGTAGAAAAATGGTTATGAGCAGCCTTTAGTAGTGGATGGGGTATTGAACATAATTAAGTAAGTGAAATGCAAGAATTGTACATGTATGAAATGAAAAAAAATTGGACACTTAAACAATTCTAGGGTTTGCTCATGTGATGGTTCATTAACCTTGTAATGGTCAATTTGTGACCATTTGAATGTGTATGATGAGGAAATTAAGTGAGTTGAGGCTTGGCATTTGTGCATGGGTGAGCTGCCTTGGCTGACCTGTAGGACTGAGCATGAGTCTAGCAGGTTTGGGCAGTTATAAATGGAATTGTAGAGGTTAAATTGGTGCAAGGCCTATTGGAAATGAAACTAGACACATAATGGCACCACTTTTGTGACGAAACCCTACCCAGAAAACCAAACCAAATTGGCCTAAAAATTGCCCTAATTCGGGTGACTTGCATTCTGCCTGGGCAAAATGACCAAATGAACAGTATTTATTCATTTGGTCATAACTCAGTGTAGAAAAGTCCAATTGACCTAAAATTTTACCAGTAGAAATTTGAGACATATACCTACAACTTTTATGAAGAAAACAAATCCAAATTCTGACCATAACCTAGTCAAATTGCCAACCAAACTTAGGTTACCAAATTCTATGATTTTATGGCTTTTAGCCATTCTGACATTGTGTTGATACTTGGCCTTGTGCCTAATATTTATTACAGCTCATTCGGAGCGTTTTTGTACCGGGAGATACATATGTGACCGATGGTGTGCCCGAGGTACTTGATACTGCGGTTACCCATTTATCCAGTCATCCAGCATAGGTTACTTGGGCAACCAAAAAATGAAAGTGGATAAATTTAATGAAATTATGAATATAACAAGTACAAAATAAATAAGATTACCAATAATGATCGAAAAATTGTCTGCATAAGACATCAGGACATGCACTGCATATTTATTTTCTATTATTTCTTTTTATTTTATTATTGGCACCACTAAGAATTATTGCTTATGCTACGCGTAGGTTCTGGAGAGACTGACCGAGAGCCCAGTAGACCACAGACTGGGTGAGATCTTCTGCAGCTCTGCATAGTGTCCATGTTACCTCACCGTCATCAGTGCATTGGTAGGACACTAGGTTTTATTTTGACATTTTGTAATTAACTTTTATTTTCTCATGTGTAATTAAGACTTATGTAATGTATTTTAGTATTGATGTAAATAGTGGAAATTATGTTTATGAATGAAAAAGTGAATATTTATTGATGACTTTTACATGAATATCATATGAAATGGATGTTTGAGAAATGGAATTGTTATTGAAAAATATTGAGATTTTGTTGATGCAATGGAGTTTGGAATTGATTGAAAATTTTAGAAGTGTTTTTCACAGGTTCCGAAGAACTGTTTTATCCATTTTTAGTTGGCACTCTGCCAGATTTTCTATAAAATTTGCGGAACCTCAAATAAATTATAATTTCAATAAATGACTTAAATGAATGATATTTCACGAATTTTACTTCATAACTATGAAAGAAATAAATAAGGAAGGATAAAAAGGATTAAAATAAAATAGAGTATTCTGGTACACTGTGTGACATGTCTTACTCGGCTATATTGTAGACGGGTAAGGGGTGTCACATTTAGTAGTATCAGAGCACGGTTTAGGCGTTTCTGGGCCTAGATCGAGTCCATACCATGCATTGCATTTGTAAGAGTCGAGGTGACACTAATGCAGATCTGTTTGTCTTTGTTAAATAGGATATGGACTTTACATCACAGAGGGCAATTGAGGAGGAAGTGGAGAGTCATGCTCCACGGGGTAGGGGAGAACCCGCTCAAGTAGAGCTCACCTCCACAGCCATGTTTCAAAGAAATGGCTGAATTCTTCAGACAAAATGGCTGGGGTAATGCCACCACCACCACCACCTCCACCACAGAAATCACATCTGGAAAGACTGAGAAAATTTGGAGCAGTGAATTTCTTTGGCAAGAGAGAAGATGATTCTGTTGCAGCCAAAAATTGGTTAAATAGAATAGGAAGGGTTTTAAAACAACTCCACTTCACTCCAGAATAAAATCTAGAAGCTGTTGTATCTCTGTTGCAAGATGATGCCTACCAATGGTGGGATACAGTGTCTAGTGAAGTGCAGCCAGAAGTAATAACTTGGGACTTCTTCCTCTCAGAATTCAAGAAAAAGTATGTGGGTATTATATACCTGGAAGAGAGAAGAAGAGAATTCATTAACCTGAGGCAGAGACAGCTGACAGTGTCCGAGTATGAAAAGAAATTTGTCAGACTGAGTCGTTACGGAAGGGAGATAGTCCCTAATGAAGCCGAAAGGTGTAAGAGATTTGAAGAGGGATTAAATGACAATATAAAAATCATGATCACTGCCTTGGGAATCACAGACTTCACCAAGTTAGTGGAAGCTGCAATAAAAGTTGAAAAGGTTAGAATAAGTGAGCAGACCAGAAGGGAGAGACAACATAAGAGGGGCCTGGGTCAGTCTAGCTCATCTCCTGGTTCAAAGGTCCACCTGCATAGAGTTCAGGTCAACCTCAAGGTCAGGGTCAGTCCCAGGGGCCCAGGCCACAGTTCACCCCTAGGAGAGGTCAGTCCACACCATCAGTGGGCAGCTCTCCAGGGACGGGGTTAAGGGGACCAACCCCAACATCTTCTGCATGTCCACATTACCTGAAGTGGCATAAGGGGGAGTGTTGGAGAGTGACTGGTGCCTACTTAAGGTGTGGGTCGATGGAGCATCAGCTGAGGAACTGTCCACGCAGAACTACTACAACTGCTCTAACACAAGCAGACAGACCTGCTCCTGCACCACAAAGGGGTAGGGAATCTGGCAAATCTGAGGTAGTGGGACCATCACAGAGGCTTGCATCTGAGCTAGCAGAGAGGCTTGAGGGCAGACCACCTGCCAGAGCCTATGCCATGAGAGCTCAGGAGGAGCAAGATGCCCCGGACATCATCAGGGGTACGTTCTCCCTCTACAATACATCTGTGAATGCATTGGTGGATCCAGGATCTACTCATTCATACATCTACATCAACCTACCCGTAGAAAGGGGGATACTAGTAGGGGGGAGAATGACCAAGACATCCTGGTCACTAATCCATTGGGCCACAGTGTAGTGGTGAACAAAGTGTACAAGGGTTGCCCATTAAGGATTCAGGGGTATGAATTCTTGGCAGACCTGATTGAGTTTCCTTTCCATGAGTTTGACGTGATTTTGGGAATGGACTGGTTGTCACATCATCAGGCAATGGTTAAGGATTTCTTTGAAAACTCATGAGGGTAATGAGATCACAGTTGTAGGGGAAAGGACAGATCTCTTGTCCAATGTTATCACAGCCACAGTTGCAAGAAAACTGATGAGAAAAAGCTGTGAAGCCTACCTAGCACATGTGGTGGATACTAGGCAGGCTAAGCCAGATCTGTGTGACATACCCATAGTAAGAGACTTCCCTGATGTGTTCTCTAAAGAATTGCCTGGCTTGCCACCAGAAAGGGAAGTCAAATTTGCTATTGAGATACTGTCGGGTACAGCACCAATCTCTATTGCTCCTTATAGGATGGCACCCACAGAATTGAAGGAATTGAAAATCCAATTACAGGAGTTATTGAATAAGGGGTTCATACGCCCCAGTGTATCACCATGAGGAGCTCTAGTGCTGTTTGTGAAAAAGAAGGATGAGACTTTGAGGTTGTGCATCAATTACCGGCAATTGAATAAAGTGACAGTGAAGAATAAATATCAGTTGCCTAGAATTGATAATCTGTTTGATCAGTTGAAGGGAGCAGGAGTATTTTTAAAAATTAATCTCAGATCAGGGTATCATCAGTTGAGGGTGAAGGATGCAGATGTGCCAAAGACTGCATTCAGGACCTGGTATGGGCATTATGAGTTCCTAGTGATGCCCTTTGGCCTAACAAATGCACCAGCGGCATTCATGGACCTTATAAACCGTATCTTTCATCCATACTTAGATCGGTTCGTAGTGGTCTTTATTGATGATATTTTGGTGTATTCCAAGACCAAGGAAGAACATGATGAGCATTTGAGGATTGTTCTGCAAACCCTGAGAGAAAAGAAGCTGTATGCTAAGTTGTCCAAGTGTGACTTCTGGTTGAATGAGATTGCATTCCTTGGACACATAGTGTCAGCTGATGGGATTAGAGTGGATCCCAAGAAAATAGAAGCAGTGATGGAATGGAAGCCTCCTAGGAATACAACTGAGGTCAGAAGTTTCTTGGGGCTAGCTGGGTATTACAGAAGATTTGGGAAGGGATTTTCCTTAATAGCTGCTCCAATGACCAAGTTGTTACATAAGAATGTCAGATTTGACTGGAATGACAAGTGTCAAACCAGTTTTGAGAAGTCGAAGGCTATGTTGACAGTAGTACCAGTGTTAATACAGCCAGTATTGGGAAAGGACTTTGTGGTTTATAGTGATGCCTCTCATAATAGGTTAGGGTGTGTATTGATGCAAGAGGGGAAGATGGTCGCTTATGCTTCCAGGAAGCTAAGGCCACATGAACAGAATTACCCTACCCATGATCTAGAGCTTGCAACAATTATCTTTGCGCTGAAGATATGGAGGCATTACTTGTATGGTGAAAAGTGCTACATTTACACAGACCACAAAAGTCTGAAATACTTGCCAACCCAGAAGGAGCTCAACCTCAGACAGAGGTGATGGATTGAGTTCTTGAAGGACTATGATTGTGTGATTGACTACCATCATGGGAAGGCAAATGTAGTTGCAGATGCTTTGAGGATAAAATCCATCATAGCTTTAAGATCATTGAATGCCCGTCTATCCTTGGCTCGAGATGGAGCTATTTTGGCTGAGTTGCAAATGAGGCCAAACCTGCTATAGCATATTTTAGATGGGCAGAAGGCAGATGAGAAGCTAAAGGTTATTTTGAATAAAATCTCAGAAGGGAAGACAACTGACTATAGGGTGAAAGCAGATGGGTGTCTGTACTATAAAGGAAGATTATGTGTACCAGATGATAGGAAATTGAAGGCCAGTATCCTGAAAGAGGCACACACCAGTGTTTATGCTATGCACCCAGGAAGTACAAAAATGTACCATGATCTGAAGCTTCATTATTGGTGGCTTGGTATGAAGAAGGACATAGCTGACTATGTGACTAAATGCTTGACATGTCAGCAAGTCAAGGAAGAACATCAAGTTCCATCGGGTTTGCTACAGCCTATACGCATACCTGAATGAAAATGGGATCGGGTCACCATGGATTTTAGAAGTGATCTACCTCTCACCCAGAAGAAGTATGATGCAGTATGGGTGATAGTAGACAGATTGACGAAGTCAGCACATTTTCTGCCAGTTAGGACTGATTACTCACTAGAGAAGTTAGCAGAATTGTATATCAGTGAGATAGTTAGACTGCATGGAATTTCATTTTCCATCATATCTGATCGAGACCCAAGGTTTACATCGAGATTTTGGAAAAAGTTGCATGAATCCTTGGGTACACAACTCCACTTCAGCACAGCTTTCCATCCTCAGACGGATGGGCAATCAGAAAGAGTAATCCAGGTAAACAATTGAAACCAATTGAACTAATACGAATGTTGAACTGAAATGATAATAATACATGAAATATATGTCAGGTCCTTGAGGATATGTTGGAGTTGTGTCATTGAGTTTGAGGGAAGTTGGGATAGATACTTTCCACTGGCAGAATTTGCATACAACAATAGCTGCCAAGCTAGCATCCAAATGGCCCCGTATGAAGCACTGTATGGGTGAAAATATAGAACTCCAGTGTGTTGGACTAAATTGGGTGAAGATAAACTAGTAGGGCCAGACCTGATGAAACAGACTGAGGAGAAAGTAAAACTAATCAAAGCCAATCTGAAGGTTGCCTCAGACAGATAGAAATCTTATGCCGACCTGAAGAGGAAAGAAATAGAATATGCAGTTGGTGACAAAGTGTTTCTCAAGGTATCACTGTGGAAAAAGGTACTGAGGTTTGGAAGAAAAGGTAAGTTAAGCCCTAGGTTCATTGGCCCATATGAAGTCATTGAAAATGTGGGTCTAGTGGCCTATAGGCTAGCTTTACCACCAGAGCTGGACAAGATCCACAATGTGTTCCACGTATCTATGCTAAGAAGATACCGCTCAGATCCTTCACATGTCATCTCCATGGAAGAAATTGAAGTACAATCAGATTTGACATATGAAGAAGAACCCATACGGATCCTGGCTCGGGAAGTGAAAGAGTTGTGAAAATAAGCAGATTCCACTGGTGAAAGTGCTTTGGAGGCACCACAACACTGAGGAGGCAACTTGAGAAAGTGAAGAGACGATAAGGCAACAGTTCCCTCAACTGTTTGCATCAGGTAAATTTCGAGGACGAAATTTAAAGTAGAGGGGAAGAGTTGTAACACCCTCCCTGTAGCAACTCTATGCATTCTACTGTTCCGCTGACTAGTGTCAGTCTAGACAGCTAGAACGTCTAAAAGAATATTTAAACTAAAGTGAGGAACCATAATTAACTCAAATATTAATAAGAAAAATTTACAAAAAATTTTAGAAATAATATACAAGCAAGTTAAATGAGCTGGTGCCCTAGCGACAGGTAACTCAGTGGGAAGTTGTGGTTCTCGCAACTAGGAGCCCTAGACCTGAGGGAAAATTCATAAAATAATTTTTGGGACTCCAGAGAAGGGTCATTGAGGTTCCTATGGCATTAGAATGCCAAGAAAATTCTTAGAAAAATTTTTTAATCGGTACAGACAATTTTGGTCTGTTAAGCCCAACGGAGGCATTTTGGTCATTTCGTCTTCAGAGATGATTTTTGGTTGACTTGTTCAATTAATTAAATAATTATTATGACATAAAATGTGAATAAATATTGCTAAAAATTAAATTGAAAATGAGCAGAGAAGAAAAGAAGAGAAAAATAAGATTAAATGACAATTTCGACATCACATGATGTCATCAACCCTTTCCCCACCAATCACAATTAAGCTACCTTATTAAAAGGGGATAATTGAGATAAAAATACACAAAAGCAATCAGCAGCCATCACTTTCCTTCAACCAGCCGTTTCCTCTCTTCCCACCCAAAACCACCATTGAAGCTCCACCAAAGCTTCATTTCACACCAAATCTCACCTTGAAACCACCACTTAGCTTCATAAAAAATTAACCTAGCAACTTGAACATCCTCTAGGCAGCCAAAAGAGGAAGAAAAAAAGAAGTTTGGTAGCTTGAAATTCTGCTCCATTCAAGGTTAGTGTCCAATCTTTGTTCCTTTTGCTTTAATTCATGTCTAAGTGCATGAATTGTGTAGGAAATGTAAGAAAATAAAATAAACAAGTGTGTGTGTGCACCCTACAATTTTGGCAGCTAGGGTTAGCTAGGGTTTGATGATTTTTCTTGGTAGAAAAATGGTTATGAGTATCCTTTGGAAGTGGATGGGGTATTGAACATAATTAAGTAAGTGAAATGCAAGAATTGTGCATGTATGAAATGAAAAAAAATTGGACACTTGAACAATTCTAGGGTTTCTCATGTGATGGTTCATTAAACTTGTAATGGTCAATTTGTGACCATTTGAATGTATATGATGAGGAAATTAAGTGAGTTGAGGCTTGGCATTTGTGTATGGGTGAGCTGCCTTGACTGACTTACAGGACTGAGCATGAGTCCAGCAGGTTTGGATAGTTATAAATGGAATTGTAGAGGTTAAATTGGTACAAGGCCAATTGGACATGAAACTAGACACATAATGGCACCACTTTGGTGAAGAAACCTACCCAGAAAACTAAACCAAATTAGCCTAAAAATTGCCCTAATCCGAGTGACTTGCATTCTGCTTCGGCAAAATGACCAAATGAACAGTATTTATTCATTTATCATAACTCAGTGTAGAAAGGTTCAATTGACCTGAAATTTAATTAGCAGAAAGCTGAGACATATACCTACAACTTTCATGAAGAACACAAATCCAAATTCTGGCCATAACCTCATCAAATTGCCAACCAAACTTAGGTTACCAAATCTGACAGAACTAGTTTTGCCCAGAATTTTGGATTCTGTCCAATCCGGCCAGTTATGGTGTTTAGGCTATAACTTGAGCTAAAAAACTCCAAATGGAGTGATTCAAAAAAAGAAATGTAATTAGACAAAATAAGGAACAACTTTCATGAAGACAATTTTGCCAAATTCCTACTGTACATATGACCAATGGAACAGTAAATATGATACTTGAAATTTGAAAATTTTGAATAACTAACACTAAGCTTAGAAATGGTATTGGCAACCAATACCAACAATTTTAGAATACAAAATGTGGTATGTTGGGAGTATTAAAACCAATGTACCTATTGTCTATGCAAGAGTCAACATTTTAGTTGACTAATGAAATGAATAGTAACACCTAAACTTAAATTTCAAGAATTGTACAATTTAAAAGTGTAACATGCCCTAGTACACCTAGCAAGATTGGTTTGGATAGGTTGGCATGCCAATAGGGTTCAGTTAGCAGTACTGCACATGGCATTATGCCATTCTGTGATTTTATGGCTTTTAGCCATTCTGACATTGTGTTGATACTTGGCCTTGTGCCTAATATTTATTACAGATCATTAGTTGTTCTGTTGCACACTGGGAGATACATATGTGACCGATAGTGTGACGGCTTGAGGTACTTGATACCCAGTGCCAGTTTACCAGTTTATCCAATCCAGTCATCCAATATAGGTTACTTGGGCAACCAAAAAATGAAAGTGGATAAATTTAATGAAATTATGAATATAACAAGTACAAAATAAATAAGATTACCAATAATGATCGAAAAATTGTCTGCATAAGACATCAGGACATGCACTGCATATTTATTTTCTGTTATTTCTTTTTATTTTATTATTGGCACCACTAAGCATTATTGCTTAGCGCGTTGCTTTTTGCCATGCGTAGGTTCTGGAGAGACCGACCAAGAGCCCAATAGACCACAAACTAAGTGAGATCTTTTGCAGCTCTGCATAGTATCCGTGTCACCTCACCGTCATCAGTGCATTGGTAGGACACTAGGTTTTATTTTGGTATTTTATAATTAACTTTTATTTTCTCATGTGTAATTAAGACTTATGTAATGTATTATTGATGTAAATAGTGAAAATTATGTTTATGAATGAAAAAGTGAATATTTATTGATGACTTTTGCATGAATATCATATGAAATGAATGTTTGAGAAATGGAAATGTTGTTGAAAAATATTGAGATTTTGTTGATGAAATGGAGTTTGGGATTGATTGAAAATTTTGGAAGTATTTTTCACAGGTTCCGAAGAACTATTTTATCCATTTTTAGCCGGCACTCTGCCGAATTTTCCATAAAATTTGCGGAATCTCAAATAAATTATAATTTCAATAAGTGACTTAAATGAATGATATTTCACGAATTTGACTTCATAACTATGAAAGAAATAAATAAGGAAAGATAAAAAGGATTAAAATAAAATAGGGTGTTCCGGTACACTGTGTGACATATCTTAATCGACCATATTATAGATGGGTAAGGGGTGTCATAACCTTTCCCCCTCACACATGGACCACCTACCCAAAGTCCCTTTCCCTTGCATGAGCTTCTCTTTCCCTCGTCAATGTGCCCCCAGCCAACCTTCATTAATGTTTATGAGACTCCCTCTGACCCAAGTAATAACCAGCAAACCTCATGGGAACAAATAAGGTGATGAATGGCAACAAATCGGTGAAAGAATGGCGAGGAAGAGGAAGACCCATTCGTAAGCTCCTAACTCCCTTCGCTAGTGTTCCTGACCACCGATCACCATGAGGTTCACTGCAAAGAACTTTTGAAGATCTCAGGCACCAGGAATGACTGTTGGCACCTAATTTCATAGAGTTTTCTGGCATTGGTGATAAGAGAGAAGGCAATTTCTTTCCATTCAGATTTTGGTCGATCTGGTCATTGGATCGGTGATCTGAGACTACCGTTGTGCTCAGAGTGACGAAACCTTCAAGATGGGACTAGCCTCGCTCCAATTGTACACCATTTAAAAAATGTGATCATAGAATAGTCCAGATCGCTTGGTGTGATTTTTGAGGTTTTTTTTATTCTCATAAATTAAATATAGCTATGTGATAATTATTAATGATTTATGGGCTTCGTTTAAGTGTGATAAGATTAGCAATAGCTCACCAACACTCGGGATTGAATTTTCACCCTAGTTTAGATGTTGGTTGGCTGACCCAGAAGGTGGTCATGTTTACAGTTATTTCTAACATTTTCAGATGTTTCAAATGCGTTCTAGATAGCAAAATTTGCAAAGGTAATCCCAAACTCAAATTATGTGATTTTTACCTAGGATTAAGCAAGCTAATTAATTCGTAAAATATTCTTAGCATGTTAAAAATAATTGAAATAAAGTGTATGGACTTTAAGATGATGTGAAGGACCCCCAAGAATAATTTTGGAATTTTTGGAAGCCATTTGATAATTAATTATCAAATAGTGAAGTGTAGGGACCTAAACTGGATATGGAGAATTGGACCTAGATTAGGTTTCTTATAGACCTTGGATGAGAGTAGTGTTTGCTGTTATGGGTCTGAAGCCCTAAGTGTTGCATTTTTTTATAAGTTTTCTTACAGGAGGTTAGGTCCAGTTATAGGGGAGATTCTGCCAAAATTTCGGCAAGAACCTAGGAATAAGTCTTATTTCTATAGTTTAAATTAATTAATTATTTTGTTAGTAAATTGATAAAGGACAAGTCTATGAGTTAGATATTGATTATTTTTGTAATTTTAATATTAATTATGTATTTGACATGCTCATGCATTTTATAAAAATCTAATTATGCACACAAATAATTAATATGTTAGGGACATTTTTATTGTTACATATTTAATTATTGTTATTTATTTGTGATTGTCGCCCTGTGGATAATTTAGAGCTAGGTGTATTTTTTATATATGGTATATATAGATAAGGATTGGAGGGGTAGTCGCGGTTTGAGCTAGTCTCACTGAAACTCGATCCTTATAGATATGGAAAGTCGAGATGAAGCACTGCTTTAAATTGATCTTGTTGGCCCCCGCACTTGGATTTAAGCGAAAGTCCAGCTTAAGTTAAACTCGCTGGTGGGATTTGGATTGAGAGAGCTGTATAGGTGATCAGCTTCTATATTTATATATTGATGTAATATACTAGATGCATGAGTAGCTATAAATTTTCTTCTCGTGCGAATATTAGGTGAATTATTTGTTATAATTGTTGGATGTAAATTTCATAATAGGATTGCACTAGTTGTAAGTAGTTGTAGAAATTACATTTGTAATCAAGATCTAAACTCACTGAGTCGAATGCTCACTCCTGTTCAATATATTTTTTCCAGGTTACAGGAGGAGCATTCTTTCCTATAAAGTCTTACCTGCATTTTTCTTTGTAGGTTGTGATGATGTTAGTAGTTCTATTATGTTTAATTATTTATTTAATTATGTATTTATTTTATTTTATTCTTAAAACTCTGCTATGATAATAATAAATAATGTATTATTTAGATATGCTAAATGGTATTTAACGAATTAAATGTGTTGGATATTAAGGTTGGGGTAGGTTCCTCATATTGTTGTACTATGCTTGGGTTGAGTTAGACTCTCCAAATTTGAGATATAATATTTTATATTATTTTATTTTTATGTGTTAGGCTTGAATTTGGGTCTGATTATGGGTTAGTGAATAGTAAGGCTTACTATAGTCTTTGGAGACTTTAAGCCAGCCCAAGACCTAGTGCCAGTCCAGCCCATGGAATCGAATTGTGACGATTATGGTATCAGAGCTTAGGCTTTAGATTCATGGAAAAGTATGTATCTAGAGTTGTCACAAGTGGAGTATAGGATCCTGTTTCATCTTCTTCTATAATTCTTTGATTATATATTCTACGTTTTTCCTTGGGTAGTTAAGAGTGCTCCAGTTTAGTGTTTTAGTTTTTGTGAAATACATGGTGATGTGAGTTTGAGCTAGTAAACGTGTTAAGGTCTGTCTTAGGGATACATACTCTAAGAAATGTTGTGTTTCTATCAGAATAGGGCTAAGTGGCATGCCTATCTAACATAAGGCACGAGTACGTAAAGGTGAGTTATGGCAGTATAACTGCCCTAGATGGGGGTGAGGGTACCACTGCTAGCAGTCGTCAATGATAGCCCAATCAGAGTAAATTTATGGTATCAGTGGGCTAAAGAGAGATAAGAGGTTGAAAAACCTAGTCTATCAGGACGTATCCTAGTGACCTATGCAATGTTCTCGATGTTTATTCTGTAAGCTGTAGATTATAGTATCGATATGGAATTATTGTGTAGAGCTACATGCATTCCCGTGGTGTTCCATGATGAGGGTGTTTGCAGACAGTCTCTATTTTGGTATAGTTATGCCAGAACAGAGTTCTATTTTTATAGAGGTGTTTGGAACTCCTAATTAGGGATTTAAACCCTTGAGCTAGAGTATCAAAGATCACAGTTGGGTGGTAACTAGAGTCAGTGACTTGGTTACCCTACATGGGCTAGAGTTATATCATGAGTTGTCATGGGATTAGAGATTTAGTATGGTTACAGTGCAACAATGGCACCTATTAAGTGAGATTAATTAGTCTTTGGTATGGGATCTTAGATAGTTTTGGCATGACGATTGATATTTTGCTCAAACTTTAGTGAGAATAGTATATTCTTTATGTGACAACGAGGTGCAAAGCATAACCTTACTCCCTAAAGGAGACAAGAGGCTATGAATAATGTTCATAGCCTGTGAAATAACGTTTTAAGGAGCTTGCAGTATGATAAGAGAGCATATATCTTTATATGGTTATAGCAATGTGGCAAATACAGTACCTCTCTTGTAGTAAGTTGTGTTATAGAGTATAGTCTTATCCTTTCAAGAGAGACAGAAAGTTACTACTAGTGATGGTGACCTATGGAATAACATCCCAAATGGGACTACAGTGGGTGATAGAGAGTTGTTGGCTCAGGTATCCTAGAGAGGGTACAAGTTCAATTGTAGGAATCATAAGTGATCAAATCATGATGAATGTAAAGCCTTTGATTTTGATGACAAGTGTGGGTATCCAGTACCTTAAGTTTTGGCTAATTGAGTAAAAATGGGAAAATAGAATCCCTATTGAGCCCCTGTTTAAGGTAGTAAAAGGTAGTCTATAATATAACAGGCAGAAATAAAGATCATGTAATGAATGCATGGCTGTTATTCCTTGAGTTTCTTCTTAGCTTTGTACTGCTCAAGACATGAGTGTTCTCTAATAAGAGAAGGATAATGGCATTAAGTCAGTAAAGATAAATCATAGAATACTAGTAGATAGAAGAAGTGCAGAAAGAAAAGTTGAAACAATTGGTTCAGATGTAGTAGGAGAGATAACCCAAATGCTAGTGGAAGTGCTAGTTAGAGTGGTCAAAGGACAAATTCTGAGTAACACCAAGATATAGATGACTTGGTAGAGCAGTGAAAAGGTATAAGTTTCTGACATGGCAATTAGGTCAGGAAGAAGAATAGAGCTAAAGAATAAAATAGTCAAAGTTCAATTCTCGATAAGATAAAAGGAGTTGGGCTAAAAAACAAACTGAAAGACCCAGAATAGGATAAGACTAGGAAGAATAAAGTTAAGATATAGAGAAGGCAAAGTGTTGTTCTAGAAAAGGTAAACGAGATGAATTGAAAGTAAGAATATAAAGCTTAGAACAAGACCACATTAGTGAGATCGGTTGTGAAAGTATAGAACCCAGAAGTGTAGAACTTAGAGTAGGTCATAGTTGGTGTAATGTTAAGAGCCAGAACATAGAGCTTAGAGTTACAGGATCTGGATTAGACTTTGTCTATTTTCTGTCCCTAAGGTGGAATAAGGGGCAATGGGATAAGATTCCTTTAGCTTGTTGCTAGTATGAGGAAAGTTAAGTGAGGTATGCAACCAAAGTAGATATTAGCTAGAAGGTGTGCAATGGTAATTTGATCTACTTTATTAGATAAAGAAATGAAGTCAGTAGGTAGTAAGTTGAATAAAAACTAACCTAATGGATTCAACATGCATGATAAGAGAAAAGAATGAGGGATAATGGCACAGAGGCTCGATGTTAGAATTCAGAATGTTGAGATAGTAGTCATAAAGTCTGTAATTAGGGTTTAAGCAAGCATTTTCAGTGTGAGCAATAGGGTAAAATTATAAGGAAACATGAGTAACAGTACGATAATAGGTAACAGAATAATAGTAGAGGATAGGACGAGACAGGATAGGTATAAATGTTACTCATAAGTTTCTAAAAAGAATAAGGATCAGAGGAATGATTGCTGGTAAGACTAAAGTTAGTTATGGGAGAATCTGTTTGTGAGAGGTACCTTCCAGAATATGGTGGAAAATAAGGTGCACAGGATAATGATGATAATATGTAGGACGAATAAAGTATATTTTATAACATGCTACGTCAGGTGGGACAGCAGTACAACAAAGGGTAGGTGCAATTGATATTTTATAAAAAGAGCACTATGGCAATAAAGAGATGATGAAATTTGAAGAAGAAAAATCAAGAGATGTAGGTCAATTTGAGGCTGATTTTTTAGCTTTAGGTCCAGATCGCTCAGTAAGAGTTTTTAGCTTTTTATTCTCATAAATTAAATATAATTATTTAATAATTAATAATAATTTATGGGCTTCGTTTAAGTGTGATCAGATCAGCGATAGCTCACCAATACTCAGGACTGAGTTTTCAGCCCGGTCTAGATGCCGACGGGCTGACCCTGAAGGTGGTTGTGTTTATAGTCATTTCTAGCATTTTTAGATGTTCTAAATGCATTCTAGCTAGCAAAATTCGCAAAGGTAATCCCAAACTCAAGTTATGTGGATTTTACCTAGGATTAAACTAGTTAATTAATTTGTAAAATATTCCTAGCATGTCAAAAATAAATAAAAAAATAAATTGTATAGACTTTAAGATGATGTGAAGGACCCCCCAAGAATATTTTTGAAATTTTTGGAAGGTATTTGATAATTAATTGGACAGTAGTGAAGTGTAGGGACCTGAATTGGATATGGAGAATTGGACCTAGATTAAGTTTCTTATAGGCCCCAGATGGATGTAGTGTTTGCTATTGTGGGCCTGAGGCCCTGAGTGTTACATTTTTGATAAGTTTTCTTATAGGGGGTTAGGTCTAGTTATAGGAAAATTCTACCAAAATTTTAGCAAGAACCTAGGAATAATTCTTGTTTCTTTAGTTTAAATTAATTAATTATTTTGTTAGTAAATCGATAGAGGTCAGTGTATTTGTATAGGTGTTCGGTGTTGTCCATTCTTTTTTTTTCATTCGAACCAACTGCAATCGAGTCAACCAGTCTGTGAGTTAGATATTGATTATTTTTGTAATTTTAATATTAATTATACATCTGGCATGTTCATACATTTTATAATTATCTTTATGCACCTAAATAATTAATATATTAGGGGCATTTTGGTTACTGCATATTTAATTATTGTTATTTATTTATGGTTATCACCCTGAGGATAATTTGGAGCTAGGTGTGTTATTTATATATGATACATATGGATATGGATTAGACGGGTAGTCGCTGCTTGAGCTAGTCTCACTAAAACCCAATCTTTATGGATATGGAAAGTAGGGGTGAGGTATAGCTTTGAGTTGATCTCGCTGGTCTCTACACTTAGATTTAAGTGAAAGTCCTGCTTGAGTTGAGCTTCCTGGCAAGATTTGGATTGAGAGAGCTGTATAGGAGATCAGTTCCCATTTTTATGTATTGATGTGATATATTGGGTGCGTGAGTAGCTCCAAATTATCTTCTCATGTAAATATTGGATGAATTATTTGTTATATGTATTGGATGTGCATTTCATGGTAGGATTGCACTAGTTATCGATAGTTATAGAAATTGTATTTGTAATCAAGATCTAAACTCACTGAGTCGAATGCTTACTCCTGTTCAATATATTTTTTCAAGTTACAAAAGGAGCATTCTTTCCTATAGGGTCTAACTTGCATTTTTCTTCGCAGGTTATGGTAATTTTAGTAGTGTTAGTATATTTAATTATTTATTTAATTATGTATTTATTTTATTTTATTCTTAGAACTCCGTTGTGACACTAATAAATAATGTGTTATTTAGATATGATAAATGGTATTTAATGAATTAAATGTCTTGGATATTAGGGTTGAGCTAGGTTCCTCATATTGTTGTACAATGTTTGGGTTGAGTTAGACTCCCCAAATTTGAGATATAATATTTTATATTATTTTATTTTTGTGTGTTGGGCCTTAAATTTGGGTCTGGTTATTGGTTAGTGAACAGTAAGGCTTACTACAATCTTCAGAGGCTTTAAGTCGGCCCAAGACCTAGTGTCAGTCTGGCCTATGGAATCGGGTCATGACAATTGTGACCAAAGTCATCATCAAATCTACAAAATTTGTTCTGCTCTCGTTTATCTATAGTTCTAGTGTCAGTCTGGCCCAAGACCTAGTGTCAGTCTGGCCTATATTTATCGTGGCCTCTATCCCTATCACCAGAAGAATTGTTTAGTTGTCTTGAGTCACTGTTTGAGCTGCTTTTCTTTTCCTCTATTTTGATCTCTTTATCAAGTTTTAACAATTGCTTTTCATCATTAAGGTGGATGTACTTTTGGGCCCTTTCCATGAGCTAGTAATAGTTTCTGGTAGGGTTTTTAATGAGGGAATCTACAAATTTAACATTGGTAGACCCCTTTCTGATGGCTTCACAAGCAATTTCATGATTGAGTTGCTTGACCTAGATGGCTTTTGCATTGAAACGATCGATGTAGCTTCTGAGTAACTTGCTTGAATTTTTCCTGACCTTTTGTAAATCAGATAACCATTTCTTCGGCGGGATGTAGGTGATGAGTCTTTGTTTGAACTCTAAGGCCAAGTATTGGAAGCTCAGAATTGAACTAGGATGAATATGTTAATACCACTTATGGGCAAGCCCTATCAAAGTTAATAGGAAGACCCTACATAAGATAAAATCATTAGCATTTTGTAGTTGCATTATGGTTCTAAAATTTGCCAGTGACTCCTAAGGTCATATTTGCCATCATATTTGTCAAGGGTGGGCAATTTTAACATTGGGGGAAAAGGTTTAGCCAGGATTTAATTGGTCAAAGGAGAAGAGTCTCCTACACCAAAGTCTTCTTCAAAGTCAAAGTTGTTTTGAAATTTTGGGAGGGTCTTAATTTTGCCCCAATCAATTCATCTTCTTGTGGAATTGGCCTCATATTCACCTGTTTTCTCTTTGCCCTCGATTGTTGCTATTTTTGTGTTTCGAAAATGGTGTTATTCTCAGGATCTCTCAAACTTTCCAGTTGAGCACTGTGATTTTTCAGTCAGGGGTTTTCTGCTTCCAATTCTTTGATGCATTGTGTCAATTATTCCAAAGTCATGGGAGGTTGAGGAGGGTAACTTCACTGATGTTAGCATCGTTGGTGATGCCATTACCATTAGCAAGGTCAGTTGGGAGGTTGTGGTTCCATGGGTAAAGGATTTGGAATGGTGACAATGGGGAAGAAGGAACAGGGATCACAAAGATTTGATTTTTATGAGAAAGAATTATCAGAATAATGTTTTCCCATTGACGGCGCCAATAATGTTGTTCTCCCTGATGGTGGGTTGTGGATGGTGGATGTTAGGATTGGACCTACAAAGAGGAAAAGCACCAAGCGGATTAGATGACCACCTGTTATGATGCTGTTCTCCCTTTTAGCGAGTTGTGGATGTTGGATGTTAAGATTGGACTTGCAAAGAGGAAAAGCACTAGGCAGGTTAGATGGCCACCTGCTCCAATGCATAAGTTAGTTAAGGGATCTAGGCAACAGGATGAATAGAATCGCTTAATTAGCATGCATACCTGAAGGCCCTTCTATAGGCCCTTTTGATGTGATCTTCTGTTAGGATTAGGAATCCTATGGTTGAGTAGTATTAGGAATCTATTTGATTAAGTCTTTGTATGGATGGGCTCTCCTTAAGGCGGATATCCCGGAATCCTTATCTTCGAGTATTGTTGGTCAAGTAATCCTCTTGTCCAAGTATCCGACACTCAGATTGTTCCTTACTCATATACTCGATTTAATCGTTACTCAGTTAAGTGTTATTTTGGTGGTTATAGTATCAAGTAGGATCGATTTTCATTAGATTTTTTTACTAAAATAATCAAATAAAAATTAAAATTTATAAATAAAATAAAAAAATTATATGTTTTAATGTGTTGAAAAAGAGTATGAGTGTGTTTTGTAGCAACAATAAAAATTCGATTTTATTTAATAAATTTATATATCTTAAAAAATATTAATTTTAGATTTTGTAATTTATAAATTTACTTAAAAATAAAACAATGAGTTAAAAACCGAATTTTTTTGCAATTAATATTACAAAAATATTTTTATTGTCATTAAATATCAAAAACTAAAATCATAAGTTAATTTTTAAAATATTTAATGAAAATTTGTTCTAATTAACAAAATAAATTTTAAAATACTAATTTAATGATAAAATTTTTTTTATTGAATATAAATACCCAAAGTTACAAAATATATTCTAAAAATTATCCCTTTTAAGAAATACCGAGTTATTTAATGAAAAATTGTGCCATTTAGATTTTATGTTGACGCATTGGCAATTTATAACTAAGGCTTTCTTTTCTAATATATTGCCAGCTAATAATAATACTATATAACAATAATACTTAATATATACTTTAAATATTGTATTTAATATTCACTTATTTATTTAATATAATGCATTTTGTTGTAAATATATATGAATTTTCTTTGTAGTTTGTATGGTTAAATATTCAAAGGTAAAAGAAAATTTTTCATCAAGGTGGGATGAATAAAAAAATATAACTAGCAATATAAAAACATTTTTAAAAGAGAAAAAAAATAAATAAAATCTGGATGAGGATTACCCGCAAAAGCAATTGTCCATAATATATATATAATCAAGACATTGATAAATCAGGAAAAATAAATATCAATCTACAAATCTATATAGCAGGAAGGTATTATTAAAGGAATGTCGTGTGATACTTTTTTTAAAAGTTTGTCACGTGTTATTTAATTTTTCATAAAATAACTCTTCTATACTAATTATTATTTAATTTTTTTATTTCTCTTTTAATTATCATTATTATTTATAATACTACCTTAATATTTATGGTTTAAATTATTTTTTTAAAATTTAATTTTTAAAAATTATGATCTTTTGTGATTAAATGTAATATTTAAAAATTATTAATATTATTTTTTTATAAATTTATTTATGTAAAAATAATATATATCACATATCAATCTCTATTATAATAATAATAATAATAATAATAATAATAGTTTAAAATAAAAAATAATTTAAAAGATGACAATAATAATAATAATAATAATAAAAAGGTCACAGTTATTAATTTTAAAAAAATTAGCCATTAAAATCTACATAAAATTTATAAAAATAAAATATATAGATTTGACTTATTTATAACTAGTATGTATTATTTTTTATATTAATAATTTAATACTCTTTTTATTTTATTTTTTTAAGATTAATTAATCTTTATTATTATTATAATTATGGCTAATTTATGACTATTGAATTGAAACGATCAAATAAATGGAAAATATTTTACTGTTATAAAAATTGAATTTGAATGCTTTTACTATCGTTTTTCAATTAAATAATATTTAATTATAAAACTAAATTTTTATTTAAATGATTTTGATTTAGTTGTTTATATATAATATGTCGTACGAGACATTTGATACGCATAAATCACTCTTATCTGACCAAATATTTTCATTTCACTTAAGTGCTCTTAAATCTTTTTTTATTTGCTCTATTTTTTTATTATTTTTTTCAAAAATTATTAGTTATCATTCTTAAAATTTATTTATTTAAATATATTTAATTAATAATTTTTTATAAATTTTTTATTTAATATTCCTTAAACTTTTTAATATTTTATTTCATTATAATTATATATTTAATGTAATTATAAATAATATTTTAATTATTTATATTTTATTATCATCAATTTTTAATATAATTATTTTCAAATTTTAATTAGATATCTAATTTTTTATGTATCAATTATCTCTCAACTATATTTTTATATAAAAGTAGAATTTCAAAAATAGATTACAAATATAATTACATCCAAAATTTAGCTATAAGTAAAGATCATTAAAAAAATTAAAATTACAATATCAAAATTATAGGATTTATCTTTTAAAAAATAGTATAGAAAATAATGATATTTTAAAATTTTAATTTTTATGAAATGTGTTTATTTTATATCATAAATTTATGTAAAACAATAACCATTTTTGTGAGAGAATTATTTTATAAAATAATCAAATTAATAAAAAAAATTTACACTTAACAAAAATTTAAAAATATAATATTTTAAAAAAATAATATAATAAAATGTTATTTTTAATTAATAATATTGTTATATATTTTCATTATTATTAAAATTATATAATTCAATTCATTATTAGTAATTTAATATATTTTTTTATTGTGTTAACAATAGGGGTGAGCAGATTTCGGCTCAAACCGAAAATTCGAACCGAACCAATTCAATTCGATTCAATCGGTTCGATTTTAAAATTTAATCGATTTGGTTCAATTTTATTTTAAAAAAATTTCAGTTATCTCGGTTCGGTTCAATTTTAAAGAGAAAAAAATCGATTAAACCGAACCGAACCGAATAGTAATTTATATATTCAAATAGAATCAAATCAAATCGAATCGATTTTTGAATTGATTTAATTTCAGGGGGAATTTATAAATTATATTTAATTTTACATATATAAATTGTTTAATTTCATTGATTAATATTTATTAAATTTAAACCAAAGTCAAAATTAGATCAAATAACTTAAAAATCAAGTCTAAATTAAAAAATCAATCAAAAATAAAAACTGATCAATTTGAACCGAACCAAACAGAAATAGAACGGTTCGGTTCGATTCTGTAACACCCCTCACCCGACTACAGTGTAGCCGAGCAAGGCGTGCTACATTCGGTGTCGGAGCACCCTATCTTATCTTACTTTATTCCTTTAATAATTTGATCTCATTTTATTTTAATATCAACTATTTTTCTATGGAGAAACCAGCGGAGTTTCCCCTATTTTATTATCGGTTGACGTATTTTACTATTCACCTATTTGAAATTTTCAATAATATTTTCAAATAAATATCTCATCCATGCTCATCATTTCTGATAGTGTCCATGCATTTCGATTCTTATTCATTACCATGCATATTCATTCGTGCTCATTTCATATATCAAAATTGTAACACCCTCCCTGTAGCAACTCCGTACATTCTATTGTTCCGGTGACCAGTGTCGGTCCGAACAGCTAGAACGTTCAGAAAAATATTTAAACTAAAGTGATGAACCATAATTAACTCAAATATTACTAAGAAAAATTTAGGAAAAATTTTAGAAATAAAATACAACTAAGTTGAATGAGCCGGTGCCCTAGCGATGGGTAACCCAGTGGGAAGTTGCGGTTCTCACAACTAGGAGACCTAAACCTAGGGAAAAATTCATAAAATAATTTTTGAGACTCCAAAGAAGAGTCATTGAGGTTTCTATGGCATTAGAATGCCAAGAAAAGATTTAGAAAAATTTTTCAATCGGTATAGACAATTTTAGTCTATTAAGCCAAATGGAGGGCATTTTGGTCATTACGTCTTTAGAGATAATTTTTGGCCAACTTGTCCAGTTAAGTAAATAATTATTATGACATAAAATGTGAATAAATATTGCTAAAAATTAAATTGAAATTTAGTAGACAAGAAAAGGAAGGAAAATTAAAGAATTGGAATTATGACATCATTATGATGTCATTAAAAATCCTCCCAGCCAATCAAACTTTGACACATGGCATTAACTTATTTAAAATGACTTAATGGGCAGAAAAAAAGAAAGAAAAATCAGTTGCTTCTTCAACCTTTGGGGTAGCAAAAAACGTGGAGAGAGAGAGAGAGGAAAGAAAACCTCCATGAAAGCTATCCCAAGCTCCCAACCTCACCAAATCTCACTCCAAAACCCTAGCCTTCTTCACAAAAAAATTAACCTAGCAACTTGAACATCCTCTAGGCAGCCAAAAGAGGAATAAAAAAAGAAGTTTAGGTAGCTTGAAATTCTGCTCCATTCAAGGTTAGTGCCCAATCCTTGTTCCTTTTGCTTTAATTCATGTTTAAGGGCATGAATTGTGTAGGAAATGTAAGAAAATAAAACAAACAAGTGTGTGTGTGCACCCTACAATTTTGGTAGGTAGGGTTTGATGATTTTGCTTAGTAGGAAAAATGGTTATGAGCAGCCTTTGGTAGTGGATAAGGGATTGAACATAATTGAGTAAATGAAATGCAAGAATTGTGCATGTGTGAAATGAAAAAAATTGGATACTTGAACAATTCTAGGGTTTGCTCATGTGATGGTTTATTAACCTTGTAATGGTCAATTAGTGACCATTTGAATGTGTGTGAGGAGGAAATGAAGTGAGTTGTAGCTTGGGATTTGAGTTTGGGTGGGCTGTCTTGTGTGACCTGCAGGTCTGAATGTGAGTTCAGCCTGTTTTGGCAGCCATAACTTGGGTTGTGTAGGTTTAATTGGTGCAAGGTCAATTGGACATGAAACTAGACACATAATGGCACAACTTTGGTGAAGAAACCATGCCCAGAAAACCAAACCAAGTTTACCAAAAGTTTGCCCTAATCCGGGTGACCTGCAGTATGCCTGGGCAAAATGACCAAATGCACAGTATTTGGTCATTTGGCTATAACTCAGTGTAGAAAGGTAAAATTGACCTGAAATCTTACCAGAAACAAGCTGAGATATAGACCAACAACTTTCATGAAGAAACCTAATCCAAATTATGACCAAAACATATTCAAAAAGTGAGTTGTAGTCACTGTTCCTAACACTATAGATTTGGTCAGTCCAGAAATTCTGGAAAAATTTCAATCCAGCTAGTTGTAGTTTTTGGGCCATAACTTGAGCTACAAAACTCCAAATGGAGTGATTCAAAGAAGGAAATTCAACTAGACAAAATAAGGAACAACTTTTATGTTGATCATTTTGCCAAATTTCCATTACAAAAATGACCAATGGAACAGCAAAAATAAAGCATAAAAACTGAAAATTCTGCCCAATTAACATTAAGCTTAGAAATGGTATTGGCAACCAATACCAACAAATTTTGAATGCAAAATGTGGTATGTTGGGAGTATTAGAACCAATGTACCTATTGCCTATGCAAAAGTCAATATTTTTGTTGACTAATGAATGGAATAGTAACACTAAAACTTAAATTTCAAAAATTGTGAAACTTAAAAGTGTTAAATGCCCTAGTAGGCCTGATGTGATTGGATTGGATAGGTTGGCATGCCAATAGGGTTCAGTTGGCAGTACTGCATATAGCATTATGTCATTCTGTGATTTCATGGCTTTTAGCCATTCTGACATTGTGTTGATATTTGGCCTTGTGCCTATTGTTATTACAGCTTATTAGCTGTTCTGTTGCACACCGGGAGATGCATATGTGACCGATGGTGTGACGGCCTGAGGTACTAGATACCCAATGCCAATTTACCCGTTTATCTAGTCCAGTCATCTAGTATAGGTTACTTAAGCACCCAAAAATGAAAGTGAACAAATTTAATGAAATAATGAATAGAACAAGTACATAATAAATAAGATTACCAATAATGATAAAAAAAAAATTGTCTGCATAAGACATCAAAACATGCACTGCATATTTACTTCCTATTATCTCTTTTTATTTTATTATTGGCACCACTAAGCATTATTGCTTAGCGCGTTGCTTTTGCCACGCGTAGGTTCTGGAGATACTGACCGAGAGCCCAGTAGACCATAGACTGGGTGAGACCTCCTGCAGCTCTGCATAGTGTCCGTGTCACCTCACCATCTTCAGTGCATTGGTAGGACACTAGGTTTCATTTTGGTATTTTGTAACTAACGTTTATTTTCTCTTGTGTAATTGAGACTTATGTAATGTATTTTGATGTTAATGTAAATAGTGGAACTTGTGTTTATAAATTAAAAAATTGAGTATTTATTTATTGCTTATATATGAATACCATGAGAAATGAATGATTAAGAAATGGAAATGTTGTTGAAAAATATTGAGATTTTGATGATTATTGGAGTTTCAGAATGATTGGAAATGATTATTGGAAGTGTTTTTCACAGGTTCCGAAGAACTGTTTTCTCCATTTTTAGTCGGTACTCTGTCGAATTTTCTATAAAATTTTTGGAACCTCAAATAAATTATAATTTCAATAAATGACTTAAATGAATTATATTTCACAAATTATATTCAAAACTACGATAAAAATAAATTAAGGAAGAATAAAAATGATTGAGATAAAATAGAGTGTTCCGGTACACTATGTGACATATCTTACTCGGATATACTGTAGACGGGTAAGGGTATCACATTTAGTGGTATCAGAGCACGGTTTAGGCGTTTCTGGGCCTAGATCGAGTCTATACCATGCATTGCATTTGTAAGAGTCGAGGTGACACTAATGCAGATCTGTTTGTCTTTGTTATTTTGAATAGGATATGGACCCCACATCTCAGAGGGTAGTTGAGGAGGAAGCGGAGAGTCATGCTCCACACCGCAGTGAGACTAGGGTAGGGGAGAACTGCTCCTTGACTCCATCGAGCACCTCGGCCTCCATAGGTCGTGTTCCAGCAAATGGCCGAATTCTTCAAACAAATGGCTAGGGTAATGCCACCACCACCACCACCTCCACAACCGAAATCACAGCTGGAAAGATTGAGAAAATTTGGAGCAGTGGACTTCTTTAGCAAGAGAGAAGATGATTCTGTTGTAGCCAAAAATTGGTTGAACAGAACAGGCAGAGTTTTAAAACAACTCCACTGCACTCCTGAACAAAATCTAGAAGCTGTTATATCTCTGTTGCAAGATGATGCATATGAATGGTGGGATATGGTGTCCAGTGAAGTACAGCCAGAAGTAATAACTTGGGACTTCTTCCTCTCTGAATTTAAGAAAAAATATGTGGGTAGTGTATACCTAGAAGAGAGAAGAAGGGAATTCATTAATCTGAGGCAGAGACAGTTGACAGTGGCCAAGTATGAAAAGGAATTTGTCAGATTGAGCCACTACGGAAGGGAGATAGTCCCTAATGAAGCTGAAAGGTGTAAGAGATTTAAAGAGGGATTAAATGACAATATAAAAATCATAACCACTGCCTTGGGAATCACAGACTTCACCAAGTTAGTGGAAGCTGCAATAAAAGTTGAAAAAGTAAGAATAAGTGAGCAGACTAGAAGGGAGAGACAGCAGAAGAGGGGCTCGGGTCAGTCTAGTTCATCTCCTACACCTGGGAAGAAGTTCAAAGGTCTACCTACACAGAGTTCAGGTCAACCAAAAGGTCAGGTTCAGTGTCAGGGGCCCAGACCGCAGTTTACCCCTATGAGAGGTTAGTCCACACCATCAGTGGGCAGCTCTCTAGGGATGGGGTTCAGGGGACCAGCCCCAGCATCTTTTGCATGTCCACATTGCCTGAAGTGGCATAAGGGGGAGTCTTGGAGAGTGACTGGTGCTTGCTTAAGGTGTGGGTCGACAGAGCATCAGTTGAGGAACTGTCCACGCGGAACTACTACAGCTGCTCCAACATAAGAAGACAGACCTGCTCTTGCACCACAAAGGGGTAGGAAATCTAGTAAATCTAAGGCAGTGGGACCATCACAGAAGCCTGCATCTGAGCCAGCAAAGAGGCCTGAGGGTAGATCACCTGCCAGAGCCATTGCCATGAGAGCTCAGGAGGAGCAAGATGCCCCGGACATCATCAGGGGTATGTTCTTCCTCTACAATACATCTGTGCATGCATTGGTGGATCCAGGATCCACTCATTCATACATCTGCATTAACCTACCCATAGAGAGGGGGATATTAGTAGGAGAGAGTGATCAAGACATTCTAGTCACTAATCCATTAGGCCACAGTGTAGTGGTGAACAAAGTGTACAAAGGTTGCCCATTAAGGATTCAGGGGTATGAATTCTTGGTAGACCTAATTGAGTTGCCTTTCCATGAGTTTCACGTGATTTTGGGAATGGACTGGTTATCACATCATCAGGCAATAGTTGATTGTAAATTGAAGAGAATTTCTTTGAAAACTCCTGAGGGTAATGAGATTAAAATTGTGGGGGAAAGGACAAATTTCTTATCCAATGTCATTTCAGCCACAATTGCAAGAAAACTGATGAGAAAAGGCTGTGAAGCCTACCTAGCACATGTGGTGGATACTAGGCAGGTTAAGCCAGATCTGTGTGACATACCCACAGTAAAAGACTTCCCAGATGTGTTCCCTGAAGAATTGCCTGGTTTGCCACCAGAAAGGGAAGTTGAATTTGCTATTGAGATACCGCCGGGTACAGCACCAATCTCTATTGCTCCTTATAGGATGGCGCTCACAGAATTGAAGGAACTGAAAATTCAGTTACAGGAGTTGTTGGATAAGGGGTTCATACGCCCCAGTGTGTCACCATTGGGAGCTCCAGTGATGTTTGTGAAAAAGAAGGATGGGACTTTGAGGTTATGCATTGATTATCGACAGTTGAATAAAGTGACTGTGAAGAATAAGTATCCATTACCTAGAATTGATGATCTGTTTGATCAGTTGAAGGGAGCAGGAGTATTTTCCAAAATTGATCTCAGATTAGGGTATCATCAGTTGAGGGTGAAAGATGCAGATGTGCCAAAGACAGCATTCAGGACTCGGTATGGGCATTATGAGCTTTTGGTGATGCTCTTTGGCTTAACAAATGCACCAGCAGCATTCATGGACATTATGAACCGTATCTTCTATCCATACCTAGATCAGTTCGTAGTGGTCTTTATTGATGATATTTTGGTGTATTCCAAGACCAGTGAAGAACATGATGAGCATTTGAGGATTGTTCTGCAAACCCTGAGAGAAAGAAGCTGTATGCTAAGTTGTCCAAGTGTGACTTCTGGTTAAATGAGATTGCATTCCTTGGACACATAGTGTCAGCTGATAGGATTAGGGTGGATCCCAAGAAAATAAAAGCAGCGATGGAATGGAAGCCTCCCAGAAATACAACTGAGGTCAGAAGCTTCTTGGGGCTAGCTGGGTATTACAGAAGATTTGTGAAGGGATTTTCCTTAATAGCTGCTCCAATGACCAAGTTGTTACATAAGAATGTCAGATTTGACTGGAATGACAAGTGTCAAACTAGTTTTAAGAAGTTAAAGGCTATGTTGACAGAGGCACTAGTGTTAACACAGCCAGTATCTGGAAAGGACTTTGTGGTCTACAGTGATGCCTCTCATAACGGGTTAGGGTGTGTATTAATGCAAGAGGGGAAGGTGGTTGCTTATGCTTCTAGGTAGCTAAGGCCACATGAACGGAATTACCCTATCCATGATTTAGAACTTACAACAATTATCTTCAAACTGAAGATATGGGGGCATTACTTGTATGATGAAAAGTGCTACATTTACACAGATCACAAAAGCTTGAAATACTTGCCAACCCAGAAGGAGCTCAACCTTAGACAGAGGCGATGGATTGAGTTCCTGAAGGACTATGATTGTGTGATTGACTACCATCCTAGGAAGGCAAATGTAGTTGCTGATGCTTTAAGCAAAAAATCCATCACAGCTTTGAGATCATTGAATGCCCGTCTATCTTTGGCTCGAGATGGAGCTATTTTGGTTGAGTTGCAAGTGAGGCCAAACCTGCTACAGCAGATTTTAGATGGGTAAAAGGCAGATGAAAAGTTAATGGCTATTATGAGAAAAATCTCAGAGGGAAAAGCAACTGACTGTGAGGTGAAAGCAGATGGGTATCTGTACTACAAAGGAAGAGTATGTGTACCAGATAATGGGGATTGAAAGCCAGCATTCTGAAAGAGGCACATGCCTGTGTTTATGCTATGCACCCAGGAAGTACAAAAATGTATCATGATCTGAAGCTTCAGTATTGGTGGCCTGGTATGAAGAAGGACATAGCTGACTATGTGACTAAATGCTTGACATGTCAGCAAGTTAAGGCAGAACATCAAGTTCCATCAGGTTTGCTATAGCCTATACGCATACTTGAATGGAAATGGGATCGGGTCACCATGGATTTTGTAAGTGGTCTACCTCTCACCCAGAAGAAACATGATGTAGTATGGGTGATAGTAGATAGATTGACGAAGTCAGTACACTTTCTGCCAGTTAGGACTGACTACTCACTGGAGAAGTTAGCAGAATTGTATATCAGTGAGATAGTTAGACTGCATGGAATTCCACTTTCCATCATATCTGATTGAGACCCAAGGTTTACATTGAGATTTTGGAAGAAGTTTCATGAATCCTTGGGTACACAACTCCACTTCAGCATAGCTTTCCATCCTCAAACGGATAGGCAATCAGAAAGAGTAATCTAGGTAAACAATTGAAACCAATTGAATTAATATAAATATTGAACTAAAATGATAATAATAACATGAAATATATGTCAGGTCCTTGAGGATATGATGAGGAGTTGTGTCATTGAGTTTGAGGGAAGTTGGGATAGATATCTTCCACTAGCAGAATTTGCATACAACAATAGCTACCAAGCTAGCATCCAAATGGCCTCGTATGAAGCACTGTATGGGAGGAAATGTAGAACTCTAGTGTGCTGGACTGAATTGGGCAAAGACAAACTGGTAGGGCCAGCCCTAGTGAAACAGACTTAGGAGAAAGTAAAACTAATCAAAGCCAATCTGAAGGTTGCCTTAGATAGACAGAAATCTTATGCCGACCTGAAGAGAAAAGAAATAGAATATGCAGTTGGCGACAAAGTATTCCTCAAGGTGTCACCGTGGAAGAAGGTACTAAGGTTTGGAAGAAAAGGTAAGTTGAGCCCTAGGTTCATTGGCCCATATGAAGTCATTGAACGTGTGGGACCAGTAGCCTACAGGCTAACTTTACCACCAGAGCTGGACAAGATCCACAATGTGTTCCACGTGTCTATGCTAAGAAGATACCGCTCAAATCCTTCACATGTCATCTCCATGGAAGAAATTCAAGTACAACCGGATTTGACATATGAAGAAGAACCCATAAGGATCCTGACTCGGGAAGTGAAAGAGTTGAGGAATAAGCAGATTCCACTAGTGAAAGTGCTTTGGAGGCACTATAATACCGAAGAGGCAATATGGGAAAATGAAGAGACGATGAGGCAACAGTTCCCTCAACTGTTTGCATCAGGTAAATTTCGAGGACAAAATTTAAATTAGAGGAGAAGAGTTGTAACACCCTCCTTATAGCAACTCCGTACATTCTACTGTTCCGGTGACCAGTGTCGATTTGGACAGCTAGAACGTTCGGAAAAATATTTAAACTAAAGTGAGGAACCATAATTAACTCAAATATTAATAAGAAAAATTTAAAGAAAATTTTAGAAATAAAATACAACTAAGTTGAATGAGCCGGTGCCCTAGCGATGGGTAACCCAGTGGGAAGTTGCGGTTATCTCAACTAGGAGACCTAGACATAGGGGGAAATTCATAAAATAATTTTTGGGACTCCAGAGAAGAGTCATTGAGGTTTCTATGGCATTAGAATGCCAAGAAAAGGTTTAGAAAAATTTTTCAATCGGTACAGACAATTTTAGTCTGTTAAGCTAAATAGAGGGCATTTTGGTCATTTCGTCTTCAGAGATGATTTTTGGCCGACTTGTCCAGTTAAGTAAATAATTATTATGATATAAAATATCAATAAATATTGCTAAAAATTAAATTGAAATTTAGTAGACAAGAAAAGGAAAGAAAATTAAAGAATTGGAATTATGACATCATTATGATGTCATTAAAAATCCTCCCACCCAATCAAACTTTGACACATGGCATTAACTTATTTAAAATGACTTAATGGGCAAAAAAAAAAGAAAGAAAAATCAGTTGCTTCTTCAACCTTTGGGGCAGCCAAAAACGTGGAGAGAGAGAGAGAGAGAGGAAAGAAAACCTCCATGAAAGCTATCCCAAGCTCCCAACCTCACTAAATCTCACCCCAAAACCCTAGCCTTCTTCACAAAAAAAATTAACCTAGCAACTTGAACATCCTCTAGGCAGCCAAAAGAGAAAGAAAAAAAGAAGTTTGGGTAGCTTGAAATTCGGCTCCATTCAAGGTTAGTGTCCAATCCTTGTTCCTTTTGCTTTAATTCATGTTTAAGGGCATGAATTGTATAGGAAATGTAAGAAAATAAAACAAACAAGTGTGTGTGTGCACCCTACAATTTTGCCAGCTAGGGTTAGCTAGGGTTTGATGATTTTTCTTGGTAGAAAAAATGGTTATGAGCAGCCTTTGGTAGTGGATGAGGGATTGAACATAATTGAGTAAATGAAACGCAAGAATTGTGCATGTGTGAAATGAAAAAAATTCGACACTTGAACAATTCTAGGGTTTGCTCATGTGATGGTTTATTAACCTTGTAATGGTAAATTAGTGACCATCTGAATGTGTGTGAGGAGGAAATGAAGTGAGTTGTAGCTTGGGATTTGAGTTTGGGTGGGCTGCCTTGTGTGACCTGCAGGTCTAGATGTGAGTTCAGCCTGTTTTGGCAGCCATAACTTGGGTTGTGTAGGTTTAATTGGTGCAAGGTCAATTGGACATGAAACTAGACACATAATGGCACAACTTTGGTGAAGAATCCATGCCCAGAAAACCAAACCAAGTTGACCAAAAGTTTTCCCTAATCCGGGTGACCTGCAGTATGCCTGGGCAAAATGACCAAATACACAGCATTTGGTCATTTGGCCATAACTCAGTGTAGAAAGGTCTAATTGACCTAAAATTTTACCAGAAACAAGCTGAGATATAGACCAACAACTTTCATGAAGAAACCTAACACAAATTATGACCAGAACATATTCAAAAAGTGAGTTGCAGTCACTGTTCCTAACACTGTAGATTTGGTCAATCCAAAAATTCTGAAAAAATTTCAATCCGGCCATTTGTGGTTTTTAGGCCATAACTTGAGTTACAAAACTCCAAATGGAGTGATTCAAAAAAGAAAATTCAACTAGACAAAATAAGGAACAACTTTCATGTTGATCATTTTGCCAAATTTTCACTGCAAAAATAACCAATGGAACAGCAAAGCAAAGCATAAAAACTGAAAATTCTGCCCAATTAACATTAAGCTTAGAAATGGTATTGGCAACCAATACGAACAAATTTTGAATGCAAAATGTGGTATGTTGGGAGTATTAGAACCAATGTACCTATTGCCTATGCAAAAGGCAACATTTTTGTTGACTAATGAATGGAATAGTAACACTAAAACTTAAATTTCAAAAATTGTGAAACTTAAAAGTGTTAAATGTCCTAGTAGGCTTGATGTGATTGGTTTGGATAGGTTGGCATGCCAATAGGGTTTAGTTAGCAGTACTGCACATGGCATTATGCCATTCTGTGATTTCATGGCTTTTAGCCATTCTGACATTGTGTTGATATTTGGCCTTGTGCCTATTGTTATCTGACTTATTAGTTGTTACATTTGCCTGGAGATGCATATGTGACCGATGGTGTGACGGCCCGAGGTACTAGATACCCAGTGCCAGTTTACCCGTTTATCCAGTCCAGTCATCCAGTATAGGTTACTTGGGCACCCAAAAATGAAAGTGAACAAATTTAATGAAATAATGAATAGAACAAGTACATAATAAATAAGATTACCAATAATGATAAAAAAAAATTGTCTGCATAAGACATCAAAACATGCACTGCATATTTACTTCATATTATTTCTTTTTATTTTATTATTGGCACCACTAAGCATTTTTGCTTAGCGCGTTGCTTTTGCCACACGTAGGTTCTGGAGATACTGACCGAGAGCCCAGTAGACCACAGACTGGGTGAGACCTCCTGCAGCTCTGCATAATGTCCGTGTCACCTCACCATCTTCAGTGCATTGGTAGGAAACTAGGTTTCATTTTGGTATTTTGTAACTAACATTTATTTTCTCTTGTGTAATTGAGACTTATGTAATGTATTTTGATGTTAATGTAAATAGTGGAACTTGTGTTTATGAATGGAAAAATTGAGTATTTATTTGTTGCTTATATATGAATACCATGAGAAATGAATGATTGAGAAATGGAAATGTTGTTGAAAAATATTGAGATTTTGATGATTATTGGAGTTTGAGAATGATTGGAAATGATTATTGGAAGTGTTTTTCACAGGTTCCGAAGAACTGTTTTCTCCATTTTTAGTCGGTACTCTGTCGAATTTTCTATAAAATTTTCGGAACCTCAAATAAATTATAATTTCAATAAATGACTTAAATGAATTATATTTCACAAATTATATTCAAAACTATGATAAAAATAAATTAAGGAAGAATAAAAATGATTGAGATAAAATAGAGTGTTCCGGTACACTGTGTGACATATCTTACTCGGATATACTGTAGACGGGTAAGGGGTGTCACAAAAATTTTCAAATTTCCATTAATTACATAATTTGCAATTTACATAATATACAAATTAATTACAATTCCATAATTTATATTTCAACATAATAACTAATTATAAATACATAAAATAACTTTTGTGAGCCCTATCTACATGCATTGCTGAAGAGGTGACAACCTTATACACTTCTAACAATTCTGCAGATCTAGACTCCAAGATCCTAGTCTCATATTCACTGGGCTTTATCTTCAGTACCTGCACAAAGGAAACAATCCATCGCGCTAAGCATTGCTGTTTAGTGGTGCAATAATATAATAAGAAATAATGTATACAAATAAAGAAAAAATTAAGCATTCTAAATATTCAAGTATCAATTTAATTTAAAATGACATTTCTAGTATTAACTATCTTATATGCTAATTCGTTCCTCTTTGGAAATACTAAGTTTATAGCCTTACAGTAATAATATTTAATATACATTTTATTCTAGGAGTATTGTATTTGAGGTCTCTCTACGATTCTGTAAATTATATTTTTGTAATGGTTCTATTGCTAATCTCTTTTTCAAATTTTATTTAATACTTTCTAATGTCTTTATTTGCTAATATTCTTAAATAATTTCAATAATTTACACTACCCAAGTAACCTATGACAGGCTGATTAAACTGGATAATGGGTCGTTGGCACTGGACACCGTGGTGTTTCGGGCCGTCATACCATGGGACGCGGAACGTCAACCACGTATGTAGTCAGTATAGCTAAGAAGCCATGATAACACATAATCGGGCATAAAAGCCATGAGTGCGGGCATATAAGTGTGCAAATGACTCCCTACCCTCCTGTTATACTCGTTCGAGCATTAAATGCTTGTGACGCCTTAATTGACGCATTGGTTAGCGAGAAATCCAGTCACTTAAATTCTGCGTTAAGAGAAAATTCCAGAAGAGTGGGAAGGAGATCGACTGAGTGAGATCGGTTATAGGGATTGACCATAGATCATATAGCAATTGGTTTTGAACCGAAGAGATTGGTTGAATAAGTGTTCGATTAGGGATCAGATCGAACAAGATTATTAAATCAGAAAGACGACCAATGTAAAGCAAAAATAAGATAAAATAAAAATAGAATAAATAAAACCAATTTTAAATAAATAAAATCAATTTTAAATAAATAAAAGTCCATTTCATTTTCAAAAGATGAGATTACATCATTTAGGCGATCTCTCCGGATCAGTATTTATAAACATCCCTTACTTTACCCTACATTCTACCTATCTTGCTCCCACAGTTCGGACTTCTCCTAATCGTAAGATGTCATTTAAGAGATACGTGGAGATTGGGAAGGTAGCACTCGTCAACTATGGTAGACTACGGAAAGCTTAGTGCTATCATCGATGTTATCGACTAGAACCAAGCTACAATCAGGAACCCTGAGATGGTTGGGAGCCAAATGAACTTTAAGAGGCGGTTACCGATATCAAGATTAAAATTAGCAATCCCCTTGCTCAAGATCGGTTCATGGCTCGAACCGGTAAGCCGATTAGAGATCGACTCGGTAGTCATTTTGGACCCTAATTAGGCAATTAGTTCAGTTCCCTTGCCGTCATCGGATGACGTTCTCATAATTCTCTGATCATCAGAATCATCCATTTTTAGGTGATAGGCAAAGAAGGCTACCGAAAAAAGATCTAGACGGTTGTCACGATGAGAATTTACACCGAGAAAATAAGGTCTAGAAAGAAAGCACATCAAAAATTTATCAGAGAAGGAAAGGTGGAATGTGAAAATGACAGGGTTACCTCCCTCGTATATATAGGCCTTGGCATTTAATGCTTGTAGAACTCGAAGTGACTCATCGGTAAGTGGAGAATTTAATGCTTCACCATTATTTAAGGTTCGCCAATATAGGCCAAACACGAAGAAGAGATAGGAAAGAGATCAGGAAGTGAGAAGAGATCGAACGCGAAAGGAGTTGGGTTAAGAGATTGGGATAAGAGGTCCCAGATCTGCTAACCATAGTAAGAGATCGGGTAGACCAAAAAATAACCAATAGAGATCGGAAGGTTTGGGGAATCGAATCACTTTCAATCATGACCCCTAATTTGTAAGATTAACTCCTCACCATCGGATCTCAAGTGGTTAAAGCATCCCAATACGTCTCAATTCACACCATTGATCTCACTTGTAAGGATGGGTTTGGGACCCTCAGATTAAAAGTATATAACTAATTCAACACTTTTCATTCCCAGCCCTAGGATCTATTCTATAAGGTAAGATCCCTAACCGTTGGATTAAAGAATGAAGGACAGAAATTCTGAACTAAATCCCAACCTTCAATTTTGATTCTCTTTAATTCCAAGACATCGGATCATGTCCTTTTAAATCCAGACTCTTCATCTCTTCCTACTGAAATCCTGACCCTCCATTTGGAGCCCCTGTTTCCTATAAATACTTGTATACAATACTATAGAAATGGGAAGAAAGGAAAAAAAATGCTAGTCTATGTGGGGAGTCTCTGAATTTGAATATTGTTGTAGCTTCATTGCCCTCATTCTAAGTTTCTTTAAATTTCTAAGGGTCTTTAGAAACAAGTTTTCTAAAGGACCTTATTACCAGAGCTACTAATACAGAAATCCATATCTTTGGTAGATTCGCACACTAGCTCGGTGGTCCAATCTTAGTTCGTCTCCAACATCTTGTTCTTATCGCCTACGGTAGCTCAAGTCACTTTGTCACCTTAGCATTAGCAGTTCCAGCTTTGTGGGATATCAGTATCAACTCTTCCATTACTTCAGCTCTCCACAGGTAAGCATTTTAACCTATCACTCTCTGATTGAATGTAACTAACCTGTGTTCATGGTGTAAGAACTCTTAAGATACCATGTCATACCGAACTTTCAGGATAGGTTAGTATCAGATTGACTTATCTCACAAATATTATCTTTAGCTTTTTATTGTGACGTCTGCATCATCTTAAAAGAATTTTATTTTTATTTTTATTAGTATGAGAATAAAAGTTTGGGTTACTAGAATCTCGTAAGTTCTATAAAGAGTTCGGATGCAAATAAGTTAAATATGAGCAACGACATGAAGAGTTCTGATCTGATTAAAGGGAAAATAATTGGGATAAATAGATGTAGTTTGGGTAGATGTAAAAGGTTCGGGTAATTAAAAGGAAATCGAAAATCGAGAAAAGCTCGGACAATAAGTTACGAGATCAGAAACCAAGAAAAGCTCGAACAATGAGACACGAAATCAGAAGTCAAAGGAAAGGGCTCCGACAATAAGTTATAAGATCGAAAACCAAGAAAGTTCAGATAGTAAAGAGATCGAGAAATTACGCGCATGATACACTTCTTATTCCGGTCTTCTAGAGGGAGATCAGGAAAGAGTTTGGCTCAACATCCACGATTTTTATACCTTTATTAAAACTCACTTTTCAAAATGGAGGGATCGGGAGAGAGTCCTTTCCTGAAATTCCTATAGTTTTATATTTTATAAAATTATTCGGTATTAAATTAGGGAGATCAGGAGAGAGTTCTTTTCTTGAATCCTCATTGTTTGGAATTTTATAAATCTGTTTGACATAAAATTGAGGAGATTGGGAGAGAGTCCTTTCCTTGATAAACCCGACACTTATTTTTATAGAATATTACAAACAAAATTTATCACACATTCCAGTAATCGGTTCACAGGAGAGTCTTTTTAAGAATCCCGAATTTTATATTGGGACTCGATGGGGAGTCTTTCTTGAAGTCCTCATGCTTATATCATTAAGGGAGAGTTCTTCCATCAGTTCGGCTTAATCAAACAAATACTGTATTTCTAGAAAATTAAATTGTTGAAGATGAAATGATATGGGTAAAGGTTTTATCAGTAATTATGCCGATGATGAGACCTTCCTTTAGTAACTGAGAGTCCTCATTAATGAAGGGAATTCTCTAGGTTTTAATTAACACATGCCTTTTGACTTAGAGTCCTAATTAAAAGGAATGAAAATCTATACCCATATCAGTTATTGTATATCTATTGCACACACCGCACCCTTAGTTATTTGAATGCCAATGATGAGGTACATAATGTGCGAGCTGAGAGTCCTCCTCACTTGTTATGAATCTTTAGGGACTGAATAACACCTCTTCAAAATTAGAGTCCTAATTCGAAGGGGGAGGAATTTAACAAATATATAACAAATTAAACAAATATAACATCAATTCACTGTAGGGCCATCTCATATACTCGTATTCTTGGGAAACCCAAAATGGTGAAATATCAAACGTTCCTTTTATTAATAGGGACTAACATCATTATTCTAAATTATCGATCTTCAATTATGGAGAACACATCGCTAAATCTATTTACCCTCGTTGAGGGACGAAGTGGGGTGCCTAACACCTTCCCCACCCGTACACGGACTCCGAACTTAGAATCTCTGTTTTAGAAGTGATCTTTATAAATCTTTATTTTTATAAATGGTTTTCTTTAATTTCTCTCAAAATTAAAGTGGCGACTTCTCACTTTTCCACTTCAGTGAGAATCGTCCAGCGACTGCAAAAACCTTGCGACAACAATAAAAAAATTTAATTTATTATTAAAAATTAATTTATTTTAAATTTTTATTATTTAACTTAATTTTAAAGTTTATATAAATTTAAAATTCTTAATTTTATTTGTACTTCTATTTAATTAATTTTTTTATTATAATTTAAATAAAATTTCATTAAAAAAAGTTAAAATCAGAAATTTAGTTTTTTTAAAGTCGTTACTTTCAATTTAACTAGTATTATGCCTACGCGCTGCGCATGTTTATATTATTAACAATTTATTTTTTATATATGAAAATAACAATATGAGCACAGGTATTTTTATATATTTTAGATATTATTTTGATCATAAAAATTTGGATATTGTGAAATGAGTCATAATAATAATAATAATAATAATAATAATAATAATAATAATAATAATAATAATAATAATAATAATAATAATCAAATTATGATTAAATATTAATGATTTTATTAGGTTGAATTGTAAATTATATTACATTGTTTGCATGTATAGTTAAGAATTTCACATATGATGATTTTTTTTATGTTGAAATTTTATGTATCGATGTTATAAATCTATCTTATAAATGTATTGTGAAATTTTATGGGTAAATATTATTTACCTTTCCAAAGTAGTATATTTATAATTAGTGTTTTCAAATGCTTAAAAATAATTATTGTTTGTAAATTAAGAAAATGCATGTAGTCATCTAATTCTAATGTTATTCGCTTTATTTCTTACAATTTTATTTTGTTTCTATAAAAAAGGATAAAGTGATATATTAAATTTATTAAATTAATTTGATTAATCTCACATGAAAATAATTAATTACTTTGAAAATTTAAAAGGGAAAAAAATTACAGAGATTAATTTATAACTAAAAAGAATTTACCTAAAATGCACTACAGTCTTTATCTACATTAAATTTTATAGGAAGAAATCAGCAACTAAAAATTCAAATAAGTTTGTAAAATGAAAATAAAGAGAACCCATGATCCTTATTTTGCTAGAAAGTAAAGAAAATAAGCAAACTTGAATAGGAGTGAGATAGAGATAGCCTTTGACAGCAAAAGAGAGTATTCCTTCTTTTAGTAAATTATCTCTTGTGTTGGACCTAGGTGTCTTTAACCCATGTTGTGATGATAATAAACAACTAGTGTGTTTCTAATTATATTGAAAGTGTTTGTGGTGAGTTTGTAGACCTTAAATTTAAAATTATCAAATTGCTTCAAATCAAGGTTAAAAAAGAGCAAGATAGGGAAGCAAACCTTTGTGGGATCCTATAATATAATTTTTATTTGTTTTTATGCCTTGTTAATACCAATTTATTAATTGTTTTAGCTCAAGTCTAGATGTTACTAAGAAAATCTTATTTAACTTAATTTTCATCGAGTTCTTAACCAAGGGGAATTAAATAAAATTTTATTTTTTAAAAATGTAAAATTAATTTTAGGAATTATTTTAGTTAAAAAATACATTGAATTAGCTTTTCAATGCTTCAAATGGATCAAACATTCGATTTTGGGGTCAAAAGTTATGCATTTTACAAGTTTTCAGGAAAACTAGACAGAATGGACTTCAACAGCCACAATGGAAGACTTAGGCAGTCGATGTCTATTTTCAAAAATGATATTTTGGCAGTCGAAGTAGGGGACTTCAGCAACCAAAACTAGATTTTTAAAAGCCGTTAAAACGCGTTTTTAAGTGGTTAAACAGCTAGTTTTGCATTTAATGCACCCCTAACGATCATATTTATGACAAAACTATAAATATAAGGTGTTTTTTATCTGAAAAAAGTTACAACAATCATTTATTTGTGAATTTATTATGTTAGAATCTTCTTTCACACTTTCTCTCTCCAGAACTTGAGCCAAAGCATTTAATCCATTAGGATTTCTTTTGAGTTGTAATTTATTTATTATTCTGAGATAGAAAGTTAGGTTGTTGAGTGAATTTATTATTTCTCTTCATTAGAGAATGGTTGTAGAGTATTAAATTGCTCTTGATTAAAAAGGGTATGTAAGTGTGCTTGAGTTTACACTCAAAGTTGTAAGAGTTTATAAGAGTGCTAGAGATTACACTAAAGATTGTAAGGAGTTTAGTCTTTGCCCAAAAAAGATTGTTATAGTGGAGTGGACTTCTCAAGAAGGGCCTTGAGAAGAGAGGATGTAGGCTTGGGATAGCCGAACCTTTATAAATTCCATGTGTTCATCTTTTCTTTCTTTTCCTTTCTTTGAGCCTTAATTTATTTGATCTCTCTCTAACCTTAAATTTTCAATTAGAACCCAATTCACCCCCCCCCCCCCCTCTTGGATTGTTATAAAGGACAACAAGTGGTATTAGAGCTAAGTCTCCATTTTCTTAAGATTTAACCATCTTGGAGCAAAGATCATGGCAGCCCTCAACTCACAAGCTCAAGAAAGTCAATCGATAGTAAATCCCCTTTTCTTTAATGGAAATGATTTTCTCTATTGGAAGAATATGATGTATAATTTCCTCAAATCAAAAGGAATGGATTTATGGGATATAATTGAAAATGGTCCCTTCATTCCTATCAAAGTAGTAGATGGTGAGTATGCGCCAAAGACAAAGGGTGAATGGAGTAAGCATGATAAGTATATGTTTTCTTTGAATATAAGAGCTATGCATATGTTGAGAATTTCTTTAAATGATTTTTATTATGCTAAAAATTTTTAAATGCTCCAATGCTAAAGATATATGGGATTCTCTTAATTCTATGTACAATTCTAACCATTATTGTCAAGTTTATGAAGTTGAGAACACAAAAAACTATTCCTCTCATCAATAAATGAAGTAAATGCCGCAAGTGGATAACACTCATGAATAAAGCTTCAAAGAACACTCCATGATTAACATGTGCTTAATTGCTTTAGAAGATGATGAAAATGAATCAAGAAGAATGAGAAGCATGGAATGTTCAATATCCACAAGATGTGAAGGTGAAGAGACTGACGATGAAGTTGCCAAAATGTGCTTCATGGTAATGAAAGAAAGCTACAATGAGGTAACTTTAAGTGATGATATCATTGAATTTTCTTATGATGAACTTGTTAATGCCCTTAAAGTCATGAATGATGAACTTGAGTTGAGTCATAAGAAAAATAAACTTTTGAAAAAGGAACTAGTTAGCTTAAGGAAGGAGAATGAGACCTCATCTACGGATGATAGCCCTTTAGATAATAATATGCAAAAATCCTTAAATGAGCTCTCATTAGAAAATGAGAAGTTAAGAAATGTAATTGTTGAGTTAAAAACTTCCCTTTCCAAATTTGCTAAAGGAAAGGAAAACTTGATGTAATTTTGGACTGCCAAACGTCTTCTAGCATCAAGTATAGATTTGGCTATAGCAAATTTGCCCAAGCACCTCCTTCTGAGACCATATTTGTTAAAGCAACTAGTTCTAGTGAGCCTAGTCTCCAAGAGTTTAGTCCAAAGGTATCTAATCTTAAAGGACAAGAGCTAAAGACACCTAATGGCAATGAACATAGAAAGACTTCATATCATCAATATGTCCCTAGACAAAATGTTAATAGGACATATACATCTAAGAGATTTGCATCTAGGCCAAACTCCTATAGGAGACATGCTACTAAGCCTTAGAGCCATCATCATACTCACAATGCTTCATGTTCACATGCATATGTTAGACACAAAAATATTGGTCACATGAGACCATATGCACACTCTCATGCATATAGACTAAGAACAAGAAGGTTCAATGGTCATTGTCACTATAAGTTCAATAGTCATTGTCACTATTGTGGTAAGTTTGGTCACACCAACTATAGGTGTGCTATTAGGAAAATTCATCTTGGATATGATAGAATGTTGGACATTAATAATAATGGATCTACTATTTGGGTACCTAAAGTAAATTGAATTATCTTGTGTAGGTGTGCTTGAAATTCTCAAAGCTTGAAATCAAATGGTACTTAGATAGTGGATGTTCAAGATACATAAACGAAAATGCCAACCTCTTCCTTTCACTTGAAAAAAAGGATAGAGGTGGGCAAGTGACTTTTGGTGACAATAGTAAAGGTAAACTTATGGAGATAGGTAAGATTGGTAAGGAAAACTCTCTTATCCTTGACAAATTTTTTTTAGTTAATAGTTTGAAGCATAACTTACTAAGTGTTAGTCAATTATGTGATAAGGGTTGTAAAGTTAATTTTGAATCAAAATCTTGCTTTGTTTCTAGGATGTGTGATAACAAAATATTATTTGTTGGTGAAAAGTTGAAAATATTTATGTTATTGATTTGCATGCCTTGTCTAACAAAGATGTCAAATGTTTTGTTTCTATTATTGATGACTTTTAGACTTAGCATAAAAGGCTTGCACATGTTAGTATGGATCTTCTTACAAACTTGATCAAGGATGAGCTTCCAAAGATCAAGTTTCAAACGGACAAGGTATGTGATGCATGCCAAAAGGGTAAGCAAGTCAAGAATTCGTTTAAAACTATTTATAAGGTATCAACTTCTAGACCCCTTCAATTGTTACATATAGATTTGTTTGGTCCTACTAGAGTAACTAGCTTAGGTGGTGCATATTATGCTTTTGTGATTGTTGATAACTACTCTAGGTATACTTGGATTGCATTCCTTGCTCATAAGGATGAATGTTTTTATGTTTTTAAGAGATTTTCAAAAAGGGTTCAAAATGAAAAAGTTTTTCAAATTTCTTCCATTAGGAGTGATCATGGTAGATAATTTGAAAATCAGAGATTTGAAACTTTTATAACTCACTAGGGATCACTCACAATTTTTCTTCTCCTAGGACTCCCTAACAAAATGGTGCTGTTGAAAGAAAAAATAGAACTATTTTAGATATGGCAAGGACTATGTTAAATGAATGCAATTTACCTACATATTTTTAGGTGGAAGACATTAATACGGCTTATTATATTTTAAATAGAGTTTTGATTAGACCTATTTTAAAGAAAACTCCTTATAAGCTATGGAATGATAAGAAACCTAAAGTAGGTTATTTTAGAGTTTTTAATTGTAAATGCTTCATTCTAAATACCAAAAATAACTTAGATAAGTTTGGCTCTAAAACCGATGAAGGTATCTTCTTAGGGTACTCTACATTTAGTAAAACATATAGAGTATTCAATAAAAGAACCTTAATTATTGGGGAGTCAATGTATGTTGTATTTAATGAAGCTAATCCCTTTGCTCCTAGAAAGGTTATTTCTTGTGATGATGATATTGTAGGTAACCTTAATGAGTTAACCCTTGAAAATCCTAAATCTAGTAAAGATTAAGCTCAACTCAAGGAAGATCCTTTGAAGGCATTAGAGGATGAAGTTGAACTGCAAGAGTAATAAGTGTAATAAGTTCCAAGTCAAGGAATTCAATAAGATTTACCTAAGGATTAGACCTACAAGAAGGATCATCCTAAGGACCTAATCATTGGTGATACATCAAAAGGGGTAACAACTAGATCCTCCTTTAGAAATATATATAATAATCTTGTATTCACTTTACAAATAGAACCTTAGTCTATAGATGAAGCCATTAATGATGAAGGTTAATTGCTTGCTATGCGAAGAACTCAATCAATTTGAAAGGAATAAGGTTTGGACCTTAGTTACTAGGCCTAAGAACCATTCATCCATAGGCACCAAATGGGTGTTTAGAAATAAGCTAGATAAAGATGGCAATATAACTAGCAATAAAGCTAAGTTAATTGCCAAATGCTACAACCAAGAGGAGGGCATTGATTAGGATGAGATTTTTGCCCTCGTAGCTAGATTAGAGGCCATTAGAATCTTGCTTGCATATGCATCATACATGAATTTTAAACTTTTTCAAATGGATGTGAAAAGTGCTCTTTTAAATAGTTTCATTGATGAGGAGGTGTATGTTGAGCAATCTCTCGATTTTGAAAATCTTGAGTTTGCAAATCATGTTTTTAAATTAACTAAACCCTTATATGGTTTGAAACAAGCTTCTAGAGCTTGGTATGAAGGCTTAGTAATTTTTCTTTTTGCAAAATGGTTTTCCAAAAGGAAAGGTTGATACAACCCTTTTTGTTAAAAATTATGAAAATGACATCCTCGTAGTGCAAATATATGTTGATAATATAATATTTGGTGCTACTAATAAGTTTTTGTGTGAAGAGTTTTCTAACATTATAAAGAGTGAGTTTGAGATGAGCATGATGAAAGAACTCAAGTTCTTCCTTGGGCTTCAAATTAAGCAAGCAAAGGATAGCATCTTCATCAACCAAGCTAAGTACAGCAAAGAGTTGATCAAGAGGTTTGGGAAGGAGAATCACAAGCCCAATGGAACTCCAATGAGCACAAACACCAAGCTTGACAAGGATGAAAAAAGAAAGCTGGTTAATGAAAAGCTTTATAGAGGTATGATCCTTTTGTACCTCACGGCTAGTAGACCGAATATCATATTTTCCATTCGTTTATGTGCATTTTTCAATCATGTCCTAAAGAGTCACATTTGCATGTTGTTAAATGTATTCTTAAATACTTGAGTGGAACATTGCATTTAGGTTTATGGTATGCTTACCAACAAATTTAATATTTAGATAAATGCATTTGTATTGTGTGAATAAATGAAAATTGATTCTTTATTATTGAATCTAAAATAATTGTGCTTTGATGATTGTGTTTTCCTTCCCTTTTGATAATGCCAAAAGGGGGAGATATATTATGGATGACAATTGTATCTATTGGAAATTGTAAATTGTTTCTAGCACCATCATTCATCTAAAACTCATTACATATCATTTATCTAGAACTCATTACATCTTGACATTGCATTTATTGAGTAAAACTCTTTACATCTTAACATTGCATTTATTGAGTAAAAAAAATCCAATCCCTTTGTATGCTCCCTTGAATTTGTTAATTGAGGCATCAATTATTTTTAAAAGGGAGAGTACATTAAGGGGGAGAATTATTTTTTTAAAATTCACACACTACACTGGTGCTTAATTTTTTTCTCATCCACTAATTGTTTGTCATCATAAAAAAGGGGGAGATTATTGGACCTAGGTGTCTTAACCCATGTTTTAATGATAATAAACAACTAGTGTGCTGCTAATTATATTAGAAGTGTTTATGATGAGTTTGTAGGCCTTAAATTCAAAATTGTCAAATTACTTCAAATCAATATTAAAAACAAGCAAGATAGAGAAGCAAACCTTTGTGAGATCCTACAATATAATTTTTATTTATTTTTATGCCTTGTTAATCCCATTTTATTAATTGTGTTAACTCAAGTCTAGATGTTACTAAGAAAATCTTGTTTAACTTAATTTTTACCTAGTTCTTGACCAAGGGGAATTAAATAAATTTTTTATTTTTTCAAAAATGTAAAATTAATTTTGGGAAGTGTTTTAGTTGAAAAATACATTGAATTAGCTTTTCAATGCTTCAAACGAATCAAAAATTCAATTTCGAGGTCAAAAGTTATGCATTTTTCAAGTTTTTAGGAAAACTGGACATAATGGATTTCGGCAGCCGAAATGGGAAACTTAGGTAGTCGAAGTTTATTTTTCAAAAATGATATTTTGGCAGAATAAACTTTAGCAGCTGAAGTAGGGGACTTTAAAAGCCAAAACTGGGCTTTTAAAAGTAGTTAAAATGCGTTTTCAAGTGGTTAAACTGCTAGTACTGCATTTAATATACCCTCAATGATCATATTTATGCCACAACTATAAATATAAGGTTTTTTTATCTTAAAAAAATCACAACAACCATTTATTTGTGAATTTATTATGTTAGAACATTTTTCACACTTTCTCTCTCTAGAACTTGAGCCAAAACATTTAATACATTGGAATTTCTTTTGAGTTATAATTTCTTTGTTATTCTAAGATAGAAAGTGAGGTTGTTAAGTGAATTTATTATTTCTCTTCATTAGAAAATGGTTGTAGAGCATTAAATTGCTCTTGAGTAAAAAAGGTATGTAAGAGTGCTTGGATTTACACTCAAGGTTGTAAGAGTTTTTAAGAGTGCTAAAGATTGCACTAAAGATTATAAGAGGTTTGGTCTTCACCCAAAGACGATTGTTATAGTGGAGTGGACTTCTCAATGAGGGCCTTGAGGAGAGAGGACATAGACTTGGGATAGCGGAATCTCATAAAAATTTCTTGTGTTCATCTTTTCCTCCTTTTCCATTCTTTGAGCCTTAATTTATATAATCTCTCTCTAGCCTTAAATTTTTAACTAGAACCCAATTCACCCTCCCTCTTGGGTTGTTATAAAGGACAACACCTTGTTAGCAAGGCAGATTTTTAGAACTCTAAGAACCAATTCTTCCAAGTCTCTTCTGCACTAATCCTATTTCCAATTTTAAATATACTTTCACTTCTTAGTAACCAAACAAAGCAAAATAGATTATGAATATAAATATGTATTAAATTATATAATGTAAAGAATAGTCACCCTCGTGCATCAGGGAAAAGAGAGACAGCGAGTGAATTGATCCAACAGGACCTTGATTTTGAGATTGGAAATCATGAAACGAATCTAAAATTTCAAACTCACATGAAAATAATTAAATACTTTAGGAATTTAAAGGGAAGAAAAAGGTTACTAACATTAATTATAAGCATTTTAATTGCTTTTATATGAAAATAATTACATACTTTGAGAGTTTAAAAGAAGAAGAACGAAAAAGGTAAAAACATTGAATTATAATTATGGGATTGCAATGGAGGGATATCAAAATCTAAAATGGAAATGAATGTGTAATTTGAGAAGTTTCAAGCAATAAATAAACGAATTTTAATTAAAATTTACTCATTTCTCTTAATTAAAAGTTGCTAAATAGGAGTGAGAAAATTACTCTTATTCTTTACTTTTTTATAAAAATTGAAAAAATATTTAAAATTTACAGAAACTGCCAAGTAAGAAAAAGAAAATTACATTTGTCCTTTGTTTTTATATATTTATATAGATAGGTAGATAGATTTCGTGCTCGTTTTGTATAAATTAAATAAGAAATAAGAAATTCACTTCTATTAAAAAGTTTGATTGATTTTTATAAAATTTAACTAAAAAAGTTAAAAAAAAAACTTATTTTTTTTAGTAACTTTTATGTTTTAAAAAGATTGATGAATATCAAATTAAAATTTAAATGATTTTAATATTGTTTTTTATGACTTTTTTTATGATCAATTTTAATTAATTATCAAAATTTATTACTTTATTTTAATAAATGAAATATAAGTATGATAAGAGGCTATGTATTAATAATGTTCTTATAAATTAAATAAGAAATAAGAAATTCACTTTTGTTAAAAAGTTTGATTGATATTTATAAAATTTAACTAAAAAAATTTACTTTTTTTTAGTAACTTTTATGTTTTAAAAAGATTGACGAATATCAAATTGAATTTAAAATGACTTTAATGTTATTTTTTATGACTTTTTTGTGGTCAATTTTTAATTAATTATCAAAATTTATTATTTTATTTTAATATATGAAAATATAAATATGATAAGAGGCTATATATTAATAATGTTCTTATTTAAACAAGTGAAAAATTAAAAAAAAAAGGAGGAAAAAAAGATTTGCACTTAAACATTATATTAACAGAAACATTCTCAATTGCTAATTGCTATGCAAATTACAAATATATCCATGTTCATATATATTTCAAGTAATGATGACTTTTGTTTTCATTCATTCTCTTAGTTTTATGAATAACGTTATTTTCACATACATCAAATCGCAAAAAAATAAAATCCATTTGAAGTTATCATCTTTAATTTTTTATATAATCACACTTATCATATGCTATGAAATTTGATTATTTATTTTGTACTTATAGGTGAACGGCTTAAAATAATAACTTTTTCAATGTCTTGTTACTACTTAATTAGACTATTATAGGTTCTTCTGGTGAACATGTACCATCAAGTACTTTGATCTTCTTAATTACTTACTCACAATTCGGAAGCATATTAAAATTTTTATTATGAGCATTATAATATTTGTTTTGTCCATGATACAGACACTGTTATTAGACAGCCCTCAATATGAATTTTTGCATTTAGCCATTATAGATATGATTAATGTTTTACTGTAAAACGTTTAGATTATGCAACTTATTTTGTTTGGTAATACACTTTTTTTCTTTTTTTTTATTATGATGGCTATAGGTATATTACCCCTTAATTATAAAGTTACAAATTTTTTAAATTAAATTAGTTAGACCATGAAATTATTTAAAAAATAATACAAAAATTTATTGCCATTTAAAAACTTTTTAATTTGATTGATTAAACTGGTTTCTATATAAATTTGATTAATTTCATATATTTATATAATAAAATTTCATATTAATAACTTATAATTTAAATAAAATAAATTTATTTAAAATATATGACTATGCAAACAATAATTAGAGTTAAAATTCTAACTCTACTGAACTTAAAAAATTGTGATGAGGTACACGTCTCTTAAGTTTAGGAATATTAACAAAAATCATATACGTTTAGGAAAATAATAATATAAAAATTTCATAGAAAGATTACCTAATTAAATATAATAATTAATTTTTTAAAATTTTCCTTTAAAAATAATTTTAAAATTAATGAATAATTTTATATAATAGGTAAAATAAATTAGTATTAAAACTTAATTTTAAGAATTAATAATAATAATAATAATAATAATAATAATAATAATAATAATTAATTAGGACATGATTATTTTTTTTATTATGATAGTACTTGATTAAATTTAATCGATTATTGAAAATTAATATATTTTAATTAAAATAAGAATATCATAAAATAAGAAATTCATTTTCTATTGTAAGTCTATCTCAATTTAAAATATTAATATCATAAAAATATAATTTATACAATTAAAATATAATTTTAATTTATGTTTATAAAAAATATATAATTATAATATTATCAAATTTTAATTAGTAAAAGAATTTAAGTATTTTTAACATAAATATATTTTTTAAGAGTTCTATTCTATAGTAATTAAAGAATTTTAGTATTTTTGGCATAATTTCGTTTCTTTTAAAATTTCATTCTTAGTCAACACATAAGAATCATATTTTATCCATTATTTATACATAAAATTTTATTTAAATATTAAAATTAAAAAAAAAAAAACTAAATCTCACCACGAGTGCGAACCACAAGTGTGAAAATTTAAAATTTTATGAATCACGAGTACAATGTGCAATGCACGTTACAAAAAAAAAAGCTAGTTATATTAATAAAATAAATAATGTCATTCGGAAATTAATAATAAAAAAAACTTTATTAGATAGGTAGGATATATGCACTCAATAAATATAGGAAGAAGTCTTCCCATATAATTAATGATCTACTAATGTTTAACTGCAAGAGAACTCTTGACCTTATGCTTTCTATCCAACCATATTAGTTGCCTAAGGACATAGTCCTTGTGCATGGCATTTGTAATACTCTCCATTTTTTGATGTCTAAATATTTGTCCTTGACGGAATATTCTGATAAAAAGTAAAACTTCATTGACAAAGGAGTGGCAATAAGGCATGAATGTATGTTCATGCATATTCAAAATGTATTTAAAAAAGAAAGGAAAAAATGTTTTAAAGGTTTCATTTCTAAAAAAAAAAAAGAGTTTTTAAGTAAGTATTTCTAGCAGAAGGAATTTCGGCAGTCGAAGTATGGATTTTCAGCAAAGCCCCTTTTCCTGCTAAAAAGCTCTTTTGGACAGAATATACTCCAACAGCCAAAAGTTGAACTTTCAGTAGCTGAAAATCTCTCGACAAAGAGAGTATAAAAAGAGTCCAAGCTTATTTTGCTGCCAAAATACTTAGTGTTTTCTTCTTCCTTCTCTCTCTTAACTTTGGGGTATACAAGAAGCTCTTTAAAGAGATTTTCTTGAGTTTTTAAAGTTTTAGAGGTGAATTCTTCCATATAGAAATGTGGAAGAGAATATTCAAGCTTTGAAGGAAAAGAAGTAACATTCTTTTCTTCTTGATCTAATAGGTAGATCTAAGAAAGTTAATGAGGAATTAAATTTCTATAACTTTAATTTCATGAAAAGTTATTTTAAGTTTTTTGGGAAATTTATACATGTTAGGATTAGGGTTTTGTGATGTTCTATTGAAGTTGCATGTTTTATGGTTAGAATAGTTACGTTTAAGTGTATGGGCATTAAATGGCTAATTTCCTTTAATGGATTTGAAGAAATCCATGTACATGCTATGTTAGGTTTGGGGGATACCTAGGATTTGAGTTTTTGATGAATTTAGGTGGTTTTTAAGTTTGTTTTCAAATAGTTTTAGGCTCTAAAAATGTGTATATGTCATAGGATTGTGTTTTGGAACCTTGAAATGAGTTTGGGTATTGATGGGAGAAGGAATCTGTAGGTGTTTAACTTGGAAATTCTGGGAATTCCCATGTTCAGCTGTCGAAAGCCAGAGATTCAGCAGCCAAAGCATGCAGTTTTTTGAAAAATCTGAAAAATTTTCAGGTTCAATAGCCAAAGTCAGCATTGGACAAAAGTGTTGTCCGAAGCCTAAGACTTCGGCAGCCGAAGTTCAGGACTTCATTAGCCAAAGTGGGTTCTGCCTAACTTTTTCTCCATTCTTTTCTAAGGTTCCAAAACATGGTTTCATGGTTCCTAAGGACCTAGAATAGGATGCTTATGATATGTATAGATTTTTAAAACCTTGTATAACACTCTAAAGTCTAATTTTGTAGAATTGGGCTTGAGGGACTCGAAAGGGTAGGGATACAAGGATAGCTCCCATTCGAATAAGGTGGTTGATAGGCTACAAGAGCTGAGTAACTCTAACCTTAATAAAATGGAAACCATTTATAGGTAATTAATGAGCATCCTCATGCATCATGTCATATTTATTTAGGATGTATGCATCTAGAATATGAAGATATTGCATAATTGCATAATTTGTTGTTAGTGCTTGTATAGATGTTGGATGACCCACTAACTCCCCCCATGTTTATGATGATGTAACGTTACGTATGTTATGGATCCATAAGTAAATCCTATGCAAAGATCTATAAGTTTCCCTTGAAGGGAGATCTGTAAGTTGCCCTTCAAGGGAGTTCTGTAAGTTGCCCTAAGGTACATAACATAGGTCATATTTAAAAGGAAAGTTTAGGGAGTTACTAGTGATAATGTCCATCTTACGTGAAATGTTTTTTATGTGAAAACTCATGTGAATGATGCATTCCACATATGTGAATGAATGATATAATTAATAATGGTTAGTTTACTCACTGAGCTTGTGTAAGCTTAACCCCTTCCCCTAACCCCCAGGTGCAGGATTACAGGACTAGAAGAGTTCTTTGAAGAGAGAGCATCAGGGGTAGCCTTAGCCCTTCCTTTATGTATGATGTATGGGTAGATGGACATGTAATTTATGAATGGATAGGACTGTGCTAGTGATTAAAAAAAAATAGAAATATGTAATATTTTTAAGTATGATGATGTATGTGTTGTGTTAACCCTTTTGAAGGTACACATGTTAAACCATTATACTTTGGATCTTATGTAAGTTAAGGTTCAAATTATGAACCACTATTATGTTATCGATATTTATGTATGGATAAAAAGACTAAGGTATAATGGTTTGAAGTATGTTTAAATGGTATGATGCAAGAATGTATGTATGTTTCTTAGGTTTTAAGCTTGCTATAGGTTCCGACAGCCTTAAGCTGACTCGATCTCTAGCGCCGGTAATGGCCCCTGGTTTGGGTCATTACAAAGTTGGTATCAGAGCTCTAAGTTAGATGAGTGGACCTAGATGCTAGTGAAAGTATAGAAGAGAGATGAAAGTAAGAATGTTAACCGGCACAATTAGGAAAATATATGTCCAATAGGATTGAGTCTCTATATGTTATGTGATATATGTTATGTGATAAATGTTATGTGCATATTAGGTTTTATGTTATATCTAATTATGTGCTGTGTTTTCATATTAATGCACATGAACTTTTTATGTGCTTAACACTTCATGTTTGTTTTCAGAAATTTGAGGTTCAAGACGGTCTGCTAGGTTGATTGGCGCTCCACTCGAAAATGAGGGTATTGGAGCACTACCCACTAACCCTATTGTCAAGGAGAGAGCAAGCAAAGGTGGAAGGGAAAAATCTTTAAGAGGTCCTAGAAGGTCCTTTGAAGTTAGCAGGAAGACTGCATAGGCACCTAGAATGTTTATAGATGCATGAAAGAGTTCTTATGGCTTCTCCCAATATCAGGAGAACCCTACACCTTCTAGTGTGGGAAGGATGGGAGAAGACAATTTTGAGGAAGGAGGAGATGAGTCCAAGTTCATATCTCCTCCACAACCAAAATCAGAGTTGTGTATCAATACCCGTAATAGGAGAGTTTTGGAAACTCTGAGTTTATGGGCTACCCCTAATATCCTTCTTTTATGCCTTACCCATGTTACTTCCCATCGTATAACCCATATCCTATGTACCCTCCATAACAGTATCCCCAAAGTTCTTCTGCCACCATGGGAACTCAAAATTCAAAGGAGGGAGTCACAAAAGAGCAAGTACTGCCACCACCCCTTGTAGCTCTTACAGTTCCTACACAAGAGATCGGGATAAGTAGTTGAGGTAAAGCAAAGATGATAGACTACTTAAAGTTGGATGCTCCTAAGTGCAAGGAAGGATATGATCCTTTTGAGTATGTTCTAATGAATTAGACACTAGTGATAGTAGGGCCATTCAGATGGCCGACTTTACCTTAAAATGTAAAAAAGTGAAGGAATGGTACAAGTCTTATATTGTTAATAGGGATAACAGTATGACCCAGTCTCAGTTTGTGACACAGTTTACTAATTGGGCTTTTCTAAAAAGCTTTAGGGAATTGAAGGTGGTGGAGTTTGAACAGTTGAAACAAATTGCTAATATGAGTGTGGATGAGTATATAGACAAGTTTTGTTGAGATTCTATAGTATGTGGAGTAGGAGTATGTTATGAATAAGAATAAGGGGAAGAGGTACACTTAGAGGTTGCACTCTAAATACTCTTCATTAATTTTGACTGCTCACAGCTTCCATTCCTAATAGATGCTACAAGAAAGATAGAGGCTAGGGCTATCATTGAAGGGAGTCTAAAGCTGAAAAGTACAAAAGCTAAGCAATCCATAATTCCTAAGGCTACTAATGTAAGGAGGTTTGTGAAGGAACGGAAGCGTGAAAAACACAATATTATACCATTGAATTCAAAAATTTTCACCTAGGGTCACATGCACCATGCAAGATTTATTTTTATCTATTTGATTTCAATGATAAACAACATATTAAAACTCTTTTAATATGTTTTTGGATCTGTATTTGCCATTTAAGATTTTAAAATTAATCAGATTAATTTTAGAACCCTAGATTAAATCAAGAACGATTACACTAACCTCTTGATGTGCCGCAATGTCTGCGCTTTGAGATTCGTCTTGAGGACACCAGATGTTGTCCCTCTAGCTTGTCCACACCAAGAACACCTATGGCAGCCCTTGAACAGCTTCTAAAGCCTTTTCTATTAATTAGAAATTCAAGTTCTGCCTTTTAAGAGATTAGAGATGCAAACAGGACACTAGAAACAATTTCTAGTGTTCTTAATTCAAGAGATTGATGGCTAATCTCTTTGAATTGATGAGAGATGAAGAGAAATAGCTGGAGAGGCTCAAAGTGGCGTGACATATGAGAGGAGAGGCTGCTGGTTGTGTTTTCTTTTCATAACCCCACTTAAATAGCTTGGTTAACACATTAAACCCTAGCCACATGTCACCTTTGGATTAGCTCTAGGTTTAAGTGACCCAATCACATTGTGCCAAGTGTCAAACCTATATTTAATCTTGATTTTAATCATCTTACATGATTAAAAAAAACATTTGGCAAGCTTATGTGTAATCCCATGTGTCACCATCTCATGGTGCCACGTGTCACACTGCAAAATGACCAAAATGCCCCTGTGTCTTAATTTTGAGTTCTTAACCCAAAATAATTATTTTCTTCTTCTAATTAATTTATATCAAATATGAATTAATTAATTAATCTCTATTAATTAATTTCTCATCAATTAAATTCATATTTAAACACTCTAAATATAAATTTAATTTATACTACATCCAATAATCTAGATTTGGTTTCAAGTCATGCTAGGGACTTTGCAATTTAATTGCAAACCAAATCTATTTAATTAATCAATTAAACTCTTTAATTAATTAATTAAATCATATTTAAATAGGTGATAACTTGTGTATGTGTGTGACTTACTAGGCTCATCACTAATTGGCAATGAGACATGATATCAACTCTTAATATCATCAGAACTCTTTCTTACCATAAATGATTTCTCTAAATCATTTTATGAACCTCATAGACCATGGTTAACACCTAGCATAGCATGCCATGGCCACCCAATTAGTAATAAGGTTTACCTTAAATGAACCTATAATCATATGTTACCATGCACTAGAATCTCTCTGTTACAAAATCCCAACTCAAGCTGGAGTCATGGTTTATGTCAAACTCCATTTGCTATGAATATTATGTTCTCTTTTAATTCCAGTTCTTGATTAAAAGATTTTTCTCATCAGAAACTCTTTTCTGAATAAATCTATCTGTCCTTGCCAGGAACTTGAAACATCAAGAACAATTAAATGAACATAGGATTTTATCTCTAATTACTTAGAGGAACAGATTCCATCTTGATCAACACCTACCTCCATATCTAACTAGCAGAGCCAACACATGCCCATATACCCATACATAGTACAAGTATGAAAGCAGATCAAACTCAAACTACCTATATACAAGATAACTGCTATCTCAGTCTAAAGATTATATGCATCGATATGATTTATGACAAAACATTGACAAGAGTAAACTCCATGTGCTTGTCATAAGCGCCACCGGTTCGGCCTACTTATCATTTATAAGTGCCTATCATGTTTGTTATATGGCATGAGACTCACCATTCCATCTTATTTATATCTCATATAAATAACTTGGGAACAAACACGAATACAATCTTTCTGGATAAGTCATGTCCTTATTATGAAGTATCCTCGATTGTGAACCTATTTATGATACTTTGTGCTAGAAATATTGTCACTCATATTCTTAACAACTTAAGAATAATATTTCTAACAAAATATCAATGGACCTTTTCTATTACACATAAATATATTATGTAAACGGAAAAGTGGAAATGCCTTTTATTATTAAAAATATGTACAAGATACATACTAAATGATATGCTCTAGGGCATACTACTAACAATCTTCCACTAGCACTAGAGCCATTCATTACAATATCTTAGACCTATCTTCTCAAGATGTCGGTCTAACTGAGCTTGTGACAAATGCTTAGTGAATGGATCAGCGGGTTTTTCAGCTGATGTTATTTTTCTGCATGGCTATATCGCCTTTGCCCAACTATATGTCTAATAATGTGGTAGTGCCTTTCTATGTGTTTGGATTTTGGGTGAGACCTTAGTTCCTTAGCTCAGATGATCGCTCCATTGTTGTCACAGCAGTGGAACCGCCGACTCAATGGAAGGAACTACTGTAAGTTCTGTCACGAACTTCTTTATCCAAACAGCTTCTTTGCAAAGATCTCGATGCAAAGAATATACTCGACTCAGTAGTGGAATCTGCAATGTGCTCGCTTGGAACTCTTCCAACCGATCGCACCTCCATTACAAATGAACACATATCCAGAGGTAGACTTTCTATCATCGATATCCGATTAGAAATCGTAATCAAGATAACCATCCAATTGCAAGTCTCCACTCCATAAATCAAGAATAAATCCTTAGTTCTTCTCAAGTACTTAAGGATATTCTGATGACTATCCATGTTCCAAACTGGATTGGATTGATACCGCTAGTCAAACTAACAAAGATATGTGATATCCGCCTAGTACACAACATTGCATACATTAAACTTCCAATAGCCAAGCATATGGAATCCTGGCCATCTTATCTCTTTCTTGGTGTCTTTGGAGACATCTCTTTAGAAAGGTGGATACCATGTCTCACTGGTAACAATCCTCTCTTGGAATCAAGCATGTTAAACCTCTTTAACACCTTTTCCAAGTATAGACTTTGGGATAAACCAATTATTCTTTTCACTCTATCTCTATAGATGCGAATCCCTAGAATATAGGTTGCGTCCCCTAAGTCTTTCATGGAGAATGTATTTGACAACCATACCTTTATAGTCGACAACATACCTGTCTCATTACCCATCAACAAGATGTCATCCACATATAAGACAGGAAAGTGATAGCACTGTCACTAACCTTCTTATATACACATGGCTCATCCTCATTTTTATAAAACCAAAAGATTTAATGGCTTCATCAAAACGGATGTTCCAACTCCTCAAGCTTGTTTCAACCCATAAATGGATCGCTTTAGCTTGCATATCTTGGAACCATCTTGGGATTCAAATCCTTAGGTTGTTCCATGAAAATGTTTTCTTCAATGTATCCATTGAGAAAAGTCATTTTGACATCCATCCGCCAAATTTCATAATCATAGTATGCAGCTATTGCTAATAAAATCCTAATTGATTTAAGCATGGCAACAAAAGAAAGTCTCCTCATAGTCTATTCCTTGCCTTTGGCGAAAACCCTTTCACTACTAGCCTTGCCTTATAGGTCTCTACCTTTCCATCACAACCAATTTTCTTCTTGAAAACCCATTTGTTCCCTATAGGTATAATACCTTCAGGTGGGTCAACAAGATCCCAAACTTGATTCTTATACATGGAATCAATCTTATATTTCATAACATCAATCCATTTTGAAGAGTCTATATCTGATATAGTTTCTTCATAGGTAAGTGGATCATCTCCATGATCTACTTCTTCATGAGTAGACAACTCTTGTTCTTCTTCATGAACGAAACCATATCTCATTGGTGGGTGAGATACCCTGGTTGTTCTATGAGGAACAGCTATAGATGTTTCATCAACTGGTGTAGGTTGACTAGATGGATCTATATCCATCTGATCTGTTGGTTGGTCAGAATTCTCCAATTCTAACTCTATTTGCTTTCCTTTGCCTCCTTCTTGAATAAACTGTTGTTCAAGAAATGTGGCATCTCTACTTATCACAACCTTTTGTGAAGTAGGCAAATAAAAATAATATCTAAAACTATCTTTTGTATATCCAACAAATCGACCTTTTTTTGATCTAGTTTCCAATTTATCAGTGTTCAGCTTTTTGATATAAGCTGGACAACCCCAAATCTTAACATGCATAAGACTTGATTTTCTTCCATGCCATATCTCATAACGTGTGGAAGAAACGATTTTGATGGAATCCTATTCAGAATATATAAAGTGATTCTAATGCAAATCCCAAAAGGAGATTGGCATATCAAGATAGCTCATCATACTACGTACCATATCCAATAAGGTACGATTTCTCCTTCAGATACACCATTCATTGTATGCGTTCTGGAGGAGTCACCGAGAAACAATGCCATGCTCTCTCAAGTATTCATCAAATTCGATTTCAAATATTCACCTCCACGATCCGATCGAAGAGCTTTAATATTTTTCCTTTTGATTTTCTACTTCAGATTTAAATTCTTTAAACTTTTCAAAGGATTCATGTTTGTATTTGATCAAATACAAATACCCAAACCTTGATTTATCATCAGTAAAGGTAATAAAATAATGAAAACCCCTTCTAGACATTTCTTTAAACGGACCACATACATCACTATGTATTAGATCCAAAATATTTTCAGCTCTTAGCCCTTGTCCAACAAAGGGTGATCTAGTCATTTTGCCTTGAAGGCAAGATTCACAAGTTGGAGTAGGCTCAGAGCCCAATGAGGATAAAATCCCCATTTTCTCCAATTTTGTAATCCTATCTTCTGCAACATGACATAACCTTAAGTGCCAAATATATTTTGAACTTGAGTTGGTTTTCACCATGGCATTGCATTCATTTAGATTGCTTTACTCGCGGTGGAAACACTTTCATCGACAATGGAAACACTTTCTGTTGGCAATGGAAACACTTTCTGTTGGCGTGGAAACACTTTCCTTTGCCTTCATCGCCTTTAGTCTTCCTTTTCTGCTTAGCTATTTTCTTGGAAGGACCAGAACTGAGGTTTCTTTTCTTAGTGCCCTTCTTCTTGTTGGACTTTCCAGCAGAAGAAGATGCAACCAAAGCTACCTCTTTTCCTTTATTGCCTGGCATATTCTTTTGGGCAATAACCAGCATGTTGAGTAATTCAGCTAAGGTGCATTCCTGTTTAGTCATATGGAAATTTGTCACAAAATTCCCAAAAGACTCAGGAAGGGACTGAAGGATCAAATCCGTCTGTAGTTGGAAATCCATGTTGAAGTCAAGATGTTCCAACTGCTCAATCACCGAATCATCTTGTGGACATGATCCCCAACATTACTCCCTCAGACATCCTCATACGGAATAGTTGTCTAGATATCTCATACCTAGCATTCTCTTTGTGCTCACCATACAACTCTTGTAGGTGAAGGAGGATCTCACTCGACTCTGCATGTTCTCATGTTGCTTCAGAACTCATTACTCATAGAAGCAAGCATGTAACACTTAGCTCTCATATCATGCTCCTTCCACTTGTCCAAAGTATCATGTTCCTCTTGTGTGGCCTCCGGAGGTAAGGGACTGGGAACATTTGAATCTAGAACATATCCTATATGTTCAAGGTTCAAGACAAGTTTCAAATTTCTTAGCCAATCGCATGATTAGGTCCTGTCAACCTATTGCGATCAAGTATGCTTGCAAGGATATTGGATGGTGGTGGTTGTTACTGCTCATTATTATCGTAAAAATTAATTGCAGAAATAACAGATTAATTAGTAAATGTATTATGTAATTAACCAAATATGATTATGGTCTTTTAATCAAATTGGTCCTCCCACTAACTTAGCGAATCCTACACTTCCAAAGTAGAAAACGGAAATCCTAGTTGGATGGATTTCTAGTGGGTGATTGAATTCTTATAATTCTATTGATCATCCTCGTACATCCATTATTGGAATTACAATAAACTATAAGTGAGCAACTCCTTGCCCATCACATCTCATGTGAGGTTCAATCCTTTTGCTAGCCCCTAATGCTCAAAATCTCGGTACATCCAATATTGACTTATCTTGCATTAGTTAAGTTGATCCCATTGAGCCAAGAATTATGCAAATAATTTTAATGTCCTCAGTACATCCAATATTGGCCACCAAACCATTTACATATTTACAACATCTCATGCTTAACAATTATTCTTAAGAAAATCTCTTAAATTAATTGCATCTCATGCAACTATTTAAAATTTCTTAAAATAATTGCCCCAATGGAGGGCTTATGTTATAATTACTTTAATTATAGCATTTCCAACTTAATCATTTGTTTGGAAGATTTTATAGCCATCCTAATTACTATTAAGGTCTCACTTTGCACATTATCCATTTAGCATGTATATATCATATAATTGCATACATACCCATACATCTCATGCATTCATGGATAAACAGTAAATATGGTATGATCATGGACTTTCTAAGGGATTCAATTCGAGCCACCAAGAATTGAATCAGGCATTCCTAGGTGCATTTCATTCATTCATTTTACAAGAGTTGCTGAAGGAGTACATAATCAACACTTGATATTGAATTCCTCCCACTGGTCCCACCAATGCTCTTGACCTCCTTGAACTTCTTGCAATCCAATATTACATAGTAATCCTTGGCATACCAAGGCGAATTTACAAGAACTTAAATAAATGAAATTACAACCCAAAAATTATTACAAACTTAATAATACATGCCCAAAATAAATTAAAATAAATTAATTAATTTACAAGCCCAAAGAAACATAAAAGAAATAAATCCAATCACATTGGTCTTTTATAGTCCATGATCATCCATCATGCATATCACTATTTAACAATTAAATAAAACATACATACTTAAATTAAATTGAATATCTCATATTCAACTTAAAATTCCAGATTTGAATATGATTCAAATAAATTTAAAAATTCAGATTTGAATCTCATTCAAACAAATTTAAAAATTCAGATTTAAATCACATTCAAACAACTTCAAAAATTCAGATTTGAATCACATTCAAACATTTTTTAAAAAATCAGATTTGAATCACATTCAAATATTTTTTAAAAAATCAGATCTGAATTTTATTGAATCAATTTTAAAAAATCAGATTTAAATATGATTCAAACAACTTTAAAAATTCAGATTTGAATCTCATTCAAATAACTTTTAAAATTCAGATTTGAATCACATTCAAACATTTTTTAAAATTCTGATTTGAATCATAATTTAATTGTGTGATTAAAACAACTAATTAAACACTTTAATTAGTCAAAGAATAGGCCTTAGATCATATAACAATTGCAGAATTAAAAGCCAAACCTTGAATCACCCATGGAACCATTGTTGCCGCCACCAATGGTGGCTTCACCATGTGTGACTCCACACCTCTTAATCCAACCAGCAATGAATCAATCATCTTATGATCAAATCACACAATTAAATCATATAATCAACAATCTAAATGGCAAATATAGTGGCTCTGATACCAATTGAAGGAACGGAAGCGTGAAAAACACAATATTATACCATTGAATTCAAAAATTTTCACCTAGGGTCACATGCACCATGCAAGATTTATTTTTATCTATTTGATTTCAATGATAAACAACATATTAAAACTCTTTTAATATGTTTTTGGATCTGTATTTGCCATTTAAGATTTTAAAATTAATCAGATTAATTTTAGAACCCTAGATTAAATCAAGAACGATTACACTAACCTCTTGATGTGCCGCAGTGTCTGCGCTTTGAGATTCGTCTTGAGGACACGGATGGTGTCCCTCTAGCTTGTCCACACCAAGAACACCTATGGCAGCCCTTGAACAGCTTCTAAAGCCTTTTCTATTAATTAGAAATTCAAGTTCTGCCTTTTAAGAGATTAGAGATGCAAACAGGACACTAGAAACAATTTCTAGTGTTCTTAATTCAAGAGATTGATGGCTAATCTCTTTGAATTGATGAGAGATGAAGAGAAATAGCTGGAGAGGCTCAAAGTGGCGTGACATATGAGAGGAGAGGCTGCTGGTTGTGTTTTCTTTTCATAACCCCACTTAAATAGCTAGGTTAACACATTAAACCCTAGCCACATGTCACCTTTTGATTAGCTCTAGGTTTAAGTGACCCAATCACATTGTGCCAAGTGTCAAACCTATATTTAATCTTGATTTTAATCATCTTACATGATTAAAAAAAACATTTGGCAAGCTTATGTGTAATCCCATGTGTCACCATCTCATGGTGCCACGTGTCACACTGCAAAATGACCAAAATGCCCCTGTGTCTTAATTTTGAGTTCTTAACCCAAAATAATTATTTTCTTCTTCTAATTAATTTATATCAAATATGAATTAATTAATTAATCTCTATTAATTAATTTCTCATCAATTAAATTCATATTTAAACACTTTAAATATAAATTTAATTTATACTACACATCCAATAATCTAGATTTGGTTTCAAGTCATGCTAGGGACTTTGCAATTTAATTGCAAACTAAATCTATTTAATTAATCAATTAAACTCTTTAATTAATTAATTAAATCATATTTAAATAGGTGATAACTTGTGTATGTGTGTGACTTACTAGGCTCATCACTAATTGGCAATGAGACATGATATCAACTCTTAATATCATCAGAACTCTTTCTTACCATAAATGATTTCTCTAAATCATTTTATGAACCTCATAGACCATGGTTAACACCTAGCATAGCATGCCATGGCCACCCAATTAGTAATAAGGTTTACCTTAAATGAACCTATAATCATATGTGACCATGCACTAGAATCTCTCACATAAAAATCCCAACTCAAGCCGGAGTCATGGTTTATGTCAAACTCCATTTGCTATGAATATTATGTTCTCTTTTAATTCCAGTTCTTGATTAAAAGATTTTTCTCATCGAAACTCTTTTACGAATAAATCTATCTGTCTGGCCAGGAACTTGAAACATCAAGAACAATTAAATGAACATAGGATTTTATCTCTATTTACTTAGAGGAACAGATTCCATCTTGATCAACACCTACCTCCATATATAACTAGCAGGAGCCAACACATGCCCATATACCCATACATAGTACAAGTATGAAAGCAGATCAAACTCAAACTACCTATATACAAGATAATCGTGCTATATCAGGTCTAAAGATTATATGCACTGATATGATTTATGACAAAACATTGACAAGAGTAAACTCCATGTGCTTGTCATAAGCGTCACTGGTTCGGCCTACTTATCATTTATAAGTGCCTATCATGTTTGTTATATGGCATGAGACTCACCATTCCATCTTATTTATATCTCATATAAATAACTTGGGAACAAACACGAATACAATCTTTCTGGATAAGTCATGTCCTTATTATGAAGTATCCTCGATTGTGAACCTATTTATGATACTTTGTGCTAGAAATATTGTCACTCATATTCTTAACAACTTAAGAATAATATTTCTAACAAAATATCAATGGACCTTTTCTATTACACATAAATATATTATGTAAACGGAAAAGTGGAAATGCCTTTTATTATTAAAAATATGTACAAGATACATACTAAATGATATGCTCTAGGGCATACTACTAACAGTTTGATCATTTAACCAAGACCATTTCCTTATTCAGAACTAAGAAAGATAAAGGAGGGAAGTTTAGGAAGAAGCAAAAGAAGAATAAGTTCTGAAACAAAATCAAGTCAGGCCCTAAGATGGGAAGCAAATCTAGTATGAGCTTGGATACCTCTGATTGTGTCAAATGTGGGAAGCCTCACTAGGGAGTTTGTAGGTTTGGAACTTCCCGATGCTACAGGTGTGGTCAAGAGGGGCACATGTTTAAGGAGTGTCCTAACATAAAAATGGTGGCTTCACAATAGCAAATTGGGTCAAACAGTGTGGCTCAACTGGCTATGAGACAGACTTTTGAGGTTCCCTCATTAGGCTTCTTCCTCTATGACAGGTAATGGAAAGGTGCAATAGCACTAGCATGGATCGTTACTATGACACAAAAGGAAGCTAGTACCTCTAACACTATGGTGTCAGGTAACCTATGCATTCGAAACTTCAATATGGATGCTTTGATTGATCTTGTGCATCTCATTCTTTTATTAAACCTGAAGCAGTTCTAAGATTAGGTTTTATAGTCTCGAGTCTATAATGTCTGTTACTTATTAGTGGGCTCAAGTGTGATCCTTCGATGACAAAGATGATCTGTTATGCTTGTCCAGTGATGGTGGAGAATAAATGTTTTCTAGCTAACATGGTGGTCCTAGAATTGATGGATTTTGATGTCATTCTAGGGATGGATTGGCTCTTAGCCAATTATGCCACCTTAGACTATAGAAACAAGGTAGTAAGGTTTAGAGGACATGATGGATTGGAGGTAGTTTTCCAGAGAGATCAAACATTAGCAATGAAGAGGATGATCTTTGTGATGCAAGCTAACAAGATGCTTTGAAAAGGATGTAGAGGGTTTCTAGCCCATGTTAGAGATGTTGTAGAGAATAAAAGTAGACCAAAATTAGTTCCTATGGCAAGAGATTTTCCAAATGTGTTTCCTAAGGAACTCTACCACTTAAAAGGAAGATAGATTTTGAAATTGATTTAGTGCCTAGTACTAGACCCATATCTATCCCTCCTTCCAGGATGGCTCCTATACAGTTGAAAGAATTGAAAGAATAGCTATAACAATTAATGGATAAGGGATTCATCTAATTAAGTACTTCTCCTTGGGGTGCTCCAGTACTATTTGTAAAGAAGAAGGATGGATCCTTGAGGCTGTGCATTAACTATAGGCAATTGAATAAGGTAACCATGAAGAACAAATACCCTCTGTCCCATATTAATGATTTGTTTTATCAATTGACTAGAGCTAATTGTTTTCAAAGATAGATTTGAGGTCTAGATATCATCAGTTGAGGATTAAGGAGTCAAATATTCCAAAGATTGCCTTTCAGACCAGATACGGGCATTATGAGTTTCTTGTGATGCCGTTTGGGTTAGCAAATGCCCTAGCTGCATTCATGGATCTCATAAACAGGATATTTAGAGAATATCTAGATCACTTGGTAATTGTCTTTATTGATGATGTCTTAGTGTATTCTAGAAGTTCAAAGGGTATGCACAGCACCTAAGAATAGTTCTCTAAATGTTGAGAGAGCATCAGTTATATGCCAAGTTCTCTAAGTGTGAGTTATGGCTAAACAGTATATCCTTCTTGGGGCATATAGTGTCAAAAAATGGAATCAAAGTGGATCCTAAGAAGGCAAAAGCAGTGGCAGATTGGCCAAGGCCAACCATAGTGATAGAGATTAAGAGTTTCCTCAGTTTGGCTGGCTATTATAGGAGATTTATACCTAATTTTTCCAAAATATTTGCTCCAATGACTAGGTTAACTAAAAAAAATAGAAAGTTTGAATGGAGTGATGAACTGAGGAGAGCTTTAAAAAGCTTAAGGAGTGTCTGATTTCAACACCAAACTGGCTTTGCCTACAGCAATAAAGATTTCACTGTCTACTGCAATGCCTCCATAGTGTGTTTGGGATATGTTCTTATGCAGAAGGGAAGAGTAATAGCTTATATTTCAAGATAGTTAAAGAAGCATGAAGCTAATTATCCCACTAATGACTTAGAAATGGCAACTGTAGTTTTTGCTCTAAAGATATGGAGACATTTTCTTTATGGAGAAAAATGAAAAATCTTCACAGATTACAACATCTTCAAGCAAAAAGAGTTAAATTTCAGACAGAGAAGATGGGTAGAACTACTCAGTGATTATGACTGTACAATCTAGTATTATAGAGCGTGAAGCAAAATATCATCCACTAGAATTATATAAAATGCACCAGGTAATACCCAGGAAAGATGATGGAGTCACAATGGTCTCACTTAAGACCACCTCCTTAGACAGCATTTCCTAGACATGTACTTCATACAATCCTAATAGAATCGAACCACTGATAAGTACCGTCTTTCTATAACACTACCACGATACTAAGGATTTATGTCACGAAGGCATAGATAGACAAGAGTCGCCACCCGGGTAATAACTGGGACATATTCAGTATTTCTTCCGAGGGTCATAGATGGCAACTTACTCCTTGCAAAGTTTTTACAACCGTCATTACCATAGCCCAATGTCTAGGGTCGAAATAGGGGGTACATAAGGGGAAAGTGTTAGGCACCCCTTACGCCTGGTCTAAGCTTGTTAATTCGAGTGCCAGTCCTTTACTAATGTTTCTAGAAGTCTTATTTATTATTCCTCTATTAAACTTTATCCTAAAAATGCAATTCTAATCCTACACACGCAAGTAATTCACAAAAAGATTATTGTTTATAAATAATTTTTATGCACAAGTAATTCCTATCAATGGGATTGCTAATTATTTAAATAATATTTACCAGATGACTAAACTTAATTTATTATTGAGAATTTAATTTACAAACAAATTCAATTTCAAATACCCCCAAGTTTCTATTTCGCCTAATTAATTAATTTTTCACCAAGTTACCCTAAGGATAATTAAACTAAATTAATTATATACATGTGTAATTTATTCTAATATCACACAAGGCCCAAACAATCACAACTCAATAAAGATTTCTAACATACAAATTTATTTTACAATTACCAAGTATTAAATTATATTTATTTTACATGTCAAGGTTAGTTTAGTTTACAAACAAGATTAATTTTAATTTACTAAGTATTTATTTAAATTAATTACATACAAAAGTCAGTTAAATTAAAAAATAAAGTTAATTTTAATTTACTTAATAAAAATTCTATTATTCTACATTTTCATGCCAACAATTATTTTAGAAATTTATGGCTACTTACTTGTTGATAATTACAGTTGCCATCGGGATAAGCTACCCTTAAAAAAGGGCATTCTCTTTTAGTATGGCAATGATATCCCTGGCTTACTCCCGTTTAGCTCCATATAAGCTCCATGCAAATGCCCTATTTGATACTTACCTTAGGGCTACTTACCAATTTTGTTTGTAATAAAAAAAACTAAAGAAAATAAAAGTAACAATTCACATTGAATTTTAACTCTAGTCTCCTAAAGGGATTAAAATTCCTAATCAGTTACAACTACCTAATGATCGAAGTCTTCTAACATGATCCAAACACTTCATAACACCTCTTGAATTAAAAAAACATAGAAAAATAGATCAAATATCAATTAGAACCCAAGAACACACAAGAACTTGCATAAACATGCAATTTTCAGATTTTGGCAATTAACAGAAGTAAGAAATCTGATTTTTGAAAAATAGTTAGACATACCTAAAAATCATGAAAAAATAACAAAAAATAATAAAAATATGAGAGGTAGAAAACTAAATATGTGCAGAGTTGTGTATCCCCTCAAATTAAAAATGATTACATGATCCACATAAACATGCAAGATAAATTAAAAGACAAAGAGCATAAAATTAAATATTACGTGACATAGATCTTGAAAAGAAAATAACAAAAACTAACCTTCAAGAAATCTTGCATGAAAATCTTCTTGAACAAAAGAAAAGAAATAAGAAATGACTAAAAGAGTTTCTGAATATCTCTAAATTTTCTATAGCTCTAAGGTATCTCTAAATAGCCCCGAATATTTCTGAATCCCCTCCTCTTTTTTTTTTTTTCCAATATGATATTTATAGGGTTTTGGAAGAGAGGTGTGATAGGGTTTGGAGTCCTAGAATGATAAAGTTTAGATAACTTAAACAACTAGGGTTGCAGAATTTAGGTAAGACTGGGATATGGGTGTGGTGTTCCAACCAATAAGAAGAGAGGGAAAGGGGCGCCGCACCAATAGGTAGTGAAAAAGAGGTGTGGTGGGGTTTGGAGTCCTTGTATGATAAGGTTCAGATAACTTAAACAACTGGGGTGGAGAAATTTGGGTGAGATTGGGATATGAATGAGGTATTTCAACCAACAGGAAGAGAGGGAAAGGGGGCTACACCAATAAAGAGTGAGGAAAAGAGTGGGACCAAGTGGGAGAGAGAGTTTATAAGGGAGAGGAAGAGAGAAAAATATATTTTCTTATTTTAATTTTCATAAAATAAATTAAATGAGTTCTATTTAAAATTTTTAACTAGGCTTTCTTAGGCCCATGGGGCCCAATTAAACTTAATTAAGTCCATTCAAGAACTACCTATATTAAATTTAAATAAAATAAAATTTTATTTAAATTTAATTAATTTTCCAAAAATATATTATTATTCTTTTTACAAGATCATGCTATGAAATTAATAATTCAGCTCTATACATCTAATTACATCTTACAATCATACAATTTTTTAATCATTGGGTTCCCTATGGCCTCAATGCACATACTCATAATAAATAACAAAATAAGGGTCTACAAGTACCATCCAGGAAAGTTAAATATTGTTGTAGATGCCCTCAACTCAAAATCATTTAGCAATTTGGCTCATATATTCGTAGAAAGATAGCGCATCTTGAAGGAGTTGCACCAGATGATTAGAGAAGGGTTGCAACTGGAGTTATCAGCCAAGGGTACCTAGATAGCTCAGATGAAGGTGACACCAGTGTACCTAAGGCAAATAGTAGAGAAACAGCATAAAGACCCTGAATTGGTGAAAATAGCAAAAGCGGTACATAAAGGTAAGAGCAATGAGTTTCGTTTCAACAAAAAAAGAGTGCTAAGGTTTGGCAACAGGTTGTGTGTACCAAATAACATCCAACTCAAGGGAGACATTATGAGGGAAGCTCATAATGCTAGGTATAGTATGCACCCTAGAGCCACTAAAATGTATTAGGACTTAAAGAAGGTGTATTAGTGGCCTTCTATGAAAAAAGAGATTGCATAGTTTGTAACCGCTTATGTGGTCTATCAAAGAGTGAAGCTGGAGCATCAGAAGCCAGTAAGAATGCTCAACCCACTACACATTCCATAGTGGAAATGGGAAAATGTGGCTATCGACTTTGTTGTGGGGTTACTAGTAGCCTCTAACAAACATGACTTGATATGGGTTATGGTGGACAAGTTGACTAAGACTGCTATCTTCATTTCTGTTAGAGCTAACTATTCTATGGATAAGTTAGCTCAAATGTACATGGTGGAGATAATAAGGTTGCATGGAGCTCTAGTAACAATAGTTTCTGATAGAGGATCACGATTCACATTAAGATTTTATCACTATCTTCAAAATGAGTTAGGCGCCAGGTTAGGCTTCAGCATAGCCTTTCACCCTCAAATAGATGAACAGTAAAAAATGACCATATAAACTTTGAAGGATATGCTGAGAATGTGTGTACTTGACTTTGGTGGATCATGGAAAAAATACCTCACCCTAATTGAGTTTGTATACAACAGCAGCTATCACTCTAGTATCATAATGGTACCATATGAAGCTCTGTATGGGAGGAAAAGTAGGTCTCCTATTTGTTAGGAACAAGTAAGTGAAAGAGCTTTAACAGAAATGGAGTTAGTGGAAGTCACCAATCAAGCCATGTCCTTAATTAAGGCAAGGTTAAGGATAGTAGCCAGTAGACAGAAAAGTTATGCAGATCTCCATAGAAGAGAAGTGATTTTTCAGAAAGAAGACATGGTACTTCTGAAGGTGTCTCCAATAAAAGGTGTCATCTAGTTTGGAAAGAGAGCCAAACTAGCTCCAAGGAACATTGGACCATATGAAGTGTTGCAAAGAGTTGAAAATGTATCTTATAAGTTAGCTTTGCCACTAGAAATGGAGAGAATCCATCCAGTGTTCCATGTTTCTATGTTGAGAAAGTTCATGTTTGATCCGAACAAGGTTATAAGTAAACCAGACATGAAAATTTTAGAAGATCTTTCTTATGTTGAACAACCTATCAGGATTGCAGACACTCAAGTAAAAAAGTTGAGAAATAAGGAGATACCTATGTTAAAGGTGTTATGGAACTGTCATAACATGGAAGAATGCACGTGAGAAACTCACGATTCTATGATACAATAATATTCCCACATTTTCTAGGTATGTTATGTTTCTTATGTTTGATTTGTATGTATTTGTTTTAACATTCGAGGACGAACGTTCTTAAAGGGGGGGAAATGTAATACCTGCCATTTTTCAATATTGGAATATCTGTCCTTGACGCAATATTATAGTGAAAAGTAAAACTTCACTGATAAAAGAGTAACGGTAAGGCATGAAAGTATGTTTATGTGTGTGAGTTTGAAATGTTCATAATGTATTTAAGAAAGAAAGAAAGAAAATGTTTTAAAGGTTTTATTTCTAAAAAAAAAGTTTTTAAGTAAATGTTTCTAGCAGAAGGAGTTTCAATAGCCGAATTATGGATTTTTAGCGACCAAAGCCCCTTTTCCTACTCAAAATCTCTTTTGGATAAAAGAGACTCTGAGAGCCAAAAGCTGAACTTTCGGCAGCAAAAAGTCCCTTGACAGAGAGAGTAAAAATATGGTCCAAAGCTTATTTTGCTGTCAAAACACTTAGGGTTTTCTTCTTCTTTCTCTCTCTTAACTTTGGGGCATATAAGGAGCTCTTTGAAGAGGTTTCCTTGAATTTTTGAAGATCTAGAGGTGAATTCTTCTATTTAGAAGTGTGAGAAAGAATATTCAAGCTTTAAAGATGTGGTTCTCTCACCTTCAAACTCTAAGAAAAGAGATAGCCTTCTTTTCTTCTTGATCTAATGGGTAGATCTAAGAAAGTTGGTGAGGAATTAGATTTCTATAACTTTAATTTCATGAAAATTTGTTTTAAGTTAAGTTTTTAGGGAAATTTATATATGTTAGGGTTAGGATTTTGTGATCTTCTGTTGAAGTTACATGTTTTATTGTTAGAATAGTTACGTTTAAGTTTTATGGGCCTTAAATGGATAGATTTCCTTAATGAATGTATGTGAGTTTTAAGTATATTTTCAAATTATTTTAGGCCCCAAAGATGTGTATATGTGATGGGATTGTGTTTTGGAACCTTGAAATGAGTTTGGGTGTTGATGGGAGAAGGAATCTGTAAGTTTTCAAATAAGGAATTTTGGGAATTCCTCGGTTCGACTGCTAAAAACCAGATGTTCGATAGCCAAAGCATGCAATTTCTTGAAATATCTGGAAAATTTCCAGGTTCGATAGCCAAAGTTAGCATTGGATAAAAATATTGTTCGAAGCCTAAGACAGTTTGGCAGTTAAAGTTCAGGACTTCGGTAGCCAAAGTAAGTTCTGCCTGACTATTTCTCCCTTTTTTTTAAGGTTTCAAAATATGATTTCATGGTTTCTAAGGACTTAGAATAGGATATTTATGATATATATAGATTTTTAAAACCTTGTATAACACTCTAGGGCCTGATTTTATAAGATCAGACTTGAGGGACTCAAAAGGGTATGGATCTGAAGATAGCTCCCATTCGAGTAAGTTAGTTGATAGGCTACAAGAGGTGAATAACTCTAACCTTAATAAAATGGTAACTATTTACAGGTAATTAATGAGCATCCTCATGCATCATGTTATATTTATTTAGGATGTATGCATCTAGAATATGAAGATGTTGCATAATTGCATAATTTGTTGTTAGTGTTTGTATGGATGTTGGATGACCCACTGAATCCCCCCATGTTTATAACAATGTAATGTTCCATATGTTATGGATCCATAAATGTATCCCATGAGGAGATCTTTAAGCTGCCCTTCAAGAGAGATCTGTAAGTTGCCCCAGGGTATATGTAACGCCCTCACTTTAGGTAGTCCATACATTCCACTGTTCTGAAGACTAATGGCTGTTCGAACAGCCAGAATGTCTGAAGCTACAGTCAAACTAGAGTGAGGAGGCATAAACTGACTGAATAAAGACTAAGAAAAATTAAGGAAAAATAAAAGAAATAAAATGTAACTAAGTTAAATGAGCTGAAGTCACGGCGATGGGTGACCGTACTGAAAAGTGACTGCGAAGTCAATTGCCAACTCCAGACTTGCGAGAAACCCTAGAAAATAATTTTCGGGATTAAATTAGAGGATTTATGAAGATTAAATGACATAAAAAATGTCAAAGAAAAATTCAAGAAAAATTAGTTAATCGGTACAGATAAAAATAACCCTATAAGTATAATGAAGGGTATTTTTGTCATTTCAACCCCATAGTTGAATTTTGATCTAAATGTCAATTAAAATAAAAGATATTAAAATATATAAAATAAATTGTAAATATTGTACTTGACTCTATATGAATGAAGTGTGTTATTTTATTTTCTTGAAAATTTTATATGAGCAAATGAGACATGATGTGATGAATGAATAGATGAAATGGTTATAATTATTTTAATAGGTAACTGTAAAACCCGCCATGCACTAATTAAAAATAGAGGAGACTTTGTCTAGGTCTCCATAAAATGAAATGAGATAAAAAAAATCTTCTACATGTAAAATAATATAATTAAATTAATACGGTATAAGATAGGATAAAATAGGGAGCTCCGGCACCGAATGTAGCACGCCTCACTCGACTATACTGTAGACCGGGTGAGGGGTGTTATAGTATATGACATAATTCATATTTAAAAGGAAAGTTTGGGGAGTTAGTAGTGATAATGTCCATCTTTCATGAAATGTTTGTGATGTGAAAACCCACTTGAATGACGCACTGCGTATGTGTGAATGAATGGTATAATTAATGATGGTTAGTTTACTCACTAAGCTTATGTAAGCTTACCCCCTTCTCCTAGCCCCCAGGTGCAGGATTATAGGACTAGAAGAGTTCTTTGAAGAGAGATTATCAGGGGTAGCCTTAGCCTTTCCTTTATGAATGATGTATAGATAGATTGACATGTAATTTATGAATGGATAGTACTAGGCTGGTGATTAAAAGAAAATTGAAAATATGTAATATTTTTAAGTATGATGATGTATGTGCTATGTTAACCCTTTTGAGGATACGCATGTTAAACTATTACACTTTAGATCTTATGTAAGTTAAGGTTCAAATTCTGAACCTTTATTATTTTATGGATGTTTTTATGTTTAAATGGTGAGATGCAGGAATGTATGTATGCTTCTCAGGTTTTAGGCTTGCTACGATTTCCATCAGGCTTAAGCTGACCTGATTTCTAGTACCTGTAATGGCCCTTGGAATGGGTTATTACAGCATTATTCACAATCTTCTTTTCACTATGTTTTACAAATGACAAGCTTTCAAGTTCAACCATAATAGATATTCCAAAGGGTGCTAGGATACGAACATTTTAGGTCCCTTGAGAGCTCATAATCTTGACTTTGCGAGCCATAATGGTTGAGCTTGTGAGTCTTAGAGTTGTGATAGAAGGATAATTGGATGCAAATACATTATTGAAATGCTCAGGACATGTATGAAGGTTGCACTTATGGTTGCATAGAAGGCTTAGGTTCATAGTTAAATCATAAACTAGGCTAAGATCTGCTGCAAGGTTTGGTTGTACATGTCAAACACCATATACAAAATAATGGTGTTGCATTTTTTTTCATATCTGCATCAAGTATAGGCTTCCCATCGTTTGCTTGTGTTATTGATGTAGGTATTATAGTTTGATTTGGCTAGCAAGGTTAAAACACATTGTAATTTTTTTATATTAAAGTGATGGTTATACTAGTAGTCATGATAATAGGTTTGATAGCGATGGACTCCAACCTGGGTGTAGTGATTTTAGAAGGATATGGGTTATTGACAAATACTCCACTGTAGTGCCACCTCATGGTAATACCCATGTTGCAAATCACACAATACAAATTTTAATAACTAAGGGATCACTGCAAAGGGTAGATTTAAGAAATTAAAGACACATTTATCGATAAATCAAAGGCAACATTCAAAGAGAAATTGTTTGATTATAGTCAAAATAAATAAATAAAAAATTAATAAAATAAACCTAAACAAAATTTCCCATTTCTTCGACTATAATAACAATATATATATAACTTTAAATTTTATAGAACTAGCAGCTTTAACTTATCGATTATCCACATTTGCAAGCATGTAAAGACCAAAAATTATAAAATATGAACTAACAAACTCGCATTTTTCAGTATCAATTTCTATGAGCCTTGTGTTGCCAAACTTCTACACCATCAGTAATGAAAAGTCATTTGAGGTCAATTTGCTTCAACTTGCTTCTACTGAATCTTAGAGAAAGACTTCGAAATTGCAATTCTTTGAGAAAGAAATTGCAACCTCAAATTGATTTTGGGATAAAACACATGCAAAGATGTTTCTCAACTATGCAAAATGTTGCCACTTTATTGCATTTACTAGATTAGGTTTTTCCTTTGGCTGTTTCATAATCATTTATGTGGTATCTCAAATTCTAGCATCAATGTAAAATTGTGTTTAAGTGAAATTTTTTTTTAAGTTCAGGTGTGTATTAGGTCTCAAAATTAGTTTAAATGTGCAGTAGACAAAAACTAAATAGTATTAGTGTATACCCCAATTTTTGTGACCTTGTGAGCATGTGCATTGAGGCCGTGAGGAACTCGATGATGAAAAATTGTATGACCGTAAGATATATTTGAAGGCATTAAAAATGGATAATCATATGTATGGCATGTTTATTGGAGAAAATAATTTTGAACAGTAAAAAATGTTTAATTAAATTTAAATAAAATTTATTTTTTGTTTAAATTTAATTTTGAGAATTTGTTTTATTAAAAAAACATAATTGGACCTAATTGGCTCTCTATGGCCAATAAGACCCCATAGGGTATTTTGATTAAATAAATAAAACCTACAATTCTTTTTATTTATTTATTTATTTTTAAAGGAAAATAAAAATGAATAGGAAGTTTCCTCTTTAAGACCTCTTAAATTTTTCTATTTAGAGATTATATAAACTTCATATACAGTGTTTTGACCTAAACCCCATAAATACCTAATAGAAAAGAAGAAAAAGAGAGAGAGAGGGAGGGAGGAGAGAACAAATAATACAAGAAAAAAACTTTCACTCCATCTCTCTAATTCGGTAAGTTTTCCTCATCTCTTTCTTTCTTTCTTATTCTTATTGCTTTCTTTCTTTTTTCTTCAAGAATCCTTCAAGATTTCTTTAAAGTATATATTCTAAATTATTAATATTCAAGAAATATACCATACATCTATTCTTCCATGTTTATGCGCCTTTAGATGAACTCATATGTTCATAACATTCATGTATATGTGATAAATTTGAGGGTGATAACAACTCTGCATATGTTCTTATTTTTGTCACTTTATTTTTAATTAATTTTCATGTACTTTTGTTTTTGTAAAAATTATATAAAAAAATATATTTGTAATCTTCATAAAATTCTAATAATTTTAGCCTTAATAATCTTGAAAACAGCTGTTAAATTGAGTAAGTTATGGCTGGCCAAAGTTAGGATGTTTGTAGATAATGATTTGCAGTGCAACCGAATTTCAAGACTCATATCTCCTTCAATTCTTTATCTTTTCTGTGATTCTTGGGTCTAAAATTAAATTTAAGATCTTGTCTAACTTTTTCTATTAGTTTCATGAAAAAATGTTTTGTAGCTTGAGAGATATTGTAGTTTTAAAAAAGTAGTACAAATCTGTCACTGTTAAAAATTTCAATTTTGTAAATTATTTGATAATGCTTTTGACCCAGTAATTAATTTTATAATTTAATGTGATGTTTGATCTTACTCTTGTAATTTTTATACTTATTTAGATAGTTTTAGAAATTCAAATACAAAGACACAATGAATCTGCCAGATCTAAAAATTTCCTTTTATTATTATTATTTTTTTTTTCTATTCAAGTTTTAAATTGTATGTTGATCTAATTTTAATGATGTATATGATGCAACATGGTGTTATGAAGTGTTAGAATTAGGTTAGATGGACCCATGACTATTGTATAGTTTTGAACCATTAAAAGCTCATATTGCAAGTGATTAAATTTTTAATTGTAATGTTTATTTTATTTTTAAAAAATAAATTTGTGAATAGCCCTAAGGTAAGTATTAAAAAGGACAATATTTGCGTGAAGTTCAGTGGAGCTTAACGAGAGTAAGATAGGGATTAACTTGTCATACTAGAGGAGAAGGTATTTTTTTTAAGGGTAGCTTGCCCCAATGGCAACTGCAATGATTAAAATGTAAGTACCCCTTAAACTTTCTTAAAATAATAATTTTTTATATTATTTATAGTAATAATAGGATTTGCTTGGTAAATAAAAAAATCAATTTTATTTGTATCTTCAATCTACTTGCGTATGAAATTTAATTAAATAAATATTAGATAAATTAAAATTAAATCTTGTTTGTATAAAAAAACCAACTTTAACAAGTAAATTAAATGCAATTAAATACTTCGTAAATTGTAAAATAAACTAGCATATTAGAAACAAATATTTTTAGGAAGTAATTGCTTGAGCTTTTATGTGTTTATTAGAATAAATTATACATGTACATAATTTATTTAGTTTAATAATTTTTAGGGTAACTTGGTAAATAAATAAAATAGGTTAATTAGAAACTTATTATTATTTGCAAATTGAATTTGTTTGTAAATTAAATTATCAATAATAAATTAATTTTAATCATTCGGTAAATTTCACTTAATTCAATTTAGCAACTCCATAGATAGGTAGTACTTGTGCATGAAAATTATTTATAAACAACAATCCATGTTTGAATTACTTGCATGTGTAGGTTTAAAAATTACATTTTTAGGTAAGAAGTTTGTTAAATGAATAATAAACAAGACTTTTAGAAACATTAGTAAAGGACTGACACTTGAATTAATGAGGTTAGACAAGGCATAAGGGGTGCCTAACAAATTTCTCTTACGTACCCACTATCCTGAACCTAGACATTGGGCTATAGTGATGATGATTGTGGAACCTCTGCAAGGAGTAAGTTACCATCCATAACCATATTGAAAAATTGAGTGCATCAATTAAATCCCTTTGATTGTCCCTTCAAAAATTAATGCCTCAATCAAAGAAACAATAAATATGTCTCGATTATTACCCGGGTGGCGACTTTTATCTATATATGCCTTTGTGGCATAAATCCTTAGTACCGTAGTAGTGTTATAAGAATATCGTAATTACTAGTGAACTCGATTCTATTAAGACTGTATAAATTGCATGTCTAGAAAATGTTATCTAAGGAAGTAGTACTTAAGTGAGATCGATGTGAGTCCATCATCTTTCCTAGGCATTATCTGGTGCACTTTATGGAATACTAGCAGATGATCTTTCATCTCACGCCCATAATAGGCATGCGAGATAATGTATTTGGCCTATTTTCTTCCACTCTTATACATAATCAGTTTGATTTTTTTCAACTAAGGTTGTGTTTGTCATTTTAGGCTGAGTTGTTAATACTGGCCAAGATACTAATGGAGATCAATTGGTCCCTCCACATCCAAATATGTGTCAAGAATCAATTTAACTTTGATGGTACTTTAATTTTAAAGGCCAAGTAAAACTATTGGAGTTGTGTGTAGAGATGCCAAGGTCAACTTCAATAAACATTTTGCTGGTATTAACAGTCTTTTTTTATTGATATGTATAATAAATATATTCTAACCATTGATTATAATGAGACGTATATAGGATCTATTATAATCAATAATCTATATTATATATAAAAGCGGGAGGGGAGAGAGAACATTAGTTTTACCAAAAATACCCTCAATCCTTCAAATTAATATAATTATATTTTTATTGTTTAAATTAAATTTAATGTTTGAGTAAATTTAAAATTCTTAATTTTAGAGTTCATATAAATTTAAAATTCTTAGTCATACTTATATTATAACTTTAATTAAATACAAAATTTTATAAGAAGTAATTAACTTAAATAAGAAATTAATAAGTGAAAAATAAAAAATATAATTAATTTATAATCAATGTATAATATATATATATATATATATATATAAAGTAATTTATTATTTAAAGTAATTTAGAGTTTATATAAATTTAAAATTCTTAATCAATAAATTCTAATCTAAATACAATTAAGTTAATAATTAAGAAAAAAGGCAATGTTAAAGCAAAAGAAAAAAAAAATGTTATCATAGTTTGATTAGAATATAAATCCTTAACTAAGCTGAATTCTATCTAACAACTAATTTTTTATATATAGATAATGGAATATTTTTTTAAATGGTATTAATTAACTAATTGAATATAAATTCTTTAACTAAGTTAAATTTTATTTAACAACTAATTTTCTATATATAAATTATGGAAAATTTTATAAATGACATTAATTAATTAATTAATTAATTAAAATGTAAATTTAACTAATAAAAATGTCTTCATAGCTTAATTTGAAGGATGTAAGGCATTTTTGGTAAAGCAATTGTTTCCCCTCCCTCCCTTCCCACATTTATATATAAATGTAGATGTAAGAGTGATCTTATTTATTAATTCATAATTATATTAATTTATTAAAAGATTTCGTAACTTAAAGTCTTACTATGACTTTTTTTTTTTTAATTTTTGAAAGCAAAATCCTATCTTAATGCTTACTGCATAATTTTTATTCTTTTCATAATATTATTCTTCTAATATTGTTTAATTATAACTCTATTAATTATAAGAGTTTTAATTTGATAAACAAAAGCAAAAAAAAAACAGAAGTCTTTTATAAAAAAAGGAAAATAAAAGATAGAATATTTTATTTTAAAAAATTTGTTTATCTATAATATATTAATTTTAATATCATACAATATATTTAAATTATCAAAAATATTACAATCCTTATAATTAAAGGAAAATAAAATATAAATATAGATTTTTTTATAGTATAATTTTATTATAATTTGGAAAGTAATTTAAATATACTTTAAAGAATAATGAGTAAAACAAATAAATACAATGAGAATTATATTAAATGTAAAATTATTGCATATTAAATTAGGAATCTATTTATATTTATTATCTATAATGTAAAAAGGTGGCAAGGGCGAATAATATGATGGAAAAAAGTAATCATGTCAATTTGTTATTATGACTATGACTTACTAAAGTTATTTGGTTATTGAAAATCAATACATTTTAAACAAAATAATCATTATAAAATTAAGAAAATAAGAAAATTTTAAATAAATTAAAGTTGATTTGCATTTTATGTTAATAATAATGTGAAATCTAAAAATTTATTAACATTAATCATCTAACAAATTACATTATTTTTTTAAAGAAAATGTGTAAAGATAAAATAGTTAAAATTTTATTAATATATATATATATATATATAATATTAAAAAATTCTGAACTATATGAAAAATAGAGTCAAAGAGGATGATTTAAAAAAAAATACAAACTTAAATATAAAAAAAAAATAAAAATACAAATCAACTTTAATTAAGTAAAATATAGTCATTCTCATTTGTTATTATAATAATGAATGACTAAATTTAATTAGTTATTGAAAATAAAAATATTATAACAATATTATGTCATATATAATAAATTAACAAAAAATTATGTGAAAGGAAATTAACAAGTAAAATTTTTTTATTAAATTGGGCCAATAAAAAAATGGCCAATTAATAAATTTTATAATCAGCCAAATAATAAATTTTATTAATCATACTTTTAAAATATTAAAAATTTTGGCCACCTTTGATATATTTAGTAAATATTCCTTTTAATATCAGAATATTTAAACATTAATGAGAGTTTGGCCATACTGACAGCGTAGTGACACTAATTTTTTATTTAATTAATTTTTTTGTTTTGTTTTTAAAAAATTTTTGGTTAAAATTATATTTCTAAATTTTGGCCCAATATTTAAAATTATCATTAATTAATATTTGCATTTGTGATTAACCATTAATTTAATGAGCCCCTAACCAAATATTTTCATAATTGGTAATTTAACTAAATTAATTTTCAAAAAGTTCGGTAGTAGACGGATACAATATTTAAATATATGTATTTTGTGTATTTTACTTATAATTTGAATCTTTTTAAAATTATTTTTTATTACGTAATGTTGTTCTCCTCTTTTACGGGTTATGGATGTTGAGTTATTCTTCTGCAGTTTATGGACATCAGGTTTAAGAGTAGGATTTGAAAAAGAGAATAGTACCAAGTGGGTTAATTGATCATTACTCGATGCCTAAGCCAGTAATGAGAACTGAATTAGGATGGGATATGTAAAATTGAGTAATGTGCAAAACTGATGTAGATTCCTGTTAAAATTAGGAGTCTACTTCATTGGTCTAGTCCTCACATGAATGGAATTTTGATCATGGTGGATATTTAGGGATCCTTATCCTTAAAAGTGATATGAATATCACTATTTGAGTATTGCTAGCATAGTTAGGTGAGTAATTTTCTTGTTCGAGTGTTCGGGTATCATATAATTGTCTGGTTTGGATTGCTCATTATCTATTACCCAGTTACCTATTACTCAGCTTTTATTATTATTTTAGTGGTTATAATCAAAACCAAATAAAAATGAGAAGATAAACAAATTTAGAAGCTGAATTTATAAGCCTTGTTATTAAATAGTGGTGTTCAAAAATTCTTGCCTTCTAATTTCTTGGATCTGCATATGGACTTATAAGATTCATCTTCTTCACAATCGATGCCTGTAGGAAATCAAGATACTATTATCGTCTTTGTTAAATCATCATCCAATGCCACCATTGAAGATAAATTCTATTTGTCATTGTATCTCTTGCCAAGCACGCCACGTTGCATTTCCAATCTCATCATTTTGTGGAGGGCCTTGCTGTTTTACATAAACTTAAGTTAAAGAAAGAAGACGATGCCAAAGTAATTATATATATACCTAATTATGCCAAATGGTTGGGCTTTTTGGATAGTACAATGCATATTTTGTTTCTTACTACTTCATGATATAGTGACGTCATTTAGCATGAATGTATATCCAGGAAATTCTATATAGTGACGTCATTTAGCATGAATGTATATCCAGGAAATTCTAACCTAGAATCATTCTACCATGGACTCAATATATACACATTTGGGACCTATATATTTAATAAGTGAGTTTTACTATAAATCTTATATTTTAGGTCTATGGTAAACAAAGTCTAGACAAGAAAATCATATGCATTTATATGTGGATGTGCACTCATAAAGGTCACTACTCAATTAGAGTTTATGTATCCAACAAGGTGCATATTCATCCATTGATAGCATAATGCAAGATTTGTGGTCTAGTTTAAGATATCTCAAAATCATTTTCATGGTATTCCAATGATCAAATCTTGGATTTGATTAGTATTAACTAACAAATTTGATGACCTAACAAATGCTCGAGCAAGTGCACATCATCAAATACATTAAACTTTTAATGGTGCTTACATAAGAAATTCTTGCCATCTTACTGACCTCCACCTCAATTTTAGGGATCATGTCCTAATTCAAACTTAGACCTATTACAAATAAGAGTATTAATGGGTTTGCAATTTTCCATATGAAGTCACTTATGAATCTTGTTGATAAAATTATGTTGTGATAAACTTAACAACCTTTTTGAGCAATCCCCGAGGATCTTAACCTCAATCACATAACTAGCTTCTTCCATGTCTTTCATCTCAAAAAGTAGTAGACATTCACACCTTAATAATGACCACTAACTCTATATTGTTACTAACTAGCAAAATATCATCCATATACAAATATAAGATAATGAACATTTTTTGGTCTGTTTAACGTACATTTAATGAATTTCCAAATTTAGATGTTTGACAAATGTGAGCATAAGGCAAATTGAGGCAAACCTTACTAGAAATAGGAAAAAAAGTTTCCTCATAATCTACACCATTTTCTTAAGTATAGCCTTTCACTATCAAGCGATCCTTGTATTGTCTATGCTACCAATCTATTTGTGTGTTGAGAAACCATTTGGGCCTGAAGCTTAGCAAGCAAATCAACCAAGTCCTAGATATAAATGTGGGTTATTAATTTTTTTTAATTTTATTATTTTAATAAAATATTAAATTTTAAAAAATAAAATATAAAATCATTAATTTTTTATTTAATTGAGTCAATATCAAAATTTTCTATTACTAGAATACTGGCCTATTAAATAAAAATATTAAAATATATTAATTAAGAGTACCATGTTGATATCTGAGGCATACAATATTTAGACATTTGCCTAGGGGTATACATTATTCTGTTATAACCGAATAACCGAACCGAACTGATAAAATTCAGTTATTTCGGTAAGATTAAATTCGGTTCGGTTTAGTTTTTAGTTAATAATAATAAAAATTTTTAGTTTTCAATTATTGGTTCGGTTACCTTTGATTTGGTAACCGAACTAACCGAAATAACTAAATTTTAATTAATTAATATATTAATTATAATTTTATTAATATTATATTATTTATAATTAGTATTTTTATGATTTTATAATAATATTTAACTTATAATTATTATCTTATTAATATTAAATTATATTTATTATTTTTATAAATAAAAAAGAATATAAATATATTTTATTAATATTTTCTTAAATAATTAATAATATCAAATATATATTATATTTTTTTCGATTAGTTCGGTTATAATCAATAATCGACCGAATATTTTTAATTTCAATTATTTTGATTTTCTTTTAATTTTGATTTTATTTAATTAATATTTTTAAAATTAATTAATAATTTAATTAATTAAAAATTTAATTCGATTCAATTCGATTAACTAAATAATCACCTATACGTTCGTCTAGGTCAAAGTTATAAAACCATTCTACATATAGCAATTGTATAATGGATAATGAGGCATCATGGGCTCCAATGTGTAGTTATTGACTCATTGAAACGGGCTTAGCAAAACGAATTTCGGGCCCAGTCGGCCAATTGAGAAAGAAACTCTCAAACCGAATAGCAAGAAAATCAAAGGAAAACCCCGCAGCAGACAGAAGTGAAAAAGAAGTGACACGTACAGACTAAAATCTCTGGCTAGAGAGCAAGAGAAAAGATGAACACTGATATCACTGCATCCACGAAACCAGAGTACCCAGTGATAGATCGCAATCCGCCATTCACTAAGGTTGTCGGTAACTTCAACTTTCTCGATTACTGCCGTTTCGCCACCATCACAGGCGTCTCCGTCACCGTTGGCTACCTCTCTGGTACTGTCCTCTCTTTTTCTGTTTGTCTAAGCTTTACAGATTCGCGAGAATTGAATGATTTCATGTCGAAATGTTTCTAATTTTTAGATTTTGAAATGGATAGGGATAAAGCCAGGTATAAAGGGACCGTCGATGGTTACTGGAGGATTGATAGGCCTTATGGGAGGTTTCATGTACGCTTATCAAAACTCCGCGGGTCGACTCATGGGGTTTTTCCCTAATGAGGGTGAGGTTGCTCAATACCAGAAACATGGTTTCAACAAGTAGGATTTCGACTGTTCTTATTATTGAATGATTTTCTCAAGGGGGAAAAAAATCAAGATCTCTCCTTGTTATCATCATTTCGAAGATGATTATGGTAATAATTGGATTGTCTTTTGCGCTTGTTCACATATTGATACTCAACCTTGCTTAATTTGGAGGTCAAATTGGGTTATGGACCAATATTAGGTGCTTTTTAGTTTTCTTTATCCTGATTTACTTTGGATTTATATATGTTTGATCTAACTTGCTGTGTCTTGTGTTGAGCTATTAACATCATTAGGCATTCATTAAGGAGTTTCATTGTTGTGTTTTGCTTGATTTTGTTTGTTCAAATTGTGCAAATTCTACAAATGTGTTGAATTTTGTAATCTAATTGTTTGAGAGATTTGTGAATGTATGTAAGAACACAACTGTTTGATTTAAAGTGTACATTGTCAGTGCTTCAAAGAAACTGATAAAGAATGACCTGATTTTAAAATTTTGATGCTATTTGTTTCATAAAGAATGAACCTTCCTAGGTTTCGACGCAATGAGAGGAAGCATTGGTTATGAATGTAACACAGTTGTATGAGCAGTATAATTGGATTAACTGTTTACTTTTATCATTCCTGAGGACAGAAGTGTTCATTAGATATATCGTAGTAGTGAAGCATGTTCGTAATTGGCTCCATTCATTGGCTTAGGAATATTTGATGCAGGTAGTAAAAATGGCTAAAACTCCAAATCTTTTACCAAGCATGTTCTCAATGATCTCTTTCTATGGATTGAAGGGCTGAGTCAATCTGCCTTGAGTTATGTGTTACATTAGTCTCTTAGTTGTGGGGCCCTTTTTTCGTGCTTTTACCTGTAGTGCTGCACTTGTACTTGTTATCTGTGGCTGTTGGTTGTTGAGGTATATCATCTCTATTAGAAGCACAAATTTGGAGTGTCTTTAGGTATAGCTCTATAAACTCAATATTTGCCATTTTCACTTTTTTTTTTGTAAATGTATTCATTTATTATCCAGTTTATCCTTGTATTTTTGCCCATTCATCATAGCGTACTTATTTCTACAACAATAATAGTGTCTTGTTGTTTCTTCTCCATAAAACCAGATATCATAGTTAGTTGAATTGCAATACTGCAAAACGTCACTTCAACTTAGTCAGTACTTGTTACAAGCTCATATATCTTAGTTTGTATTTGTAGTGGTTTTAGTGTATTGTTCAATCAAAGGAAATATGTATATATATTGGATTCTTCCCCTTTTTGGAAGGCACAAGTTTATCGAATGATGCTGACAATGGAATTAATTGGTATGCTACTATAGTTTTATGATGTGTAGTCCTCATTTAATTAATGGAAGCATAATTAGCTTATTTACATCATATGTTTCTTTATCTATCACTTTGTATATGAGCTATTTTAGATGTTAATTGTCTAACTAGATTCTAGAGTGTTTGATTAATGTATTGCTTACTGTTTTGTTATTTTTAGGACATATTATACAAGTTTAAGTATTTGCATGAATATCTAATGTAAAACTTGCGAAGCATAGTTAATTGGAATTGGAATAAACCATTCTGAGACTCTGAAACCGTTGATCTTTGCTTTTTGTCTATTACTCTATCGAGCCTTTAAATTTTTATTGTTCTGTATTAAAGCTCTCGAAGTTTTATTAAAATTCATATTGAGAACTTTTGCCATGAACTCATTGAAGTTCATGTATTTTTAACTTAAGAGATTAATTTAGAACCAAAAAAGGAGTTTGATTAGAAACAAAAAGCCTCTTGACCCTTGGACTTAGGATGGAGAGGAGGGAGGCATGAGCAGATAAGAGGACAGCAACAAAGGAGGAAGGGAAGATAGAGAAGAATGAAGGGATGGATAGGAGAGGGAAGGAGAGGAAATAAAGGAAGGGGAAGAAATAATGAATTAAACAGCACCCTTAATCAACACTGCTAATTTCTATTTGGGTCTCTCTCTCTCTCTCTCTTGATCACTTCTTTTTCATTCTTCTCAATTTCCACCCATAATCAACATCGCTAATCTCTATTTGGATTACTTTTATTAATTTTTAGGAATTTGTTATTATTTTTCAAATCCTAAGTTTAGGAATTTTGGGGAAATTTTCTGAGTGATCAAGTTGTGAAACATTATGGATGCTATCATCGAGATTGAAGGAGATATTGGCCGGGTGGCTTTGGGTTCCTTGATCATACAGCTTTGGATGAATTTGAGTTTCACTGAAAATTTGTTTTTGTTTAAGAGGATGCCTAATGCTGCTATATTCTGAGTTGCTGCCCATTTTAGCTTGATTCTTGCCGTCGTCAAGGAAAGAATAGAGGAGCTGCAACCTAGTACCTACTATTGAAATTTTATGGGTTGAAAAAAAAAAAATATTAGGTCTTAAGATGATTGAAAGTGTCGACTCATTTGAATACAACAACTCTTGCGGAAACCATTACGCAACTAAACTGGAGTTAATTGTGAAGAAGAGCTTTGTGGTAAGGATGAGAAGAAGAATAGCAGCTATGTCACAATTCTGGGCTTGGGTTTTGTGAGGAGGAGGTCTATTTCAAGGGAATTTCATAGAAATTGAAGGTGGTTTATGGGTTTTGTTGTTAATGAAGAGGAAGGCTAGGTGTTTTAGCTTTGACTTTGACCAGAAATTGAGTAGAAAGGTGGTGGCATTGGTGGCCAAGAAGGTTAAAGGAGAGATGATGGTCGAAGGTGAAGGTGGCTGGAGTAGAAAACAAAGTATGGTGGTTATTTCTTTCGATTAAGAGGAAAGGAGGAGAGGAGCCCTTGGCTGCTGGGTATCTCTAACTCTAAGAAAGGTCTGTTCCCTGTACATTCAGCCGCAAGTGGGCTCACGCATTTAGCTTATTGACATTTCATTTCTCGAGCATGGACGTACATTTCTGACAAGGCTGAATTGTGTTTAATTACTATAACATATAAAAGCTTAAGGTTATATAAGTTCCAACAAAAATTCAGAGGTGTGATAGGTTGGTTATATCCAGAAGTTTAGGGGTATGCTTATGCACTTGGCCAATAAAAGTTTAGGGACTTGATAGACGAAGCATGTGTGGTTTAGGAACCTCAGGATGATTTCTTCGTGCTTAATTCAATTCTTCATTTCTTTATTATTTTAAAAATATAACCCTTTCTTATTTAGATCTTTGGAGAAATCTTGAGTAAACACTAGTTGTCTGCTCTTAAGTGAATTTTACTTTCAACGGTAAAATCCAGTTTCCAGTGGCAGTGCCAGTGGTTGAAGCATAGAGATGGGGATGCTCTTGTTAAGTTTTGGATTATCTTGTGGGGTTAAGGGGCTGTAATCATTGAGTAATTCAGAAATAAGAGTTATCTTATTAATGAAGATCTTCATGTGTTTTTATCACGCAGAAATACTCTATATGGCATGGGATTGAAGCAAATAAAGGTTAGTCTCTAGTACGTACCTGGCAGTTCGTATGGTTTACTTTCCTCGTTAGGAAAGACAAATAACAATAGCTGCATTAATTCAAATCCTTTCCATTGGGGAAAAATGTGAAATTGGTCCTTTTCCTTGAAGATGGGAGGACTTCCCAAATCCTCAAAACTCGAGCAGAGGTGTTTGTCCTGAAATTCCTTTTGACTTTTTTCCTAGTTAACACATGACCAATGCCCATTGGGCCTCCCACCCAAACATCAATGCCTATCAATAGATGTTTGTGATTCAAGACATTTAAACTTTTGGGGTCGAGACAAAGTTTTGAATTATTCGAGTGTTAATCGTTTCTTTTAGTAGTTTTAATAATCATCGAGTGATAATGATAGTAAAATATCCGTAATCAGCTAGCAGGTTATTTGGGCTAAACCCAGTCCAGTGTTTAGTCTGGCTGGAAGTGGAAGATTTTCCTTCGGCTAATTCTGGATGTTGTTTTTGAACTCTCTTTGTGCTGCTCGGGCTTTATAAAATTTTTCGTTCTCATATAATAATAATAATAATAATAATAATAATAATGTGCCATGATTAGAAGTTTGCGGCTTCAGTTTGATTCTTTTTAAGAATCAGAATCAAATTTGATTCTTTGTTTTATTGAGAAATCAAAATCTCAATTAATTTTTTTTATTGGTTTAGTTCTCCGTTTCGATACTAAAAATTAAAATATCCTTGCGTCTCTTTTAAAGAGTAAAAATAATGCATATATATAATTTTTTAATAAGTGTATTGTATTATTTATTATCTATTTCTTTTATATAATTTATGAAGTATATAATAATATGACTAAGAGATGATTAGTCATAATTAATGACTAAAAAAAGCCTAATCATTCTGCTTACTAATTTTTTTTAGACGTTGTCACTAAACTAGAAATTATCCTTGTATTAATATTAATTAATCTTTTTAAAATTAGGCACATCAATAGAGCATCAATTCAAAAATAAAAAATATTAAGGCATTGGTGAAGCCTACTACAAAGCTTCAGAATGGAAGAACAGCGATAGCATGCCTAGAGAAATACTGGCTAAAGTTCTTTTATGATTTACTTTTATCAATAAAATAATAAAATTTTCTAAAATTTCTATATTACTATTAGTAGGGTCGAATTTTCCTTTATTGATCAATTCAATTCGATATTTATTTTAATTTATACAAAATTTAAAATAATCATAATTCAAATAATTTATAAAATTAATTGTTTACTTATATATTAATTTAATAATTTATATAATTCAATGTAAAATTAATTTATTTAAATTAATTAAATCAATTTAAAAATTAAATAAATAAAATTAATTATTTTTCATTTATCACGTTTAATTTCCCAGTTAAGGACCCATCGAAATAGTTTCTCCACACATCCTCGACTAATGTTTACCCGCTCTCTTAACTTTGGGATTTATTATATTTCTGTTCTATTTCATTTTGTTATTATAAAGTATATTATATAAAAATATCTTTGTACTAGAATTTTATTATATTTTTAATTAATTTGCTATATGATAGTATTATATTATAAAATAAAAAAAAATTAAAATATCATATATGAAATTTATATTAGTTTATCTCCTGCAATCTCTATTTTGTCTATTAATTTTTTTCTAGAGTTAAGAAATTTTATTTTTTATTCGATTGAGGATTAGATTACTATACCATTAGAAATATCCACAATAATTAGAACTTTGCAATTTCATATCCAAACACATAAATGGATATATTTACTACAATAAATCATACTAAAAAAAAAATACAGCTTTAAAATCAGAAAAGCTATTTAATATACTTATTTATTTGGCACCTAAAAAAAAGTCCTCTTTTTCATTTTGTAGCATGTCACATTTCAAATTAGTTGTGATAACATTATGGTATGAGAGACTTTTATGTAATTTTTTTAATTAAAAGATTTTTATGTAATATTTTTTAAATTAAAAAATTTTATAATAATAAAATAAAAATGGAACAAAAACATAACAAACTCCAAAATTGAAGTATAAACCATATTTTTTAATATTCTCTAATGGTAAAATATTTTATGCTTCTCATCACCTAACCTATTCGAATTTTGTCATCTAATTCTCATCATTCATGACAAAAATTTACGAACAACCCTTTTCTTCCTTCTGGCTTTTTTTCACATAAAAAAAATCATGAATCACAAGGAAAACGATTTATCTTTTCATTTCATTAATAAAATATCAATTTTGCCCTTAGAGTGTGTTAATTGATAAGCAAAATTCATTCAGCCTCAAATATTTCAGGTTTGAATTTTGTTATTGATCTTTTAATGTGGTGATCTTTTAATATGGTGGTATGTCTACATTCAATTAATTCATTTATAGAAATATTTTAAATTTTGACTCTGATATAAATAAAATATGGTGCTTTTAAATATGTGTGGACATATCAAACTTATTTATACACCCATCTTTTTAAAAGAAAAAAAAAATAAATTTCACGAGTGAAGTTGATAGTGGGCGGGCAATGCTTTCTCATTACGTTCAACACTATTTATTTTCCAATTTTCAAACAACGCTGCTTTTTTTTTTTTAAATTTTTTTTCTTTATTTTTGTCTAATGGGTCATAAAAGATGCAAATGAAACCATCTCATCTCCACCAGGCTTTGTTTTGAAGCTTTTTGGTCTTTCCCAAGTCTTCTATTCTTCCGTCCAAAAGGAGAGATTACACAACAAGACAAAAAATGAAAGTGATTCTTCGATTTTCACTTGGGACCCATTATTAAATAAAAAAAATATCTTTATTATTTTTTTAAAAAAAAAAAATAATTAAATCTGAGAGATTATTATCTTCTTTTCTTTCCAGCCAAGAGCTCTGATTTGGTCTGCCCCTACGTGACGTAGTGGATCACTCGTTTAGGTCCCATGTTAGTGACGCATAATGGGATCATTTTTCATTATTTAAAATTTGTAATTTTGCTAAATATATTTTTTAAATTTATTTGTTACAGATTCATTTTGTCTGCCATGTGATTTCTGATGTATATCTCTATTTATCATCTTAGGTATCACAGTTATGCTTCTATGCTTTTTCATTATTATATGTATTGAAAAAAAAATTATCAATACATAATTATTCAATATTAATGCTACTCATCGGAATGATGTTCGCCCAAATGACATTTGCCTCAAATATTTTTGCTAATGGGCGATCTTTCCATTGTCAATAACTAAACACATAATTAGAAAGCGAGAGTTCTTCTTCTCAAATAAGATTTCAAAATACTCGTATGACAAGTTAGAATTCTAATTTAAAAATAATTCTTAACTCAACAGAAACTCTATTAACAGGTAGCTTGGGATATTTAGATATTAATCTCCTATAAAAAGAGTTTAATTAATGTTTACATATATAGAAATTGATAAGTACATAAAAATTAATCTTTATTCTCTTAATTCTTTGTCTCTCATTCTCTAATTTTTATTTTATTCGATACTCTCTTATTTTACAGATCCATAACTGTAGAGATTTTTGTGACCATTAAAAATTTATTTAATTTTTTAGATTTTTTAAAATTATTTATTACAAATTTTAAAAAACTTAAGATTTAGCAATTTATTATTATTATTATTATTATTATTATTATTATTATTATTATCATTTCAATAGCGGATTCTTTCACTAATGTCATTAATTTTATATTAAATAATATACTTTATTATTATTATTATTATTATTATTATTATTATTATTATTATTATTATTATTATTATTATTATTATTATTATTATTATCATTGTCCTTTTCAGATATAACTGTTAAAATGTTGGTATAATTCACGAAAGTCATGCTCTGATAGTTGGATATTACAGTGCCACATATTTATAAATTACTTTTCTCTGTTTTTATAATTATTTTTATGTAATAATATATATAACAATTACAATCATTCATGCATAGATTCAACGAATGTAGCTTCTCACGTTTCTCATGATATATAATGTGATGCAAATTAAATATATATATATATATATATATATATATATATATATATATATATATATATATATATATATATGCATAGATTCAATGAATGTAGCTTCTCACGTTTCTCATGATATATAATGTGATGCAAATTTTATGTATATATATATATATATATCTCAATTCATGAGATTGAAAATTAGTTGGATAAAATAATGTCACGTGTAGTCTATCGTGATTCTTCGCTATAAATTTCTCAATGATCAACAATTAGAAAAAAGTGTGGAATTATCTTTGCCCAAAATATTATAAAGACTCTTTTAACCTTAGAATATTGAGAGAAAAGATTGATTTTAGTAATCAACTTCATGTTAAGTTTGGACATGGGATGAGTCGAGCTCCCAAATTGAGTATTCTCCTTAATGGATGACATGTACCAACATTTTAGAGGATAATGTATTTTGAATCATATTAATTGTCTCTCGAATTTGTGAGATTGATATTTTAAAAAAGATTGTAACTGTAATTCTGTCATAAAATATTGGTAGAAATTGATTTTGAGAGCTTAGCTTTCAAATTTCGTTCACATTGCTTTGGCTAGTGGATATGCCCGTTCATTTATGATGCGCCTAGTCGTAATTGGTATACACTATTTGGTATGTCAAGGAAACTTTGGAAATTCAATTGCAGACTCTGTTCATAGACTGATTTGAATTCCATGGAATATGATCATTGGATTTTTTTTTTTTTCATCTTGACTTCTTCTCCTTCATAGCTTTTGTTTTGTTGTTTTGGATCTTTGCTTCCTTATGGAAACCATTCCATTCATTTTTCCTTGCACTTTATTTTCTTGTTAGATTTCTTTCATGGCACTTCTCAAGCGTTATAATGAAATCATTATAGGGTTGTATTAACGATTTAGATGACGTTGTCTTGGGTTATTCTCTTTCTTTTGATTTATATGTCATTCAATCTCCTTCCATTCGTGAGAGGTTGATGGTAGATATTTATTTTCTAATTTGTTCTCCAGTAGGGATAGACAATTGGGACCTTATCCTTTTCCTTAAACAGTTGGATTGTGCCTTTGGCTCTCTCTTATGAAGTGTCAAGTAGCTATCTTTAAGGCCTATTGTTGTAGCCCTTTGATCCTTTTATGTTCGAACTTTATTGTCTTGATCTCAATTTTCGAGATTTGCTGTAAATTTCCCATTGGTTAGTGTTTTTAAATTCTTCTTTTCATATAAAATGAGCAAATATTTTTATAGCTCTAGATGTCATGAGCGCGGGAGAAATTTGATCGACCTACATCATTGTCTAAAGAATTGAAAAGATTTTTACTTTAGGATATGGTTACTTTCCACTGATCACTTTATTTATGGGGATTTGCCAATTTCAATATAATCCGGAAATGGATCTCCGATGAGACATCTGAGCTTGCGGTCTTGATATTTGTCGAAGTCGGCTATGATGCATATGACCTTTGAAGAAAAAAAAAAAAATCCAATATATAAATTCAAATGCATAATTTATAATATGATATTCATTTAACCTTAATTTTTTATCATATTTATTTCATTAATCAATTATATAATCATATAATTATGATTATAAATTACATAGATTCATTCACAGTCTGAATATATACTTTATTTACAGAATAATCACACAAATGAATTAAACGAGTGTCTTTTAATGATATTAAGAATAAAAAATCAATGTAATATTACTTAGTACACATATTTCACACTTTTATTTATATATTTTCTTTTATTCTACTAACGAAGATAAAAACTTAATTATTTATAAGTTATGGTATTTTTTGGCCAATAGTTACATCACATTATGTATATAACTATTAAAAAAAGTTACATCTTTTTATATAATTATATTTTTTGATTAATATATATGATTTTTAGATTTTACTACCTTTTAACAACGTACATAACTTTTGAATTTTATCACTTTTTAATAATATATATAACTTTTAATGCAATTATTGATTTCCAATATGATAAATTGAAATTGATTCGTATATAATCAGAACTATATTTCCAGCAACCTTATTGGGAGAAAGCAGACACTTATAAGACCAATGTAATGTAGCTTATCTTCATTTGCGCGTTTGAGTTGTCTTTTCATCGCTACCATTTTTCTTCACCGATTTAATGAATGTTCATTTTTGGTTTGGTGGTAGTGAGTCCCTTACCTTCTTTTCTTTCCATCCAAGAGCTCTGATTTGGTTTGCCCCTACATGACGTAGTGGATTACTCATTTAGGTCCCACGTTAGTGATGCATGATGGGACCATTTTTCATTATTTAAATTTTGTAACTATGCTATATATATATATATATATTGGAGATTCATATTGTCTGCCATGTGATTTCTGATATATATCTCTATTTATCATCTTAATCAAAGTTATCTTTTTATGCTATATTATGTATTGAAAAATTTAAGTTTTTAGATATTTTTAAAAAATATTTATTAAAAATTTTTAAAATCTTATGATCTATAATTTTTTTTTCATTTTTTATTATGATGAGATTGTAAGTATTATCATTTTAATACCAGAGTCTTTCACTAACGTCATTAAAATTATATTTAAGTTATGTACTTATCACATGAAATGTTGATGTAACTTTTAAAATAATAATAATAATAATAATAATAATAATAATAATAATAATAATAATATTATTATTATTATTATTATTATTAACCTTTTTAGATATAGCGTATAAAATGTTGATATAACTTCGTGTATAATCACATTGAGTATATAATATACTCCAGAGTCATGCATTGACATAGCTGTATAGTACCACATATTTACAAATTACTTCTTTTTTTTTTATTACTTTTTATGTAATGAATGTAGCTTCTCACGTTTTCCATGATACATAGTGTGATGTAAATTTTATATATTTTTCTTTATCTCAGTTCATGCAATTGAAAGTCTGTACGACAAATGATGCCACGTACACTATAAGAAAAACATTAACAGATTCTTTTTCATTGTTAGTTCATAAAAGTTTGTTGTTAAATTTACAATCCATTTCTATCCCTTATAACGAGCCTCATTGTTAATTCATTTAGTAATGGATTTTAGCTTTCATTGTTATTAGTAACGAATAATTCTATTGCTAAAAGTAATGAACAATGTTTTTAATTGTTAAATTAACTAATTTATAAAAAAATAAAAAATTGAAAAAAAAATTCCGTTACAATTTGCAGTCAATTATGTTTCCAATTATAACCAATTTATAACTCATTGTTAATTTGCTTACAATTTAATATTATAAAATTTTAATTTAATATTAATTTTTTTAAAGTAATAAAAACTAAAAAAAATTTAGCTTAAAAGGTCCACTTTGACCCGATCAATAGATTTATCCCATGCATCCAACTTAGGACCTAGAAAGCTAAATGAAAAAACTTGGAATGAGAACATCAGACTGGATAAAAGGAATTAAAAACAAAGGGATCTCATCCCAAACCTGAAAGCTTGCTTGGCTTACAGAGGCTCTAACTAAATTATGAACAACATTATTAACATTCCTGTTGAAGATAAAGAAAAAGCAACGCCCGAAGATAACAATAGCTGGCAATCCTTAGCAATCAAACCAAACTCAGATATATTTTCTTTATGAGAAGAAATTGCCTGAACAACCTTTAAAGTGTCGACTTCAATGTCCACATTGAGAGGAAACCAAGCTAAAAGCTGTCTTAAAACTATTCTTAAACCTAAGACTTCAACAAATTTTGGAGAGTGCAAACTGTTAGTAGTATGCCTTAGAGCATATAATTTAGTGTGTATTTTGTATATATTTTATTAATAAAAGACAATTTCACTTTTCCGTTTACATAATGTATTTATGTGTAATAGAAAAGGTTTATTGATATTTTATTAGAAATTTTATTCTTAAATTGTTAAGAATATGAGTGACAGTATTTCTAGCACAAAGTATCATAAATTGGTTCACAATCGAGGATACTTCACAATAAGGACATGACTTATCCAGAAAGATTGTAATTATGTTTGTTCCCAAAGTATTTATATGAGATATAAATAAGATGGAAAGGTGAGTCTCATGCCATATAACAAACATGATAGGCACTTATACATGATAAGTAAACCGAACCAGTGACGCATATGACAAGCACATGGAGTTTACTCTTGTCAATGCATTGTAATATATCATATCAGTGCATATAATTTTTAGACCTGAGATAACACAATTATCTTGTATATAGGTGGTTTGAGTTTGATACTGCTTTCATACTTGTACTGTGTATGGGTATATGGGCATGTATTGGCTCCTACTAGTTATATATAGAGGTAGGTGTTGATCAAGATGGAATCTGTTACCCTAAGTAAATATGGATAAAATCCTATATTCATTTAATTATTCTTGATGTTTCAAGTTTCTGGCCAGGACAGACAGATTTAGTCAGAAAAGAGTTTCTGACAAGAAAATCTAATTAATCAAGAACTGAAATTAAAAGAGAACATAATATTCATAGGAGATAGGGTTTGACATAAACCATAACTCCAGCTCGAATTGGGATTTTGTAACAGAGAGATTCTAGTGCATGGTAACATATGATTATAGGTTCATTTAAGGTATTCCTTATTACTGATTGGGTGGTCATGGCATGCTATGCTAGGTGTTAACCATGGTCTATGAAGTGCCTAAAATGATTTAGAGAAATCATTTATGGTAAGAAAGAGTTCTGATGATATTAAGAGTTGATATCATATCTCATTGCCAATTAGTGATGAGCCTAGTGAGCCACACACATACACAAGTTAATCACCAAGTTAAATGTGATTTAATTGATTAATTAAATAGGTTTGGTTTGCAATAAGATTGCAAAGTCCCTAGCATGGCTTGAAACCAAATCTAGGTTATTAGATGTATAGTACAAGTTATATTTATATTTAAAGTGTTTAAATATGAATTTAATTATGAGAAATTAATTAATAGAGATTAATTAATTAATTAATTAATTTATATTTGATATAAATTGATTAGAAAAGGAGAAATAATGATTTTGGGTTGAGAACTCAAAATTAAAACATAAGGGTAATTTGGTCATTTCACAGGGTGGCATGTGGCACCATGAGATGGTGACATGTGGCACCATTAGATGATGACATATGGCACCATATAAGCTTGCCATTTGTCTTTCAATCATGTAAGATAATCAAAGTCAAGATTAAGTTTAGCTTTGACACATGGCTTAATGTGATTAAGTCAATTAAAGTTAAGATACAATATGGTGATGACATGTGGCAAGGGTTTTAAGTGATGACCTAATTATAAAAGGGAAAAGAAAGAAAAATAAACACACTCTCTTATTTTTCTATAGGTGCCGCCACCTTTAGCCCTCTCTCTTCTCTTCACCTTTTCTCATCAATTCAAAGAGAATTGACCTAATTCCTTTGAATTAAAATTGTTAAAAATTATTTCTAGTGTCCTATACCCATCTACAACCTCTCTAAAGGCAAAAACCTAAATTATAATTGGTTAGCAAGGCTTGAGAAGCTGATTTAGGGGTTGGCCATTGGTGATCTTGGTGTGAACAAGATAGAGGGACAACATTTGGGGTCCTAGGTGCTTCCTAAAGGTGCCAATTACATCACTAGTGCATCAAAAGGTTAGTGCACATTTTCTTCTTTAAACTAGGGTTCAATTGAATTAATTTGTTAATTCAAAAATCTTAAAACATAGATCCTAATACATATTAAAAGTGTTTTAATATGCAATTGAGCATTGAAATTAATTAGGCACATAATGGATGTGGCATGATGCATGAAACCCTAGAAGAAATTTTTGAAATTCAATGCTCTAATCTAACAATTTACATGCTTCCGCTCCTTCAATTGGTATAAGAGCCACTATATTTTCCATTTACATTGTTTAATATGAGATTTAATTGTGTGTTTTGATCAATTGTTGATTGATTCATTGCTGGTTGGACATCAAGAGGTGGCGGCATGTTTTGAATGCACCAAAGGGTGCGCATGCTTTGGGCCCTCTCATACCATTGATGGTGCGCATGGTTTATGAGAAGTATGGGCTTGGTTTTAAGGCCCATAATTAGGCCCATGCTTAATTAAATTGTTTAATTAAGAATTTTAATCACACGATTAAATTTTGATTCAATTGTTTGAATGAGATTCAAATCTGAATTTTTAAATTAGTTTGAATGAGATTCAAATATGAATTTTTAAATTTGTTTGAATGAGATTCAAATCTGAAGTTTTAAATTTGTTTGAATGAGATTCAAATCTGAATTTTTTAGTTGAATATGAGATATTCAATTTAATTTTAGTATGTATGTTTTATTTAATTGTTAAATGATAATATGCATGATGGATGATCATGGACAATAAAAAACCAATGTGATTGGATTTATTTCTTTTATTTTTCTTTGGGTTGTAAAATAATTAATTTTATTTTGGTGCAATGTATTATAAGTGTTGTAATAATTTGGGTTGTAATTTCAGTTATTTAAGGACATTAAAGTCCATATTCTTGTAAATTCGCCTTGGTATGCTAAGGATTACAATGTAATTGGACTGCAAGAAGACCAAGGAGGTCAAGAGCATTGGTGGGACCAGTGGGAGGAATTCAAGATCAAGTGTTGATTATGTACTCCTTCAGCAACTCTTGTAAAATGAATGAATGAAATGCACCTAGGAATGCCCTGATTCAATTCTTGGTGGCTTAGAATTGAATCCCTTAGAAAGTCCATGATCATACCATATTTATTATTTATCCATGTATACATGAGATGTATGGGAATGTATGCAAGTATATGATATATGCATACTAATTGGATAATGTGCAAAGTGAGACCATAATAGTAATTAAGCCGACCACTAAATCTTCCAAACAAATGATTAAGTTGGAAATGATATAATTAATGTAATTATATCATGGGCCCTCTATTGAGACAATTATTTTAAGAAATTTTAAATACTTGCATATGATACAATTAATTTAAGAGATTTTCTTAAGAATAATTATTAAGCATGAGATGTTGTAAATATGTAAATGGTTTGGTGGCCAATAATGGATGTGCCTGAGGACATTAAAATTATTTGCATGTTTACTGGCTCAATGGGATCAACTTAACTAATGCAAGATAAGTCAATAATGGATGTGCCTGAGATTTTGAGTATTAGGGGCTAGGTAAATGATTGAACCTCACATGAGATGTGATGGGCAAGGAGTTGCTCACTTACAGTTTATTGTAATTCCAATAATAGATGTGCCTGAAGATGATCAATAAGACTATAAGAATTCAATCACCCACTAGAAATCCAACCAACTAGAATTTCCGTTTCCTACTTTGGAAGTGTAGGATTCGCTAAGTTAGTGGCAGGACCAATTTGATTAAAAGATTATAATCATTTTGGTTAATTACATGATACATTTACTAATTAATCTAGTTATTTTCTACAGCTATTCTTCTGATAATAATGAGCACACAATAACCACCACCATCCAATATCATTGCGAGCATACTTGATCACAATAGGTTGAAAGGACCTAATCTTTCTAATTGGCTAAGAAATTTAAAACTTGTCCTGAACTTAAAACATATTGGATATGTTCTAGACTCAAACGTTCCTGGTCCCTTAACTCTAGAGGCCACTCAAGAGGAACATGATACTTTGGATAATTGGAAGGAGTATGATTTGAGAGCCAAGTGTTACATGCTTGCTTCTATGAGTAATGAGTTACAGAAGCAACATGAAAATATGCAATATGCAAGTGAGATCCTCCTTCACCTGTAAGAGTTGTATGGTGAGCACAGCAGGAATGCTAGGTATGAGATATCTAGATAACTATTCCGCATGAGGATGTCTGAGGGATAGAATATTGGGGATCATATCCACAAGATGATTCGGCTTATAGAGCAGCTGGAACATCTTGACTTTCACATGGATTTCCAACTGCAAGAGGATTTGATCCTTCAGTCCCTACCTGAGTCATTTGGGAATTTTATGACAAATTTCTATATGACTAAGCAGGAATACACCTTGGCTAGTTTACTTAACATGCTTGTTATTGCCCAAAGGAATATACCGAGCAATAGAGGAAAAGAGGTAGCTTTGATTGCATCTTCCTCTGCTGGAAAGTCCAACAAAAAGAAGGGCAATAAGAAAAGGAAACCTCAAGTTGCAGGTCCTACCAAGAAGATAGCCAAACAGAAAGGGAAGACCAAAGCTGATGGAGGCAAAGGAAAGTGTTTCCATTGCCAGAAGGTTGGGCACTGGAAAAAGAACTGCCTAGAGTATCTTGCTTCTTTGAAGGACAAGAAGGATACACCTTCAGAAGGTATGTCTGTATCTTGTTATTTAGATGTTGATGATGCTCATAGTTCATCTACAGCTTGGGTTTTAGATACTGGTGCCAGTTCTCACATTTCTTATGATATGCAGGAACTAGCAAACAGTAGTAGCTTGCATGCTAGACATGTTAAACTCTGGATTGGTGATGGCTCAACTGTTGAAGCTTTAGCCACAGGATCTAAATCTTTTTACATGTGTGAACATGTTTTGTGTTTGAATAACATTTGTATGTACCTAATGCTTTTAAGAACATCATTTCTATATCTAGTTTGACTAGAAATGGTTATGAAGTTTAGTTCACAAATAATGTTTGTAATATTTATTTTGGAAATAAATATGTTGGCTCAGGTTATATGCATGATGGTCTTTATTATTTGGATAATAATGATAAACACAAATTGAATGCAAGCGATCTAAATGAATGCAATGCCATGATGAAAATCAACTCAAGTTCAAAATATATTTGGCACTTAAGGTTAGAACATGTTGCAGAAGATATGATTGCAAAACTAGAGAAAATGGGGATTTTATCCTCATTGGATTCTAAACCTACTCCAACTTGTGAATCCTGCCTTCAGGGAAAAATAACTAGATCACCCTTTGTTGGACAAGGACTAAGAGCTGAAAATATTTTGGAGCTAATACATAGTGATGTATGTGGTCCATTTAAAGAAATGGCTAAAGGCGGTTTTCATTACTTTATTAACTTTACTGATGATAAATCAAGGTTTGGGTATTTGTATTTGATGAAATACAAGCATGAATCCTTTGAAAAATTCAAAGAATTTAAATCTAAAGTAAAAAATCAAACAGGAAAAAGTATTAAAGCTCTTCGATTAGATCGTGGAGGTGAATACTTGAGTACTGAATTTGATGAATACTTGAAAGAGCATGGCTTTGTTTCCCAGCTGACTCCTCCAGGAACGCCACAGCAGAATGGTGTATATAAAAGGAGAAATCGTACCCTATTAGATATGGTACGTAGTATGATGAGCTATACTGATTTGCCAATCTCTTTTTGGAGATTTGCATTAGAATCAGCTTTACATGTTCTGAATAGGATTCCAGCAAAATTAGTATCTTCCACACCTTATGAGATATCACATGGAAGAAAACCAAGTATTAAGCATGTAAAGATTTGGGGTTGTCCAGCTTATATCAAAAAGCTGAACACTGATAAATTGGAAACCAGATCAGAAAAGGGTCGATTTGTTGGATATCCAAAAGAGAGTTTTGGATATTATTTTTATTTTTCTACATCACAAAAGGTTGTGGTAAGTAGAGATGCCACATTTCTTGAACAACAGTTTATTCAAGAAGGAGGCAAAGGAAGGCAAATAGAGTTAGAATTGGAGAATTCTGACCAACCAACAGATCAGATGGATATAGATCCATCAAGTCAACCTACACCTATTGATGAAACATCTATAGTTATTCCTCGCAGATCAACCAGGATATCTCACCCACTAGTGAGATATGATTTTCTTCATGAAGATGAACAAGAGTTGTTTACTCATGAAGAAGTAGATCATGGATATGATCCACTTGCTTATGAAGAAGCTATATCAGATATAAACTCTTCAAAATGGATTGAAGCTATGAAATTAGAAATTGATTCCATGTATAAAAATCAAGTTTGGGATCTTATTAACCCACCTGAAAGTATTGTACCTACAGGGAATAAATGAATTTTCAAGAAGAAAATTGATTCTAATGGAAAGGTAGAGACCTATAAAGCAAGGCTAGTAGCAAAAGGGTTTCGCCAAAGGCAAGGAATCGACTATGAGGAGACTTTCTCGCCTGTTGCCATGCTTAAATCAATTAAGATTTTATTAGCAATAGCTGCATACTATGATTATGAGATTTGGTAGATGGATGTCAAAATAGCTTTTCTCAATGGATACATTGAAGAAAACATTTTCATAGAACAACCTAAGGGTTTTGAATCCCAAGATGGTTCCAAGGTATGCAAGCTAAAGCAATCCATTTATGGGTTGAAACAAGCTTTGAGGAGTTGGAACATCCATTTTGATGAAGCCATTAAGTCATTTGGTTTTACCAAAAATGTGGATGAACCATGTGTATATAAGAAGGTTAATGATAGTGCTATCACTTTCCTTGTCTTATATATAGATGATATTCTATTGATAGGTAATAACATAGGTATGTTGACAGATGTAAAGGTATGGTTGTCAAATACATTCTCCATGAAAGACTTAGGGGAGGCAACCTAAATTCTTAGAATTCGCATCTATAGAGATAGAGCGAAAAAAATAATTGGTTTATCCCAAAGTCTATACTTAGAAAAGGTGTTAAAGAGGTTTAACATGCTTAATTCCAAGAGAGGATTGTTACCAGTGAGATATGGTATCCACCTTTCTAAAGAGATGTCACCAAAGACACCTGAAGAAAGAGATAAAATAGCCAGGATTCCATATGCTTCGACTATTGGAAGTTTGATGTATGCAATGATGTGTACTAGGCCGAATATCCATTTTTATCCCTTATAATGAGCCTCGTTGTTAATTCACTTAGTAATGGATTTTAGCTTTCATTATTATTAGTAACGAATAATTCTATTGTTAAAAGTAATGAACAATGTTTTTCATTGTTAAATTAACTAATTTATAAAGTAATAGAAAATTGAAAAAAATATTTCGTTACTATTTGCAGGCAATTTTGTTTCTAATTATAACCAATTTATAACTCATTGCTAATTTATTTACTATTTAATATTATAAAATTTTAATTTAATATTAATTTTTTTGAAGTAATAAAAACTAAAAAAAAAATTAGCTTAAAAGGTCCACTTTGACCCCGATCAATAGATTCATCCCATACATCCAACTTAAGACCTAGAAAGCTAAATGAAAAAACTTGGAATGAGAACATCAGACTGGATAAAACGAATTAAAAACAAAGGGATCTCATCCCAAACCTGAAAGTTTGCATGGCCTACAGAGGCTCTAACCAAATTATGAACAACATTATTAGCATTCCTGTTGACCTAAGATAAAGAAAAAGCAACACCCGAAGATAACAATAGCTGGCAATCCTTAGCAATCAAACCAAACTCAGATATATTTTCCTCATGAGAAGAAATTGTCTGAACAACCTTTAAAGTGTCAACTTCAATGTCCACATTGAGAGGAAACCGAGCTAAAAGCTGTCTTAAAACTATTCTTAAACCTAAGACTTCAACAATTTTTGGAGAGTGCAAACTATTAGTAGTATGCCCTAAAACATATCATTTAGTGTGTATCTTGTACATATTTTATTAATAAAAGGCAATTTTACTTTTCCGTTTACATAATGTATTTAGGTATAATAGAAAAAGTTCATTGATATTTTGTTAGAAATTCTATTCTTAAGTTGTTAAGAATATGAGTGACAGTATTTCTAACACAAAGTATCATAAATTGGTTCACAATAGAGGATACTTCACAAAGATTGTAATTATGTTTGTTCCCAAGATATTTATATGAGATATAAAAAAGATGGAATGGTGAGTCTCATGCCATATAACAAACATGATAGGCACTTATACATGATAAGTAGGCCGAACTAGTGACGCATATGACAAGCACATGGAGTTTACTCTTGTCAATGCATTGTCATGTATCATATCAGTGCATATAATCTTTAGACCTGAGATAACACAGTTATCTTATATATAGGTGGTTTGAGTTTGATATTACTTTCATACTTGTACTATGTATGGGTATATGGGCATATGTTGGCTCCTACTAGTTATATATGGAGGTAGGTGTTGATCAAGATGGAATCTATTACCCTAAGTAAATAGGGATAAAATCCTATGTTCATTTAATTGTTCTTGATGTTTCAAGTTCTTGGCCAGGACAGACAGATTTAGTCAGAAAAGAGTTTCTGACAAGAAAATCTAATTAATCAAGAACTGGAATTAAAAGAGAACATAATATTCATAGCAAATGGGGTTTGACATAAACCATGACTCTAGCTCGAATTGGGATTTTGTAACAGAGAGATTCTAGTGCATGGTAACATATGATTATAGGTTCATTTAAGGTATTCCTTATTACTGATTGGGTGGCCATGGCATGCTATGCTAGGTGTTAATCATGGTCTATGAGGTGCCTAAAATGATTTAGAGAAATCATTTATGGTAAGAAAGAGTTCTGATGATATTAAGAGTTGATATCATATCTCATTGCCAATTAGTGATGAGCCTAGTGAGTCACACACATACACAAGTTAATCACCAAGTTAAATGTGATTTAATTGATTAATTAAAGATTTTAATTGATTAATTAAATAGGTTTGGTTTGCAATAAGATTGCAAAGTCTCTAGCATGGTTTGAAACCAAATTTAGGTTATTGGATGTATAGTACAAGTTAAATTTATATTTAAAGTGTTTAAATATGAATTTAATTATGAGAAATTAATTAATAGAGATTAATTAATTAATTTATATTTGATATAAATTGATTAGAAGAGGAGAAATAATGATTTTGGGCTGAGAACTCAAAATTAAAATATAAGAGTAATTGAGTCATTTCATAGGGTGACATATGGCACCATGAGATAGTGATACATGGCACTATATAAGCTTGCAATTTGTCTTCCAATCATGTAAGATGATCAAAGTTAAGATTAAGTCTAGCTTTGACACTTGGCTTAATGTGATTAAGTCAATTAAAATTAAGATGCAATGTGGTGATGACATGTGGCAAGGGTTTTAAGTGATGACCTAATTATAAAAGGGAAAAGAAAGAAATGTAACAACCCTATTTGCATAGCCTAGTATATTTCACTGTTCCGATGACCGGTGTCGGTCCGGACAATTAAGGGGATTAGAACCACATCTAAGACACCTAGTTAAGCCTTGAACACAAATAATTAGTAATTGCCAAATAGTTAAGTACAAAGAAGAAAAACAAAGTATAAAAAGTTAAATAAGCCGAGAGTCACAACAATGGGTGACCTTATCTGGAAATGATTGCGAGGTCAGTCTAAACTCAAATTTCGAACCAAAAAATGTGACGCCACGATCCTTAGGACTATTGCAAACACAATGAAAAAGAGAAAATCACGAAAAAGAGTTGTTAAGCAGGTCAAATAATTAGGTCAGGGATCCGAAAGAAATATCGAATAACTTGCAAACTGGATTAAACCAGGAGGGGCAAATTGGTCAATTCACCACTAGAGCTGACTCCTGACCTAACTGTCCAATAAAATCAGAGAAAAGAAAATTTTGAGATCAAGAATTAAATTAAAGAACTAGTGAAAAAATAAATGCAAAAAAAAAAGTAAGGAAAATGAAATTATCACATCATGTGATGACATCAATTATGATGTCAAAATTAATTTAATTTTTTCCTACAAATTTGAACTAAGTCAAATAGCTAATTAAAGACATAAATGATTAAAAAAAAAAAAAAGAAAATCACTCTCTTCTTCCTCATATCAGCCGCCCCATCTGTCTCTCATTTTTCTCTTTCAAACTCCATTGAAGCCCCACTTTGAGCTTAAGAAACCCTAAATCCAATCACTAAATCCATAAATTCCTCCATTAAATCTTATCTTTGGACCTTGCTAAGCAACTTAGGAGCAAAAAGAAGAAAGGAATCAAAGATTTGAGAAGAGGAAATTTTGTCTAAACAAGTTTAGTAATCTAAACTTGGAAATTGTAGTTAAATGTTTATGTTCTAGTTTAATTAACTTAGAAATTAACTTAAAATCAAAACAAAATAATTCTTGGGAGAGTAATATGGAATTCGGCTAGCTGGGATTGAATGAATTTGGTGGATTTGAATGGTTATTTGAGGTGAATTAGGTGTATAGATCATGAATATACACTTTAATTGCATTAGAGTTGAAATATATGTAATTAGGGTTTTGAGCATTTTGAAAAAAATTTGGAGAAAAAGTTGAGAATTGGTCAATTGATGTAGTTGACCTTATTTGAGTTGAGAAATGGTCAATTATGACTATTTGTGGTGTGTATGAATTGTTAGAACTAAGTTTCAATTCGGATTGGTTAGGGTTAGTCTGCAGGCAGCTTGACCTAGATCCCTTTCAAGGATCAAAACTGAAAATTTATCAACCCAATTGGTGTGAGGCCAATTGAAAATGAAAATAGACACAAAATGGACCATTTTTCATCCAGGAATCATGCTCAGAAAGTGACCATAACTTAGTGAACAATTAGGCCAAATCCGGAATTGGGCATACTTCCTATACAAAAATAACCAAATGAATAATAGTTACATAAATGACCATAACTTGGTCTAGGAAGGTCCAACTGACTTGAATTTTATATCAATAGAAAGCTAAGACATAGCCCTACAACTTTCATGAAGGAAACAAACCCAAATTTTGATCATAACCTGTACAAAAACTCACCTGCAGTCAGTGTACAAAAATTGCCAAAATCCAGAAAATACCAAGAATTCTGGGTAACACCAAATCCGGCCAGCCATGTTCAAATGGCCATAACTAGGGCTACAAAACTCCAAATGGAGTGATTTAAAAAGAGAAATAAAGTTAAGACAATAAAGAACAACTTCTATGAAGAAAATTTAGCTAAATTACCAAAGAAACTTGACCAATAGAACAGTGTAATACAGGGCACCAAATCTGAAATTTGGAAATTTCACCTAAGAGACTTAAAATTTGAGGAAACAACCAAAACCAACAAATTAGGTAACCAAAATATGGTATGTTGGTGAAATTAAAATTTCCATACTTATTAAGCATGAGAAAGTCAACAAATTGACTTGAATAGTATCATGAATAGTAACCCCGAAATACAAATTTTAAAGAATGTCAAGTTAAGCATATTAAAGTTAGATATAAATAGATTTGAATTTCTTTTTGGACTTATGATAAATTACGATACTGAAACACTGTAAAATTGTGTATTTCAGTAGAAAAAAATACCAGGAAAGAACCTGAAGCATCGAGTCAAGGTCAAGAGATGACTCGCATAAGGTTTGTGCACAACATAAATATTCTTTAAAATTCCTTTGCAAAGTGCATGAAATGAATTGTGATTTACTTATATTGTAAAATGGTGATTGAAATGTTTATTATGCTTTTGACTTAAATTGTTGAAAGTTTACTTGTATGTGTTTGAAATAGGAATAAATGTTTAGTAAATTGCTAAGACAGTTTTGAAACCACAGTGTCATGACCATATATTTGAATGCCTCACTAGCATGACTAGTGGGAGGAATTAGTTTTGAATTTTGATTCCCTCTCTGGCTTAAGTGTTGAGGTGTGTACCAATAAAGAAAGAAATTTGAATGGGTTCCCATAGTTTGAGCTAGCTAGCCTTGTGATTTCTCATAAGCCTTCGGCTATTGAGATGAATATTGTTTTGAATGGCATAATATAACTGTGTGTTTTTATGAAATTCGTTTTGAGACTTCCTAAATGAAATTGTTTGGACTAAAAATTTATAAATCATGTTTTGTATCTGTTTTTCATGTTCAGTACCATATTTGAATAAATATGATTTGAATTATGCATAAATGTTATTTTAGTATGTTGTGCACCACTAAGTCATAGTACTCAGCGATGACTGTTATTGCTGTCACAGATAGAGAGACTAGAGGAGCAGCAGAGTGAGCTGCTGAGGATCTTGGAGCTATAACCCTGAGGTTTTACTTGATTGTAATATTTATTTTGGTGTATGTAAATGTATGTACATGTAGAAACTGGTCATGAGCAGTTGTATAGATTTTGTAATAATATTAGTTTGGATTTTCTCATGTAATTTTGGGTTGATGAATGTAAATTGATTTTACTTTAATGAAATATGAATGAAATTATTTAGTATTATTTTTTATGATAATTGAATTGAGAATTGTTTTGAATTTTGGAATTTGGAAAAAATTGTGTTGATTGTGCTGTAGTAGTGATGGATTTTGATGAAAAGAATTATAGGAAGTATTTTTACAAGTTTTTGAAGAACTGTTTTCTTAAAATATAGATGACACTCTACTGAAATTTTTTCAAAATTTACGGACAAATAAAAATGGATAAAAATTGTAACTAGCTTTTAAACTTCTATTAAGTGTAAGAAAATGCTCACCACTTTCAAAAAGTAAGAAAATGATTTTTAAAATCCCTTGTAGAGTACTTAATGAGTTATCGGTAGGTGAAGTTTGGTAGTTCATTAGGTCTTCTACGGGATCATGTTATGCCTTACAAAGGGGTAAGGTGTGACATGTTTTAGTGGTATCAGAGCGAATTTTTGAAGTATGTTTTGACTTGTGAATTTGTGTCTTTTCTTTGATAAGTACAACTGCTCAATGTCTTTATTTGTTACGTACAGTGCATTACATCATAAATATGAACTAACGGAGGGAAATCTCATTGTGTTATTTATTCAGAAGATATCCTAACTCCAGACTGAAATGGAAGAAGGGGATCGCTCTGTTGAGCAGTCGGTAGAGGCTGAAGCCCAAGGGGAAGCCCCAGCTTTCCAAAATATTAGTGGGTCAGTGGCACCAGCTCCACAAATGCCACAATTTCCTGCACAATTCGTCCAGCAGATGGATGTTATGTTTCAACAGATGGCTGGGGGTATGCCTGCTCAAGCTCCACCCCAGACTTCTGTGGTGTAACCTCGGGCTCCAGGCAGACAGTATGATAAGCTATTGAAATATGGGGCAACAGAATTCAAGGGTACAGTAGACCCTCTTGAGGCAGAGCAGTGGCTGGAGAGGATGGACTGAGTGTTCAAGAAACTGCACTGCCCAGATAAACTAAAGTTTGAATATTCAGTGTCTTTGTTGCAAGAGGATGCGTATGACTGGTGAAAGACCATTCCCCACAGCTTGGCAGAACAGCCAGTATTGACCTGGGATGACTTCATCAGAGAGTTTAGATAGAAATATGTCCCAGATGCATATGTGGATTAGAAACTATAAGAATTTTTAAGTCTGAAGCAAGGGAATAAATCTGTGGCAGAGTATGAAAGGGAGTTCTCCTGCTTAAGCCACTATGCTGGGAGTCTCCTATCTACCAGCAAAGAAAGGTGCAAGAGATTTGAGACCGGTTTGAAGCCTAGTCTGAGGATGCAAGTAGTGAGATTTAGACACAGTAACTTCTCTGAGCTCATCTCTCAGGCACTTGAGTTAGAAAGAATTGAATTAGAAGTGACACCAGTAAAAGAGAAATATGAGAAGACTGAAAAATCAGAGAAAGATAAAGGGGAAAAATCAGTAGAGCAAAGTCCCAGTGGTACATCTAAAAAGAGGAAAAAATTTAGGGGACTAAGCAGAGGTAGAGGTGGAAGGTTTGGAAGGGGCAGATTCTCTGGACAGAGACCCCCTAGATCTGGTCAGCAGTGGACCAAGGGTTCATATCCTCCCTGCCCCTGTGAGACAAGTGGCAAGACTTATGGGGGAGAATGCTATTGGGCTACCAGAGCTTACTTTAACTGTCGAGGTACGGACCATCTCGCTAAGGACTGCACCAGTGCTCGTAGATTTGGGCCAGCTCCCACCACTGCTGAGGGATCTATTTAGAGTTCTGCTACTAGAGGTTCACAATCGGTTAGCAGAGGATGAGACAGCAGGAAGAGGCTGAGACTTCCGATGTTGTAGCCGGTACATTCTCTATCTCTGATCAAGATGTATTTGTACTGTTTGATTTGGGTTCTACCCACTCATATGTTAGTGCTAGCATAGTTAGTTCTCTAGCGGTTTCGTGTGCCAAAATGGATTTTGAAGTACTAGTAACTAGTTCATTAGGACAAGAGGTCCAGGTCAACTGAATATATAGAGATTGTCCTTTGGTGATCTAAGGACATGTTTTTCTGTCAGATTTGATTGAAATGCCCTTTAGAGATTATGATATCATATTGGGCATGGATTGGTTATCCAGGCATCACGTCATGATTGACTGTAGGCTGAAGACAGTCACTTTTGGTCTCCCTTTATACGGTGATGTGGTAATACATGGGGAGAGGCAGTTACTGCCATCAAACATCATTTCGACTGCACTAGCCAGAAGGATGATCAGAAAGGGGTGTGAAGCATACTTGGCACATGTGATAGACACCCAAGTGGGAAGTCCAGCACCGAGGGACATCCCTACTATATGTGACTTTCCGAATGTGTTCCCTGATGAGTTGCCAGGATTACCTCTGGAAAGAGAAGTGCAGTTTGAAATTGATGTTATGCCTGGTGTGGACCCAATCTCGATAACACCATATCGAATGGCACCAGCAGAATTGAAAGAATTGAAAGTGCAGTTGCAAGAGCTGCTTGACAAGGGCTTTATCCACCCTAGTGTGTCACCTTGGGGAGCACCAGTGTTGTTTGTCAAGAAGAAGGATGGCACTCTCTGCTTATGTATTGACTACCGGCAGTTGCATAAGGTGACAATAAAGAATAGATACCCATTGTCCTGCATTGATGACTTGTTTGATCAATTGAGGGGTGCAGCTGTGTTCTCCAAAATTAACTTGAGATCAAGTTATTATCAGCTGAAAGTACAAGAGCAGAGTATTCCTAAAACTGCCTTTAGAACCCACTATGGCCATCATGAATTCTTGGTCATGCCATTCGGGTTAACTAATACTCCAGCTGCTTTTATGGATCTGATGAACACTATCTTCAGACCATACCTTGACTAGTTTGTTGTGGTATTCATAAATGATATATTGGTCTACTCAAGGAGTGCAGAGGAGCATGATAGACTTTGAGGGAGAAATAGCTCGCCAAATTGTCAAAGTGTAAATTTTGGCTGAAAGAAATATCCTTCTTAGGGCACATAGTATTGGCAGAGGGCATCAAGGTAGATCTAAGTAAAATAGAAGCTGTTCTTAATCGGAAACCACCCAGAAATATCACGGAGATTCGCAATTTTCTGGATTTAGCTGGATACTACCGCCAATTTGTGAAGGGGTTCTCCATGTTGGCATCTCCATTGACTAAGCTACTTCGAAAAGATGTGAAATTTCAATGGACGGATAAATGGCAACAGAGTTTTGATGAGTTGAAGAGATATTTGACTGAAGCTCCAATCCTTACTTTACCTACCCCGGGTAAAGAATACACAGTTTACAGTGATGCTTCTCACAATGGGTTAGGCTGCATATTGATGCAAGAGCGGAATGTCATTGCTTATGCATCATGCTAGCTGAAACACATGAGACGAACTATTCAACACATGACTTGGAGCTTGCAGCTATTATATTTGCTCTTAAGATCTGGAAACACTATTTATATAGGGAGAAGTGCTACATCTACACAGATCATAAGAGTTTGAAGTATCTGGGCACTCAGAAGGAGTTGAATCTGAGACAGAGGAGATGGTTAGAGTTGATAAAAGACTATGATTATTTGATAGACTATCAGCCAGGGAAAGCTAATGTGGTGGCTGACTCCTTAAGTCGCAAGATTATGGCAAGTCTACGGGTTACTCCTTTGTCTATGGTACATGAGTTGAGAGTATTGCATGCCAGCTTAGAGATTAATGATAAGGGGTAGACAACAGTTGCATGGCATATACAGCCAGTGTTGATTGATCAGATCTAAATGGCTGCTCAGAATGATCAGAAGTATCATAAGCTGTTAGAAGAAGTCAGACAGGGCAAGAAACCAGAATTCTCAGTGAGAGATGATGGCTTACTGCTTCACCGGGGCAGAATGTGAGTTCCTAATGATGTTGATTTAAGGCATATTATTTTAAAGGAAGCACATGAGTCTCCTTTTGCTATGCACCCTGGTGGCACAAAAATGTATAGAGGGGTGAAAAAACACTTATGGTGGATGGGTATGAAAAGAAATGTAGCAAAATTTGTTTCCAAATGCCTAACTTGTCAGTAAGTGAAGGCAGAGCATCAAGTACCAGCTGGTTTGTTACATCCACTACTAATACCGGAATGGAAATGGGAGAGAATAACGATGAATTTTGTGATGGGACTTTCTAGGACACAGAAGAGTCATGGTGCAGTATGGGTCATTGTTGACAGACTGATCAAGTCTGCTCGTTTTCTACCTATTCGGATGGACTACAGTTTAGAAAGATTGGCCAAGTTGTACATTGATGAGATAGTAAGACTGCATGGAGTGCCAGTATCCATCGTATCAGATAGAGATCCTAGGTTCACTTCTAAATTCTGGGGTAGTCTTCAGAGAGCCCTAGGAACTAGATTGAACTTCAGCATGACATTCCACCCACAGACAGATGGCCAGTCTGAGAGAGTAATTCAGATCTTGAAGGACATGCTACGGGCTTGTGTGATTGAGTTTGAGGCAGTTGGAACACACACTTACCTTTGATTGAGTTTGCTTATAACAACAGCTACAAATCAAGCATTGGGATGCCTCCATATGAAGCTTTGTATGGCAGAAAATATAGAACCCCGTTGTGTTGGGATAACGTGGGTGAAAGAAAGATGATTGAGCTTGAAATTGTTCTACAAACTGAGGAGAAAATCAGATTAGTTAGAGATCGACTCAAAGCTGCATTAGACCATCAGAAGTCCTATATTGATCTGAAGAGAAGGGATATTGAGTATCTAGTGGGTGAGAAAGTATTCCTCAAGGTTTCCCTTTAAAAGAGAATTATAAGATTCGGCAGAAAGTGGAAACTGAGTCTTCGTTTCATTGGGCCATATGAGGTTATGGAGAGAGTGGGTCCTTTGACATACCGTTTGGCACTACCTTCAGAGTTGGAGAAGATATATAATGTCTTCCATGTGTCCATATTGAGGAGGTATCGATCAAACCCATCTCATGTACTATCAGTGGAGGAAATTGAATAAATCTAGAGCTCACATATGAGGAAAAACCCATAGAGATTCTGGCTTATGAGGTGAAGCAGCTATGGAACAAGCAGATACCATTGGTAAAAGTACTGTGGAACCATCATTCAGACCAGGAGGCTACTTAGGAACAAGAGGAGGGCATGAGGAGACAGCACCCACAGCTGTTCAGAGACTGATACCAGGTAAAATTTCGAGATGAAATTTATTTTAAGGGGGGGGGGGAGAATTGTAACACCCCTATTTGCATAGCTTGATATATTTCACTGTTCCGATGATCGATGTCGGTCCGAACAATTAAGGGGATTAGAACCACATCTAAGACACCTAGTTAAGCCCTGAACACAAATAATTAGTAATTGCCAAATAGTTAAGTATAAAGAAGAAAAACAAAGTATAAAAAGTTAAATGAGCCGAGAGTCACAACGATGGGTGACCTTCTCGGGAAATGACTGCGAGGTCAGTTTAAACTCAAATTTCAAACCAAAAAATGTGACACAGCGGTCCTTAGGACTATTGCGAACACAGTGGAAAAGAGAAAATCACGAAAAAGAATTGTTAAGTAGGTCAAATAATTAGGTCAGGGATCCGAAAGAAATATCAAATAACTTGCAAACCAGATTGAACCAGCGAGGGGCAAATTGGTCAATTCACCCCTAGAGCTGACTCCTGACCTAACTGTCCAATAAAATAAAAGAAAAGAAAATTTTGGGATCAAGAATTAAATTAAAGAACTAGTGAAAAAATAAATACAAAAAAAGTAAGGAAAATGAAATTATTACATCATGTGATGACATCAATTATGATGTCAAAATTAATTTAATTTTTTCCTACAAATTTGGACTAAGTCAAATAGCTAATTAAAGACATAAATGACATAAAATAAAAAAAAAGAAAATCACTCTCTTCTTGTTTGAATGATATCCAAATCTGAATTTTTAAATTTATTTGAATGAGATTCAAATATGAATTTTTTAGTTGAATATGAAATATTCAATTTAATTTTAGTATGTATGTTTTATTTAATTGTTAAATGGTAATATGCATGATGGATGATCATGGAAAATAAAAGACCAATGTGATTGGATTTATTTCTTTTATTTTTCTTTGGGTTGTAAAATAATTAATTTTATTTTTGGTGGCATGTATTATAAGTGTTGTAATAATTTGGGTTGTAATTTCATTTATTTAAGAACTTTAAAGTCCATATTCTTGTAAATTCGCCTTGGTATGCCAAGGATTACAAGAAGATCAAGGAGTTCAAGAGCATTAGTGGGACTAGTGGGAGGAATTCAAAATCAAGTGTTGATTATGTACTCCTTCAGCAACTCTTGTAAAATGAATGAATGGAATGCACCTAGGAATGCCCTGATTCAATTCTTGGTGGCTCAGAATTGAATCCCTTAGAAAGTCCATGATCATACCATATTTATTGTTTATCCATGTATGCATGAGATGTATGGGAATGTATGCAAGTATATGATATATGCATGCTAATTGGATAATGTGCAAAGTGAGACCATAATAGTAATTAAGCCGACCACTAAATCTTCCAAATAAATAATTAAGTTGCAAATGGTATAATTAATATAATTATATCATGGGCCCTCCATTGAGGCAATTATTTTAAGAAATTTTAAATACTTGCATATGATGCAATTAATTTAAGAGATTTTCTTAAGAATAATTGTTAAGCATGAGATGTTGTAAATATGTAAATGGTTTGGTGGCCAATAATGGATGTGCTTGAAGACATTAAAATTATTTGCATGTTTACTGGCTCAATGGGATCAACTTACCTAATGCAAGATAAGTCAAAAATGAATGTGCCTGAGATTTTGAGCATTAGGGGCTAGGTAAATGATTGAACCTCACATGAGATGTGATAGGCAAGGAGTTACTCACTTACAGTTTATTGTAATTCCAATAATGGATGTGCCTGAGGATGATCAATAAGACTATAAGAATTCAATCACCCACTAGAAATCCATCCAACTAGGATTTTCGTTTCCTACTTTGGAAGTGTAGGATTCGCTAAGTTAGTGAGAGGACCAATTTGATTAAAAGACCATAATCATTTTGGTTAATTACATGATACATTTACTAATTAATCTAGTTATTTTCTGCAGTCATTCTTCTGATAATAATGAGCACACAACAACCACCACCATCCAATATTCTTGCGAGCATACTTGATCATAATAGGTTGAAAGGACCTAATCTTTCTGATTGGCTAAGAAATTTAAAACTTGTCATGAACTTAGAGTGTATTGGATATGTTCTAGACACAAAGGTTCCTGGTCCCTTACCTCCAGAGGCCACTCAAGAGGAACATGATACTTTGGACAAGTGGAAGGAGCATGATTTGAGAGCCAAGTGTTACATGCTTGCTTCTATGAGTAATGAGTTACAGAAGCAACATGAAAATATGCAATATGCAAGTGAGATCTTCCTTCACCTACAAGAGTTATATGGTGAGCACAACAGGAATGCTAGGTATGAGATATCTAGATAGCTATTCCGCATAAGGATGTCTGAGGGACAGAATGTTGGGGATCATGTCCATAAGATGATTTGGCTTATAAAGAGCTGGAATATCTTAACTTTCACATGGATTTCCAACTGCAGACGGATTTGATCCTTCAATCTCTACCTGAGTCATTTGGGAATTTTGTGATAAATTTCCATATGACTAAGCAGGAATACACCTTGGCTGGTTTACTTAACATGCTTGTTATTGCCCAAAAGAAAATGTCGAGCAATAAAAGAAAAGAGGTAGCTTTGATTGCATCTTCCTCTGCTGAAAAGTCCAACAAGAAGAAGGGCAATAAGAAAAAGAAACCTCAAGTTCCAGGTCCTACCAAGATGATAGCCAAACAGAAAGGGAAAACCAAAGCTGATAGAGGCAAAGGAAAGTGTTTCCATTGACTGGAAAAAGGAACTGCCCAGAGTATCTTGCTTCTTTGAAGGACAAGAAGGATACACCTTCAGAAGGTATGTCTGTATCTTGTTATTTAGATGCTGATGATGCTCATAGTTCATCTACAGCTTGGGTTTTAGATACTAGTGTCAGTTCTCACATTTCTTATGATATGCAGGAACTAGCAAACAGTAGCAGCTTGCATGCTAGAGATGTTAGAATCTGGATTGGCGATGGCTCAACTTTTAAAGCTTTAGCCTTAGGATCTAAATCTTTTTACATGTGTGGACATGTTTTGTGTTTGAATAACATTTTGTATGTACCTGATGCTTTTAAGAACATCATTTCTATATCTAGCTTGACTAGAAATGGTTATGAATTTCAGTTCACGAATGATGTTTGCAATATTTATTTTGGAAATAAATATGTTGGCTCGGGTTATATGCATGATGGTCTTCATTATTTGGATAATAATGATAAACACAAATTGAATGCAAGCGATCTAAATGAATGCAATGCCTTGATGAAAATTAACTCAAGTTCAAAATATATTTGGCACTTAAAGTTAGGTCATGTTGCAGAAGATAGGATTGCAAAACTGGAGAAAATGGGGATTTTATCCTCATTGGGTTCTGAACCTACTCCAACTTGTGAATCCTGCCTTCAGGGCAAAATGACTAGATCACCCTTTGTTGGATAAGAACTAAAAGCTGAAAATATTTTAGAGCTAATACATAGTGATGTATGTGGTCTATTTAAAGAAATGGCTAGAGGCGGTTTTCATTACTTTATTACCTTTACTGATGATAAATCAAGGTTTGGGTATTTGTGTTTGATGAAATATAAACATGAATCCTTTGAAAAGTTCAAAGAATTTAAATCTGAAGTAGAAAATTAAACAGGAAAAAGTATTAAAGTTCTTCGATCAGATCGTGGAGGTGAATACTTGAGTACTGAATTTGATGAATACTTGAAAGAGCATGGCATTGTTTCTCAGCTGACTCCTCCAGGAATGCCACAACTGAATGGTGTATCTGAAAAGAGAAATCGTATCCTATTAGATATGGTACGTAGTATGATGAGCTATATTGATATGCCAATCTCCTTTTGGGGATTTGCATTAGAATCAGTTTTGCATATTCTGAATAGGATTCCATCAAAATCAGTATCTTCCACACCTTATGAGATATGGCATGGAAGAAAACCAAGTCTTGAGCATGTTAAGATTTGGGGTTGTCCAGCTTATATCAAAAAGCTGAACACTGATAAATTGAAAACCATATTAGAAAAGGGTCAATTTGTTGGATATCCAAAAGAGTGTTTTGGATATTATTTTTATTTGCCTACATCATAAAAGGTTATGGTAAGTAGAGATGCCACATTTCTTGAACAACAGTTTATTCAAGAAGGAGGCAAAGGAAGGCAAATAGAGTTAGAATTAGAGAATTCTGACCAACCAACAGATCAGGTGGATATAGATCCATCTAGTCAACCTACACCTATTTATGAAACATCTACAGTTATTCCTTGTAGATCAACCAGGATATCTCACCCACTAGTGAGATATGGTTTTCTCCATGAAGATGAATAAAAGTTTTTTACTCATGAAGAAGTAGATCATAGAAATGATCCACTTACCTATGAAGAAGCTATATCAGATATAGACTCTTCAAAATGGATTGAAGCTATGAAATCCAAAATTGATTCCATGTATAAGAATCAAGTTTGGGATCTTGTTGACCCACCTGAAGGTATTGTACCTATAAGGAATAAATGGGTTTTCAAAAAGAAAATTGGTTCTGATGAAAAGGTAGAGACCTATAAAGCAAGGCTAGTAGCGAAAGGGTTTCACCAAAAGGCAAGGAATCGACTATGAGGAGACTTTCTTGCCTGTGGCCATGCTTAAATCAATTTGGATTTTATTAGCAATAGCTGCATACTATGATTATGAGATTTGGTAGATGGATGTTAAAACAGCTTTTCTCAATGGATACATTGAAACATTTTCATGGAACAACCTAGGGGTTTTGAATTCCAAGATGGTTCCAAGGTATGCAAGCTAAAGCGATCCATTTATGGGTTGAAACAAGCTTCAAGGAGTTGGAACATCCATTTTGATGAAGCCATTAAGTCATTTGGTTTTATAAAAAATGTGGATGAACCATGTGCATATAAGAAGGTTAGTGATAGTGCTATCACTTTTCTTGTCTTATATGTGGATGATATTCTTTTGATAGGTAATGACATAGGTATATTGATAGCTGTAAAGGTATGGTTGTCAAATACATTCTCCATGAAAGACTTAGGGGAAGCAACCTATATTCTTGGAATTCGCATCTATAGAGATAGAGTGAAAAGAATAATTAGTTTATCCCAAAGTCTAAACTTGGAAAAGGTGTTAAAGAGGTTTAACATGCTTGATTCCAAGAGAGGACTGTTACCAGTGAGACATGGTATCCACCTTTCTAAAGAGATGTCTCCAAAGACACCTGCAGAAAGAGATAAAATGGCCAGGATTCCATATGCTTTGACTATTGGAAGTTTGATGTATGCAATGATGTGTACTAGGACGGATATCGCACATGTTGTTAGTTTGACTAGCAGGTTTCAATCCAATCCAGGTTTGGAACACTGGATAGCTATCAAGAACATCCTTAAGTACTTGAGAAGAACTAAGGATTTATTCTTGATTTATGGAGGTGGTGACTTGCAATTGGATGGTTATACTGATTCTGATTTCCAATCAGATATCGATGATAGAAAGTCTATCTCTGGTTTTGTGTTCATTCGTAATGGAGGTGCATTTAGTTGGAAGAGTTCCAAACAGAGTACGATTGCTGATTTCACTATAGAGGCTGAGTATATTGTTGTATCAGATGCTGCAAAAGAAGCTGTTTGGATAAAGAAGTTCATGACAGAACTTGCAGTAGTTCCTTCTATTGAGTCAGCAGTTCCACTCTACTGTGATAACAATGGAGCGGTCATACAGGCTAAGGAACCCCAGTCTCATCAGAAATCTAAACACATAGAAAGACACTAACACATTATCAGAGAAATAGTTGGGCGAGATGATGTAGCATGCAGTGAAAGAGCAGAAGCATGAAAAATATTAGTTTAGAACATTGAATTCAAAAATTTTCTTCTAGGGTCTCATGCACCATGCAAGATTCATTATTTTCCTAATTGATTTCAATGTTAAACAACATATTAAAACACTTTTAATATGTTTTTAGATCTACATTTTCCATTTAAGATTTTAGAATTAACAGATTAATTCATTAGAATCCTAGATTAAATCAAGAATATGTGCACTAATCTTTTGATGCACTGTAGTTGTGTTTGGTACCTTTGGGAAGTACCTAGGACACCAGATGTTGTCCCTCTAGCTTGTCCACACCAAGATCACCAATGGCAGCCCCTTGAACTACTTCTTAAGCCTTTCCAATCAATTAGAAATTGAGGTTTTGCCTTTAGAGATGTTATAGATGTATATAGGACACTAGAACGATTTCTACCAATTTTAATTCAAGGGAATGTTGGCAATTCTCTTTGAATTGATGAGAGATGAAGAAGAAGAGAGGAAGAGGTCTCCAAGGGTGGCGGCACTTTTGATAAAAATCAGAATGTAATTAGTTTCTTTCATAACCTCACATTATATAATTAGGTCACCACTTAAAACCCTTGCCACATGTCATCTTCTGATTGGCTCTTAGTTTAATTGACCCAATCACATTGTGCCAAGTGTCAAACTTAGATTTAATCTTGACTTTCATCATCTTATATGATTAAAAGACAAATGGCAAGCTTATGTGTAGTGCCATGTGTCACCATCTCATGGTGCCACATGTTATCCTGTGAAATGACCAAATTACCCATGTGTCTTAATTTTTAGTTCTCAATCCAAAATAATTATTTCTCTTCTTCTAATCAATTTATATCAAATATAAATTAATTAATTAATATCTATTAATTAATTTCTCATAATTAAATTCATATTTAAACACTTTAAATACAAATTTAACTTATACTATACATCTAATAACCTAGATTTTGTTTCAAGCCATGCTAGGGACTTTGCAATCTAATTGCAAACCAAACCTATTTAATTAATCAATTAAACTCTTTAACTAATTAATTAAATCATATTTAACTTGGTGATTACTTGTGTATGTGTGTTACTCACTAGGCTCATCACTAATTGGCAATGAGATATGATATCAACTCTTAATATCATCAGAACTCTTTCTTACCATAAATGATTTCTCTAAATCATTTTAGGCACCTCATAGACTATGGTTAACGCCTAGCATGGCATGCCATAGCCACCCAATTAGTGATAAGGTTTACCTTAAATGAACCTATAATCATATGTTAACATGCACTAGAATCTCTCTGTTACAAAATCCCAATTCGAGCTGGAGTCATGGTTTATATCAAACCCCATTTGCTATGAATATTATGTTCTCTTTTAATTTCAGTTCTTGATTAAAAAGATTTTCTCATCAGAAACTCTTTTCTGATTAAATCTATCTGTCCTGGCCAGGAACTTGAAACATCAAGAATAATTAAATGAACATAGGATTTTATCCCTATTTACTTAGGGTAACAGATTCTATCTTAATTAATACCTACCTCCATATATAACTAGTAGGAGCCAACACATGCCCATACACCCATACATAGCACAAGTATGAAAGCAGTATCAAACTCAAACCACCTATATACAAGATAACTACGCTATCTCAGGTCTAAAGATTATATGCACTGATATGATTTATGACAATGCATTGACAAGAGTAAACTCCATGTGCTTGTCATAAATGTCACTGGTTCGGCCTACTTATCATGCATAAGTGCATATCATGTTTGTTATATGGCATGAGACTCACCATTCCATCTTATTTACATCTCATATAAATAACTTGGGAACAAACATGATTACAATCTTTCTGGATAAGTCATGTCTTTATTGTGAAGTATCCTCGATTGTGAACCAATTTATGATACTTTGTGCTAGAAATACTGTCACTCATATTCTTAACAACTTAAGAATAGAATTTCTAACAAAATATCAATGGACCTTTTCTATTACACATAAATATATTATGTAAACAAAAAAGTGAAAATGCCCTTTATTAATGAAACATGTACAAGATACATACTAAATGATATGCTCTAGGGCATACTACTAACATGCAGAAAATAGCATCAGTTGAAAATCCAGCTAATCCATTCATAAAGCCTATGTCACAAGCTCAGTTAGACCGACATCTTGAGAAGATGGGTCTAAGATATTGTAATGAATGGCTCTAGTGCTAGTGGGAGATTGTCAGTAGTATGCCCTATAGTATATCATTTAGTGTGTATCTTGTACATATTTTATTAATAAAAAGTAATTTCACTTTTCCGTTTATATAATGTATTTATGTGTAATAGAAAAGGTCCATTGATATTTTGTTAGAAATTTTATTCTTAAGTTTTTAAGAATATGAGTGACAGTATTTCTAGCACAAAGTATCATAAATTGGTTCACAATTGAGGATACTTCACAATAAGGACATGACTTATCTAGAAATATTGTAATTATGTTTGTTCCCAAGGTATTTATATGAGATATAAATAAGATGGAATTGTGAGTCTCATGCTATATAACAAATATAATAGGCACTTATACATGATAAGTAGACCGAACTAGTGATGCATATGACAAGCACATGGAGTTTACTCTTGTCAATGCATTGTCACGTATCATATCAGTGCATATAATCTTTAGACCTGAGATAACACGGTTATCTTGTATATAGGTGATTTGAGTTTGATACTGCTTTCATACTTGCACTGTGTATGGGTATATGGGCATGTGTTGGCTCCTACTAGTTATATATGGAGGTAGGTGTTGATTAAGATGGAATCTGTTACCCTAAGTAAATAGGGATAAAATCTTTTGTTCATTTAATTATTCTTGATATTTCAAGTTCCTGGCCAGGACAGACAGATTTAGTCAAAAAAGAGTTTCTGACAAGAAAATCTAATTAATCAAGAACTGGAATTAAAAGAGAACATAATAATCTTAGCAAATGGGATTTAACATAAACTATGACTCCAGCTCGAATTGGGATTTTGTAACAGAGAGATTCTAGTGCATGGTGACATATGATTATAGGTTCATTTAAGATATTCCTTATTACTGATTGAGTGGCCATGGCATGCTATACTAGGTGTTAACCATGGTCTATGAGGTGCCTAAAATGATTTAGAGAAATCATTTATGGTAAGAAAGAGTTCTGATGATATTAAGAGTTGATATCATATCTCTAGGGCTGAGCATTTGGTTCGAACCGAACCGAACCAAAAAAATCGAATAAACCGAATTACATAATATTATGAACCAAACCGAACCGAAATATATAATAAACAGAACTGAACCGAATCGAAAAATTTGGTTCGATTCAGTTCGGTTCAATCGGTTTGGGCTCTAAATGGGCTTATGTTTTGGACCCGATTTCACCTTACTTGAACTTGATTTTTGCTTTTTTGATTTGATTTTTACCCCTTACTTGAACTTGATTTTTGCTTTTTTGATTTGATTTTTACCCTACTTAGACCTGATTTCACATTAATCAATAAAATTAAATATATAGTACTCAAAATCTCTATAAAAATAAAAAAATTAAAAAAAATTCATCATAAAGCAAATGGATAAGTCCTTGACAATCTAAATACATAAAATGAAAGCCATCCAAACCAATAAAATAAAAGTTCTTATACAGTCCACATTAAACAAACTCCATAAAATACATCAAACATGAAAGCAAATAAGCAAGTGTCCAACATAAAAAATCATACAATTACAAATTAAAATATTACAATAGTTCCATCACTTTGTCTCCAACTAGCAAGCCTGAATGCTTCAAATACCAATTGATGGATATGCAAACATGAAAAGGATTAGAATTGGTAAAAAAAATTTAAAAAAATAAACAAAATAAACAATTATAGCCATATTTACCTGTAATATCAGCTATCCAGGTTCACAGTGTTATCATTGATGCTACTTATTTCACAAAGTGAAAATGCTGAAAAATAAATAAAAAATAATTTAATAAATAAATTAGAAACAAATAAAAGCAAATTAATCGAAACACACACCCTCTTCAAGCCTTTCAAGGTCAGCAATTTGCTCTTCAATGGATTTGCAACAATGGGACTTCCGCAACCAATCTTGTGCACATATTAATGCTTCAACAATTTTAGGAGTTAAAGAACTTCTTAAAGGATCAAGTACTCTACCTCCAGTACTAAAGGCTGATTCCGAAGCAACTGTAGATATAGGCATTGCCAATATATCTCTTACCATGATTGAAAGGATGGGAAACCTACCAGAATTAAGTTGCCACCACTTTAATATATCAAATTCTTCTTTTTCATCCACCACTTTAATGCCCTCATTCAAATAGCAATCTAAGTTAGACTTGCTATTAGCTTCTCCAGTCTCTATTTTATGTTTCAAGAATTGATCCCCAAAATTCAACCGTGATTTCTTTTTTACTCCTTCACTTTCATTGTTTTCACTTGTATTCCCAGCTACATTGCTACCACGTTCATGTTCCGCTTGATATGTTTTCTTATATTCATCAAACAACTCATATACAGTCAATTTAATTTTCTTTGCCAATTCCATACCCTTTTCTTTCCCATACACAGTTGAAAGAGCAAATTCCATAAATTCCAACTTATATCGAGGATCAACCACCACTGTAATATAAACTATTTTATTCATCTTATCAGGATCCCCCCAATATTTATCAAATTTTACCTTCATCCTATCACTCATACATGCCAATTCTATGTCATTACTCCCTTGCCACTCTTGTAATAAACAATCAACTGAACTGATCTCATTAAAAAATATATTAGAAGTGACATATCGAGATCCTGATATTCTCAAGGTAAGATCATAAAAGTGGCCCAAAAAATCTACAAGTCTCCTAACATTTTCCCAATCCAAACTATCTGGCAAACCATCACTTGACTGAAGATCAAATTTAAAGCATGGATCTATAGTAGCATATCTATCAAATGCATTTTCAAACTTTTGTGCAACATTTAACATCAAATAAGTAGAATTCCACCTAGTGCACACGTCTAAGCATAAAGAACTTTTACTTTCAATCCCCTCCATCTCACAACATGATTTAAACTTTTGCAACCTAGCAGGAGATTGCCTAATATATCTCACTGCTTCCCTAACCCTTTTCACTGAAACATTAGTTTCCTTTAATCCATCAACAACAACCAAGTTAATTATGTGTGCAATGCATCTCATGTGAAGGTACTTGCAATTTAAAATGCTAAACCCCCAACCAATTATTTTCTATTTCAAATAGGCAATAGCAACATCATTTGAACTTGCATTATCAACAGTTACTGTAAACACTCTCTTAATTCCCCAATTTAGCAAACAACTCTCAACTGCCATTCCAATATCATCACCTTTGTGACTAGTAATTGGACAAAAATTAAGAATTTTTTTTTGCAATGTCCAATTATCATCAACATAATGTACAGTGATACACATATAATTGATTCTTTGCAATGAAGTCCATGTATCTGTGGTAATGCAAAGCCTTTGATTAGAATTTTGAAAGTAATTCTTTAATTTTTTTCTCTCTTCCATGTACAAGTCATAACAATCCCTTGAAACTGTCCAATGGGATGGAATTCGAAACCTAGGTTGTGTAACTTCCATAAATTCCTTAAACCCTTCCCTTTCCACAAACATAAATGGGAGCTCATCAACAATTATCATTTTAGCTAGGTTCCCCCTTGACCTCTCTTGATTAAAATTCCAAGTATTTAGTGTACCACAATGACTTCCCCCTCCCTCTTGTATACTAGAAGATGGTTGTAAATACAATTGTGATTGCCTAGTAGTCATACCATGTAGGTTCTTTATACATGCAAATATGTGATTTCTAAGTGCAGTAGTTTCATTTTTTTTTGGGTCACAGAAAAATTCTTTATAGCAGTAATTGCACTTGCCTTTTTGTATGCCACTACCATCAACAAACTTTGAAAAGTGATCCCAAACAGCTGATCTTGGCTTCATGCCCTTCCTCTTCATTTTAGAAGTTGCTTAGTCGACTTCGGTTTGACTTGAAGCAACTGGAGGTGGACGAGAAGATTCCACAAGAAGATCATTTGTTGTTTCTTGTTGTGCCATCTTTGAAATTTAAAAATTAACCTGCATATGAAATCAAAATATATAATTACATATAATATACAATTACATGTCATTTAATATGTTTTATGAAGGAATGAAGCTTAAACATAATACATCTACTTATATATATATATCAGCTCATTAATCTAATCAAAGACAAATAATTAATTGAATTTCAGCTCATTAATCTAACCAAAGGCAAATAAGTAATTGAATTGCCCTTATAGGGCAGCAATACAGGTTTATCTTTGCCAAAAGGGGAAAAAAAAAAAAAGAAAAGGAAGTTTCCTTCGCACTTTTCCATCCTTCCACATTTCCTCCCAAAAATGGTAAAACAGTTACCCTGCTGGAAATGGTAAGCCAACTTACCTAAAGCTTCGAGGAGAGTATAAATAGGAGAAGAGTTCTCTTAGAGAGAGGCAGGTGCTTTCCACTAAACCACCTCCGGCCTTGTTCATTCTAACTACTGTTAGTTTGTTCTTAGCAGTTAGCAGGATCCTTTGGAGAAAGCTTGATGCAACATCAAGGGATTTGCATGCCAATATTAATATTCAACAATCTTTCTAATATACGTCTTACAGAACATTTTCTCCAGTCAATGTTAAGCTAGAGTCTCCAATCCAAAAATACTTGGGGACAGGAATACTTGTCTGATATTTGCAAATATTTGTCTGATATTTGCAAATATTTTATATGACACATTGAAAGAATTATTCAAAATTAAGAGGAGAAAGAATTATGAACATTGCTCATATTTTCAGCATCAATCATTTGCAAAAGCAATACCACTCAATGTCGTTGTTAAGGAATCTTCTATATACTAACATTGTCCACTGCCATTATTAAACAAGCTGCTGCACCAAATTTATCTACATCCAAAAAATCTATATGCAATTTAACTGTTAAATAAACTGAACGTTTCAACTACAAGATTTACAGGTTTCAGCAATTTTCTGAATTCTGTCCATAACTATAGGAATGTCTCTTTCAGTTAATGTGGTAAAACAAAATTGAGCAATTTAACAACATATATGATGATTCCCTTTAATAATCATAGAGAAATTTTAGTATAAATCAAGCATTTAATTAAACATGCAGTAGATATAAATTTATAATATCGTGAATCAAACATTCAAACTACTCAATTGCATTTGAGATTGAAAGTAAGAGAAAAACTAAGGAGAGTTGAACCTACAGTGGACTGGAGAATGAGAGCGAGAGACCAAGCACTCCAAGACAGCGACGACAGCCTCAAGTTGCAAGAAGAATGAGTCGAGAGAGAAGAGAGGAGAGTAATGAGTGAGGAGTGTGAAGACTGACGAGACGACTGAGTGAGAATCGAATGACTGGCTGCTATGGAGAATCAGAATCGCGCGACGAGCAAGTTTGGAGGAAGGGACTGAAGAAGTTAACAAGAGATATTTACTTAACCCTAAATCTCAAGGCCAAAATGATGTGTTTTAATAAATTTTGGTTCGGTTCTGTTCAACTAAACTTTTTGGTAAGTAAAACCGAACCGAACCGAAATAACCGAAATTTTAAAAAAATAAAACAGAACCGAATTGAACCACTCCTAAAATCGAACCGAAATACCGAAATAGGACGATTCGGTTCGGTTAATTCGGTTTAAATCGAATAGTGCTCAGCCTTACATATCTCATTGCCAATTAGTGATGAGCCTAGTGAGTCACACACATACACAAGTTAATTACCAAGTTAAATGTGATTTAATTGATTAATTAAAGAGTTTAATTGATTAATTAAATAGGTTTGGTTTGCAATAAGATTGCAAAGTCCCTAGCATGGCTTGAAACCAAATCTAGGTTATTAGATGTATAGTACAAGTTAAATTTATATTTAAAGTGTTTAAATATAAATTTAATTATGAGAAATTAATTAATAGAGATTAATTAATTAATTTATATTTGATATAAATTGATTAGAAGAGGAGAAATAATGATTTTGGGTTGAGAACTCAAAATTAAAACATAAGGGTAATTTGGTCATTTCACAGGGTGACATGTGGCACCATGAGATGGTAACACATGGCACCATGTAAGCTTGCCATTTGTCTTCCAATCATGTAAGATGATCAAAGTCAAGATTAAGTCTAGCTTTGACACTTGGCTTAATGTGATTAAGTCAATTAAAATTAAGATGCAATATGGTAATGACATGTGGCAAGGGTTTAAAGTGATGACCTAATTATAAAAGGGAAAAGAAAGAAAAATAAAACACACTCTCTTATTTTTCTATAGGTGCTGCCACCTTTAGCCCTCTCCCTTCTCTTCACCTTTTCTCATCAATTCAAAGAGAATTGCCCTAATTTCTTTGAATTAAAATTGCTAGAAATTATTTCTAGTGTCCTATACACATCTACAACCTCTCTAAAGGCAGAAACCTATATCATAATTGGTTGGCAAGGCTCTGCCCATTGGTGATCTTGGTGTGGACAAGCTACAGGGACAGCATTTGGGGTCCTAGGTGCTTCCTAAAGGTGCCAATTATATCACTAGTGCATCAAAAGGTTAGTGCACATTTTCTTCTTTAAACTAGGGTTCAATTGAATTAATTTGTTAATTCAAAAATCTTAAATGGCAAATATAGATCCTAATACATATTAAAAGTGTTTTAATATGCAATTGAGTATTGAAATTAATTAGGCACATAATGGATGTGGCATGATGCATGAAACCCTAGAAGAAATTTTTGAAATTCAATGCTCTAATCTAACAATTTACATGCTTCCGCTCCTTCAATTGGTATCAGAGCCACTATATTTGCCATTTGGATTGTTTAATATGAGATTTAATTATGTGTTTTGATTAATTGTTGTTTGATTCATTACTGGTTGTACATCAAGAGGTGGCGGCATGTTTTGAATGCACCAAAGGGTGCGCATGCTTTGGGCCCTCTCATACCATTGATCTTGAATTCCTCCCACTGGTCCTACCAATGGAATACACCTAGGAATGTGCTGATTCAATTCTTGGTGACTCAGAATTGAATCCCTTAGAAAGTCCATGATCATACCATATTTATTGTTTATCCATGTATGCATGAGATGTATGGGAATGTATGCAAGTATATGATATATGCATGCTAATTGGATAATGTGCAAAGTGAGACCATAATAGTAGTTAAGCCGACTTCCAAACAAATGATTAAGTTGGAAATGGTATAATTAATGTAATTATATCATGGGCCCTCCATTGAGGCAATTATTTTAAGAAATTTTAAATACTTGCATATAATGCAATTAATTTAAGATATTTTCTTAAGAATAATTGTTAAGCATGAGATGTTGTAAATATGTAAATGGTTTGGTGGCCAATAATGGATGTGCCTGAGGACATTAAAATTATTTGCATGTTTACTGGCTCAATGGGATTAACTTAACTAATGCAAGATAAGTTAATAATGGATGTGCCTGAGATTTTGAGCATTAGGGGCTAGGTAAATGATTGAACCTCACATGAGATGTGATGGGCAAGGAGTTGCTCACTTACAGTTTATTATAATTCCAATAATGGATGTGCCTGAAGATGATCAATAAGACTATAAGAATTCAATTACCTACTAGAAATCCATCCAACTAGGATTTTCGTTTCCTACTTTGGAAGTGTAGGATTCGCTAAGCTAGTAGGAGGACCAATTTGATTAAAAGACCATAATCATTTTGGTTAATTACATGATACGTTTACTAATTAATCTAGTTATTTTCTGCAGTTATTCTTCTGATAATAATGAGCACACAACAACCACCACAATCCAATATCCTTATGAGCATACTTGATCACAATAGGTTGACATGACCTAATCTTTCTGGTTGGCTAAGAAATTTAAAACTTGTCCTGAACTTAGAACGAATTGGATATGTTCTAGACTCAAAGGTTCCTGGTCTCTTACCTCCAAAGGCCACTCAAGAGGAACATGATACTTTGGACAAATGGAAGGAGCATGATTTGAGAGCCAAGTGTTACATGCTTGCTTCTATGAGTAATGAGTTATAGAAGCAACATGAAAATATGCAATATACAAGTGAGATCTTCCTTCACCTACAAGAGTTGTATGGTGAGTACAGCAGGAATGCTAGGTATGAGATATCTAGAAAGCTATTCTGCATGAGGATGTTTGAGGGACAGAATGTTGGGAATCATGTCCATAAGATGATTCGGCTTATAGAGCAGCTGGAACATCTTGACTTTCACATGGATTTCCAACTGCAGACGGATTTGATCCTTCAGTCCGACCTGAGTCATTTGGGAATTTAGTGACAAATTTCCATATGACTAAGCAGGAATACACCTTGGCTAGTTTACTTAACATGCTTGGTATTGCCCAAAAGAATATACTTGGCAATAAAGGAAAAGAGATAGATTTGATTGCATCTTCCTCTACTGGAAAGTCCAACAAGAAGAAGGGCAATAAGAAAAAGAAACCTCAAGTTCCAGGTCCTACCAAGAAGATAGCCAAACAGAAAGGGAAGACCAAAGCTGATAGAGGCAAAGGAAAGTGTTTCCATTACCAGAAGGATGGGCACTGGAAAAAGAACTGCCCAGAGTATCTTGCTTCTTTGAAGGACAAGAAGGATACACCTTTAGAAGGTATGTCTGTATCTTATTATTTAGATGTTGATGATGCTCATAGTTCATTTACAGCTTGAGTTTTAGATACTAGTGCCAGTTCTCACATTTCTTATGATATGTAGGAACTAGCAAACAGTAGCAGCTTGCATGCTAGAGATGTTAGACTCCGGATTGGCGATGGCTCAACTATTGAAGCTTTAGCCATAGGATCTAAATCTTTTTACAAGTGTGGACATGTTTTGTGATTGAATAACATTTTTAATGTACCTAATGCTTTTAAGAACATCATTTCTATATCTAGTTTGACTAGAAATAGTTATGAATTTCAGTTTACAAATGATATTTGCAATATTTACTTTGGAAATAAATATGTTGGCTCGGGTTATATGCATGATGGTCTTTATTATTTGGATGATAATGATAAACACAAATTGAATGCAAGCGATCTAAATGAATGCAATGCCATGATGAAAATCAACTCAAGTTCATTTAGTGTGTATCTTGTATATATTTTATTAATAAAAGGCAATTTTAATTTTCCATTTACATAATGTATTTATGTGTAATAGAAAATGTCCATTGATATTTTGTTAGAAATTCTATTATTAAGTTGTTAAAAATATGAGTGACAATATTTCTAGCACAAAGTATCATAAATTGGTTCACAATCGAGGATACTTCACAATAAGGACATGACTTATCCAGAAAGATTGTAATTATGTTTGTTCCCAAGGTATTTATATGAGATATAAATAAGATGGAATGGTGAGTCTCATGCCATATAACAAACATGATAGGCACTTATACATAATAAGTAGGCCGAACTAGTGATGCATATGACAAGCACATGGAGTTTACTCTTGTCAATGCATTGTCATATATCATATCAGTGCATATAATCTTTAGACCTGAGATAACACAGTTATCTTGTATATAGGTGGTTTGAGTTTGATACTGCTTTCATACTTGTACTGTGTATGGGTATATGGGCATGTGTTGGCTCCTACTAGTTATATATGGAGGTAGGTGTTGATCAAGATGGAATCTGTTACCCTAAGTAAATAGAGATAAAATCCTATATTCATTTAATTATTCTTGATGTTTCAAGTTCCTAGCCAGGATAGACAGATTTAATCAGAAAAGAGTTTCTAATAAGAAAATCTAATTAATCAAGAACTGGAATTAAAAGAAAACATAATATTCATAGCAAATGGGGTTTGACATAAACCATGACTCTAGCTCGAATTGGGATTTTATAACAGAGAGATTCTAGTGCATGGTGACATATGATTATAGGTTCATTTAAGGTATTCTTATTACTGATTGAGTGGCCATGGCATACTATGCTAGGTGTTAACCATGGTCCACGAGGTGCCTAAAATGATTTAGAGAAATCATTTATGGTAAAAAAGAGTTCTGATGATATTAAGTGTTGATATCATATCTCATTGCCATTTAGTGATGAGCCTAGAGAGTCACACACATACACAAGTTAATCACCAAGTTAAATATGATTTAATTGATTAATTAAAGAGTTTAATTGATTAATTAAACAGGTTTGGTTTGTAATAAGATTCCAAAGTCCCTAGCATGGTTTGAAACCAAATCTAGGTTATTGGATGTATAGTACAAGTTAAATTTATATTTAAAGTGTTTAAATATAAATTTAATTATGAGAAATTAATTAATAGAGATTAATTAATTAATTTATATTTGATATAAATTGATTAGAAGAGGAGAAATAATGATTTTGGGTTGAGAACTCAAAATTAAAACATAAGGGTAATTTGGTCATTTCATAGGGTGACATGTGGCACCATGAGATGGTGACACATGGCACTATATAAGCTTGCCATTTGTCTTCCAATCTTGTAAGATGATTAAAGTCAAGATTAAGTCTAGCTTTGACACTTGGCTTAATGTGATTAAGTCAATTAAAATTAAGATGCAATGTGGTGATGACATGTGGCAAGGGTTTAAAGTGATGACCTAATTATAAAAGGGAAAAGAAAGAAAAATAAAACACACTCTCTTATTTTTCTATAGGTGCCGCCACCTTTAGCCCTCTCTCTTCTCTTCAACTTTTCTTATCAATTCAAAGAGAATTGTCATAATTCCTTTGAATTAAAATTGCTAGAAATTATTTCTAGTGTCCTATACACATCTACAACCTCTCTAAAGGCAAAACCTAAATTATAATTGGTTGGCAAGGCTTGAGAAGCTGATTTAGGGGCTGTCCATAAGTGATCTTGGTGTGGACAAGCTAGAGGGACAACATTTTGCGTCCTAGGTGCTTCCTAAAGGTGCCAATTTCATCACTAGTGCATCAGAAGGTTAGTGCACATTTTCTTCTTTAAACTAGGGTTCAATTGAATTAATTTGTTAATTCAAAAATCTTAAATGATAAACATAGATCCTAATACATATTAAAAGTGTTTTAATATGAAATTGAGCAATGAAATTAATTAGACACATAATGGATGTGGCATGATACATGAAATCCTAGAAAAAAATTTTGAAATTTAATGCTTTAATATAACAATTTACATGTTTCCGCTCCTTCACAAACCTGGAATAATTCCTGACACTGCGGACACGAAAGCTCCTTCATCATTCCTTAAGATATCTGCAAAGCCCAAAGCATCAATCTCCATGAAGCAAGCAACATCTATACTACATTTGAGTCTACCCGAATCAGGTTTTCTCCACAAGGAAACCAACTGAGAGTCAGTGCTCGAAGAACTAGAGATCATTTCTCCTTCAGTAATTGACAACCACTCATCAAGGTACTTGCGAGCTATTCCTACCACATTGTTAAGAGAGTGTACAATATCTTTCCATAACAATTGATTTCTAAAAGACTAGAGCATCCAACACATGGTTCCAACATACGCACAGACCTTTCATCAACATGTTTTGTTAAATGAAAAAATAATTTAGCAAAAGAGGTAGCATTGTAACACCCTCACCTTAGGTAATTCCATACATTCTACTGTTCTAACGACTAATGTCCATTTGGACGGTTAGGATGTCTGGAACCATACTTAAATCACAGAGAGAAGTCATAAATTAAATTAATAAAGATCAAATGAGGTTGGAGGAAAATAACAGAAATGGAGTACAAATTAGTTAAATGAGCTTAAGTTTTCCAACGATGGGTGACCTATCTGGAAAGCGACTGGGAGTTCAGTTGCTACTCCAAATTCATGTGGGACCCTATAGAATCCTTAATTAAGGATTAATTGAGGAATTACTGGGAATTAATAAATCAAAGAAATGAAAAAGGAATAAGCATAAATAAATGAATTAAAACCTAAGGACTCATCGGATATTAGTGAAAAAGATGAATTATAACCCAATCAAGGGCATTTTGGTCAATTCACTTCAAGAGGTGACTTTTGACCTAAATATCCATTAAAATGAGTGAGATTAAAACATTGGAATGGAATTAAATTAAAGGTGAAGTGTAGGAAAATTGAAATGGGACATAGAGGTAATTAATTAAATTGTTATAATTATAATAATTATAATTAAATATTTTAATTGGGATAATTATCTATATATATAAGAAGACAAAATTCATTTAATTAAAGTCATCATTCTCTTCTTCTTCCTCTCACTTGGCCAATCCTCCCTCTCTCTCATCTTCCTCCATTTTTGTCCATTCCAAGCTCCAAACCCATTTGATTTCTTCCACAATTTCCACACCAAATTAGTAGAAAACTTGAAATTAAACCTCAATTTGAAGATAAGAAGCATGGAGATTGGAAGAAAATTAAAGAATTGGAAGATTGGAAATTGCCATTTAAGGTAAATGGTCATCCAAACTTAATTTTCTTTATGTTCTTTGAATTTAAGGTTGATTATGGGGAATTAACATGAGAAATGATGAAAATCATGCATGGAATGGAAGCATAAATTTCGGCTAGGGTTAGGGAGAGATGGAGTTTTGGTGTTTTGGTTTGATTGAACTTAATTTCTAGAGTTGAATGAAGTGTATACATGAATTATGTGTTTGAATTTTCTTGGAATTGGAAGTTGAGTAATTAGGGCTTTAAGAAATTAGGGTTTTTGTGATGTGAAGCTCAATCAGTGTTCTTGATGTCATATTATGGTTAATTGATATGCATTGAATGAGAAATGATGTTGGTTTGGTGAAGGAATTAATGGAAATGAAATTGAATCCTAGGCTTTGAATCTGGATAGCTTGTTTAGATACTTATAAGTTGAGCTACATAGCTCTAATTGGTAGGAAACTAATGGGAGATGAAACCTAAGACAAAATGCTAGAACTTTCATGTTGGATACTTGCCCAAAAATGACCATAGGATACCTCAATTAGGGATTCTAGACCTAGAAAAATGGACCAAATGAACAGTACATACTTAATTAGGCATAACTCACTCTAAGAAACTCCAAATTGGGTAATTCTTGAACTTGTGTAATCTTGAGATACATGGGAACAATTCATATGAAGACCATAAAGCCAAATTATGATCATAACTTACCTAAATTTCTTGAACAAAGTGAGTCCAGAAATTTGCCCTGATTCTGGACTGGACCTGAATTCTGTGAAAATTTAAGCATCCAACTAGTTTTAGTAAAATGACCATAACTAAAGCTACATAACAAAAAATTGAATGATTTTGAAGCCAAAATACTCATAAGACATAGAAGTACAAATTTCATATTTTGACCTAGACCCAGTTCTTAGGGCAAAGTAGGGAAAATGTTAGAGTGAGTTAGGAATTCAAAATCTAGAATTCCTGTACTTCAGCCATTTTTCCCTTTGACCTCTAGATAGTAATAAGAACATAACTTCCTCTACAAAACTTCAATTTAAGAGATTTAAAATGATTTGAAAACTTAAGACAAAGGCCTAAAACTTTGTTTTTAGGGACCTAGTTCAAATTCTGAGCATAAGGTGCTCGGATATTGAATGCAAAATTAGGTGAAAATCTAGAAAACTAGAAAAGTGCAGGGTTAAGTAACCAGGAGCAACACCTAGTTTTTTTGCCATAACTAGAGATCCAGAACTTCAAATTGAGTGATTCAAAAAGGTAATTAAAGCTAAGACATAGGGGAACAACTTTCATGAAGATTACCTTATCAAATTTGATTAGAACTAGGTTGAAATTGGGTTCTAAGATCAGGTCCCAAATCTGCCCTGAACCCAGAATTTGCTAAATTGCATAGTAACTTAGGAATTTATTTGATTAGCTATTGGTAAAGGCTAGAATGAGTATTAAGACTTTGAATTGTGTAATTACAGTGAAAAAGGTGACTTCTAAGGAAGGGAAGAACTAAGACAATAAGAGGGAATTGAAAGAAGGTTTGTGCACAACTTGACTTCATTTTTGTTTTAAAAATTGCAAATGATGTGAATGAACTTTTACAAGCCAATTATGATTTTCTCTTGCATTTATGAATTGATTATACTATCTTGAGCAATCTTGAATCTTAAAATGAATTTATAATTATGGAAAAGGCAGATGTTGGCTATTTGATTTTCTTGTAGTAAGGGGGTGAGTCGGTTTGAATGCATTTAAAAGTGTTTTCAGAACTTGATGTGTTTCCAAACCTATATTGGGATTTATGATGAATGAAATGTGATTATTTGATTTGCAAATGTGATTATTTGAATGGAAATCCTTTGAAAGTTGTTTTGAAACTACAGTTGACATGACAGTCCCTAACAGTATTCCTCATTAGTAACGACTAATTGGGGTATGATATGTGATTATGTGACTTCCCTCTCTGGCTTGCCATTTGAGGTTGAAATTGAATGAGTACTCATATTGCTAGCTAGCCTTTGTCCCCTTTTAGTCTTGGCTATTGGGGTGAGATAGCTTTGTCGTGGTGTACAACGCGGCATTGATTGGAAATTTTGTGTCATGGTCTAAACAATGTGAATGTTGGAACACTTGTGACTTGTGATTGCTTAAATAAATTGTGATTGAAAATAAATGATTTGGTATTGATTTAGAGATATTATGTTGTTTTCATAATTCATGGAAAATATAAATTTTGCAAATGCCTTACTATGGTTTGGTAAATATGTTTGTATTGTGTTTTAAAATTCATAGTTGTGCATCACTGAGTATCATTACTCAGTAATAGCTTTTGTATGTTGTCGTGGGTAAAAGGAAGGATAAAACAGTCGAGTGAGCTTCCTTGAAGCTGTGTTGAATTGTCTGTGGGTATATCCTAGGTATACCCTTGTAAATTTCCTTTTGATGTAAATTAGAACTACATGTATGTAAAAGACAATTGAGCAGCTATATAAAAAGAACTGTAATAATATTTTTGTAACTTCGAAGTTTGTAATTTGTAATTAAATATCTTTTGAGTTGTAAAATTGTAAATGAATATTTCTTTTGGTTTGTAAATTAGATGATATTATTTTTGTTATGTAGAATGAAGAAAAGAATTTACTTAATGATTGACTAATTAAATTTATGTATACTATTTATCACAAGTGGATTTTAACAGGTTTAATATTTTAGATTTATTAAAATTATAGCTCTCACCACGCAGTTTTTCCAAAAAATAAAACAAAATAAAATTCTTTGATTTGTAAACACTTAATTTATTTCTTAACGATTTTCTCTACTTTTCAGCAATAATTTAACTTAAAAATAAATCTGATTCGCTTAAAATCCCTTGTAGTATATTTAATGGATTATTGGTAGGTAGAGTTTGGTAATTCATCAGGTATACTACGGGATCATGTCATATCTTACAGAGAGGTAAGGCGTGACAAGCATTCTGCTCTGGCAGAACATCTATCAATTGCCAATAAGCTTCACTTTAGGGCAAGAAATCAGAGCATAAATAATGTCCTCATAACCATCGCAAACATTGCACTGAGGATCAACAACTACACCTTTGGACAATAACCTGCATTTAGTGGGCAAAATATCTCAAGAAGCTTGCTAAAAAAAATTTTTAACTTGCAAAGGTATCTTCAAACTCCAAATTTGATTCTAGTCACCATCCACTAGCTCCCTTAGCATCTCCCTACCTGATCCCATCGACATAAGATACCCGAATTTTATAGTGTAAAAACCTTTGGAATGGAAATGCCAAAGGCGTTTGTCCTCAACTTGCCAAATGCTCAATGGAATGTTAAGAATTTTACTAATAATCTCCTTAGGTAATAGACTTTGTAATTTGTTAATTGACCAAATCCTTGCATCTGAATCCAAACGATCACTCACCAATAAGTTCTTCAAGCGCAATAAGGTAGGAATAGACAAAGAAAAGCTCTCCTCTTAAGGGACCCATGGATCATTCCAAACATTAATAGACTTGCCATCACACATACACCATCTTAATCCTTTGGACAATAAATTTTTCGTAAGTAATAAACTCTTCCAAATATAGCTCGGATTATGCCCATCTTGAGCATTAAGAAAATCCACATGAGGGAAATATCTAGTTTTGAGTAACTAACCAAGAAGAGTATGAGGTTCAGAGACTAACCTCTAGCCTTGCTTACCAAGCATAGCTAAATTAAAATGGTGAAGGTTATGAAAGCCTATACCACCCGAGCATTTTTTGAAACACATCCAATCCCAAGAAAGCTAGTGTATGCCTCTGCTACCATCTTGTTTCATACCCCACCAAAAAGAATTCATCATCTTCTAAAGCTCATCACAAACCGAAATGGGAATATGAAAAACACTCATAGCATACAAAGGAATTGCTTAAGCAACAGACTTTAAAAAAATCTCTTTACCAGCTCTAGAGAGAGTTTTATTCTTCCACCCTTGAAGTTTGTTCCACAACCTTTCTTTGAGAAGAGAAAAAAAATCTGCCTTTTGTTCCTACCAATCAAAGATGGCAAACCCAAGTACCTACCCTGGTTAATAGGAGAATGGACATTTAACATATCTGACAGCACTTGCTTAAGATTAGGATCAACATTTAGACAGAAAAAAATACTCGATTTTAAAAAATTAATCGCCTGGCCTAAAGCCTGCTCATAGCATTACAAAATTTGTATAACTTTCTCACATTCCTTCAGATTCACTCTAAAAAAGGAAAAAAACTAGCATCAGCAAAAAGTAAGTGAGAGACATTAGGAGCCCCCTTATTAATTTTACAACCATGGATCTGACTCGAAGACTCAGTATCTAGGGGTGTCCAAACGGTCGGTTCGGTTCTGAACCAAACCGAACCGATAAAACCGAAAACTGAAAATTAAAAATTTTAAAAACTGAACCAAACCGATTAATAAGAGAAAATCGAACCGAATCGAACCGATAAATATCGGTTCGGTTTGTTTTTAAACCGACCAAATCGAAATTTATAAAATTTCATATTTTTAACAGTAAATATAAATAATAAAAACAAAAAAACAAAAAAATTAGAAATAAAAACTCAAAAATCTTAAGGTTAGGTTCGATTCGGTTCGATTCAATTCGATTCGATTTTCTTTGATTTCCTATATATATTAATAATTTCAGTTTGGTTCGCTTTTTTTTATTTTTTTATGAAAATAACCGAACCGAATAGATTAACCGAAATTATCAAAATTATAAACCAAACTGAACCGATTGAATTTTAAAACTGAACCGATTGAACTGAATTGAATCGGTTCGGTTTAGTTTTTTGGTTTAAACCAAAAACTGCTCTCCCCTATCAGTATCCCTAAAAAGAGTTGACAGGCCCTCTGCGAAGATAATGAATAGATAGGGGGAAAGCAGATTACCCTATCTTAACCCTCTGCCAGGAATTTTAAAACCGAATCGATTGAACCGAATTGAATCAATTTGGTTCGATTTTTCGGTTTAAACCAAAAACTGTTCTTCCCTATCAGTATCCCTAAAAAGAGTTGACAGGCCCTCTGCGAAGATAATGAATAGATAGGGGGAAAGCAGATCACCCTATCTTAACCCTTTGCCAGGAATGATAGGACCTATCTCAGTATCATTAAAGGCAATCTTATAAGAAACCATTGAAACACATTTCATAATATTATCAATCCAAGCCTAATCGTCATTAATTTGAGGAACATCTAGCTCACTTTATCATAGGCTTTGCTGAAATCAATCTTTAAAGCAGCTTCCCCTCTCCTTCCCCTAGTTTTCCTTTTCATATGATGAATCAACTCAAAAGCAACCATGACATTGTCTATGAATAACTTGCTTGGCATAAAGGCTGATTGAGAAGAAGAAATAATGGAAGGTAACAATTTCTTTAATCTGTTAGCCAGAACTTAAGCAAAGATCTTATAAATCACATTGCATAAAAAGATGGATCTCAAATCCTTAAGAGATGAGGGGCTCTCTGTTTTAGGGATCAAGACAATAGTGGTATCATTAAGGTGCCCTAGGAAAAAACCATTAAGAAACTAGCTTTGGCAACTTTTAACAACATCATTACCCACCAAATGCCAAAACTTCTAATAAAAAGTAGGATTTAGACCATCTGGACCAGAAGCTTTGTCTGGATGTTTTTAGAAAACCATTATCCTAATTTCATCTGCTGGCAAAGGAGTTGTTAAATAGATATTATCTTAGAGAGAAACCCTTGGTTCAATAAGATTAACAATAGATACATAATCTCTTTCAGAATAGTGAAATAACTACTCAAAATAAGAAAAAACCAAACTACCCTTACCATGAGGAGACAAGATATGATTATTATGCTTTTTGGTAGAAGCTTCGACATGGAAAAAAATGAGTGCTTCTATCCCCATGTTGAAGCAAAAAAATTTTGGACCTCTATTTCCGATAAATCTCCTCTTAAGCCAAAAGAAGATTTAGATTATCTCATAAGCCAATTAAAGCTACACTATTATTGCCATCATTACTAAGCCAAACCTTTTCCATTTCCTTTTTGATAGAATCAATTCTTTTCTTGAATTTTGCATGCAAATTCCCACCCTCAAAAAATAGATCCCTACCACACTTATCAAGCTTAGGCAATAATTGAATAGAGCTGGTGGTATTCCAACTGTCTTCAACCACTTTGTGAATATCAGGGATTAGTAACTAAGAATTTTTAAAAAAGAATCTTCTTACTTTTGCCGCCCTATTAAAACATTGAAACTCCAAACGGAGAGGAGAGTGTTCAGAAATTGATGAAACCAAATTTGACAATTTAGTATTTGGAAACAAATTAATAAACTGCCCAGTAACAAAAGCTCTATCCAACCTTTCCTGAACCTAATGATTAGTCCCTCTACCCCTCTCCCAAGTATACTAAAAACCATAAATAGGTAAGTCAACAAGATTGCAGCTTTCCACAGTTTCCTTAAAACCATTAATAAGATTAACAAGATGAAAAACCATCATACCCCAATTGACATTTTATTTCATCTATCTTATTAGCATGGACAATAATTTCCATTAAAAAAGCTAAAATAGGCTTATTAGTTTTAATAAGCTCTTTAAGAGCAAGAACTGTCCTAGAGTACTTCCAACTAAGAAAACTCATGGCTCTCGACAGGCCTGATGACCAGGTCCCATTGTTACAAAATCATTAAGTTGAAAAATCTGCATAGGAACTATAGACTCACCCAATCCACTTGAAATATTGAGTTTATTTAAAGAAGGTTCCATTCACTGTCTTTTTTTATATCTTCTAAGTCCATCATTTCATTCTCATTGTCCAGGTCAGTGGCCTTCCCATAAGAGTCCTGCATGTGCTGATCATGAGGACCTAAAAAATTACCATCTTCAGTGACTTGAAAGCTGTCATTATTATGTGAAGCTTTATTTTGACTGGGATAGCAGCTTTGCCAACCAAAGGAGCTGATTTAGAGCTTGACAAAGAGTCCCACAATGATGGACCAATATCATCGAAATTTGTCCCAATGAACAACTGTGGAAATTTCACAATAACCATCCCAGACATATTGCAAAGCCATCGTTCAACACTGGAGATACTTTGCCTCACCGGTGCCCTTAGCCAAGGTCCTCATAAATGTTGCCCTTCGTTAATCGATAACTCAAACATCTTCTCACAAAACTACTTTGTGTGCCATAATTGACCATAAGTATAACAAAAATTTGATAATTTCTCATAGAAGAATCGGACAAGAGACCAATTTCCACCATTCTATTGAACTCTCTTCTAACGCTTCAAGGGGGCTCCGACATCCAAATGAACCCTTACTCTAATAAAATTTCACCACAACCCAGTAGATGTATTGCAATCATAAGAGGGAAAATTTCCAACAAAATCCTCTGTTGTTTAGCGACCTGTTTGTTCACAGTGCTTGAAGGAAGATCATGGATTTAAATCCACAGATCGGTAAAGAACATTGGTTTTTGAGTCAGAATTTCCCCTATTTGTATGTGATGAGTTAGGAGAAGATTGTTATTAAAGGTCCAAGGTCTACCCTCCATAACCCTTTTGAGATCGATCAGGAGGAAAAACTGAAAGAGAAAAAGTTGAGGGCCAACTTCCCTAATGCACACTCCATGACTAGGTCTCCACAAATTAGCCAACATATTTCTTATGGTTGAGAAATTTATGAATATATCAGTAAGAAATCTCCTAACCAGATAATATTTTGAGAATTTAGATTGATCAACACTTCCAGTAGAATCCAAAACCAAGGCACTCTCATTATCCTCAAGCAGCGAAAGATTTGCAAACTCGAGCTCTGTTTGCTGGTTTTACAACCCTGCAAGTGTACAGATCGCTAATAAGTAATAAAGTAGTGAGTAGAGTATTGTCTCATGAGGAATTTAATTAGCAAATACTAAACTACACAACAATTATGACTGTCTAGGCTACCGAATATAATGGGAGAGTGAATCTAATTTAATTTGAGTGCTAAAAATTAAGAGAACAATAAGCTTAAAATGAAACAATTTGTAAAACAATTCTAGAATTAAGATTTCACACTTTAATCTTATTATGGATTTAATCTGGTTTATTTGTTGGATTGAGGATCGTTGCTTTGATAGAAATTAATTCTAAGGTATCCTAGGTCCTCTCTCAAGGCACCTAAGGTGTATTTCAATTAGAGCTAAACCCTACTTTCGTTGATGATTAGTCCTAATAAAAATCCTTTAAGATTTATGATTAATTATGGAATTCCACGAAGGATTTCAGCCTATCTCTAGGTCAAATTTCCTAAGTTTAATACTCCGATTTTCCAATACTAACCTTCACCTTTCAGTTCTTCAATTAGTATCTTATATCATGTCTAAGTGAGTACCAGCACATAGCATGCATTAAGAACACAGAACATTAAATCAAAGAACAAAACTCAAATCCAATAGATAAAACTCAATATTTATCCATAATAATGATTACAAGCGTTACTCTCCTAATTCCAGAATAAAGAAACTACTCACTCATGGTGAGTTTAACAAACATAACAAAAGTAAAATAAAAGAACATAAAAAGCAGCCTAAAGAAATAGAACAAAAGAACCGAAGAGAATTCTCTGCAGCTTTTAGCTTGTGGAACTTCGGCTGAGGACTCCACTCTGGTGCTAACGCACTATTCTTTAAAACGGCTTTAAGAGAATGATGAAGATGTGTGTATGAAGATCGGGAATCCCCTTCTTTGTTTTCTACTGCTTCTATTTATATTCAATGTCCTAGGGTTAAGTTTTTTTAGTCCCAAAGGTATTAGAAGTCTGTTTTGAGTGTAAAAACTAAAGCTGAAATCAAATCAGGAAACTAGTTGTCGGCTAATACACGACCCATGTGTCATTACATGGCCCAGGGCAGTGTAACTTACGGAAACTTATAGGTTGCATCTCGTATTTGGGCAGAAGGTTACACGGGTCTTGGCTAGTTACACAGGTCCAATTACACGGCCCATGTTCTGTTGTTCTTTTGGAAATTCTTCAAGCTTTTCTAGGTAAAATCTTATACGGGTCTCTACAGGTTACATGGGTCATGTTACAAGGCCCGTGTACTATGTCTCCTCTTTGGCTTCATTGGTTTTCTCCTAGCAGTAAGTTACACAGGTATGTGGTATGTTTACACGACCTATGTAAAGTGTATTAGTAATAATGCTCTTCTTCTTGAGTTTTTCCAAGCTTCCTTCTTTACTCCTATGCTTTGAAAATCCCTCAAAACATCTGAAAATATGCAGAAAATATAGAATTTAGTGTAGAGTAATGAGATTTACAAAAGTTAATGAATTTGATGATTATGCATGAAATTACCTATCTAAATGCTATGAAATGTTGTACAAATGTGCTTAAAGATATCTATATAATACAAGAACATCAAATACTCCCAAACTCACACTTTTGCTTGTCCTCAAACAAATCAAAACCTTTTTAGAACACATTTTAGGGGAAAACTCAGTAACATAACCATAAATTCAATATGCATAAAATTGAACTCCTTCAATCCTCCATACCAACTACCCTCTTTCAAGGTATAAGGGTTTCAATAGCTGCCTGTTTAAAGCTTCACCCTCTTCATGGTGTTTCAATTAATTATTCCTCTATGCAAGGCTATTAGTAAGTCACAAATAACTCATTTTATCAGGATAGACTTAGGAAACACTTATCAGGATAGACTTAAGAAACACTTACTCCCCCCAAATTTGCCTTTATTGAAGATTATTGGTGAGTTTGATTTAATTTCAACTCCATAGGCATATCTCAATTCCCTATCTCCACTAATGTAGCACATACTTTCAAAAGATCAAAAGGTCTTTAGAAAGGTTGTAATGCTTTCATGATACTTTTGGGATCTTCTCTCTTTTTTAGATATGCCCCTTTTTTTCCTCTCCCCCAAACTTATTGCTTTTACCGGGTTGGAAAGGCAAATTTTTCTTTGATTTCAATTACACACTTGCACTCTTCTTGGATTCCACACCTTCTCCCTATCTTTTTTCTTTTTGTGCTTGAAATACCTATCCTTGTATGCATTAGGCTTTCCTCAAAAAGGGCAATGGTTAGTGTTTAGGCTAGGGGCTAGGTAGATAATTGTGGGTAAACAAGAAAAATCATATAGGTAAAAATATAGGCTCAAGTTGGGTACAAGGGATATATTGTAAATAGGGGTGGCTAAGGCTTAATGAGGCTGTATCAAAGAATGCCTTAATCATCTCTTTGTCAAGCATATGGTAGGATTTCGCCTCGATAGATCTGTGAGACATATTCTAGAGCTGGTGAGGCATATTTTTTTTGTTTGTTTGTATTTCAAAAATCTTCTCCTAATTTTGCAAGTTCAATGTGACAGATTAATAGCTATGAAGGAGTTTAACTAGTCTAGCTCCACTAAGGTAATTAAGTTTTTCACAAACAACATATTAAAACCTTTTTGCCTATCCAAATACATTCATTCCTCAATTCCATGGAGTCCAATCATTAGCTTATTAATATTTTTTGTTATAATTCTAAGTTAAAAAAAAACATTTGAAATTCTCAAAATTTACAAAATTTTCTGAATTTTTGATACACAGTTATAATATGGATATAGTTAAGTGATGTAATGAAATGTAAGGTGAATTTCAATGCATGGAATGCATTTGTACCCCAAAACTCAAATCTGATATTGTCCTCAATGGCAACACAATATGCAAAATTAAGAGATAGCACAAAAATTTACGAAAAAGCATATCATGTATTAAGAGTTTAAAGTTGGGACAAAATAACAAGGATTAAAGATCTATAATGTAACGATCGGGCTCCAACCACTACAAGAATTGTCCGCTTTGGCCATAAGTCTCACGGTGTTGTCCCATAGGTGGAATGGAGAACTTCCCAGGAGGTCACCCATCCTAGGATTTCTCTCAAGCGAGCACGCTTAACCCTGGAGTTCTTCCAACTCTCCAGGCCATTCCACTAAAAGGCGTCTCTAGTGATTAGTTTCCCCATTTTATATATCGTTACTTTTTGAACCCAAGACCATCTCCGTGCTTTACCGATGTGGGATTTGCCTAAGGGACCTTTCTCCCCCCCTTTTGGGACTCAGCGTCCTCACTGAGGTTTGCCCCACCATCGCCCAAGAGGACACACGAGCGGCTCTAATACCAATTGTAATGATCGGGCTCCAACCACTAGAGGAATTGTCCGCTTTGGCCATAAGCCTCATGGTTTTGTCCCATGGGTGGAATGGAGAACTTCCCAGAAGGTCACCCATCCTAAGATTTCTCTCAAGCGAGCACGCTTAACCCTGGAGTTCTTCTAACTCTCCAGGCCATTTCACCAAAAGGCACCTCTAGTGATTAGTTCCCCTATTTTATATATCATTACTTTTTGTACCCAAGACCATCTCCGTGCTTTGCCGATGTGGGATTTGCCTAAAGGTCCCTTTTTGTACCCAAGACTATCTCCACACCAAGATCACCAATGGCATTCCCTTGAAAAGCTTCTCAAGCCTTTCCAATCAATTAGAAATTCAAGTTTTGCCTTTTGAGAGACTACAGATGTACACAGGACACTAGAAACGATTTCTTGCAATTTTAATTCAAGAGAATGTTAGGAATTCTCTTTGAATTGATGAGAGATGAAGAAGAAGAGAGGAAGAGCACTCCAAGGGTGGCGGCACCTATGAAAGAACAGCAGCTTGTATTTTGTTATTTCATCCTTTCCCTTATATAGCTAGGTCATCACTTAAAACCCTTGCCACATGTCAACTTCTGATTGGCTCTTAGTTTAATTGACCCAATCACATTGTGCCAAGTGTCAAACTTAGATTTAATCTTGACTTTGATCATCTTACATGATTAAAAGACAATTAACAAGCTTATGTGTAGTGTCATGTGTCACCATCTCATGGTGCCACACATCACCCTGTGAAATGACCAAAATACCCTTGTGTCTTAATTTTGAGTTCTCAACCCAAAATAATTATTTCTCTTCTTCTAATCAATTTATATCAAATATAAATTAATTAATTAATCTCTATTAATTAATTTCTCATAATTAAATTCATATTTAAATACTTTAAATATAAATTTAACTTATACTATACATCCAATAACCTATATTTGGTTTCAAGTCATGCTAGGGACTTTGCAATCTAATTGCAAACCAAACCTATTTAATTAATTAATTAAACACTTTAACTAATTAATAAAATCACATTTAACTTGGTGATTACTTGTGTATGTGTGTGACTCACTAGGCTCATCACTAATTGGCAATGAGATATGATATCAACTCTTAATATCATCAGAACTCTTTCTTACCATAAATGATTTCTCTAAATCATTTTAGGCAGCTCATAGACTATGGTTAACACCTAGCATAGCATGCCATAGCCACCCAATCAGTAATAAGGTTTACCTTAAATGAACCTATAATCATATGTTACCATGCACTAGAATCTCTCTGTTATAAAATCCCAATTTGAGCTAGAGTCATGATTTATGTCAAATCCCATTTGCTATGAATGTTATATTCTCTTTTAATTCCAGTTCTTGATTAAAAAGATTTTCTCATCAGAAACTCTTTTCTGATTAAATCTATCTGTCCTGGCCAGGAACTTGAAACATCAAAAATAATTAAATGAACTTAGAATTTTATCCCTATTTACTTAGGGTAAGAGATTCCATCTTGATTAACACCTACCTCCATATATAACTAGTAGGAGCCAACACATGCCCATATACCATACACAGTACAAGTATGAAAGCAGTATCAAACTTAACCCACTTATATACAAGATAACTGTGCTATCTCGAGTCTAAAGATTATATGCACTAATATGATTTATGACAGTGAATTGACAAGAGTAAACTCCATGTGCTTGTCATAAATGTCACTGGTTCGACCTACTTATCATGTATAAGTGCCTATCATATTTGTTATATGGCATGAAACTCACCATTCCATCTTATTTATATCTCATATAAATACCTTGGGAACAAACATGAATACAATCTTTCTGGATAAGTCATGTCCTGTGTGAAGTATCCTCGATTGTGAACTAATTTATGATACTTTGTGCTAGAAATACTGTCACTCATATTCTTAACAACTTAAGAATAGAATTTCTAACAAATATCAATGGACATTTTCTATTACACATAAATATATTATGTAAATGAAAAAGTAAAAATGCTTTTTATTAAAAAAATATGTACAAGATACATACTAAATGATATGCTCTAGGCATACTACTAATAATCTCTCACTAGCACTAGAGCCATTCATTATAATATCTTAGACCCATCTTCTCAAGATGTCGGTCTAGCTGAGTTTGTGACATAAGCTTACTGAATGGATCAGTTGGATTTTCAGCTGATGTTATTTTCTGCATGGCTACATCGCCTCGCTCAACTATTTCTCTGATAATGTGGTAGCGCCTTTCTATGTGTTTGGATTTCTGGTGAGACTGGGGTTCCTTAGCCTGTATGACTGCTCCATTGTTATCACAGTGAAGTGGAACTGCTGACTCAATGGAAGGAACTACTGCAAGTTCTATCACGAACTTCTTTATCCAAGCAGCTTCCTTTGCAACATTTGATGCAGCAATATACTCAGCCTTGGTAGTGGAATCTGCAGTCGTACTCTGTTTGGAACTCTTCCAACTGACTGCACCTCCATTACAAATGAACACATACCCAGAGGTAGACTTTCTATCATCGATATCTGATTGGAAATCATAATTAGTATAACCATCCAATTGCAAGTCACCACCTCCATATATCAAGAATAAATCCTTAGTTCTTTTCAAGTACTTAAAGATATTCTTGACAGTTATCCAGTGTTCCAAACTTGGATTGGATTGATACCTGCTAGTCAAACTAATAGCATATGCGATATCCGGCCTAGTACACAACATTGCATACATCAAACTTCCAATAGCCGAAGCATATGGAATCCTGGCCATTTTATCTCTTTCTTCAGGTGTCTTAGGAGACATCTCTTTAGAAAGGTGGATACCATGTCTCACTCGTAACAATCCTCTCTTGGAATCATATATGTTAAACCTCTTTAACACATTTTCCAAGTATAGACTTTGGGATAAATCAATTATTTTTTTCGCTCTATCTCTATAGATGCGAATTCCAAGAATATAGGTTGCCTCCCTTAAGTCTTTCACGGAGAATATATTTGATAACCATACCTTTACAGTTGTCAACATACCTGTGTCATTACCCATCAACAGAATGTCATCCACATATAAGACAAGGAAAGTGATAGCACTGTCACTAACCTTCTTATATACACATAGCTCATCCTCATTTTTTATAAAACCAAATGATTTAATAACTTCATCAAAACGGATGTTCCAACTCCTCGAAGCTTGTTTTAACCCATAAATGGATCATTTTAGCTTGCATACCTTGGAACCATCTTGGGATTCAAAACCCCTAGGTTGTTCCATGAAAATGTTTTCTTCAATGTATCCATTGAGAAAAGATGTTTTGACATCCATCTGCCAAATCTCATAATAATAGTATGCAGCTATTGCTAATAGAATCCTAATTGATTTAAGCATGGCAACAGGCGAGAAAGTCTCCTCATAGTTAATTCCTTGCCTTTGGCGAAACCATTTCACTACTAGCCTTGCCTTATAGGTCTCTACCTTTCCATCAGAACCAATTTTCTTCTTGAAAACCCATTTGTTTCCTATAGGTACAATACCTTCAGGTGGGTCAACAAGATCCCAAACTTGATTCTTATACATGGAATCAATCTCAGATTTCATAGCATCAATCCATTTTAAAGAGTCTATATCTGATATAGCTTCTTCATAGGTAAGTGGATCATCTCCATGATCTACTTCTTCATGAGTAGATAACTCTTGTTCTTCTTTATGAAGGAAACCATATCTCACTGGTGGGTGAGATACCCTGGTTGATCTACGAGGAACAACTGGAGATGTATCATCGATAGGTGTAGGTTAACTAGATGAATCTATATCCACCTAATCTGTTGGTTGGTCAGAATTCTCCAATTTTAACTCTATTTGCCTTCCTTTGCCTCTTTCTTGAACAAACTGTTGTTCAAGAAATGTGGCATCTCTACTTACCACAACCTTTTGTGATGTAGGTAAATAAAAATAATATCCAAAACTATCTTTTGGATATCCAACAAATCGACCCTTTTCTGATTTGGTTTCCAATTTATCAGTGTTCAGCTTTTTGACATAAGCTGGACAACCCCAAATCTTAACATGCTTAAGACTTGGTTTTCTTCCATGCCATATCTCATAAGGTGTGGAAGATACTGATTTTGATGGAATCCTATTTAGAATATACAAAGCTGATTCTAATGCAAATCCCTAAAAGGAGATTGGCATATCAGTATAGCTCATCATACTATGTACCATATCCAATAGGGTACGATTTCTCCTTTTAGATACACCATTCAGCTGTGGTGTTCCTGGAGGAGTCAGCTGGGAAACAATGCCATGTTCTTTTAAGTATTCATCAAATTTAGTACTCAAGTATTCACCTCTATGATCTGATCGAAGAGCTTTAATACTTTTTCCTGTTTGATTTTCTACTTCAGATTTAAATTCTTTGAACTTTTCAAAGGATTCATGTTTGTATTTCATCAAATACAAATGCCCAAACCTTGATTTATCATCAGTAAAGGTAATAAAATAATGAAAGCCGCCTCTAGCCATTTCTTTAAATGGACCACATACATCACTATGTATTAGCTCCAAAATATTTTCAGCTCTTAGCCCTTGTCCAACAAAGGGTGATCTAGTTATTTTGTCCTGAAGGCAGGATTCACAGGTTGGAGTAGGTTCAAAACCCAATGAGGATAGAATCCCCATTTTCTCTAGTTTTGCAATCCTATCTTCTGCAACATGACCTAACCTTAAGTGCCAAATATATTTTGAACTTGAGTTGATTTTCACCATAGCATTGCATTTATTTAGATCACTTGCATTCAATTTGTGTTTGTCATTATTATCCAAATAATAAAGACCATCATTCATATAACCCAAACCAACATATTTATTTCTAAAATAAATATTGCAAACATCATCTGTGAACTGAAATTCATAGTCATTTCTAGTCAAACTAGATATAGAAATGATGTTCTTAAAAGCATCAGGTACATATAAAATATTATCCAAACACAAAACATGTCCAGACATGTAAAAAGATTTAGATACTATGACTATAGCTTTAACAGTTGAGCCATCGCCAATCCAAAGTCTAACATCTCGAGAACGCAAGCTGCTACTATTTGCTAGTTTCTGCATATCATAAGAAATGTGAGAACTGGCATCAGTATCTAAAACCCAAGCTATAGATGAACTATGAGTATCATCAGAATCTAAATAACAAGATATGGAAATACCTTCCGAAGGTGTATCCTTCTTGTCCTTCAGAGAAGCAAGATACTATGGGCAGTTCCTTTTCCAGTGCCCATTCTGCTGGCAGTGGAAACACTTTCCTTTGCCTTCATCAGCTTTAGTTTTCCCTTTCTGTTTAGCTATTTTCTTGGAAGGACTAGGAATCTGAGGTTTCTTTTTCTTATTGCCCTTCTTCTTGTTGTACTTTCCAACAGAAGAAGATGCAATCAAAGCTACATCTTTTCTTTTATTGCCAAGCATATTCTTTTGGGCAATAACCAGCATGTTGAGTAAACCAGCCAAGGTGCATTCCTGCTTAGTCATATGGAAATTTGTCACAAAATTCCCAAATGACTCAGGAAGGGATTGAAGGATCAAATCCGTCTGCAGTTGGAAATTCATGTTAAAGTCAAGATGTTCTAACTACTCAATCAGCCGAATCATCTTGTGAACATGATCCCCAACATTCTGTCCCTCAGACATCCTCATGCGGAACAGCTGTCTAGATATCTCATACCTAGCATTCTTGTTGTGCTTACCATACAACTCTTGTAGGTGAAGGAAGATCTCACTCGCACTCTGCATGTTCTCATGCTGCTTCTGTAACTCATTACTCATAGAAGCAAGCATATAACATTTGGCTCTCATATCATGCTCCTTCCACTTGTCCAAAGTTTCATATTCCTCTTGAGTGGCCTCTGGAGGTAAGGTACCAGGAACATTTGAGTCTAGAACATATCCTATATGTTTAAGGTTCAGGACAAGTTTCAAATTTCTTAGCCAATCAGATAGATTAGGTCCTGTCAACCTATTGCGATCAAGTATGCTTGCAAAGATATTAGATGGTGGTGGTTGTGGTGTGCTCATTATTATCAAAAAATTAACTGCAGAAAATAACCAGATTAATTAGTAAATTTATCATGTAATTAACCAAAATGATTATGGTCTTTTAATCAAATTAGTCCTCCCACTAACTTAGCGAATCCTACACTTCCAAAGTAGAAAATGGAAATCCTAGTTGGATGAATTTCTAGTGGGTGATTGAATTCTTATAATCTTATTGATCATCCTCAAGTACATCCATTATTGAAATAACAATAAACTATAAGTGAGCAAATCCTTGCCCATCACATCTCATGTGAGGTTCAATCTTTTACCTAGCTCCTAATGCTCAAAATCTCAGGTACATCCATTATTAACTTATCTTGCATTAGTTAAGTTGATCCCATTGAGTCAGTAAATATGCAAATAATTTTAATGTCCTTAGGTACATCCAATATTGGCCACCAAACTATTTACATATTTACAACATCTCATGCTTAACAATTATTCTTAAGAAAATCTCTTAAATTAATTGCATCATATGCAAGTATTTAAAATTTCTTAAAATAATTACCTCAATGGAGGGCCCATGCTATAATTACTTTAATTATACCATTTCCAACTTAATCATTTGTTTGGAAGATTTTGTGGTCGTCCTAATTACTATTATGGTCTCACTTTGCACATTATCTAATTAGCATGCATATATCATATATTTGCATACATTCCCATACATCTCATGCATTCATGGATAATAATAAATATGGTATGATCATGGACTTTCTAAGGGATTCAATTCTGAGCCACCAATAATTGAATCAGGGCATTCCTAGGTACATTTCATTTATTCATATTACAAGAGTTGCCGAAGGAGTACATAATCAACACTTGATCTTGAATTCCTCCCACTGGTCTCACCAATGCTCTTGACCTCCTTGATCTTCTTGCAATCTAATTACATAATAATCCTTGGCATACCAAGGCGAATTTACAAGAACTAAATAAATGAAATTATAACCCAAAAAAGATTACAACCTTTATAATACATGCCCAAAATAAATTAAAATTAATTAATTAATTTACAACCCAAAGAAACATAAAAGAAATAAATCCAATCATATTAATCTTTTATTGTCCATGATCATCCATCATGCATATCACTATTTAATAATTAAATAAAACATACATACTTAAATTAAATTGAATATCTCATAATCTAGATTTGAATATGATTCAAACAAATTTAAAAATTTAGATTTGAATCACATTCAAACAAATTTAAAAATTCAGATTTGAATCAAAATTTAATTGTGTGATTAAAACTCCTAATTAAACACTTTAATTAGTCATGTGCCTAATTATGGGCCTTGAAACAAAGCTCACATTCAAGCCCAAACAGCCATGTGCACCCTAGGTTTGCACAACCATGGAAGCCGCCACCTGTGGTGACTCCAAACAAGTATGCCACCACCTTTCTTGGTCCAACCAGCAATGAAACAATCATCTCATGATCAAATCACACAATTAAATCATATAATCAACAATCTAAATGACAAATATAGTAGCTCTGATGCCAATTGAAAGGAGCAGAAGCATGAAAACATAAGTTTAGATCATTGAATTCAAAATTTTTCTTCTAGGGTCTCATGCATCATGCAAGATTCATTATTTATCTATTTGATTTCAATGATAAACAGCATATCAAAATACTTTTAATATATTTTTGGATCTACATTTGCCATTTAAGATTTTAGAATTAACAGATTAAGTCATTAGAACCCTAGATTAATTTAAGAACTATTGCACTAACCTTTTGATGCACTGTAGTTATGTTTGGTACCTTTCGGATGCACCTAGGACATCAGATGTTGTCCCTCTAGCTTGTCCACACCAAGATCATCAATGGCAACCCCTTGAAAAGCTTCTCAAGCCTTTCCAATCAATTAGAAATTTAGGTTTTGCCTTTTGAGAGACTACAAATGTATACAGAACACTAGAAACGATTTCTAGCAATTTTAATTTAAAAGAATGTTGGCAATTCTCTTTGAATTGATGAAAGATGAAGAAGAAGAGAGGAAGAGCACTCCAAGGGTGGCTGCACCTATGAAAGAACAGTAGCTTGTATTTTGTTATTTCATCCTTTCCCTTATATAGCTAGGTCATCACTTAAAACCCTTGCCACATGTCAACTTCTGATTGGCTCTTAGTTTAATTGACCCAATCACATTGTGCCAAGTGTCAAACTTAGATTTAATCTTGACTTTGATCATCTTACATGATTAAAAGACAATTGGCAAGCTTATGTGCAGTGTCATGTGTCACCATCTCATGGTGCCACATGTCACCCTATGAAATGACCAAAATACCCTTGTGTCTTAATTTTGAGTTCTCAACCCAAAATAATTATTTCTCTTCTTCTAATTAATTTATATCAAATATAAATTAATTAATTAATCTCTATTAATTAATTTCTCATAATTAAATTCATATTTAAATACTTTAAATATAAATTTAACTTATACTATACATCCAATAACCTAGATTTGGTTTTAAGCCATGCTAGGGACTTTGCAATCAATTGCAAATCAAACCTATTTAATTAATCAATTAAACACTTTAACTAATTAATAAAATCACATTTAACTTGGTGATTACTTGTGTATGTGTGTGACTCATTAGGCTCATTACTAATTGGCAATGAGATATGATGTCAACTCTTAATATCATCAGAACTCTTTCTTACCATAAATGATTTCTCTAAATCATTTTAGGCAGCTCATAAACTATGGTTAACACCTAGCATAGCATGCCATAGCCACCCAATCAGTAATAAAGTTTACCTTAAATGAACCTATAATCATATGTTACCATGCACTAGAATCTCTCTGTTACAAAATCTCAATTCGAGCTGGAGTCATGGTTTATGTCAAACCCCATTTGCTATGAATGTTATGTTCTCTTTTAATTCCAGTTCTTGATTACAAAGATTTTCTCATCAGAAACTCTTTTCTGATTAAATCTATCTGTCCTGGCCAGGAACTTAAAATATCAAGAACAATTAAATAAACTTAGGATTTTATCCCTATTTACTTAGGGTAACAGATTCTATCTTGATCAACACCTACCTCCATATATAACTAGTAGGAGCCAACACATGCCCATATACCCATACATAGTACAAGTATGAAAGCGGTATCAAACTCAAACCACCTATATACAAGATAACTGTGCAATCTCAGGTCTAAAGATTATATGCACTAATATGATTTATGACAATGAATTGACAAGAGTAAACTCCATGTGCTTGTCATAAATGTCACTGGTTTAACCTACTTATCATGTATAAGTGCCTATCATGTTTGTTATATCGCATGAGACTCACCATTCTATCTTATTTATATCTCATATAAATACCTTGGGAACAAACATGAATACAATCTTTCTGGATAAGTCATGTCCTGTGTAAAGTATCCTCGATTGTAAACCAATTTATGATACTTTGTGCTAGAAATATTGTCACTCATATTCTTAACAACTTAATAATAGAATTTCTAACAAAATATCAATGGACATTTTCTATTACACATAAATATATTATGTAAACGGAAAAGTAAAAATGTCTTTTATTAATAAAACATGTACAAGATATATACTAAATGATATACTCTAGGGCATACTACTAACAAGTTTAAGCATATTGGGTCTAGAATTAAGTATATATGAATTAATTATTAGATTTATTGTGAGATAAGATACTTAAACACTATAAATTGCTTGTTTCAGCTGAAAAAGACCTGAATAAGGATAGGGCAAATTGAGCCAAGGTCTAGAGGCGACTCACATCAGGTTTGTGCACAATAAACTTTAAATTATCATTTTCTAATTGAAAACTTATTTGGCTATGCATTGTGAATTAGTTGTACTAATTATGGGTTTCGAAAAATGTTGTGTTGCCATTTAATGAATGGAAATTTAGATTGGAAATTGACTTTTGTTTTGCGTGAAATGTTTGAATAACTTGATCTAAATTGTTTTTGATTCACACTTGGCATGGCAATATCACTATGTTCCTCCTCCATTTATGGGGTGAGTTTGACTATATTCCTTCCTCTCTGGCTTGCCAATCGGAGGTGAGTTTGGATGAGTATTCATTAGCTAGCTAGCCACCTGCTTCATTGATTTCGATTAGTGGGGTGAGTTTGTCTTGTCGTATTGTACAACACGGCATGTTTGGAAATTTTATGTCATGGTCTAAGTTATGTTATTGATTGGCAACACTGTGATTATTAAATTGTTTGATTAAAGTTCTGTTATATTAAGTTTTGAAAATTGTGAAATATTTAAATTGTGATTTGTGATAAATGTGATTTGAAAATTGCAATGTGATTGTGAAATATTTGAACCGTGAATTAATAACAAATGTTTTATATTTTGCATTTTATATTTTATTGTGCATCACTGAGTATTTTTATACTCAGCGATAGCTTTCTTTGCTGTCGCAAATAGAAACAAGGAAAAAGCAGCAGAGTAAGCTGCTGATTGTTGGGACTAAACTGAGGCTTTTGTACGGGTATTTAGTTATACCCTTATAATTAGTTGATATAAATAATGTTATAGTCATATATAAAAATATTATCTTTTAGCTTGTTGTGGCTGTGAATTATATTATGAATGAAATCAAATATTTTAAATGCAATGAGAATGGATTTACTTAAATATTTTGCAATTGTCATGAATTATGGAGATTGATAGGATTTGTGATTATTTGAGTTTTGGTGATTGTAATTGAATTGAAATAAATTATTGAAAGTGTTTTACAGGTATTTGAACAACTGTTTTTCTCAAATATAGACGGCACTCTGTCGAAAATTTTTTAAAATTTACGTAAAAATAAAAATGGATAAAAATTTTAACTAATCTTTAAACTTTAAGTAAAAATTTTTAATTCTTACCAAAAGTGCTTGCCACTTTTGAAAAGTAAGAAAATTGTTTTAAAATCTCTTGTAATGTATTTAATGGGTTATCAGTAGTTGAAATTTGGTAATCCATTAAATATATCATGGGATCATATTATACCTTACAGAGAGATAAAATGTGACACAAATAATCATAAAGATATCGAATTATTAAGTGACTTGTGTCAAAGCCAATACTTGAGATATCTTCTTGCAGACATTTGGTGCATGGTTCTTTACTACGGATATGTCATATCACAGGTCATGTTCGTGAGATAAATGCACCGATTTCCCTAAATAAAGATTGACCTTGGCTGCAGTCAACCTTTTGTCAGGCTTCAACTTAGAATAGATATAGTCTAGAAAATTGAAGTGTTCTGCTCAATAAATGATACAAGCTAATATTTTGGAAATTGATTTATTTTGAACCATATCCTCAATTCCTCTTTTCAATTTAATAGAATAATTTATTTTAAATCGTATCCTCATTCTCTCTCTTTCCAATTTAATATAAATTAAATGAATAATAAATAAAATAAAAATTATCATTGCTCTATAAATTCTCTAAATAAAGTCTCCTATCTAAGTAATCTAATAATAATGAAATATTAAATGATTGTTTATTAAAAATATTCGGAACAAATAAATTGAAATAAAAAATACTTTTTATATAAAGAAAAATATAAATTTATGTATTAATTATTAAAAAATGACTTGGCAATTACTTTGTTTAACTTTATATCCAATATCCCTTATATTTATTAAAGGAAGCACCAAAGATTCTCCTTCTTCTTCATTCCTTTTATCACATATCATCTCAAATCTTACTTTCTGCACCTAAAACCCTTGGAGATCCTAAAAGGATGATGAGGAATCGAAAGCTAAGTGTCACCTTTAAGCCTCGCAAACCCCACGGTTACGCTCTTCTTTGGAATAAAAATCAGCCTTGCGAGTCGTTTTTCCCCTCCACAATCTCTAAGATTGTCCTTTTTCTCTAGTTTCTTAGCAAGGGGTCAAATGGATTGGTTGTCGTGAGGATTTGAATCGTTTAAGTATAAATTATTTTATATTTTATTATTTTAAGTAAATTTGGATCAAATTACTTTAAAAGGAATTTTATAAGAATTAAGTTAATCTATATTTATTACTATCAACAACATAAAAATCCATCAATATCCATTCAATTTTTTAATTGATTATAATTAAGTAATATGAATTATTTAATTTTTAATAAAACAATATGAATATAAATGAAAGTACATTAAAAATACACTAAATAAATTTATTATTTTAATTTTATTACTCAAAATAAATTTATTTTACTGAATGGATAAAGTATTTTAAATTATGCAGTAAATTAATTTGAATCATCTATCGTATTAATGCAAAAAAAGATTTTGTGTTAAATAATTGACTAATTAACATGGATGTCCGAGTGGGAGCGGTGACAGGCAGACGTGGCGCCTACACGCCTTCGTACCATGGAAATGTGATGAACAAGACAATGGACCCACTCTCGAACCATAGAATCTCCATACACGCTCGCTCTAATTGGTTGTTGCATCAATCACCTACAATAGGCGAACGCGTCAATCCTTTTTTTTATTATTTTTTAAAAATGACGTCATATCCGAAGCGCGGTAAAAATGACGCGAAGAGGATGCAAGGTAGAGCCATGGACGAAAAGCGCAGCGGATAATAACTCTAAGTAGAGTAGCAGTGGAGTGGAAGGAAGGTGCTGATTGCCACGTCATCATTTGCGATTTAAGTAGTAAGAAAAAGTTTTTGTTTTTCTTTATTTTTTTAGCTGTTAAAATAAAAGTAAGCGCAAGTTGCTTCTGCGGATGTGAGGACTGACAACTTTCCAGGTAGACCAGCACCCTAACAAATTGCCCCCATTTTCTAAAATATTACGAAAATGCCATTTGACCCCTCAGCAAACCGTGTCCCCTGCTCGCCCGTGGTTTTTTCCTTTCGTTTTCATTTTTCACTTGGAAAATTATTTTTTTTTTAATCCTTTCAACATAGTCATCCCTCTAGAAATCCCTACTCTTCATTATTTTTAATCCTTTTTTTTTATTATAAAAATTAATAAATCCAAGTGTTTTCAATAAAGATCAAATAAAGTTAAGATCAAATTTTGAGTTAAATAAATTTTTATACTTTCTAATTAGGATTAAATAAATTTATATCTAATAAATATTATTTTTTAATAATAAAATATTAAAAAAATTTGTTATTTTTCAATTTCTTTTTAAAAATTTTATTTTAATTAAAATTAATAGATAATTTTTAATATTTAAAATTAAAAAAATAATAATATTTTATTAAATATAAACTTATTTAACCTTTTTAAAAAGTTCATTGACTTATTTAGTTTAAAACTTAATTTTGAACTTATTTGATTCTCTTATCAAAATATAAAAGAATATTTTTTTTTTCTTTACATATTCTCTTTAAGTGTCTTTGAATCAATTTTTTTATTTTTTAATAAACTTTCATATGAAGATTTATCTCCTTAAAATTGTGACGGTTAGGAATGAATTTAAATTCTTTCATTAATGATGAGGTCTTATTCTCTTTATTACTGTAATCTTATTTTCTTCTCTTAATAAAATTTTATTTATTATCATATTTAATATGTTATTTGATAATTCAAAATATAGCGTGATCTTTTATTTTTTTTTATCAAAAATTTTAAATTTTTAGATATGAATAATAACATTTTATCAATAAAATTTGATAATGTGACTTATTTTTCTATTAAAGTTGATAATTTAAGTATTGACGTTGATGGTTTAAAATTTTTTTAGACCATAAAAGTCATATATTCTCAAAAGCAATATTACAAAAGACTTCTTTAATTTTCAAAATTAAAAAAGGTTAATTACTGGAATATTATTTTTCTTTACCAAATTATTTGTAAACAAAAGTTTTTAATTATTATATTTATATATTTTTTCTTTTATATGGAGATTATAATTTCCTTATATTATGATGCTTATTGACAATCACTAAACTTTTTATCTAAAAAAATATAAACTTAATAAAATAAATAAAATTTATTTTATTTTTAATTTTAGCTTTATTTTAATAAACTTAATGCTAATTCTATCTTCTTTTTTTTTCAATTCAATATTCAACTTCATTTACCAATTATAATAAAGTTCATCATTACCATAAACCTCGCTTCATCAAATGATAATAAAATTTAATTAGAGTGATGAGGGAGTGAGTAAATAAAATTACCTGTATAAGGCTCTATTGTTTCATACAAAATAATTTATATATAAAAGATATTTTTTATGAAAAAATAGTTTTTTTAAAAATAATTTATAAAAATTTTTTTTTATTAAATTAATTAATGATATATATTTATATTATGCAGGTATAAGAATTTATTCATATTTTTAATAAAATTATTAAAACACATATTATCAAAATGTAAAAAATGACTATCTTCTTTGAAAAAAATCACTTTTCTTAAACGATTACCACTTCTGTGCCACTTTCCTTCTATTTAGCCGATTAAGTTATATATGTTAAATAATTTGCTTTTCATAGAAAATAGATTATAAAAGGTGATAGATAATTGAAAACCTAAATTAGATATATACAAATTAAAAACAAAGTATTAAAATTATAAAATTTAATAATCAGATTATATAAATAAATGTTAAAAAATTAATAAAAAGTGAAAAAAAAATTAAATTAAATTATAAAAAATTAATTTTTTACTGAATTTATGCATAGTGGAAGCATTTACGTGGTTAACATATACACGTGGAATTGACATATAAAGCTCTCCCATTTTTAGAAACCACTTCCTCGTTCCATTTTTTCATCATTTCTCCTCTCCTCTTTCTTCTTTCGAAATACTCTTTAAGTGGTTATCGGTGATCGGTTAGTGTTTTACGAAACAATGCGTTTTTACTAAACAATCTCTCCCCTTCCTTTTCTGCTTTTATATATATATATATATATATATATATATATATATATATATATATAAACATTTTTTAATAGCTTACATGTTTATCTCTGTTTGAAATATATTCTCAACATATTTTTTTAATTTTATAATTACTTATAAATCTTAAATAAATAAATTCTTAAATTTTTTATTGTTAGTAGATCTTGAGTATATATATTACATTCTTAATGAGTTATTCATTGTGTTTATTATTCACATCATTAAGGGGTTTTTACGTATGTTTGTTTGCTAATATTTTATTTTTTAGAGAAAAGTGCTCTATTAAATATAAATTCTTTAGTTTTTTTGTGTATTTATCTGTTAATTATTTTATTTTTTAGAGAAAAATACTTTATGAAGTATAAATTCTTTCTCTAGTAAGAGACTTAAATTTAAAAATTATCTGATGAGGTTAAAAAAAAACATGAAATCGAATAGTGGAGCATATAACTCACCTGATAACCTACTTACATGCTTTGTCAGTACTATCAAATTTTTTAAATTTTTTGAATTATTTTTTATATAAGTGGTTAATTTTATTTATGCAATATTGATTTGCACTTCACTTTTGTATTATATTTTTAATTAATGAAATTTAAAAAAAAAAAACACTTAAAAGAATAGGGCCAAGATACTTGGGGGTAGAGAGGTCATGGCTCACATAGCTCCCTCCAAGCTTCAAATTTTTTAATTAAATATCTATTAAAATTATACTTAAAATACAAATATTTATATAATGCATAAATAAATTTAAATAAATATATAATATATATAAATATTTATTTACCGGTAATCATAAATTTAATTAGTAAATATAAATAATAGTTAAATATTATTTATTATTTCATATTAATTTAATTCACAAATATTATTTAAATATTTAATTATATTTTTATACTTTTTTCTAAAACATGTTTCATTAACTTTTTTGGTAAATTATTAAATAAAATAAATCTAATAAATCATTTAGTGAATTTATTATTTTTTAAGTATAATAGTTTAAAATGAAAATTTTTAATATAATACATTTGAAGTATGTATAAATATTAAATATTTTCTTATTATGAGCATGTATAAATAGTTAATAAATTATTTAATAATTATTTTTTACCCTTCTAAATATTATGGTCAAACTTTGCAACTGTAAATAAGTCGTGTTCTTTTTTTTTTTTTTTAAGAAAACTAATATTTTGACCCAAAATATTTCATAATTTATGAAATTGACTAGAAAAAAATTATTTAAAATTAAACTAATTATTAATTTGATTTAGTTTTATTTAAATTTTAAATTTATAATCAATTTGATTTTTTTTAAATATAAATTTTTATTAAAAATTAAGAAGGTCTAAACTAAATTCAGGTCAATAAATCTTTCAAATACACTTAATTTAAGACTCAAAATATTAAATAAAAAAATCTGATACAATAACAAAAAGAAGAATATTGCATAAAAAATTTAAAAATTCAGAAGAAACAGTAAGATTAACATATAAAATGGCAATCTAACAAGAAAATGAGTAGCTGAGTTTTTAAATAAGCAAAATGTGATTAACTAGATTTTATTTAAGCTGCCATAGTAACAGTAGAACAAGATGTGATAAGGAATATAAGGGTTAAATAATGAAAGGAGGAAAGCTCCATTTTGTCCTTAATTTTTGCTTTATGTTCAAATAAAATTATTTTTAAGTTTTTATCCCAATTAATTTGTTTAATTTTAAATATACTTAATTTTGACAAAAATTAAAATAATAATTTTTAATTTTTATATTAAATTTCTAATTTTAATTAATATTTTTTTATTAAAATTAGAAATATTCTTGTTTTATTTTTTTTTTCTAAGTTGAGTCCATTTAAACTTAAATAAAAAAATTATGAATTAATTGAGACAAAAACTTAAAAGTAAACTTAATTAGATATGAAACAAAAATTTAAGAACAAAATTGAGCTTTTTTCCAATAAGGAAATGTTATTTTAATTAGCCTTATGTGGTTAAGGGAAAGGGAAATTGCATTGCTATAAACAATGTGAAATCTGATGAATGAGAAGAGGCTTCACACTTTTGTGGCTACTTGAAAAGGAAAAAAAAAATAAAGAAAATGTCGTCATAGACTTATCAAACTTAATTTAATCTCATATTAAAAAAAGTTTGAGTGAAATTTCTACACAATTGTAATTGGATAAGATAAACATGAAATTTATAAATAAAAAAAAAAATCATTTTTTGGCAAAAAAAATTATGTTTGATTTTTACATGTGAATTATTTTATTTTAAAATTATATTTTATTAATATATAATCATATTAGTTTAGAATTTATTTGCAAATCTAAAAATTTTAATAGAATTTGATTCAAATTTTGTCTAACTCCATGAAAGTAAAGATAACTTTTAGTAAATTTTCATGCATACCGAACATGCTAAAATTTTGTATTATATCAAATAAACTCTAAGTTACAACAGATTTAATATGGAAAGATGATTCCTTGGCTTAGGGAAAAATATATCTCTCATTTATCACTCTCATCTTTTTTTAAAGAGAAGAAACTTAATTTTACTTCACCAAATCACCAATAATACTAATATTTCTTTTTTGTTTTCCTTCACTTTATTATTTCATAGACAAATCCCTCATGTAATGTTAATTTGTAATATTAATAATAATTATTTTCCAATAGCACATGGTATAATTTTTTTTAATCAATTGAGCTTTAAGTGAGTATAATTTTTATAATTAATTGAACTTCAAGTTAAATTTAAATTCAAAATTTTACATTTTTAAAAATTAAAATTATTATTAATAAAAATACAAATTAAAAATACAATTATTAATTTGGTGGCATTGTCATTAAAATTTATTGACTATAAGGGGTGTTAATTAGTGGGATTCGAAGTGATTTAAGCAATGTGGCAAGGCTTGACTTATACTTCAACTGTTATTTCATTCCAAAGAAGGGTTCAACTACTCCAATGCGACCATACCTTTGGATGTCTTTCTTTGACCAAGTTCTTGAACGAGCGCAAACTCAAATTTTATATGAATATGTCTACTCCTCTCTTCATTCCTGGAAACCACGTATATAAAATATAGCAATATTTATTTAATCATTAAAATTTAATAAAGTTAATAATTTAATTCTATATTTTTAAAATTAAATTAATTAATATATAATATTTAATTATATTAGTAGTTTAATCCATAAATTCTGTTGTAAGAATGATTTGGTATTAATTTTTTATGGATTTGGTTACTTTTTAAATGGTATTATGATTTTAGAATGCATTCCTTTTATTAATAGAAGTGATAATGAATATGATAAATTTGCATTATGGCATGTTAAACTTGGTCAAATAGGGTGAGTCGATTCGCTAGGGTAGGTCTCTTGGGCTCACTCGCCAAAATTGATTTACCAACTCATGAGCATTGCCTAGTAGGAAAAGCAATCAAAAACTCATTTGGAAAGGTGACTAGAGTACGAATTCCTTTGTATTTAATCTACTTAAACATTTGTGGTCCAATATCGGTGAGGGCTAGAAATGGAGCATCCTACTTTTTTCACCTGTAAGATTGCTTAAAACGTTATATGAGATTGCTAGAGAATTAATTATAGACAAGAAAATCAAAATATTAAGGACTAATTGATGTCCCAAGTATCTACCTGATCAATCTAAGGAGTTATGTGAGGAAAGGGAATAGCTACACAATTAACAATATATATATATATATATATAGAGAGATATATTTATAAGAAAATGACACATGATACTTTTTTTTTTTAAATTTATTATGTATTACTTTTCATAAATATCATTCTTTATACTAATTATTATTTAATTTTTTATTTCTCTTTTAATTATTATTATTTATAATACTATCTTAATATTTGTGATTTAAATTATTATTTTTCTTAAAATTTAATTTTAAAAATTAAGAAATTTTGTAATTAAACACAATATTTAAAAATTATTTATATTATTTTATAAATACTAATTATTATTTAATTTTTTATTTCTCTTTTAATTATAATTATTATTTACAATAGTATCTTAATATTTTTTATTTAAATTATTATTTTCTTTAAAATTTAATTTTTAAAAATTTAAAATCTTTTATGATTAAATGTAATATTTAAAAATTATTTATATTATTTTTTTATAAATTTATTTTTGAAAAAATATTATTTGCCGCGTGTTACCTTAATAATAATAATAATAATAATAATAATAATAATAATAATAATAATAAGATCATTGATGGTTATTAGTTTAAAAAAAATTAATCATTAATTTGCGATATCATAATCAATCATAAATATTTTTCTTTATATTAATTATTATTTATTTTTTTATTTCTCTTTTAATTATCATTATTATTTATAATACTATCTTAACATTTATTATTTAAATTACTATTTTCTTTAAAATTTAATTTTTTAAAAATTAAGACCTTTTATAATTAAATGTAATATTTAAAAATATTTATATATTTTTTTATAAATTTATTTAGGCAAAAACATTATTTACCACATGTTATCCTCCATAATAATAATAATAATAATAATAATAATAATAATAATAATTTAAAATAAAAAATAATTTGAAAGATAATAATAATAATAATAATAATAATAATAATAATAATAATAATAATAATAATAAAAGGTAATTGATGGTCATTAGTTTAAAGAAAATTGACCATTAATTTATAATCTTATAATCAACTATCATATAATTTAATCAACCTTAATTATTTCATATATTTAATAAATATTTTTATTATATTATTATATTTTCTATTATTTTTATTATGAAATCTCGATTAAAAAAATTGAAAGAAAAAAAAATATAGTTTACAAAAAAAGTTATAAAAATAAAATATAGAGATTTGACTTATTTATAAGTAGTATGTATTATTTTTTATGTTAATAATTTAATATTCTTTTTATTTTATTTTTTTAAGATTAATTAATGCTTTTTATTATCATCATTATAACCAACTTATGACAATTTAATTGAAACAATCAAGTAAATAGAAAACATTTTACTGTTATAGAAATTGAATTTGAATGTTTGTTACTATTTTTTAATTAAATAATATTTAATTATAAATTAATTTTATTTAAATTATTTTCATTTATTTGTCTATATATAGTATGTCATATGAGATATTTAATACATATTAAGTACTATCTTCCCACTAAATATTTTTATTTCACCCAAATGCTTTTAAATTTTTTTTATTTGCACTGTTTTTTATTATTTCTTTCAAAAGTTATTAGTTATTATTCTCAAAATTTATTTATTTAAATATATTTAATTAATATTTATTTAATTATTAATTTTTATAAATTTCTTATTTAATATTTCTTAAACTTTTGAATATTTTATTTCATTATAATTATATATCGAATGCAATGATAATTAATATTTTGATTATCCATATTTTATTATCATTAATGTTCAACAGACTTATTTTTAAATTTTAATTAAATATCTTTATTTTTATACATAAATTATCTCTCGACTATATTTTTAAATAGAAGTAGAATTTCAAAGATAAATTATAAATATGATTACATCGAAAATTTACCTACAAAGAAAGATGATAAAAAACAATTAAAGTTACATTATTAAAATTATGAAATCCATTTTTTAAAAAATAGTTTGTTTTTTTTATATTTATTATATTAATAGAAAATGATGATATTTTAAAAGTTTAATTTTTTTGAAATATATTTATTTTATACTATAAATTTATGTAAAGTAATAAGCATTTTTGTCAAAGAATTATTTTATAGAAAATATCAGATTAATAAAAAAGAATTTACACTTAGATATAGTATTTTTAAAAAAATATTTAATAAAATTTTATTTTTAATTAATAATAATGTTATATATTTTCATTATTATTAAAATTAAATAATTCAATTCATTATTAGTAATTCAATTTTTTAAATATTTTAATAACAAAAAATATTATATTTACATATTTTAAAAATAATATTATTTTCTCATTAATTTAATATATTTTCTATAATTTATAAGAAAAATATATATTGATTTACATAAATTATGAGATAAAATATAAAAATTTTATAAAATTTAAATTATTTTTTGAGTAAAGTATTTTTTATTACATTTTAAACGAAATAATCATGGAAACTATTATTAATATATGTATAAAAAGAATTAAATAGTTATTTTAATTAATTATATCATAAATTAATTAAAAATTTATTATTATAGCAAGTAAAAATTTATTCAAATTAAATTAAATAAAAGAGAAATTTTAATTTAAAAGTAATTTAATAATAATAATTTATTTATTTAATATTTAATTAAAAATTAAATTAAAAAATAAAAATTATAAATTACCAATGCATGGCATGGGCATTATGCTAGTTCCGCAATAAAATGAGATTGCAAAGAGAAAGAAACATGCCCTTTTAGATATGGTTAGGTTCATGTCAACACGAGCAAATTTGCCTATCTCCTATTAGGGGATGCCCTTCTAATTGTTGCCTATGTACTTAAACATGAGCCCACTAAATCTGCTTCTTCTACCCCTTATGAGTTAGGGACTAGTATGAAACTAGACCTTAACAACCTCAAACCTTGGGGATTGATGATTTATATTCATGAAATTCTCATAAAAATGGGAAATTATGTCTTTTACTAGTAAAAAGTATATCTTTATAAGGAACTTTGAATGCTTCAAATGATATGTCTTTATTGGTGAATAGGCTAATGGAAGTGTAATAGAACTTGAGTCATGAGATGTTACTTTCTAAAAAATGACTTCCCTAGAAAGGGTGAAGTTAATAGAACTACAAGTTTATATGAATTTAAAGATCATTTACAGGGCGCACCATTTGTCCAAACTGAGGAACAAAATGACACGTTAGAACTTTTTGAACACAGTGAGAGAGACTTGACACTTATTGGGTAAGGTCTAATAGAACTAGATTCTTCTATGCCCAAAACTCATAAAAAGTCAACAAGGCCACTTCCTAAGTTGATGTTATAAGGTAGAAGGGGAAATGTGCATTATAGGACCTTAATATGACGATAAGTTAAAGAGTGTAGAAAGGCATTATCATCTCATAAGAATGGAGAATGGATTAAAGCAATGGACCTATGAAGGCCAATTATGCTTAGGACTTGGTTGATTTGCTTGCTAGGCTTGAGGCCTAAATGGGTTCTCAAAGTTAAACACAGAGAGTGTGGTAGCATAGATGGTATAAGGATCACTTGATAGTGAAAAGGATATACTTAAGAAAATGGTGTGGACTATGAGGAAACTTTTTGTTTTCCTTGATTTGCGTTATGTTCACATTTGTCGAACATCTAAATTTGGAATTTCATTAAACCAAAGAAATGTTCATTCTCTTTATATTTATACGTGGATGATATTTTGCTAATTAGTAACAATATGGAGTTAGTAATCACTATTAAGGTGTGTGTCTACTACTTTTGAGATGAAGGACATGGGAGAAGCTAGTTATGCGATCGAGGTTAAGATCATCGGGGATTGCTCGAAAAGGTTGCTAGGTTTATCACAATAGAATTATATCAACAAGATTCATAAGTGACTCCATATGCAAAATTGCAAACCCATTAATACTCTTATTTGTGATAAGTCTAAGTTTGATGTTAGAATTATGACTCAAAATCATAGTGAGATTTAAAGAGATCTTTTTCTAATTTGAATGGAAGAAATATTTCTCAATGGGATGGAGATATATTTCCTATATAAAGTATAACTCTTATTTTAGTGTTATTCCTAAATTGAGTAAAACTTTTAATCAGATTAGAAATGAGAAAATTAACACTATAAATAGGAGAATGGTAGAAATGTTATTTGGCTTTGCCTATGGAAAGTAGCCTTCAGCCTATGGAGTGGGGCTATCGCCCATTATAGAGAGGGGCTTTGCCACTTGTTGAAGATTTTGCTCTGCCTATTGATAAGGGACTCTTGCCTATTGCCGTCTTATAGAGGAAAAGAGGCTTAGGCCTAAGGTACAGAAAAGACATAATCTAAGAGGAATAGATTATTGTCTATTGTAGTTGAAGACACTCTTTGTGGTATAGTAATTGTAGTAGCAAATATTAGATTAGGTCTAGAGAAGATTGAGAGGACTAACTAATGTATTTACTATGAGCAGTTTTTTATGAGAATCCTCTTGGGTGTAATTAGAATGATGGATAGTATAGCTTAAGCTTGTAATGAATGATTTATTATTATTAATAGTTGAAGATAGCATGCCTATGGATGTAGCCCTATGTTGAGAGAGTAAACTACATAAATATTAGTATTTTGTATGTTTACTTTATTTATTTATAGTTCACATGCTTTCATTGTGCACAACAATTAATGTTAGAGTATGGGGATGATCTTGGTGAGTTTGATTAAAAGTAAAGCTGCTGCAATATGTAGAAAGTTACACATGCAATAATGGTGATGGTGGAGAGTTGAAATTAAGGTGGAGCTCTTGATGCAAAATTAAGATGATTAATGATGTGAAAATTTTTTAAAGAAAGAAGCAAATTACACCAAAGATGAAGATAAAAGAATTAAAGATTTGAAGAGTTCAAGTTCAAGTATAGAGATTTGATGATTAGATGATACCCAAGAATTTGAGGCATGTGATAGATTTTGTGTTATGGTGAAAATTATTAGAATTATTACTCAAAATCTTAGTGGGATTTGAAGAGACTTTTTCCTAATTTGAGTAAAAGAAATATTCTTCGATAGGATGAAAAAATATTTTCTATATAGAGTATAACTCTTATTTTAGTGTTATTTCTAAATTGAGTGGAACTTCTAATCAGATTAATATTGAGGGAATTAACACTATAAATAAGAGAATGGTAGAAAGGTTATTTGGCTTTGCCTATGGAGAATGGCTGTGCCCTTGGAGAGTGGTTTTTAACCCATGGAGTGGGGCTGTCACCTATTATAAAAAAGAATATTACACTGAGGATTTGGCTCTGCCCATTGATGAGGAGCTCTTGCTTATTGCAATCTCATAGAGGGAAAGAGGCTTTGGCCTAAGGTGGAAAAATGACATAATCTAAGAGGAAGAAATTATTGTGTATCATAATTAAAGATACCATTTGTAGTGTAATAGTAAATATATTGGGTTATATTTAAAGAAGATTGAGAGGACTGACTAATATATTTACTATGAGTAATTTTTTGTGAGAGTTCTCTTGGTTACTTAGGATGATAGGAAGTATAGCTTAAGCTTGTAATGGAAGATTTATTATTATTAATAATGAAAAATGACATGTCCGTGGATATAACCCTATGTAAAAAGAGTGAACCACGTAAATATTGCTATTTTGTGTGTTTACTTTATTTCTTTGTAGTTTACATACTTTTGTGATGCACAACAATTGAAATTAGGACATGAGCCCTAAAATCGAAGAGGAGGTTAGTAAGATGGCAAGAGTTCCTTATGTAAGCGCTATTAGGAGCTTAATGTATTTGATGATGTGCACTTGCTCGAGCATTTGTTAGGTCATAAAATTTGTCAATCAATACTAATCAAATTCGAGATTTGATCATTAGAAGCCATGAAAATGATTTTGAGATACCTTAAGGAGACTCCACAAATCTTGCATTATGCTATCAATGGATGAATATGCACCTTATTGGGTACATAAACTCTAATTGGGTAGTGACCTTTATAAGTGCACATCCATATATGAATATTTAGGATTTTTCTTGCCTAGACCTATTTCATCATGAACCCAAGATATAAGATGTATGGTGGAACCCACTTATTAAATATATAAGTCCTACATATTTGTGTCTTGGATCCATAGTGAATCGAGTCTAAGTAAAAATTTCCTGGATACGCATTCATGCTAAACGATGTCACTATATCATGGAGTAGTGAGAAACAAAATATCTAAAAAGCCCAACCATATGATGTAATTTGGTATATATATAATTACTTTGGGATCATCTTATTTTTTTCAACTTAAGTTTATGTAAAATATCGAAGCACTCCGCAAAACGATGAGATTGGAAATGCAACATAGTGTCCTTTGCAAGAGCAACATGACAATAGAATGACATCGTCTTCAATGGTGGTGTTGGATGATGATTTAACAAAGACGGTAGTAGTATCTTGATTTGCTGCAGGCATTGATTGTGGAGAAGATGTATCTTGCAAGTCCATAACCATATCCAAGAAATTAGAAGGCAATAATTTTTTAACACCACTATATGCTTCTAAATTCGTTTATCTTCTCATTTTAATTTGGTTTTGATTTATAATTTAAGATTTGTAAAATTTGAAACTGTGTTATTTGTATTTAAAATTGCATCTTTGTTTGTATTTAAAGTTGTAGCAAGAAATATGATGTTTTGATGAATTTAATTCAAAAAATTACAGTAAAAATATGATTTAGGATATTTTGTTTATGAAATTAATCAGACTATATAAAATCAAACACTTTATTTTCGTTTGATTTGGTTTGGTTATGCCTATTATTCAATTTGATTCATTTTCTCATAAAATAATTTTTTTTATTTTTTTGATTTGATTTGAAATCAAATTTATCGTTTATGCATCCTTAATTATAAAGCGTAACTTTTTTCTTTAAGGATAAAATCTTACCTATAGAATGTATGTCTACACATGAAATTCTGCTACTAACAATTGAGAGTTTAATTCAATGCTTCAATTAAGTGACCAAATTAAAAAAAAGAAAAATCTATTTAAACTTCAAAAATTTTGTAATTCAATTATAAGTCTTGTAAGTGAAACTCATGTGAGTCTAGTTTAGCTCGATTTAATAATAAAAGTAACACTAGATTTGATAAAGTCAGAATTAAATTTTTAATCTTTTAATTTCTCTACTTAAAAATAAAAAAAACAACCCATGTGAGAATTTAAGACATTGCACCCTTGGCCTTGGCGTCATTGAATGAAATTTGGTACCAACAAATTAAGATAACATAAACCTCCATGAGAATGACAACCAAAGCCAGCAAAATAAGTTCAAAATATGCGCTTCTCAATGTTTGAACAGTTTGTGTTTGTGCTCAATAAAGCCAAATGCTTCGGAAATCTTTCTGACACCTTTAATTTGGTATTTTCTCTTTTAAAATAATTTAGAAAGGTAAAGGGTTAGATCAGTGGGGTCCATAATCCAACCAATCAAACCGACAACTATACAGAAAACTTATTATTATTTAATGTTAACAAAACCAGCTACCCAATATAATAATATTCTTTCTAGAAAAATATTAAAATGATTAATATTTTAATATTTTTTAATTAATATATTTAAAAAATATTTTTCTTAAGGATTTATGCTCTCTTATTTTATTAGAAAATAAATATTCAGATTTTTCATATTTTTATTGGATAAGGTATAATTTTATTAAAAATATTTTAAAATTATTTAAAAATTTTAAATATATCAAATAGTAAGCACCAAATAAAGCTTTATTTTTTTATTAATTAGACTCTAAAAAAATAAATAAAATTTATATTTTATAATTATTATCATAATTTTAATATTATTAAATAAAAATTCATTTGTAATATTCTACTATTGTATTCCTATTTATTTGAATGATAATAATGTCTGTGAGTTTTTTTTTTTTTATTGTATTGAGTTTTTTTCACATGTAATATTGAAATTTAAACTCCAAATCTTAAATGTTGGACACCACTTTGATATTATTGGTTTAAATCTAGTTGATGATTTTTTTTTATTATATTGAGATTACTTTTCAACATGTAAAAAGATAGTGCATTGATGATGCTAAAATTAAAAAAGTTAAGCAAAAGTTTAAATTAAATCTCAAAATTAAAATATTATTCAGTAATAATACTTTAAAAAATATATTCTTGAATAAAAATAAAAATTATATAAATTTATATTTTTTTATAAAATTATTCAAATATTGTTCATTCAATTCTTTGCACATTGTTTAGGTATTTAAGAAAATTGATTAATTTTTTTATACAAATAATTTATACTATTTTTATCAAAAAGATAAACGCGAAAGAGAATAAAGAAGAGAAGAGTGTGGATGTAGATGATAAAAAAATAAAGTGAGAGAAATAAAAGTGGGTAAAAGATAGATAAGGGTGAGAGAATTAAGGTAATTTAAGTATAATAAAATAATAATAAGATTAAATAATTAATAGAATTAAATTATGAGAATTAATTAATTTATTATTTTAATATATTAATTAATTAATTTGATTAAAATAAAAAGATTAAATTTATTAATTAAAAAAAATCTAATAAATAACTAAAAAATTTAATTAGAGTAGAATATATAGACTATATAATATATTTTTAAAATATATAAATTAAATAATTAATTCTATTAAAATATAAAAAATTAAATAATAATTTATTTTTTATTTTAATATTATAAAAAAAATAAATAATTAAATTTATAAAAGAATATATTTAAGAAATGTTTATATATAAAGAGGAGTTAATTAACCCTATTTTTAAAGGTGAATCCATCACTGTTATAGTAAAATTATCTTTGACGCGTGACAACAGAGAGTTGGTGGATTTTCTTACATCATCTCCTCTCAAGAATCTGCATTACATTATGCACTTTGTTCACAAAATTGAAAAGCGAGTATCATATATATATATATATATATATATATATATATATATATATATATATATATATATATATTAAGCGAAAATAATATATATGTGCGGATCGGCAAGGACGGAACTACCTTCTAATTAAGGATCCTGGTATTTATAAAATTCATTCTATCCGAATTATTAATATCCTCAAAATTTAAATACATTCTAAATTAAATTAAATTAAAATTTGTTTTTAATAACTTTAGTTTATCTTAATCTTAATTATTATTATTTAAAAAATATTAAAATCAATTTAATTTTATATATTTTAATTAATAATATATATTATTTTTTATTAATTATTTATATTTTATAAATTTAATAATTTTATAAAATATTTAAACTTTTATTTATTTAAAATAAAATATATAAAAATTTATAAATAATTAAATATTTATATAAAATAATTCTTATAATAAATATTTAACATGTAAATTTTAAATTTATTATAAATATTATTTCTTAAACCCAAATTTACCTTAATTCAATTATATATTATTCAAATTCATTTTATTAAGATTTCACAAGGTCAAAAATCCAACTTATTGCCATTGTTAGTTGCAGCCTAGGAGCTATAGTCCGTCAAAAGTTTTTAAAATTATAATATTACTCTAGATTTTAATAATATTTTTAAAAGAATTATTGTTTGCCATTCTTAATTTATGTTTTTTAAATAATATTTACACCTTTAATATTTTTATTTTTATTTTAGCCTTTTCACTTCCATATAAATTTCATTTATATTTTTATATTATTTAATTTAATTCTTTTAATATTTTATATTTACATTTTAATCTCTAATTTTTATTAAAATGTCATTTAATTTTTTTAATATTTATTTTTGACACCAAAAATTACTTTATAGTTATGCGACTGGCCAACTTCCTTTGTAAGGTCTTTTAGCTATTGAGACCTACGTTTTAATTGATCCTTTTATAGATATTCATCATTGAATTGATCATGATTTATGAAGTAATGCTTACCATAGGTTTGTTTATTTAACAACTACTTCACCAACTTACACTCAGGATTCAACATCACATACATGTCACATTATTTTCAAAGTCCTTAGAGAGACACCACAACTTGGAAGATTCCAAATTTCTTGCTCCTTGACCAACTTGTCCTCATTTATTTATGTTTCCTCTCTTACACGCCATGGATTAGTCTCCCAAGTAGGGTCTACACTTTCACCTATGACAAAGATAACAAGTATTCCACTATTTTCTCATTATTTAAAGCCCACAAAATGTTAATATTTAAAATTATTAGGTTTTCTAATTTTTTAAAAATATCTTTTTATTTAGAAAATTTAGTAATATTAATTAATTATTATATATATGTTAGATTTTATATTATTTATATCTTTTTATAAGTAAATTAGTTGCGGATTAGAAACCAAAGGAAATTGGTTAATTTAGTGGTCATTAATAAAGTATTAAAAATAATCAAATCATGATATTATATTCTTTTCCTTTATTTGAAAAAATAAATTTTATAAGAATTTAATTTAATTATTTTTTATTTATAATAAAAATATTTAATTATTTTTAATTTAATTTTTTAAAAAATAAAATTAATTATATAAAAATTTAATTGAATTTTTTCTTATAAATGACTTATTTCAAAATATGCCTTAGAAAAAAAAACTCCATTCAATTCAGAAATTGTATCTTTGATACTTGATTCAGCTTCACTAAATTCTATTTTGAGATTTAAATTTTATTTTTAGAATATATGAAAATTTTAAAATATTAAATCACTATTAAAATTTTAAATAAAATTATTTATGAATTTTAAAATTTAAATAAATAATAAATTTGTGTTTTAACTCAAATTTATAACTTATTAAGTTTAAACAATATAAAAATTTAATAACTAAATTAACTCTCAAATAATTATAATTAAATTTGTAATAATTAAATTTGATGCGCTCCGACTCCGAGTGGCTGAATATATTCCAAAATTCTACACACGTTTGTGTGGGCTAATTGTAAATATGAAGAAAACTGAGGGGCATCTGTTAGTGCGATCTGATCATAAATGTACTCTACAAAAGCCAACCGGCACATCATTTCTATTTTGTGAGAAGAAGCAGACAGCAAAGGTTCCTCTCTGGTCTCTGCAATTGGAGGAGAAGAATCACAAAAACAAACCCAAGCCCGGAACCTAAGGAGAGCTTATACCTAAGGTATGCTCCGAGTAAATACTTACTAAATCACCATTATACATGATAATTATGAGTGGTTTTGATTTGGGTTTTGTGCCTTTAAAAAAAAAAAAAAATCCTTTTTTGGTTGTTCTTGTTGGATTTGACTGACTATTGTTTGGATGAATTTGAAGTCCAGGTTCATTAATTGTGTGAATTGATATGTTTGAGGATATGGGCAAGTTCTAGAATTCATTGAAGTGGATTTTCTTGTCTTGTTTCAATTGTAACTGAGCTTCTTGGGAAAGTTTAGAAGAAGCTTTGATTCTCCTATTGATAAAACTGTGGTTAATTTTATCTTTGATTTAAACTATTAACCCAGAAGGCATGGGTCTCAAGTTTAATTTTTGGGTTTGGATTGTTCTTAGAAGCTAAATTCTTATGTTAATCAGGAGATTAATTTCATTTGCCCTATATATAACTCAAGCTGTTTGCTGTCACACATTTTTCTTTTGTCTTTTTTTTTTTTATTTTTTATAATTTTCGTATATATATGTATATATGTGGAAATAGGATTTTATGCTTTTGGCATCTGGGTGAATTTTAATCTTATTAGTTGTTCTTTTTTACCCCCTCAAAAATTTCCCCTTGGTTTGCTTGTCGGTTTGCCCACTACCTGTGCCTTTTAGCCTTTAAAGTACCTTTTCCTCTTTGTACTCGGTAGCTTTTTATGCTTTTATTCAACGAAGAGTTCAATCAGTGTGACAGTATCCACAGTGCTACTGCAAATTTCAGGATCCATTCTGAAATTACTTTTTCTTTTTTTTGCTTGATGCTAGAGGTTCTGATTCTAAGAATGGCTTTTTCGGACGGTTGATGATATAGGTCAATTTTGTTTTCATTTGTCCCCTTGTTTTTCCACTATTGTGATAACTGATGATCAATCGGTTAACTGCTGTGCTTCAATCTTACGAGGTGGTGGTATACTTGCAAGTCTTCACTATTGCATAATGAGTACTACTAATGTGGTTGAAGGTGGAAACAAGCGACCTTTTAGTCCTAACTTGTATGTTGTTTGCATCTGTTCTTATAAACTTTTTCTTATCTGGAGCAAATGGAAAATGCCCTTTTAAAAACTTTCTACTAATACGGTAGCTGTATGGTAGTCCTCCCTTCAAAAATTCTCGCATCCAAGTATTTTGCATATGTTATGGCAAAATCTGAAGTTTCTTTATAAAAAGAAGTGCATTCAGCCTTTTCTACCAATGAAATGAAAGTCAATGATCTATTCTATGTTAATTTTTTCCTTGTGCTCATCTCAGTCTGTGGATTGACTGACTTTTTGGTTAATTGTTTTGGATGTTTCGAGTGGAATGTTTTGTCCTTTTTCTATTGGTCTTTCTAGCTTTTGATTTGAAAGTCAAAAAGAAGAGGTAAAGATGAAGGACTGTAATTTTTCCTTTTTCTTATTGGCCTTGGTGACCAAATTTAATTACCTGCAATTGATACCTGATCAAATGGTCATGGGGTCAGTGTGAGTATCATAATAGTAGTTGATTAGGGCATGAGAGCAAAGTTCCGGGCTGAGCCTTAGCAGCCTGGAAATACAGTGGCCCTCCAAAATGACTTTGCTGTCTTGATCTCACTTCATAAGATTACGTTTTAACCTCTTTTCTGAGTAGGAGCAATGATAATCTCAACTATATTGTACTTTGCTATTAACAATCTCCTTCGCTACTAAAACGTATCATCCAAAACCTGAGTCCTGACCTTTTCACTTATTTTTTCTGCTTTTTCACTAAGATTAATTGTGTTGACTCTATTATCTTACTTTGTCCCCCCTTTCTGTTTGCAGACAATAGTGATCTGTTAATACATTGCTGTAGATAATAGAGACAAGGCCCCCAAAATTTGTGGTCGCAAGTGAATTATATTATGCTCGACTATTTATCAATGTCTGCTGAATAGTAGCATGTAGCTTTTGGAAATTAGTTACTTTATCAAGTAAAGGGAGCAATTCACATTGAAAAGTTTATTATATCTATTGAGAACATCAAGTCAATCAGAGGCTAGTTTTAGATGCAAACATCTCAGAAACACAAAAGTTCAGCTGGTATTCACGGGTTTTACCACCAACCACAAGAGATTGATCAATATGGTTTGCCTCATATACAAATTTTAGACAACAATGTATTCTCAGATGTCGGCAATCAAGGAACCACTGTGTCCTTTCAAAACTACAAGGACGAATACTTTACCTTGGAATCTTCCACGGCTACTGGAGGTTTTGTTGTCTATGATTCACCTGCTGCCAGTGTCTCATCCAACAGAAGTCCCTTTTCACCCCAAGGTTCACATTCGTACCTATCAGATCCTCATCATTCTCCTGATAACATATATGGATCTCCAATGAGTGGATCTTCATCTGCTGATGATGACAATCTACTAATGAGGCAGAAATTAAGGGAACTGGAATTTTTGTTACTGGGGTCTGAATCAGACATTACAAAAAACTGTGATTTCTGCTTCCATCAAGCTGATCGATTAGCAAGTTGGGACTGGAACCAAATGGTAGAAATGATCCCTAGGTTAGACATAAAACAGGTGCTCTTTGCCTGTGCTCAGTCTGTATCTGATGGTGATATACAAAGAGCTGCAGGTTTAATGCATATGTTGGAGCAAATGGTTTCAGTCTCTGGGGAGCCAATGCAGCGTTTGGGAGCTTACATGTTGGAAGGGCTCAGAGCAAGGGTGGAACTCTCAGGAAGTAAAATCTACAGAGCCTTGAAGTGTGATGCACCACTGAGCTCAGATCTGATGACTTACATGGGTATTCTCTTTAAGATCTGTCCCTACTGGAGGTTTGCATACACAGCTGCCAATGTTGTCATCCGTGAAGCTATGGTGTATGAGCCTAGAATTCACATAATTGATTTCCAGATTGCACAGGGCACCCAGTGGATGTACTTAATCAAGTCACTTGCAGATCGGCCAGGTGGCCCCCCGTCAATTCGCATAACTGGTGTTGATGATCCCCAGTCAGCTCATGCTCGTGGTGGTGGACTTCCTATTGTAGGGCACAAGCTATCATGTTTTGCTGAGTCATGCAATGTGCCATTTGAGTTCTATGATGCCGCCATGTCTGGTTGTGAGGTTCAACTTGAACATCTTGGGTTGCAGCCTGGAGAAGCTGTGGTTGTGAATTTTCCATATGTATTGCACCACATGCCAGATGAGAGTGTGAACACATGGAATCACAGAGACCGACTGTTAAGGCTGGTAAAGAGTTTGTCACCAAAGGTTGTGACGCTCATTGAGCAAGAATCTAACACTAATACTAAGCCATTCCTTCCAAGGTTCAAGGCAACACTAGAATATTATGCCGCTATGTTTGAATCAATTGATGCTGGATCCTCTAGGGATGACAAGCAGAGGATAAATGCTGAGCAACACTGTGTGGCTCGCGACATTGTCAATATGATTGCTTGTGAGGGAGCTGACAGGGTTGAACGACACGAACTCTTTGGGAAGTGGAGTTTGCGATTTAATATGGCTGGATTTACTCAGTACCCACTAACTTCCATGGTGACAGGTGCTGTCAGAGATTTATTGAGAGAATATGATAGGAACTATGGACTTCAAGAGAAGGATGGTGCTCTTTACCTTTGGTGGATGAACACACCCATGGCAACCTTTTCTGCTTGGAGGCGAAGCCCTGATAGTAGCAGTGGAGTTCTTTAACATCTGTAAAATTTGTCATTGCTGTTTTGCTACGAAAGTTTTAAGTTATGACCTGTAGTGATGTTTGTCTTTGTAGAAGTAATTGAGAATAGCTATTTTTCAGATACTAGTGTCAGTTCAAATACTCAACTCTTAGATTTCACTGTACATCGCCCGCTGCGGAATGAAATAAAAACAGTTCCGCATTATGCTGCAATTTATCTTCTAGCAATAATTAGTATCTGTTTCAGAACCTACACGTTTTTTGAACTGAAATGAGATAGTTTCAGTTCTTCTGGAAAGCTAGCAAATGATGTAAGGTTTAGTGAGTGTAGTCTTGTATGCATATCTCAGAAGTTTAACAATTTATTAATGCAGGATGGTATTATGTGGAATTAAATATTACCTTAGTAGTCAATGATTTATTAGTAAGTTGAGTCATTGATAGATTTAAACAATAAAGAAATATTAAGACAAATTGAACTGGAGAAGATTCAAAGGTGTTTCATTTAACAAAATTAAATTTGATCTATAGATTATGAGATTTGATGAATTGAAGAAAATGCTCCATTTTATGGTCAAAAGTTTATTGAAAGGAGGGGCAAAAAAACTTTTCCTTTATCTATTTTCTTTGAACATCTAATTTTCTTTGACTTTCTTTTTCTAAAATTCTCTTTCAACAAACTCTTTTAACTCACAATTAGGCTTGAGGGAGAGGTTGATTCTTATTGGTGACAGCCCTTCCTCCCTCATTTAAATCATTTCTTCTTCCTTTCTTTTCTGGTTTTTGTATTTTTATTTTTCTGAATTTTTTCAATAATTCTCATATCTGTGCCTTTTCTGAAATGGATATTGAGAATTTGTTTTAAGATCTATTCTTCTCAATAAATCTTGAATTTATTTGTCTTCATTTGTATGGTTGTCCCTTCTATCGTAAAGGTTTAATTTTTACTTATTATAAATAAAAGTATGATCACTCGTTTTATTTGGTTAGAAATTTTAGATCTTGATGTACATATGTGGATCTCCTACCAATAGAGCCTGATAGGAAGACTTGTTCCTCCATTGACATATAGTGACTTCAACTTATTTGTATATATCATATGCGGATATGAAAGATCTAGAAATATTATTTTGTCATCCAAATCAAATAAAGCATCGATGATTACTTAGAAGATATATATTTTGTCAAGATTGTCACTAAGTAGAAAGATCCAATATTATTATATTAAAAGAATAGTGAATTTTATTGTCTATTATAGTAAGTCCAAATTTTATGAGGTTTGTCAATTATAGTTAAAATATTTTTGTCTGGTCAATTTTGACATAATTGGGAACGGTGTTAATTGTGGCTTTGAACCCAAATTGGGTAAAATAATCGCTGATGTGGCATTGACATACCAAAAATATTATTTTTTTTTACATATTGCTAACATAATAGCTGATGAAGTATGAACTTTAATTTTTTATTATGTTGTTGATGCGGCGACTAACATGATAAAAATATTATTTTATATATTATTACTGATATAGTATAACTTTAATAATAAAAAAGAGTCAAAACTTTTCGACTTTTATCAATTTTAATTAATTCTATATATTTATTTCATTTATAACGAGTGGATTAATTTTGACATAATTTAATAAAAAATATTATTTTTTTACTTAATGCAATTGTCAAAATGAATACTTATGTTACTTTGCATAATAAAAAAAAAAATAATTTCCCCCCTTTCTCCCCTCATGTTTTTTGACGGTATTAATGGAACTTATTTGTGAAAAAAATATAAAACTTTTTTATTTATTTAGTGATTAAAAATTCATATAAAAAAGTCAATAATAAAAATAATAATCATTTTAGCACATACATAATAATAATTAACATGTGGGTGGATGTATATATATATATATATATATATATATATATATATATATATATTATTGGATGACAGTGGGTGGGAGGGAGAGAGGGAGTGGGGGGGAGGGGGGGATGGGGAGAGAGGTAGGTGTAGAGATATGTTTTAGAGAGAGATGTGGGTGGAGAGATATTTTTAATTTTAAATACATAAAATTTTATTTATTTTCACAAATAAGTTTTAGGGGAAATTATAATTTAGTACCTTGTACTTTCACGCATCTTCAATTTGAGGATTGAACTAAGTTTCATTACAAATCGAGGATTATACTATCATGCCATTAGCACTTTGGGAATCAAGTCTTTGGGAATTAAGTGGTTAACGGCATTAACTGTGTAGATGTGATGCTGATATAGCATGCTGATATCAGCACCATGTCTGAAGTGGCGTGCTAATGTCATCTCCACGTCATCAAAGTGTTGCCACATTAGCGCCACACATAGGCTAATCCATGAATTGTAAAGTTCAAAGTATAAGTCCCTAAATTGAAAATAAAATAAAGATTCAACCCTAAATGCTAAAAGCGTAAAAATTTTGAAAGTACATGGAAAAATTAGGAAAGAGAGGGATAGGGAAGAAATTAAAAAAAAAAGTTAGGAAAAAAAGGTTGGCATGAGAGAGGGGGGGGGGGGGGGGGGGGGAGAAAGGGAGAGAGACAGAGAGAGAGTCAATCTGTATCTCTCTCTTTCACTTTCTCTCTCTCTCTCCCATGCCTCTCTCTTTCTTGTTTACCTCTCTATCTCTTTTTTCTCTCCTCTCTCTCCTCTCATCAAGTCACTCTGTCTCCCTCTCTTTCTCACTCTCTCTCCTAATTTTTTTATCTCTTAATTAGTTGAAGTGAAAGAGACTAGGAGACTTGGACAAGAAATAAGAGATAAAATGAGATATAGAAAGAGGCAAATAGGAAAAAAGAGAGATATAGGGTAGAGAGAGGGAGAGAAAAAAATGGAAGAGATATATGAAGAGAGAGAGAGAGAGAGAGAGAGAGAGACTCTCCCTTGCCTCTCTTCCTATATCTCTTTCTCCCTTACTATCTCATTATGTCTCTTTTGCTCCATATCTCTCCCACTCTCTCTCTCCCCCCTATGCCACCTTCTTTTTCTAATATATATATATTTTAAATTTCTCTCCATCTCCCTCCCTCCCTAATCCCTCCCTCTTTTTCCTAATTTTTTTCCATGTACTTTTGAAATTTTTACGCTTTTAGCATTCATAATTAGAACTTTGTTTTATTTGCAATTTAGGGACTTATACTTTCAACCCTTTGCAATTCAGGGATTGGATTATGTGTGGCACTGACATGGCATTACTTTGATGATGTGGCATTGAAGTTAGCATGCCACGTCAAACATGGTGATGACATCAGCATGTCACATCAACACCACATCATTACAATTAATGGCGTTAACCAAGTTTTCCTTGATTTGCTAACAGCACGATAGTATAATCCTTGATTTGCAACAAAACTTAGTTCAATCCGTGAATTGAAAACGTGTGAAAGTATAGGGTATTAAATTGTACTTTGAAAGCATAAGGTATTAAATTGTACTTTTCCCTAAGTTTTATAAATACCAAAAATAAAAGTGTGAAGGGAGAGGGAAAATCATTTTTTTTATTATGCTAAGTAATATTAATATTCATTTTTGATAATTGTATTAATGATGTTGCTCTCCTTTCCAAGGGATCATGGATGTCGAGTTTAAGGATCTACAAGAGAGAAGAGCACCAGGTGGGTTAGATGAGCATCGCTCTGATACCTAAGTTAGTGATGAGAACTGGACCATAAAATAGATGAGTAAAAATTGAGTAGTGTGCATATCTGATGGCTCTTATATAAGCCTTTAATGAGAATTCCTATTAGGATTAGGAGTCTATAATTGAGTAAAACTAAGAGTCTACTTCTCTGGTTGAGTCCTCATACGGATGAGATTTTGATAATGGCAGATATCTCAAGATCCTTATCCTTGAAAGTGATCTGAGTATCGCTAGTATAATTGGGCGAATGACTCTTTTATCCGAGTGTCCGGGTGTCATTTGGTTCAGACTGCTCATTACCCATTTACTTGGTGTGAGATATTACATTGTTTGAGGAACCCTAGATGCTGTCGGAGTAAAAGATCATCAATAAGAGTGTTCTAGTGCATTGTAGATTCTTACCCAAGACTTGTATCATTTGATAATGCCATGTGAATCGCTAGAAACATGTAAAGTGTATAGCTAACCCAATAACGAAAGTTTCGTAAGGGGATAAGAGCAGGATACTGTGAGACAAAAGATCTTCTTTCTAAAGAGATTTGACTCAAAACTATTATACCTCCAAAGTCCAATATTAGAATAATTTCTAAGGTTTTCCTTGACTTTGTCAGTGTCAACAAATAATTCAAAATGCCTCGACTTTTTCAGAACAAATCTGAGTCAAACAGCAACAATTCAAAGCACTTATGTTTACACTATTTCAGAAACCCAAGGAATCAATCGTATGGATATATAAAATATAGGATTTCCAATCCCAATAGGAAAAGGAGGGAAATAGATCCTTAATTTAAAGTGAGTAAATAGAATTTCATACTATATCTTATAGATATATATATATATATATATATATAATTCTCTGAAAAGCCGTGTTTGATAAAAGTCGTATGTACACCTTAGAGGGAGGTCTTTCATATCTTTTGAGATCCACCCAACAAAAAAGCCAAAATAAATGATTTTATTAGCCCTTATAAAGGGAAAACTAATTCTTGACAACCACTTGCACCTCATGTCTCGTTGACATACTGCAAAAGAAAAAAAATGCAAAGTCCAATCTAATTTATTGTAATTGATTAGTTAACATGTTGGTTAATCGTATTATAAAACACGAAAAAAAAAAACCATTGGTGTATAAAATTATCTATCAAACCATGAAAAAGATTCAACAAAAGACAGAAACAAATCCACTATCTGTTTTACATCAAACAATACATGGAGTAACTCCCGATATAGCAGTAAAAGCAAGATGTGTAGATGGATCGACTCAGCAAGTTCCTATTGAAATAGGATCCACAAAAGTAAAAGAACTTGCCATTTGTTGGCTATTAGGGGCATCCCAAAAACATCCGGGTCCAAATATGGCTTTCAAATTAAGTTTTGAATTAGTGGATGCCACCAAAGGGAGTGGTGATGCCATACACAAAAAAGGAAGAGACTCATAGAAAGACAAAGGCAAATAGAGTTTTTGCACATGTTCCTTAATCCATGAACAAGATCTATATAGTTGTTATAGTTGGTAATGACTGACTATTTTACATTTAGTATGTAAAATTAAATAAAAAAAAATGAAATTGTAAAATACTAAAAAAAAAATACCAGCTACTCAATATAGTTGATAATTATCAACTCAATTGGACTTAGTATGTAAAATTAAACCAAAAAATAAAAAATGAAATTTAAAATGCCAAAGAAATACCAATTACTAGTTATAGTTTGTAATTACAGACTAAATGTCATTTAGTAGGTAAAGTTAACAAAAAAAAAGGGGAAATTTTAAAATGCCAAAAAAATACCAACTTGTTATAGTTAGAAATTACAGGCTATTCAGAATTTAGTAAGTAAAATTAAACGAAACAAAAAAAGAAATGAAATTGTAAAATGTTCAAAAATATACCAATCGCTCATTATAGTTGGTAGTTACCGATTATTTTGAATTTAGTAGGTAACATCAAACAAAAAAAAAAAGAAATTTTGAAATGCTCAAAAACTATATCGACTAATATTTTAGTAAGTATCGACTAAATTGAATTTAGTACATAAATTTAAACAAAAATAAAGGATATAAAATTTTAGAATGCTAAAAAATATATCGACTATTCGAAATAGTTGGTAATTACTAACTAAATTGGATTTATTAGGTAAAATTAAACTAAAAAATAAAAAATGAAAATTTAAAATTCTCACGAAAAAATAAATACTGACCATTAGATATAGTTGGTAATTACCGATCACAATAAGCTTGGTACATAAAATTAAAGGGAAATAAATTTTATTTTATTTAAATATTTATAAATATTATATAAAATTTAATATTAAACAAAGCTTATCTATCATTGTAGAGAATGTATATTTTCTTGTTATGTAACACCCTCCCTGTAGCAACTCCGTACATTCTACTGTTCCGGTGACCAGTGTCGGTCCGGACAGCTAGAACGTTCGGAAAAATATTTAAACTAAAGTGAGGGACCATAATTAACTCAAATATTAATAAGAAAAATTTAGTAAAAATTTTAGAAATAAAATACAATTAAGTCAAATGAGCCGGTGCCCAAGTGATGGGTAACCCAGAGGGAAGTTGCGGTTCTCGCAACTAGGAGCCCTAGACCTAGGGAAAAATTCATAAAATAATTTTTGGGACTCCAGAGAAGGGTCATTGAGGTTATTATGGCATTAGAATGCCAAGAAAATATTTAGAAAAAATTTTCAATCAGTATAGACAATTTTGACCCGTTAAGCCAAACGGAGGGCATTTTGGTCATTTCGCATTCAGAGGCGATTTTTGGCCGACTTGTCCAGTTGAGTAAATAATTATTATGACATAAAATATGAATTAATATTGATGAAAAATTAATTTGAAGTTAGTAGAAAAGAAAAGAAAAGAAAATACAATATAATGCAAATTATGACATCATTATGATGTCATTTAAAAGTTTCCACCAATTACATTTAAACAACCACTTAATTAACTAATAAAAAGAGATAATTGAGACAAAAGAAATTAAAATACCATCTGCCCTTTTCTTCCTCAAACCAGCCGAAATCATGCCCTTGACCCAAACCTCCATTAACACTCCATCAAGCTCCATTTCCCTCTTCATTTCACCATAAACCCTCCTACTCCTTTCACTAAAACTCATCCTTGCACCTTGAACAACCCTTAGGCAGCAAAAAGAAAGAGAAAAGGTGAAGAATTAGAGCTCTTGAAAAGCTCTCAAGTGAGGTTAGTGCCATATTTTTCTCTCTTACTCTTTTAATTCTTGTTAGAACATCAATTTAAGTTAAGGAATTGTAAAATTTGAAGCAAATTATACATGTTAGAATTTCTTCAAATTTTCAACAGCCATGAACTTTCTTGAGTTTGATGGCTTGAATGGAATTAAAATCTAGGGATGTCCCTTGATGTGTATAAGTGAATTAAAAACCTTAGTTGTATGTATAATGTAAGATTGGAGTAATTAGGAATTAGGGTTTTGAGAGAAATTTGGACTTTGCTTATGTAATGGTGAATGAACATTCTAATGGTCAATTAGTGACCATTTTAGGTAAGTTGGCCATAATTTGGAGTGAACTATAGCATTACAAACTGATTTGATGTGGCTGCCTAGTGAGAGCAGTAGGTGTGGCTGTGAGTCCAGCCTGTTTGGACAGCCATAACTTTGGCTGTGTAGGTTCAATTGGTGTTTGGCCAATTGGACATGAAACTAGACACATAATGGCACAATTTTGGTGAAGAAACCATGCCCAAAAGACCAAAGCAAGTGGACTAAAAACTGGCCCCAATCCGGATGTCCTGCAACCAGATTCTGCAGAATGACCAAATGAACAGTAATTGTTCATTTGGCCATAACTCATTGTAGAATGGCCCAATTGACCTGAAATTTTTACAGCAACAAGTTAAGATATAGACAAACAACTTTTATGAAGAAACCTACCACAAATTATGTCCAGAACCTATCCAACAAGGCAGTTGCAGTCACTGTTCACTGCACTGTAGATATGGTCAGTTCTGCAATTTTTCAATCCGGCCAGCTGTGGTTTTTGGACCATAACTGGAGCTACAAAACTCCAAATGAAGTGATTCAAAAAAAGAAATTCAACTAGACAAAATAAGGAACAACTTTCATGTTTATCACTTTCTCAAATTCCCATTGCAACAGTAACTAATGGAACAGTAAAATTAGGGTACAAAAATTGAAAATTCTGCTCTCCTAGTTTTAAGCTTAGGAATGGTATTGGTGATTAATTCCAACAAGTTTTAAATGCAAAATGTGGTACATTGGGAGTGTTAAAACCAATGTACCTATTTTCTATACAAAAGTCAACATTTTTGTTGACTAGTGAAGTGAATAGTGACACCAAAACTTAAAATTCAAAAATTGAAGAATTCAAAAGTATTAAATGCCCTAGTATACCTAACAAGATTGGTTTGGATAGTTTGGCATGCCAATAGGGTTCAGTTAGCAGTACTGCACATGGCATTATGCCATTCTGTGATTTCATGGCTTTTAGCCATTCTGACATTGTGTTGATATTTGGCCTTGTGCCTATTGTCATTACAGTTTATTTGCTGTTCTGTTGCACACCGGGAGATGCATATGTGACCGATGGTGTGACGGCCCGAGGTACTAGATACCCAGTGTCAGTTTACCCGTTTATCCAGTCCAGTCGTCCAGTATAGGTTATTTGGGCAACCAAAAAAATGAAAGTGGATAAATTTAATGAAATAATGAATATAACAAGTACAAAACAAGTAAGACATCGATACATTCAATACATATTTATTTTATGTTATTTCCTTTTATTTTATTATTGCACCACTAAGCATTATTGCTTAGCGCGTTGCTTTTGCAACGCGTAGGTTCTGGAGATACTGACCGAGAGCCCAGTAGACCGCAGACTGGGTGAGACCTCCTGCAGCTCTGCATAGTATCCGTGTCACCTCATCATCCACAGTGCATTGGTAGGACACTAGGTTTCATTTTGGTATTTTGTAATTAACTTTTATTTCCTTTTGTATAATTGAAACTTATGTAATGTATTTTGATGTTCATGTAAATAATGAAAATTGTGGTTATAAATGGAAAATTTGAGTATTTATTTATTGTTTGTATATGAGTACCATGAGAAATGAATGTTTGAGTAATGGAAAGGTTGTTGAAAATCATATTGAGACTTTGTTGATGAAATGGAGTTGGGATTGTTTGGAAATGATTTTGGAAGTGTTTGTCACAGGTTCCGAAGAACTGTTTTCTCCATTTTTAGCCGGTACTCTGTCGGATTTTCTATAAAATTTTCGGAACCTCAAATAAATTATAATTTCAATAAATGACTTAAATGAATTATATTTCACAAGTTATATTCAAAACTATGATGAAAATTAATTAAGATAAAATAGAGTGTTCCGGTACACCGTGTGACATAACTTACTCGGATATACTGTAACATGTTATTACTTTCTATATGATACTTTATTAAAGTAATTTGTTTGTTATGTATCGTTAATTAATTTCATAATAAATGTCACAAAGAGATCAGTCAAACTAGGCTACAATTTAGATAGTGTTAGTTTGATCGAGATAGAATTTGGAATGTAAGAACGACCTTGGCATGACATGGCTAGATGACAAAAGTTGTTGGAAATGGAATGTGCAATCATTGTGGGGAATCATGCTGATAATGTATGATTTTGTAGCATACGGAGGTGGATAGCTTGTCGTTAACCAATAGAATCCTAGATCAAGTGCCGGATTGTCTCCTATCACAGTGTAGATGGGTTTTCAATGCCTACTCAGGTATTTTTTTTTGCACGCACTCCTATACTATTACTGTAACATTACTCTTGAAAGCATTCCTGAAATTCTCTCTAACTTGAGTGTCAGAATGGTTGCAATTAGACCGTAAACCTCACCATTTTTCATCCTTTAGGCAACCCAAGGTTTAACCACTTGCATTTGGTGACCTAAGAAAACACAACAGTATCTCTAGGGAAATATAACTATTTTATGTATAATGGTTTTATTATAGCCATGATTATGGTGGTCATGTATAAATCCTATTATAATAAATGATCAGAGTGTTTTCATTGTACATATATGATTGAATTGAATAAATTCGTTATTCTCGACTTTGACAAATTATTGTGATTTATGGCACATTACTGGGATATAATAAGGAATTATCTTGTTTAATTTTGAAATAAATATTTTTTTTTCTAAAGATAGAAATTACTTGATTTATTAACATAAGAAAATTAATATATCAAAAAATAAGCGAATTACATATATTATTGCAATATGCTTTATATAAAATAGGTTTAATAATTTTCTTATTTTTTATTTATAATTTTTCATAATATAAAATTTATAATTTATAATATTTTAATTTTAATAATTTGAAACATATGCAAGTTAACATTTAATTTAAAATTTATTATTTTAGCATTTTTCATAATATTAGCGAAAATAACTAAAAAAAATTAATAATATTAATAAAATAAAATAAAATTCTCAATTGAATTTCTTAAAAAAAAAAAACTTAGTGCCAATTGTTTTTGGCAAAATAAATTTCCCTCTATTTTTTTTGTCCCATTCTCGCTAATCTCTTTTCCTCCTCTCACTCTCTTCTGAAAACTTGCTGTATCCTCCTTCAGCTCCTTATCCATCCTTGATCTCCCTTTGGCTTTCTCCTCTGTTTTAGACTACAAAAATAGCTCTCTACAAACCTAAGTTCATTTCCCTCACAAAACAACCCGCTGCCTTAATTAATGCCATTCCTTCACCAATTGATCTGAACCAAACCCCTTTTCACTACTAGCCTAATGCAACATTATCTTCAATGCCGTCATAGTAGTGTTCCTTTCCTTTGGTCAGGCCCGTTTTCGGTGCTTCCCTCTGCTTTAGTACACGTTGCCATTCCTTGAGCTGAAGCCATCATCGGGACCTCTTATTCTTGTTTGAATTGTTTCTTAGGTTGAATCATTGTCCCATGAATTTGAGGTACACTAACTGCAAGTCCTGCATTCTCTGTTATAGTATGTTCCTATCAATCATAAATATTCTTAGCCAAGCTTGTAGTTATTATCTCTGGCTCTCCCTTATTATTTTAGTCTCAACCTTAAATTTTGACAAAGCAAAAAGTAGAAATTTTGAGATAGGGCTCATTTTTAGGGTTATTCAAAGAGCAAAAAAAAATTAGAGTTGGTTTTCGTTAGTGGGTTGTTAATTGTTCAATTTTAGTATTTGAATTCCTACTTTAATTGGCTGGAGCATTACTCTTTGTTCACAGGAATTGATCTTTATTTGTGGATTTAGTACTCGTAAATCTTTGTTACTGTGTTGCTTTCCCTGTTTGCTTTCTTTCGTTCTTTTTGCTTATTAAAGGGGTTTGGCTGGATTTTCTCATTACATGTGAAGCTATCGTATGTCCTCGCAATTGGTGTACTCAGTTGATTTTAATTTCTTATTGTGGACAATGGGAATCTTTGTGAATTTGCAATATACTTTAGAACAGGCCTGGATATGGGACTGAAAATGTCTGTTTTGAATTGCATAAGCGCACTGATTGGTCTTCTAGGTGCTTAAAGATTTTACTTGTTATCTTTATTTATTTATTTATGTATTTCTTGAGATTTTTTTTAGTGCCCATGAAATTAATGACTTGACTCTTTCTCCTATTGCAGGTGAGAGTCTTCCACAAATAACTAAAGTTGAAGGAGAGGTTGTTCTAGTGACATCTATTAAAATTGGGAAGGATGTTACACAGCAGAATGATATTAAAAGTTGCAGTGTTAACTTAAGGTATTGTTATGAATGAATGAATCTTTGCAAATTAAGTTATCAAGAGTTTCTTTTGGAATCTATAATTTTTCCACACAATATAATTCTTGATTCATCAATTTTCCTGTCTACTTTGCATTGCCTAAATTTATACCCTATAATTATAGGAAAACCTAGGTGATCCTTGCATAAAGCTAAATGAAGTTATCATGTGTATTTATGATCTCAAGTTTCTCTGCTATTTGGGCTCTTGAAAATGATCACAATATGCTCTATTTTACCATGTGTTGTTTAGTTATTGCTTATTAACTTAGTTTTATTAATGTAGGGGGAAAATTATTAGAAGTCTATCATCTGCATGTACTTTTTATTCAATTTTAATCCCCTAGGTTGCATCTCCCGAATGAGGTTTCTAATCTCTTAGTTATAAACCTTATTATTTTCTCTATAATATTAAAGAAAAGGGATTAGTAGCTCGACCGAGTGACTACATAGCTTAAAATTTAAAAATTGTAAATATTTTTATGTGTTCATTAATTATATGGGTAGGTCATCTAAGTTCATTTATTTAAATCTAAATTTAGTAAAGGAAATGGAGTATGTAACCTATTCCCCACTTGTAACACCAACACCGATGGTAATCTGCTGTCTCTCTTAAAGGACATTACCATAGTCTGCAGTATAACTGATAGTAAAAGAGGTACCATATCTACTACATTGCCACAACTATGTAAGGCTATCAGCTCTCTTATCATACTACAAACTTTTTCTAAAACATCTTTTCATCAGTTATAACAGTATTCATAACCTTTGATCTACTTTAGGAAGCAAAACTGCACTCTACATTTCACTGTCACACAAAGAGTGCTATCTTTATCAAACTCTAGGCAAAAAGTACACTTAAATGACAAAACTAAGATCCCACGCCTGAGACCAAATGATCCCACTCTGTGAATGCTACCTTACTTTGTGACTATACTAAAACCTCTAATCTTATGGTAACTCCTGATATAACTCTAGCTCATGTGAGAATGACTGAGTCATTAACTCTGGTTATCACCTAACTGTAATCTTTTAACATTCTAGCTCAAGGGTTTTAAACCCCTATTTAGGAGTTCCAAACTCTTTTACAAAATTAGAACTCTGTTCTAGCATAACTGCTTCAAAACAGAGGCTGTCTGTAAATTACCTTAGGAAACACATTAGGGGTACATGTAGTTCTACACAATAATCCCATATCGATACTGTAATCTGTAGCTTACAGCACAAACATCAAGAATATTACATAGTTACTATGATACGTTCCAACAGATCATGTCTCCCAATCTCTTATCTCTCTTAAACCCATTGATACCATAAACTTACTCTGATGGGGCTATCCACTGATGACTGCTAGTAGTGATATCCTCACCTCTATTTAAGGCAACTATACTACCATAACTCACCTATATGTACTCATTCTTTACATTAGATAGGCACAACATTTAGCCCCACTATGATAGAAACACAACATTTCTTGGAGTATGTATTCCTAAGGCAAACCTCAACATGTTTGCTAACTTTAACCCACATCACCATATACTCCACAAAAATTGAACCACTAAACTGAAGCACTCTTACACTACCCAAGGAATAACATAAATCTAGAAACAAGAAATTATAAAAGAAGACAAAACAGGATCCTATACTTCGCATGTGACAACTCTAAGTACACACTTTCTCATAAATCTAAAGCCTAAGCTCTAATACCAACTTTTTCATGACCCAAATTTTGGGTCGGACAGGCACTAGGACGTGAGTCAACATAAGGCCCCCAAAGCCTGTAGTTAGCCTAACTATTCCTATCCCAACCATAAAGCCTATCACTGAAGTCCAAATAGTCCGGCCATAAATTGGGCTACTCAACAGGGAACAATAGCTCATCCGACCTGTAATCATAATATATCTCAATCTCAGAATACCCAAAACCATACACTCTACCCTTATTAAGGCCACCCACCTCAACCCACTTATCCATATCAAATATAGGTTGTGATTCAGAATTAGACCCGTATTTTCCTATAATGGCATTTGAATAATCTCCCTAAACAGAAATAATACAATAATATTTTATTATATATGAACAGCAAACACACTTATGCCTTATAATCCAACACAACTTAAAGACAATGTAAAAGGAATGAAAAATATTATGTTGAAATTAATACTTAGAAATTTACTTACATTGACCCATCATGTTTTTCCATAAATAAATACACCTTCACTTCCCTGTTTGGTGTGAGTTGCTCGAAACACTTTAATATGATTTGGTGGCCTACCTAACTTCTTTGTCTACAAAATAAAAATGAACATATCATGTAACCAACAAATTATGTACTTAACATTTATGTAACCAATAATATGCACAACTACAAATAAAATAATAACTTAGTTTTAAAAATTATACCAATCAATCCTCATGTATCTCAATTTTCACTAAACCATTACAATGTTTTGTTATAGTTCCATCTTTGTTATAGCCAATCCTAGATCGTACAAAAAAGCAATATCACTCTTCTTGTGCTTTACCAATATTTCATTCTTGACTCTGTTGAGTAGATCACGAAATTTGACCTTATGAACATTATCCCAAGCAATATGCACATCTTTCTCTTTAATCTCATTCCACATGCAATGACCTTATAAATTTCATTGTTAGATGGTATAAATCATGCCACTAAATAAAATACCCTAAATAATAAGTATTTTCCATTAAAATTCAGCAATATTTTGATTGTATTTCAAACATTTGATAATAAAAAAACACAACCTATTGAAAAGACACTTTTATAGTAATCATTCACAATCTTCCTACCGTATAAATTCATCAATTCAATACTTTCATCATACAATTAATTTCAAGGAATTTCAGATAATTTATATCTTACCTAAAAAATTCCAAATTGCTCATCCTTTGTCTTATTGGGCACTTCTGCCCAAGTTTTCCATGCATCTATAAAGTGTGTCTTAATGTCATTGTTAATCAATCGAGTGACTGATATATTCAAGAAGCTACACCATGAATTAGATACAAAGTAAAAATTTTATTATAAAGAAATTTTTCTCAAAAGTTTTGATTAATTTATCTCAATTCTCTTAGTTATTATACTTACACATGGCCTTTTAATCTTATCCTTGGTTGATCAGCCAGGTTAATTGGTGTCGGCTACCCCATGTTCGGACCTCTAGTTTGAACTAATGATGATGATAATGCTACTACTTGCCCCCTTAACTATAGTGGAGTAGTGGAACTTGAGTTTCCACTGGCAATTGTTGTGTCTCATGTCATATGCTTTTATCTTCATCTAGTTCATCCCTCAAAGATTGAATGGGCTGAGACATTGTGTGCTATTGTCCTTGTCCTCTACTTCTAGAAGATAATATTCTACAAGGCATCCTCCAAAAAATAAGTCCATAAGTATCAATGAGTACTTTGTTAAATGTGTACTTATATATGCATATAGAGTGAATCAAACAATGATATAAATGCATATATTTTAAATTTTCATATAGATTAATTACAAACTACACAAAAATAGTAACTTTACATTAACTTATAATAATACAAGACAAAATTACACAATAAGTACTTAATTATTGAATACAATAATGAAAATCATTTATCATTGCTGTCATCTCCATCAGCATTGTCATCTTTATCCTCTTCGTCTTCGTTTTCATCTTCATCCTCATCCTCGACCTCATCCTCATCCTTGTCCTTGCCCTTGTCCTCATCCTCATCTTCGTCTTTGTCTTCCTCTTCATCTTCCTCCTCTTTACTTAGTTGTACTAAATGTTGCAATTTATGAGCATTTAACTCTACTACATGATTTGGATCAAGTAGCAAACTAGGATCATTAAGTTTGGTAGTTAGTAAAAGTTTTTCAAGTCAAGAGATGTCATCATCTTGATAAGCAACCTCAACAGAGTTAAGCTTATTATCACTTATGTTAACCACATTATGAATGTTATATGTGCCCTAACTTTAGTTTTGAAAATTGCACACCAATCACTCCTTATTTTATTGATCAAAGGACATTTTGGTTAACACACTTATTGAGCTTGTTAGGCTAAAATAAATGGATCATTGGACGAAAGCCTTGATTTAGGATGAATTTCTACCAAGCCATGCTGAGGATGGACTCTTATCCCTCTATCAGGGTCAAACCATTCAAATTTGAAAAGAATGATCTTGTTTGCTATAATGAAGCTCCAATACCTCATTCAACAAATCATAATAATCACTTTCATATTCACTGTAAAAACTTCCTTTCACCCAAACACCATTGTTCAATGTTTTACAATCTCTACCATAATCATGTGTATGAAATTTGAAAGCATTCACAAAATGTTTGAACTTTATGACTAGGGCCATGAGCTATTTGGCAGATGCGATCATCAACTTCATTCTTATCTACCTATTGTGAAAAAATTAAGTCAAATAACTAAAAAAGAAGGTACACCATTTCTCCTTAGATGCAAAATCAAACACCAATACTTGCATATTCTTTTAACCAATTAGCAAATTCTTGTTCTCTCGATCATTCCAATTGTTGGTCATTAATACTTCATATTATTTCTTGTAAATGGGAATCAAACAACCTACAAAACAAAAAGATTCCTTATGTATTATATTTTATTAATTGAAAAGAGTTCACATGTTAGTTAAAAATACTTACTTAATAAATGGTTCAATCTCCCAACAATTCATATAGACATAAACATGAGCAACACAATACTCCTCCTTTGGCATGATCCTTTCATGAGCTTTACTACTTAAAGGTCGACCTGAATAAGTGAAAACTGAAAAGCATCCCATTGATTCAATATTTCCTCCATCATCATTTTTTAGAACTTTATTTAATTTTATTGGGATTTGTGGCTCAAAGTAATGAGAACAAAATGTTGATATCTCCTTAATAATGTAGGCCTCGACAATTGAACCCTCAACTAAAGCTTTATTTCATACTTTTTACTTTAAGTAAAAAAGGTACCTATAAATACAAAAATTAAGTGCTATTTCATCAATAAATAGATATTTGAATTTAAAAAAAATTATATGTTTTGTAGTATTTATTGCTTGAAAGGATACATCCAATAATATTGCACTGGTCCACCTACTTTGGGCTCATAGGCAATGTGAATAGGTAAATGCTCCATTGAGTCAAAGAAACCCAGTGGGAATATCTTCTATAACTTTCAAATGGTTTCAACAATATTATTTTCTAAGGTATCGATCTTTTTAACTATTAGCACAGTTATCATAATGTTTCTAAAAAAATGACTCAATTAAGTTAATGCATCCCACATTGCTTTAGGCAATACATCACGAAATGCGATTGGGATCAATCTTTGCATCAATATGTGGCAATCATGACTTTTCAATCAATAAAACTTGCATTCCTCAACACTTACAGTCTTTGCAATGTTGGAAGCATAGCCATCAGGCATTCTTAAATCCTTTAGCCACTGACAAATTGATTGTTTTTGTTCTTTATTTAAAGCAATAAATGGTTTTAGGTTTGTATAATCTACCATTATACTACACTAATTCTAACTTAGGATGCTTGCAATAAAGTTTTAAATCCTGTCTTGCTTTGGAGTTGTCATTAGTTTTTCCACTCACATCCATAATTGTGTTAAATACATTATCAAACACATTTTTCTCTATATGCATCACATCTAAATTATGTTAGATTAAATTTGAATGCCAATATGGAAGCTCCCCAGAATATACTCCTCTTGACCCAATTGTGATATACACTAAATCCAGGTATTGTTTGCTTCCCACTAGAAGTCCTAAATACAATGTTAGGTAATGAATTTACCTGACATCGTTAAACATACCCAGACAAACGAGGGGGTTGACTCCTTTCCATATCACTATTTTTGAATTTATCTTGTTGCCCTCTGTATGGGTGGTTTAGAGGAAGAAATTGGTGATGACAATCAAAGAATGATGCTTTCCCGCCATGTTGAAGAACAAAAGCTTTACTACCTCCCATGCAATATGGATAAGCCAATTTCCCATGTGTGCTCCATACCGATAACATACCATGTGTAGGAAAGTCACTTATTGTCCACAAAAGTGTTGCTTTCATTTGAAAGTTTTGCTTAGTATGAATATCATAAGTCAAAACTCCTACATTCTACAATGTTTTTAACTCATCAATCAAGGGCCTCAAGAATACATCCAAACTCTTGCCAAGGCTTGTAGGACCTGGAATCACCATATTAAAAAACATACAAGGCTTTTTCATGGCCATCCAAGGGGGCAAGTTATGCACTACAATTAGTGCTAGCCAACAAGAGTAAGGATTAGAACATTGCCTAAAAGATTGAATCCATCAGTGTATAATCCAAGACGAACATTCTTGGGGTCAAATGCAAATAAGCGTTGAGTGCGATCGAAGTGCTTTCCATGCATCACTATTAATGGGATGTGATATGGAACCATCAGCATGTTGGTTAAACGAGTGCCATACCATTTCCTCTGCTGTTTTGGATGACATAGACAACCATTAAAGCCTAGGAATCAAAGGTAAGTAATGCAACACTTTAAATGGTAGATTCTTTCACCACCCCATGTTTAATTTCTGTGGTTTATATCGAGGATGATTGCATATTGAGCACAATGTTCTATCACTATTTTCATTGTAATACAATATGCAATTATTGAAACACATATCGATTTTTTGAAAACCAAGCCCAAGAGTTGACATCATCTTTTTTGTGTTGTAGAAGTTGCTTGGAAAGAGATCTCCTTCTGGTTGCATGCTCTTTATTATTAACATAAAATTGTTAGAACAACTGTGACTAATGTGGAACTCCAACATGCAGTTCAACAGTTGAGATACAATAGATAACCTTGTATGATTATTGCAACCTTCCCATAAGGGTGCATCTACATCATGTATTGAGCCATAGAAATTTGAAGCCTCAGGATTTGGTTCCTCTAATTCAATGCCTGCTTCACTATTACCCACTTTAGTTATATCATTATTCATGTCCATTGCTTCCATAAACATAAGTGAATTTAAAAAATTCCTCTACTCTAATTTCAAACTCTGGTTTAAAGAAGCCATTTATATCTAGTTGCTAATACTGTAACACCCTTTACTCGGTCTACAGTGTAGCAGAGCAAGGACTGCTACATTCGGTGCCGGAGCACCTTCTTTTATCTTACTTTATTCCTCTAATAATTTTAATCTCGTTATAAATTTAAAATCAATTATATTCTAAGGAGAAACTAATGGAGTTTTTCCTATTTTATTGTCGTTTGGCGTGTTTTACTATTTACCAGTTAAAAATTTTCAACAATATTTGCTAATAATAATTTTATTCATATTCATCATAACCATCTTATCATTTCAATTACATGTATACATTTCAATTCCGCATTCATTTCCATACATATCTATTCATGTTCAATTCATATATAAAAATATTCAAATTTCATTAATTTACATGATTTACAAATTTAATTACATAAATTTATAAATTACATTACAATATCATGAATATTTATAATGTACAAAATACATTAATATGACCTATATGAGCCCTATTCTACATGCATTGCTGAGGAGGTGACACCTTGGACACTTCTGCAGATCCGAACTCTAAAATCTCAGTCTAATGTCCACTGGGCTTTATCTTTAGTACCTACGCGAGAAAACAATCCATCGCGCTAAGCATTTCTGCTTAATGGTGCAATAATATAATAAGGAAATGATATATACAAATAGAGATAAAAAAAATAGAGCATAATTGTATAATCAAGAATTGTTTTGATTTCATATGAAATTTCTAATATTAAATATCTTTTGTCATTTTGTTATTATTTGGAAATGCTTATTTCATAAGTTTACAATAATAATATATAATAAACAAAATTTATAAAAATATTAAATTTATGTTCATATTATTATGAAAGATGCATTTGTAATAATTATTTAAGTATATTTATTTAGCTAGTCTTATCATTGCTTTACTTAACATTTTCTATATGTCTTGAATCATTCCATAATGAATAAGTTTTTCTTTTTATTTTTATTTTTTATGACAACCTAGTTCATTCCAGATCTTTCTCACTCGTTTATTTAATTTACAATATTCTTAACTTATTTCACTGCACAAGTAACCTATGACAGGTTGACTAGACTGGATAAGCGGGTAAACTAGCACTGGACACACTTGTTCCGCGAGTCGTCATACCATGAGACACATAATGTCAATCATATATGCAATCAATATAGCTAGCACTGGATACTGTGGTGCCGCGGGCCGTCATACCATGGGAAGTATAATGTCAACCACGTATGCAATTAATATGGTTAAGAAGCCATGGTAACACATAATCGGGCATACAAGCCATAAATGCGAGCATAAAGCTTTAATAACGGGTATAAAGCCTTACGCAGTACTGCTAAATCAATCCCCTATTGGCATGCCAATCTATCCAATCTGACACACGTATCTAGACAATACATGAGCACAATAGTACCATTAAGTATTTATATGTTTTATTATTTCATTACATGTTCCATTTATATTTTATAGTATTTTGATTCTATTCATGGTAGAAGCATAAATTTTCAAATCTCATTTCTACATATTTTATGCATTCATTATATCATTCATGTTGATCACAATTCCCATCAATTGATTGATTTTATATATCATTTATATTCAAAGCATTTTTTTCTTTCTCTCATGATAAGAACAAATTTCCTATTCACAAATTCATGTGATTTATTTATTCATTACAATATTTATATAAATTATCATTCACATTATTTCCTCTCATGTACCATTTATTGAGCAAGGTATTATTATTCTATTTGCAATGGAAACATAAGTCCTAATGAAAGCTTCACCTCATTTATACATTTAATAATCTATTTATGTTAATTACATTTCATATTTCAAGTCATATTACTAATGTATTATGTGTTCTATTTATGATGAGAATACAAGCCCTAACTACCTATTCACATGTTTTAGGTGTTCATTAAGTCATTTAGGTGAGTTACCATTCATATTCCACGTAATCCATGAACATTTCATGGATTTCAGATTTTATGCCTTAATTTCCTCTAGTAATTTAGCCAAGATGCATAGTCCATTTGGCCATACTTTCTTCATGGAAGTTGTTTCTTTATGTGTTAACTTAAATTTTCCTTTTGAATTATTCAATTTGAAGTGGCATAACTCTAGTTATAGTCAATTGATTAAGAATTGTCTAGGATGCTGAACCTTGTAAGACTACTAGTTTCAAGATTTTCCATCTTTTTTGTCATACATTTCCAAGCACTTAAGTTTAGAATTGAGTCTAGGTCCCTAAAACAAAGTTTTAGGCCTTCATCTTAGCTTTTTAGATCATTTTTGGATCATGTCAATTGAAGTTTTCTAGAGAAAGTTATAGTCTTTTAACCATCCGGGGGTCAAATGACCAAATACCTCAAATTCAGAAATTCCAAGTTTGGAGTTCTGAATTCTCCTAACAATTTCTCTAAATTCTCTTAAGATTTGAATTTTGGTCAATACACCAAAGTTATAACTCTATTTCTTAGAGTTCCACGTCAATTTGGTTCATCCTCATTGAAATTTCCTAGTAAAAGTTATGGTATAACTATTGTCTCGGGGTCAATTGGCATTTTGGTCCAGGTTCAGAAATCTAGGATTGGAAGTACTAATTTTTCCTAAAAAATTGTCTATGTTACATTAGGTTCTGGGTTTTGGTCAAAACTCTAAAATTGTAGTTCTAGGTCTAATAGAAATTTTGGCTTTGGTTTCACTATATTTGCAGTTTTGTAGACCAAGTTATGGCATTTTTGCCACAACTGGTTGGATTGGTCAATGTCCAGTTTTTTTCTGGTCAGGTTTTGGTTTTGGAAGTTTTGTTAGGCTAACTTTGGTTAGCAATTTGATTAGGTTAGGGTCAGAATTAGGTCATGAAAAATGTCCTACTATGTATAAGCTTTCCATGGGTTCAAGAATTAGGTCATTCTGACCTTCCTAGAGTGAGTTATGGCCATTTGAACATTTACTGTTCACATGGTCTTTTTTTCTAGGTCTAACATATGGTTATCTAGATTCAAGCCAACTTTAGGTCATTTTAGGTTTAGTTTCTATGCAAGGTCTTTCCATAAAAAATGTGGCAAATTGTCCTAAGTTTCATCTCCAATTAGCCTCATACCAATTGGAGCAACATAGCTCTACTTATAGCCTTAAAACCACACTGGACTCAAGGTCCAGAATCCTGCACAGAAAATCAACACTCTCAATTTTCAATTCCTCTTGACTCCCAAACTTCAATCACATTCATGGCACTTCTAATAGTCAATCAATAGTCTCAACAATTTCAATTAGGCACCAATTCACAAAACCCTAATTTTTAGGTCAAAACCCTAACTTCCAAATTCTCAACTGATACATAACACTTTTACATCATCATCTAATGCATTCATACTCATCACATGCCATCACTAACAAATTTATAACAATTAAAACCATCAAATTCTCACTATCCTCACAGCTGCCAAGATTAGGGTTTCAATTAAATCACGATATTCTTTTAATTTCATAACATTTCAAGCTAGTTTGACATACTAACTACACTTAAAGAAGAAGGGAGGTTTAGGTAGTGCACTAACCTTGTTAGGAGATTTTTCCTAAGCTTTCAAACTTCACTTTCCTTTAATTTCTTGGCTGCCAAATACTTCCTCAAGGTGTAGGATCAATTTTTAGTGAAGGGACCTAAGGGTTTTTGGGTGAGGATGTGTGGGATTTCAAGTTAGAAGGAGAAGAAATGGAAGAGAGCTCCAAAAGAAAAATGGTGGTTTGGCCAAAATTTTTCCAAGAAAGAAAATGACCCAATTTTGCTGCTTTTACTTTCTTTTTATCTCTTTTAAATGAGTTTGTCAACCCTTAATTGGCTAAGACGTTTTAATTGCATCGCTATTGCATCATGCATGTATCATTAATTTGATTTGATTTGATTTTATTTTATTTTCTTCACTACTCATTTCTAATTAAATTTTTATTAATAGTTATTCATATTTTATAACATAAATCTCACTTACTTAAATAGACAAATTGGTCAAAAATCAACTGTGAGGGTGAAATGACTAAAATGTCCTTCGTTATGTTCATCGAGTTATAATTGTCTTTATCGATTGACTTAATTTTTCTTGTATTTTCTTGACATTTTATTTTTATCTAAACCTCATAAATTCTTCAATTAAGTCCCAAATAATTATTTTACAAGGTTCCCCATGAGTTCGGGGTTGACAACTGTCTTCACAGTCGCTTCTCGTTAGGGTTACCCATCGTCGTGACCTCCGGCTCATTTAACTGAGTTGCAGTTCGTTTCTTTTATTTTTCTTTAATTTTACTTGATCTTTATTTGATCAATTTATTACTCCTTACTCTAGTTTAAGTATAGTTCCAGACATCCTAGCTGTCTGAATAGATGTTAGTCATCGGAACAGTTGAATGTACGGACTACCTAAAGTGAGGGAGTTACAAATACATCAAACTATGATCTCATACATGATGAATTGGTTTTGAAATTCAAACATTTGAAGTACAAAAATTAGATTAAATTCAAGGGCTTATTTTGCAAAACTTGTACTCCCAAGAGAGAAAGAGAGAGAATGAGAGGGAGAGGGGGTAGCGAGTAACAGGAAGAGGGAGAGAGAGAGAGAGAGAGAGAATATATTTATTATCATATTATATTATGTACGACTAATAAAACGATAAAAAAATATTATCTAAAAATAATTAATTGATGAAAATAAAAAAAATGCATAAGAAACATATAACTCACAATTCAACTCTCATTTCCAATCCATGGAAGACTCATTTTGTTTATTTACAGTTAATAGGATTTTTTTTTAAATTAACCTTAACTTTTAATATCCTGTAGTTAATATATTAATATCAAATAGTTAAATGTGTACTTGTGTACATGATGGTGAGTTATCAATAGGAAGATCATCAACAAGAAAAGACAATATCGATCAATTAGAATTTTCTTTTGGCAACAATTACATTGATGAGTAATTAATTTATGTTAAATATTAAAATATTGCAATAATATAAAACATATAACAGGAAATTCCCATAACAGGAATTTGGACAGTACACTGAAGAGATGAAAGGCTTAATCTAGATAGTTTAATAATGGATAAAAATGAATTAGGTCCTCATTTGCTAAAGAATAAGAATTTGGACAGTACACTGATTGGGAAATTTTTTTATTATTTTATGTGCCATTATAGGAGTCAATATTAGATCCAAGAGTAGAAAATAAAGAAAGAAAATTTTCCATCATTCTTGCACATAATCAAGTTTGCACAAATAAACTGACACTTGATCAATTATTATGTAACCTAGATTTTAATTAACCCAGTTATTACCTCAATCCAAGTTATGATTCCAACTTTGTCACACCTTACCCCTCTGTAAGGCATAACATGATCCTGTAGAATACCTAATGAACTACCGCATTTCATCTACCGATAACTCATTAAGTACCCTACAAGGGATTTTAAAACAATTTTCTTATTTTTGATAAGTGGTGAGCGTTTTCTAATAGGTATTTAAAACATTTAATTGAAATTAAAAACTAGTTAAAACTTTTGGCCCATTTTATTTTTTTGCAAATTTTATAAAAATTTTGACAGAGTTTCGTTTATACTTTAAGAAAACAGTTCTTCAAATACCTATAAAAAGCACTTCTACAAATGTTTCTCAACAACTACTTTAATTTCACAATCAAACTCAATCCATTTCAACAACTCCATAATCACTTCAATCAATTTCAAAATTCCATAAGCCTCAAAATACTAGCAATACATTTCATTCAAATTAAATAAATAGTTCCACTCATTTTTCATTAGAGACAAAATAATTTATATACATCCTTACAAAATTTACATCAAAAGAAATACAAATTAAACTTTATTACAAACTTCATACAATTTTTGTACAAGCTGCTCAAGACCCATTTGCATGTCCATACATTTATATGCAATATATACATCAAAAGAAATATTTACAATTAGTGTATAAATTATACCCCATAACTTCAAGCTGAATAATCTTTAATCCTTAGCAGCTTAATCTGCTGCTCTTCTAGTCTCTGTGTCTGCGACAGCAATAGAAGCTATCGCTGAGTACTAGGACTTAGTGGTGCACAACATACTAAAATAATCTTTATGCAAAATATAAATCACATTTATTCAAAAATTTGACTAAACATGAGCATTAAAAACAAAACATGAATTATGAGATTTTAATGCAAACCAAGTTCATTTCAAAGTATCAAAACACATTTCATAAAACCCACAGTTAGATCATGCCATTCGAAACAAATAGAATCCCAATAGCCAGAGGCTAAAGAGAAATCACATCACAAGGCTAGCTAGCTCAAATATATGGATATTCATTCACATCCTCTTCTACTGGCACACCTCAACACTTCTCCAGAGAAGGAATCAAAATTCGAAACTAATTACCCCCACTAGTCGTGCTAGTGAGGTGTTCAAATATATGGTCATGACACTGTGGTTTCAAAACTTATCTTAAAAATTTGCTAAACATTGTCATTTTAAATATACATAATAACTTTCAAATATTTAGATCATACATCATAAGAATGCCATAATCCAATATTTCACATTATTCAAAATAGTATGCAAAAGATGATTATAAAAAGTATACGTTGTGCACAAACCTCAAACGAGTCGCTTGTTGGCCTTGACTCGACTCCTCGGGTTCTGTCTCGGTATTCTTTTCCACTGAAACACACAATTTTATAGTGTTTCAGTATCATAAATTAGTATAAATCCAAAAATAAATTTAACTTCACTTCTACCTAGCTCTAACGTGTTAAATTCGACGTTCTTGAAATTTTGTGTTTCGAGTTACTATTCACTACACTATTCAAGTCAAATTGTTAACTTTCTAAGGCTTAATAGGTATGGGAATTCCAACTTCACCCACATACCAAATTTTGGTCACTAAATTTGTTGGTTTTGGTTTTTTTTCTCAAAACTTAGGTCTTTTAGGCAAAATTGCCAATTTTCAGTTTTGGAGCCCTAAGTTGCACTGTTCCATTGGTCACTTTACTGTTGGAATTTGGCAAAACTTTCTTCATAGAAAATGTTTCCTATTGTCTTAAGTTTATTCTCCTTTTTGAATCACCCTAATTGGAGTTTTGTAGCTTAAGTTATAGCCAAAATACAGTTACTATTCATGTTACAGAATTTGGTTCTACAGATTCATTGATCCAACTTCGTTCAGCAATTTGATCAAGTTAAGTCCATAATTTGGTCTAATTTTCTTCATATGAAATTTTGCTATGTCTTAGTTTCCATCGGTTCAAGAATCACCTAAATCGGAGTTTTCTAGAGAGAGTTATAGCCATTGAAACTTTACTATTCATATGGTAATCTGCAGTTCTGCAGGTTCAGGCCACCAACTTTGCTCAGTAATTTGATTGGGTTAATGGCATAATTTGGGTTGGTTTTCTTCATGAAAGTTTTAGGTCTATATCTCATCTAACCACTGGTAAAATTTTTGGTCATTTTGACCTACCTAGCTCGAGTTATGACCAAATGAACAAATACTATTCATTTGGTCAGTTTGTGCAGAGACAGACTGTGATTTCTCAACTTTGGTCAATTTGTTCACTAGGTTTTAATCACTTTTTGGGCATGCTTCCTAAATGAAAATTGTGTCATTTAGTGCTTATTTTCATTCCCAATTGGTCTCATACCAATTGGACTTGTAAAATTCCATTTTTGATCCCTCAAAGTTGACTTTTAGTCATGGTGCATACCCAATCTGAGTTTGGCTTTGATTCAAACACTTCTAACACACTTAATTAGGTCATAAATGACCATTTCTCTCCTTAAACTATTTCAAAGACATCATTTAATACTTCACATTTTTGGTCCCTAAACCCTAATGTCCAAACCCTAATTCACACTAATATTTGCATTTAACTACTTTCAAAGCTTTTAATCCTAACCATTCAACTAACTAAAGTTTCTAAACCCATTCAAACCATCCAAATCATGTAAATCACCCTCCCCTTCATGCTGGCCAAATTTCAGCTTAGTCCCTCAACATGAAAATTTTTCATGTTTTTATGTAATTAAAATCTTGTTTAACCATAATTTCATACTAAAAATTCAATTCAAATTCAAATTAAAAGAGGAAACTTACCTTAATTGAAGCTTTTTCAATCTCCCTCAAATCTTCAAATTCTTTTAATTTCTTGCTCCAAATCTTCTTCTTGAGGGTCAATTTAATGGTTTCTATAATTATTCTCAAGGATTAGGGGGTGAAATCTAAAGTTTAAGAAGCTTAAATCTAAGCTTTAATGGTGGAACAAAATAAGAAGAGAGGGAGAGGAGAGAGCTACGGGAATAAAAAAAAGAAGAAGTAAAAAAAATCTTTTTGAATTTTTGTTTTTATGCCACATAATTGACTTGGTCAAAGATTAAATTAAATAGAATTTATTTTTAATGTCATGCATGATGTCATTTGGGTGATGTCATAATCCTATTTTCTTTTATTTTTTTTTGTAATTATTTAGCTATTTGACTTGGTAAAAAAGGTTGGAAAATTAAAATTAATTTTGACATCTTATATGATGTCATCATCATGATGTAATAAGTCCCATTTTTATTCTTTTTCTTTTTCTTTAATTCTTCAATAGTTCTTTAATTTAATTCTTGACCCCGAAGTTTTCTTTTCTCCGATTTTATTTGACAGTTAGGTCAAGAGTCAGCTCTCGGGGTTAATTGACCAAATTGCCCCTCACCGGTTCATCCCGGTTTGCAATTAATTCCATATTTCTTTCGGCTCCCTGACCTAATTATTTAACTAGCTTAACAATTCTTTTTCGTGATTTCCTCTTTTCCACTGTATTTATAAGGGTCCTAAGGACTGCGACGTCACATTTTACGGTTCGAAATTTGAGTTTAAAATGACTTCGCAGTCGTTCCCGAGAAGGCCACCCATCCGGTCACCGGAACAGTGAAATATACCAGGCTATACAAATGAGGGTGTTACAATTCTCCCCCCCTTAAATAAATTTCGTCTCGAAATTTTACCTGGTATTAATCTCTGAACAACTGTGGGTGCTGTCTCCTCATGTTCTCTTCTCGTTCCCAAGTAGCCTCCTGGCCCGAATGATGGTTCCACAACATTTTTACCAATGGTATTTGCTTATTTCGTAGCTGCTTCACCTCATAAGCCATAATCTCTATGGGTACTTCTTCATAGGTGAGGTCTGGATTCACTTCAATTTCTTCTACTGGTAGTACATGAGATGGGTCTGATCGATACCTCCTTAACATAGACACATGAAAGACATTATGTATCTTCTCCAACTCTGGAGGTAGTGCCAAACGATATGCTAAAGGACCCACTCTTTCCAAAACCTCATATGGCCCTAAACGAGGACTTAGTTTCTCCTTTCTGCCGAATCTCATAATTCTCTTCCAAGGAGAAATCTTGAGGAAAACTTTCTCACCCACTACATATTCAATATCTCTTATCTTTAAATCAATGTAGGACTTCTGACGGTCTGATGCAGTCTTTAGTCAATCTCTGATCACCCTAATCTTCTCCTCAATCTGCTGAACAATATCGGGTCCAATCATCTTTCTTTCACCCACGTCATCCCAACACAATGGGGTTCTACATTTTCTGCTATACAAAGCTTCATATGGAGGCATCCCAATGCTTGATTGGTAGCTGTTGTTATAAGCAAACTCAATCAAAGGCAAGTGTGTATCCCAACTGCCCTCAAATTCAATCACACAAGCTTGTAACATGTCCTCCAAGATCTGAATTACCCTCTTAGACTGGCCATCTGTCTGTGGGTGGAATGCTGTACTGAAGTTCAATCTAGTTCCTAGGGCTCTCTGAAGACTACCCCAGAATCTAAAAGTGAACCTAGGATCTCTGTCTGACATGATGGATACTGGCACTCCATGCAGTCTCACAATCTCATCAATGTACAACTTGGCCAATCTTTCTAAACTGTAGTCCATCCGGACTGGCAAAAAATGAGCAGACTTGGTTAGTCTGTCAACAATGACCCATACTACATCATGACTCTTTTGTGTCCTTGGAAGTCCCATCACAAAATCCATCGTTATTCTCTCCCATTTCCATTCCGGTACTGGTAGTGGATATAACAACCCAGTGGGTACTTGATGCTCTGCCTTCACTTGCTGACAAGTTAGGCATTTAGAAACAAACTCTGCCACATCCCTTTTCATACCCATTCACCAGTAATGCTCCTTTAGCCCTCTATACATTTTTGTGCCACCTGGGTGCATGGCAAAAGGAGACTCATGTGCTTTCTTCAAAATGATCTGTCTCAAATCAATATCATTAGGAACACATATTCTGCCCTGGTGTAGTAGTAGACCATCATCTCTAATTCAGAATTCTGGTTTCTTGCCCTGCTGAACTTCTTCCAACAGCTTCTGATACCTTTCATCACTCTGAGCAGCCATTCTAATTTAATCAATCAACACTGGCTGTATATGCCATGCAACAGCTGTCTGCCCCTCATCATTAGTCTCTAAGCTGGCATGCAATGATCTTAACTCATGCACTAAAGATAAAGGAGTAACCCGTGGACTTGCCATGGTCTTGCGACTTAAGGCATCAGCCACAACATTAGCTTTCCCTGGCTGATAGTCTATCAGACAATCGTAGTCTTTTATCAACTCTAACCATCTCCTCTGTCTCAAATTCAACTCCTTTTGAGTGCTCAAATACTTCAAACTCTTATGATCTGTGTAGATGTAACATTTTTCCCCATACAAATAGTGTCTCCAGATCTTAAGAGCAAACACAATAGCTGCAAGCTCCAAGTCATGTGTCAGATAATTCCTCTCATGCGGTTTTAGCTGGCATGATGCATAGGCAATGACATTTTGATCTTGCATCAACACACAACCTAACCTATTGTGAGAAGCATCGCTGTAAATTGTATATTCTTTACCCGGTGTAGGTAAAGTCAGGACTGGAGCTTCAGTCAAACATCTCTTCAATTCATCAAAGCTTTGCTGGCATTTATCCATCCACTGAAATTTCATATCTTTCCTAAGCAGTTTGGTCAATGGAGATGCCAACATGGAGAATCCCTTCACAAATCTACGGTAGTATCCAGCTAAACCCAGAAAACTACGAATCTCTGTGATATTTCTGGGTGGCTTCCAATTAAGGACAGCTTCTATCTTGTTAGGATCTACCTTAATACCCTCTGCTGATTCTATGTGTCCCAAAAAGGCTATCTCCTTCAGCCAAAATTCACATTTCGACAATTTGGCATATAGCTGTTTCTCCCTCAATGTCTGTAGTACAATCCGCAGATGTCTATCATGCTCTTCTGCATTCCTCGAATAGACCAATATATCATCAATAAATACCACAAGAAACTGGTCGAAGTATGATATGAAGATAGTGTTCATCAGGTCCATAAAAGCAGCCGAAGCATTAGTTAACCCGAATGGCATGACCAAGATCTCATAATGGCCACAGCGGGTTCTGAAGGCAGTTTTAGAAATACTCTGCTCTTGTATTTTCAGCTGATAATAACCTGATCTCAGGTCAATTTTGGAGAACACAGCTGCACCCCTCAACTGATCAAACAAGTCATCAATGCGGGGCAAGGGGTATCTGTTCTTTATTGTCACCTTATTCAACTGTCGGTAGTCAATACATAAGCAGAGAGTGCCATCCTTCTTCTTTACAAACAACAGTGGCGCTCCCCAAGGTGACACACTAGGGCAGATAAAGCCCTTGTCAAGCAATTCTTGCAACTGCACTTTCAACTCTTTCAATTCTGCAGGTGCCATTCTATATGGTGTTATGGAGATTGGGTCCACACCAGGCATAACATCAATCTCAAACTGCACCTCTCTTTCTGGAGGTAATCCTGGCAATTCATCAGGAAACACATCCGGAAAGTCACATACCGTAGGGATGTCCTCGATCTTTGGACTCCCACTTGGGTGTCTATCACATGTGCCAAGTATGCTTCACACCCCTTTCTGATCATCCTTCTGGCTAGTGCAGCCAAAATGATGTTTGATGGCAGTAAATGCCTCTCCCCATGTATTACCACATCACCGAACAAAGGGAGACCAAAAGTGACTGTCTTCAGTCTACAGTCAATCATGGCGTGATGCCTGGCTAACCAATTCATGCTCAAGATAATATCATAATCTCTGAAGGGCATTTCAATCAAGTCTAATAGGAAAACATGTCCTTGGATCACCAATGGACAGTCCCTATAAATTCTGTTGACCCAAACCTCTTGTCCTAATGGACTAGTTACTAGCACTTCAAAACCCATTTGCATACATGGAACAGCAAGTGAACTGACTATGCTAGCACTAACATATGAATGGGTTGAACCCGGATCAAATAATACAAATACTTCTTGATCAGAGATAGAAAATATACTAGCTACTACATTGGAAGTCTCAGCCTCTTCTCGTTGTCTCATTGAATAAACCCTGACTGAAGTACTTCCTGTCTCGATCGACCAAGCAGTGCCTCTACCTCTGCCTCTTCCTCTACCAACTGACTGTGAACCTCTGGGAGCAGGACTCTGAATAGATCCCTCGGCAGTAGTAGGAGCTGGACCATATCTCGAAGCACTAGTATAGTCTTTAGCTATATGGCCCTTGCCTCCACAGTTAAAGCAGGCTCCAGTGGCCCAATAGCACTCCCCCCCCTGAATCTTGCCACAAGTCTCATAGGAGCGGGCAGGATGTGAACCCCTACTCGACTGTTGACCAGACCTAGGGGGTCTCTGTTAGGAAAATCTGCCCTTACCAAATCTTTCACCTCGACCCCTGCTGGGTCCACTAAACTTCTTTTTCTTCCCAGAGGTCCCACTAGAACTCTGTTCTACTGACTTTTCCCCCTTGTCTTTCTCTGATTTCTCAGCTTTCTCTGATTTTTCTTTTATTGGGTCGCCTCTGATTCAATCCTTTCTAGCTCAAGTGCTTGAGACATGAGTTCTGAAAAATTGCTGTGCCTGAATCCCACTATTTGCATTCTCAAACTGGGCTTCAAACCAGTCTCAAATCTTTTGCATCTTGCCTTGCTGGTAGTAAGGAGACTCCCTGCATAGTGACTTAAGTGGAGAACTCCCTCTCATACTCTGCCACTGTTCTGTTGCCTTGTTTTAGACTCAGAAACTCTTGTAACTTCTGATCAACATATGCATCTGAGATGTATTTCTGTCTAAACTCTCTGATGAAGTCATCTCAGGTTAGCACTGGTGGTTCAGCCAAGCTGTGGGGGATGGTCTTCCACTAATCATATGCATCCCCTTGCAGTAGAGACACTGAATACTCAAACTTCAGTTCATCTTGGCAGTGCAGCTTCTTAAATACTCTGTCCATTCTTTCAAGCCATTGCTCTGCCTCTAAAGGGTCCACTGTACCCTTAAATTCTGTAGCCCCATATTTCAATAATTTGTCATACTGTCTGGCTGGAAACAGCGATTGTGCCACAGGTGGTTGGGGTGGAGCTTGAACAGGCATACCGCCAGCCATTTGTTGAAACATTGCCGCCATCTGCTGTGCAAACTGTGCAGGAAATTGCAGCATTTGCGGGGCTGGTGCTATGGATCCACTGACATTCGGTAAAGCTGGGGCTTCCCCTTGTGCCTCAGCTTCAACAGACTGCTCAACTGAGCGATCCCCTTCTTCCATTTCAGTCCGAAATTAAGGTATCTCCTGAACAAGTAACACAAGGAGATTTCCCTCCGTTAGTTCATATTTATGATGTAATGCATTGTATGTAACAAATATGGACGTTGAGCAGTTGTACTTAACAAAGAAAAGACACAAATTCTCAACTTAAAATATACTTCAAAAATTTTCTCTGATACCACTAAAACATGTCACACCTTACCCCTCTGTAAGGCATAACATGATCCTGTAGAATACCTAATGAACTACTGCACTTCATCTACCGATAACTCATTAAGTACTCTACAAGGGATTTTAAAACAATTTTCTTATTTTTGATAAGTGGTGAGCGTTTTCTAATAGGTATTTAAAACATTTAATTGAAATTAAAAACTAGTTAAAACTTTTGGCCCATTTTATTTTTTTGCAAATTTTATAAAAATTTTGACAGAGTTTCGTTTATACTTTGAGAAAACAGTTCTTCAAATACCTGTAAAAAGCACTTTTACAAATGTTTCTCAACAACTACTTCAATTTCACAATCAAACTCAATCCATTTCAACAACTCCGTAATCATTTCAATCAATTTCAAAATTCAATGAGCCTCAAAATACTAGCAATACATTTCATTCAAATTAAATAAATAGTTCCACTCATTTTTTATTAGAGACAAAACAATTTATATACATCCTTATAAAATTTACGTCAAAAGAAATACAAACTAAACTTTATTACAAACTTCATACAATTTTTGTACAAGCTGCTCAAGACCCATTTGCATGTCCATACATTTATATGCAATACATACATCAAAAGAAATATTTATAATTAGGGTATAAATTATACTCGATAACTTCAAGCTGAATAATCTTTAATCCTTAGCAGCTCAATCTGCTGCTCTTCTAGTCTCAGATTCTGATGACAATAGAAGCTATCGCTGAGTACTAGGACTCAGTGGTGCACAACATACTAAAATAATCTTTATGCAAAATATAAATCACATTTATTAAAAAATTTGACTAAACATGAGCATTAAACACAAAACATGAATTATGAGATTTTAATGCAAACCAAGTTCATTTCAAAGTATCAAAACACATTTCATAAAACTCATAGTTAGATCATGCCATTCGAAACAAATAGAATCTCAATAGCCAGAGGTTAAAGAGAAATCACATCACAAGGCTAGCTAGCTCAAATATATGGATATCCATTCACATCCTCTTCTACTGGCACACCTCAACACTTCTCCAGAGAAGGAATTAAAATTCGAAACTAATTACCCCCACTAGTCGTGCTAGTGAGGTATTCAAATATATGGTCATGACACTGTGGTTTCAAAACTTATCTTAACAATTTGCTAAACATTGTTATTTCAAATATACATAATAACTTTCAACAATTTAGATCAAACATCATAAGAATGCCATAATCCAATATTTCACATTATTCAAAACAGTATACAAAAGATGATTATAAAAAGTATACGTTGTGCACAAACCTCAAACGAGTCACCTGTTGGCCTTGACTTGACTCCTCGGGTTCTGTCCCGGTATTCTTTTCCACTGAAACACATAATTTTACAGTGTTTCAGTATCATAACTTAGCATAAATCCAAAAATAAATTTAACTTCACTTCTACCTAGCTCTAACGTGTTAAATTCGACGTTTTTAAAATTTTGTATTTCGAGTTACTATTTACTACACTATTCAAGTCAAATTGTTGACTTTCTAAGGCTTAATAGCTATCGGAATTCCAACTTCACCCACATACCACATTTTGGTCACTAAATTTGTTGGTTTTGGTTGTTTTCTCAAAACTTAGGTCTTTTAGGCAAAATTGCCAATTTTCAGTTTTAGAGCCTAAGTTGCACTATTCTATTGGTCACTTTACTGTTGGAATTTGGCAAAACTTTCTTCACAGAAAATGTTTCCTATTGTCTTAAGTTTATTCTCCTTTTTGAATCACCCCAATTGGAGTTTTGTAGCTCAAGTTATAGCCAAAATACAGTTACTGTTCATGCTGCAGAATTTGGTTCTACAGATTTATTAATCCAACTTTGTTCAGCAATTTGATCAAGTTAAGTCCATAATTTGGCCTAATTTTCTTCATATTAAATGTTCTAATATGTCTTAGGTTTCTATCGGTTCAAGAATCACTTAAATCGGAGTTTTCTAGAGAGAGTTATAGCCATTGAAACTTTACTGTTCATATGGTAATCTGCAGTTCTGCAGGTTCAGGTCACCAAATTCGCTCAGTAATTTGATTGGGTTAATGGCATAATTTGGGTTGGTGTTCTTCATGAAATTTTTAGATCTATATCTCATCTAACTGCTGGTAAACTTTCAGGTCATTTTGACCTACCTAGCTCGAGTTATGACCAAATGAGCAAACACTGTTCATTTGGTCAGTTTGTGCAGAGGCAAACTGTGATTTCTCAACTTTGGTCAATTTGTTCACTAGGTTTTAGTCACTTTTTGGGCATGCTTCCTAAATGAAAATTGTGTCATTTAGTGCCTATTTTCATTCCCAATTGGTCTCATACCAATTGGACTTGTAAAATTCCATTTTTGGTCCCTCAAAGTTGACTTTTAGTCATGGTGCATACCCAATCCAAATTTGGCTTTGATTCAAACACTTCTAACACACTTAATTAGGTCACAAATGACCATTTCTCTCCTTAAACTATGTCAAAGACATCATTTAGCACTTCTTCACTTTTTTGGTCCCTAAACCCTAATGTCCAAACCCTAATTCACACTAATTTTTGCATTTAATTATCTTTAAAGCTTTTAATCCTAACCATTCAACTAACTAAAGTTTCTAAACCCATTCAAACCATTCAAATCATGTAAATCACCCTCCCCTTCATGCTGGCCAAATTTCAGCTTAGTCCCTCTACATGAAAATTTTTCATGTTTTTATGCAATTAAAATCTTGTTTAACCATAATTTCATACTTAAAATTCAATTCAAATTCAAATTAAAAGAGGAAACTTACCTTAATTGAAGTTTTTTAATCTCCCTCAAATCTTGAAATTCTTTTAATTTCTTGCTCCAAATCTTCTTCTTGAGGGTCAATTTAATAGTTTTTATAATTATTCTCAAGGATTAGGGGGTGAAATCGAAAGTTTAAGAAGCTTAAATCTAACCTTTAATGGTGGAACAAAATAAGAAGAGAGGGAGAGGAGAAGGCTACGGGAATAAGAAAAAGAAGAAGTAAAAAAAATCTTTTTGAATTTTTGTTTTTATGCCACATAATTGACTTGGTCAAAGATTAAATTAAATAGAATTTATTTTTAATGTCATGCATGATGTCATTTGGGTGATGTCATAATCCTATTTTCTTTTCTTTTTTTTTTGTAATTATTTAGCTATTTGACTTGGTAAAAAAGGTTGGAAAATTAAAATTAATTTTGACATCTTATATGATGTCATCATCATGATGTAATAAGTCCCATTTTTATTCTTTTTCTTTTTCTTTAATTCTTCAATAGTTCTTTAATTTAATTCTTGACCCCGAAGTTTTCTTTTCTCCGATTTTATTTGACAGTTAGGTCAGGAGTCAGCTCTCGGGGTCAATTGATCAAATTGCCCCTCGCCGGTTCATCCCGGTTTGCAATTAATTCTATATTTCTTTTGGCTCCCTGACCTAATTATTTGACTGGCTTAACAGTTCTTTTTCATGATTTCCTCTTTTCCACTGTATTTATAAGGGTCCTAAGGACCGCGACGTCACATTTTACGGTTCGAAATTTGAGTTTAAAATGACTTCGCAATCGTTCCCGAGAAGGTCACCCATCGCTGTGACTCTCTGCTCGTTTAACTTCTTATGTTCTGTTTTTCTTATTTATACTTAACTAATTGAACATTACTAATTATTTGTATTTATGACTTCTCTAGTTGTCTTAGATATGGTTCTAATCCCCTTAATTGTCCGGACCGACACCGGTCACCGGAACAGTGAAATATACCAGGCTATACAAATGAGGGTGTTACAAACTTTGTATGTCTCAAATAGAAGGGAGGACAATATGCCAAATTGGCTTTTGTCATTTTGTTCATGTTCTATTACTTATCGAAGTGAAGACAAAACAAGAAGGGATTACAAAAATATTGGAACCAAGCAATTGATAAAGGTTTATAAATTACAATAAACAAACCCAGAGGATAAAACCAATATTTGTTTGATGTATTTATAGAACCAAAGACAATTGTAGTTCAAATTTCATTTACAAACAGAATAGCACACAAGAACAGCACAATAAATAGTTAAATACAATTTATTATGTTTGTCTAGGTAATCTTTTCCTTATTGCTTAGAGTTGTTCTTTTTAATGATATAATTTAGAGATAACTCATATATCTCTAACCTAAAAGCAAAGAACAAACAAATTTAGAGGTAGCAAACATAGTTCCAGTAAAGAACAAAGCTCCATATATCTCTAACCCAAAAGTCATTTCTTGACTATTAAAACTTTTTACAAAAAATAAAATCACAGAAAACAAAATCAAAGCAGACTAGGCAAAATCATGGTAGACCAGTAAACAATATCACATCTTGAAATAAAAGAAGGATGATTGCATAAAAACAAAAAAAAAGGCTTCGGTGGCTCTCAAAGGAAAGAAGAAAGATGGCTCCACTGAAACTCCAAGGGGAAAGAAGAATGATGGCTGGGTTTGCTTCGGTCGATGGTGACGATGGCAACAGTGATGAGTGCATAGATGAGAGATAGGGGATATTAGGTAGTAACAATGGCAAAGTGTCGAGAGGGAGGGAGAGTAAAATTGGGGGCGGGATTTTAAATTCTAACCTAGATGAAAAATTAGAAATTTTAATATTTAAAGTTTGCTTTTCTGATGGATTTCTGATGTTTTTAATCTGTCAGAAGTTCTGTTAGAAATCTCGTAAAAAAACTAAATTAAGTCTGTTGCTATATACTAAAATTATTAACCGTCAATATCCATCACAAAGTCCTTTGGTATTTGAAATAATTTGTAATGGATATCCATTAGAAATTCCATCGCTGAAACTCTTATTTTTTTTTTAGTGGTGAATTGGCTATAAATAAAATAAACCTATAAAATTGGCTATAATTGATAAAAATTGAAAAATTTTAATTTTTGTTTCTACTACTAAAGTTAAGCCATGTCGATAATAACATATAAAATAATAACCACTATATTAGAATTTAATAGTCAAAATTATTTGACTGCTTATAATTAATACTAACATTTTCAATTAGGACAAATTTGATAAAAAAAGTTTTAACTATAATTTGTAAAATTCGTAAATTTTAATTTTTTTAATTATTGGTATTATTATTATTATTATTAAGCAAGATATAAAATTGTATTATATCTTGTTAAGAGTTCTCGTGTGGACGAAATTCTAATTACAGCGATTATTTTATGATTTTTATCCTATACACTGATCCGAGTATTAGTTTTTTTTTAGTTTACGTTCCAAGTCATAATTTGTCATTATATTTTGATATTCACTTAAATGAAAATTCGATTTTTTTATAAAGAAAATTTGATTGATGGTATTGAACTATTAATTTATAATAATATATCAGGAACATGGCATAAATTAATAATAACAAATGGTTTCTTAGTTCTGTGCTTTTATATTTTCATATTTTTTATTTTTTTAGAATATTATAATTTTTTTTTTTGGGTAGACAATATTATAATATTTTTATACATTATACGTTTAGCACTTAAAAATTAAGAAAATGCGACAAGATATGATTGAGGATTAGTTGGTTGGTTTGGGCAAGTGGTGAATTCAATTAGCCTAAAGGACAACTGGCGATAGAAGCAGAGGTTTCGGTCCAAAAGCGTGATTCAGCGGTCCAAATTATTATTAATTTTCTTAATTAGATTATTATTGATTTTATATGGCGTCAAATTTCCCACTCATTTGCCAAATTTGCCAGGAAACTGCTCAATTTCATCTGAATTCTATATCAAAACCTCTGTTTCAAGGTTAATTTTCCATTTCTCTCAAAACCCAATCAAATTTCAATTTATTTTTTAAAATTGAATTGTTTATTTGCTTTTGATCGTAGGAAATTTTTGTTAAATTAAATGATTATGGTGGAGGAGGGATCAGAGAGGGCATTGATGAGGAGCTTGCAGAAGGAGCAAGAAAGAGAACGGCGTCGTATACGTGATAGGCAGAGAAGACAATCCATGAGTGTTGAGGAGAGGGAGAAGCATCTCGCTAGACGCCGGAGAAACTATCAACTACGTCGTCAGAGAGCTGAAAATGCCCGCTTGGACCTTCGAGTTAATCAAAATACAACCACCACCACCACCACCACCACATCCACCACCTCCTCCTCCACCACGCTCGCTGCCAAAAGTAACGATTACCCACCATTGATTTCCGTTTCGATTGTTGATGCCCAATGCAATGTTGGTCTCAATTCAGGGCACAAGAATTCTGTAGGTGAGAGTTTTTATTTTAATTTTTTTACCCTCAATGGAATAGCTAGATGATCTTGTTTCTCAAAAATGTTGACTTGATTTGATTCAGGTTTGGAAATTCCGGCTCATATATTAGCTAAATTACCCAGAAGATTGCGTCTAAACCATTTGAAACATCTGGCGAGGTCACTGGATGATCCTGTAGATATTTCTAATAATCACATAATTGCTGCAGATTTGATCATTAGGGGAAATGTAAACGCAAATTCCAGTTGTAAGCTTTTCCTTGTTCATGCTCCATTATATTAATGAGTTTTGGAATTAGATTTTCGTTCTTATAAGCTTACACATTTTAGACTATGGTTCAGGTGTGCCTCCGAAAGGGTTACGATTAAATCGTGTTAAATGGCTTGCCCGGTCTTTAAATTCTGATATTGAAAAGGCTAAAGGTGAAAATCATCAAAGTCACGAGGAAGGTATGAACTGTGTGTGTAAGGTTTCTTTTCTTTTCTTTTTCCTTATTTAGTTTGGATTAAATTTGGATCCTATACTCCAGTAGAGCAAAATCTGTCGAACAGGGAACTTCAGCTTCAGATGCTTAGTATGAGTAACAATGTGTCAAAAGTTGATCAAACTTGCAATGTTAAATGTGGAAAAGAATGGTTTTTGCCTCTCTGATGGTAATAATTACACATACTTGATTTCATTTGTGCACTGGTTGCTGCATTTCTATACAGAGAATTGTGGTTAGAAAGTTTGATTGCTGTGCTCTATTCTAGGATGCATTTCTCTCCTAAGCTATTGAAGAAAGATGATGGATGAAACTAATAAAGCTCCTCTGCATTGTCTCTCATTTAAGTATGCGTAAGTTACATCTTCCTTGATGCTCATGCGTCCTTATGATCTCTTGTATTATTAACTTGAAAACTGTCATTTTTTTTTTCATTTTTTTGCCTTCGTTGTAGGCGAGTTAAGACTTTGTGTAAGAGGGTTTAAGTTTGTGTTTCCCTTTAAATTGTGAAAAGGACGCAAAATATTAATCAAATTGTTTTCTGTGGAGAAGTGTTTAGCTTTGTGCTTTGTCATGTCCATGAAGGCTAATGAATTCTCAGATAAATAGTTATATGGAATAAACCAGTGCAAAGAATGTGGGTTGAGATTCTGTGAAGGAATATGATGAACTAGATGGCCTTAAATTTTAGCAGAATGGGGAAAAGTTTTTGGATGGTCTCCCCTTTGGCCTTGACTCTGAGTTAATTGTGTTCCCTACTTTCAATATTCTGTAAGTGATCAAATGGTCTGAAGTGTCAGTTAACCATTCTGCAAGGGATTATTCTGGTGCTACAAACTGTATTCTTTAACAGTGACTATAGCAGTGCAAAATCTAACCATGTTTATTGGGCTGTTATATTTACTAGCCATGAGTTATCTCATGTGAGTTTCAAATAGTAGCACAGAGACTAATTAAATGACAGATAATTTTGAAATCATTTTATGAGAGGATGCTTTGTGCATTAGTTCGCCCTTTTATAAGAGGGAGAAAATGGAGAGAGAGAGAGAGAGAGAGAGAGAGAGAGAGAGAGAGAGAAGTTGGGGGGGGGGGGTTGCTGTGGGGGGGTGGGGGGGTGTTGGTAGGAGAGAGAGAGAGGGCAATCACATAGAAAGCACATTATTTCTAGTAACCATTTTATCTATATATGTTCATATGCTTTTCCTTTTCCCCTTTGGTTTAACTTACATCCAAACTTTTGAGGTTAACTCATATTTACATGTCAAAACAAGGATTTACTACTTACAAGCCCCTCCAAACTTTCATTTCATTCATAACAATTCGGTTCAAAATCATGTGTAGCTGAACCAACTTTGATAAAATGGCTAAAATGTCCTTGGAACCTATTGGGGATTTTGTTACCCTAATGGTGTGTTTTTATTTTCTAATAAAAATTGTTGCGAACTTGAATAAATTACGTTGCCAATTTTCTCTCCTGTCTTCACCTGTAGTTTCTCATTTAATGTCGTCTTTTTTGTTTTTGTTCTTTTCTTCTGATTTGATTTTGCATTTTTATTTTGTGTAAAATGAGAATTCTAGGTATTACTTTGTTACTGATAATATTTTGCTTTGAAATTATAGCTTATATAATTCTAAAATTATCGGTTTCTACAATTAAGTGCCAACTCCTTTTTTTTTCAACAAAATCTTGATGTTTTTAAAATTATTCATTCATTTCTGTCTATTAGTTAACACCAAATTTCATTTGTCAATGCAAAAAGTAACCTTTCCCTTCGTCTAAAATCAGTCTAAAATTTTTAAGTATTTTTTTAAATTATTTTTCTTCAATTTGCAAAAACTGTAAAAGTCTATCAAAATAAATAAAATGATAAGGATGTTTAAATTGACAAACAAAAATCAAAATTCTCCTATGAATTATTTTTCCCTTAAACAGCAAATTAAAATATTTTAACTAATATTTTCTTTAATTACCTTTGAATCTCCAATGCTTAAATTTTAAGTTGCACATCTTAGATTATTTAAGATATGGTCAATCTTAGATTGTCATTTATTGGTTTGAACAAAATTCATTATGAACTTTACATTGTTATTTGTTGAATTATTTTAGAATATGACTGAATTTTAATTTGAAATTTTGAGTCGTATATTAAATAATTCAAGTTGTTCAACTTAAAATTTAAGTAAAATTGAAGATTCAAAGATAACTGAATGAAAAAATAAATCTTAAAATATTTTAATTTGTTGTACGAGGAAAGAAATTTTAATGTGAAAATTTTTATTTTTTTGTTGGTTGAAAAGTTACATCTTTTTATGTGATTTTGGTGAACTATTACATTTTTTTTTTTGGCAAATTGAATAGGAAAAAGTTGAAAAAGAGCAGAGCAGAAAAAAAAAAGAGTTATTTTTAAAGTATTAGCACTAAAATTCTTTTTTAAAGTTAGCATTGTCCTGTGGAATTTGGTGTTGACCATAGGACTAATGGTTAGCTATTTCAAAGACATTAGGACTTGAATGTAAAAAAATAGAAAAATAAAAAAAATCTTTTAGGACTTAATTCTGAAAATGATAAAGTTGTAGCATCATAATATTTGTTATACATTAGGGGATATAGAGCCTCAATTTTATTTGAGACTCATTGGACAAGAAGGCCAAACTTTTTCTCTAATAACAAAATAAACTCGAATAATAGTTTAACACCCTAAAATACTAAAATATGAATTTTGATCACACAGATTTTGAGGTTTGGATACAATTGCTCTCAATATTAAATGTTGGTTCAAAATTAGAATATTTGGATACAACTGTTAATTAGCGAAAATATTTGGTTTTTTTTTTTTTTTTTTTTTTTCTGTCGAATTGGGCTTTGTTTTATTGTTTAATTAGTTGGTCGTAAAGTATCATCTTGTTTGAATTCAAGATTTATGGATATTTAGTTGATATCATTTTTTTTTTGGCATTAAAAAGCATGTGATTATGATTTGATCAAATTATAAATTAGTAAAAACAATTTTGTTATTATAAAAAAATGTTTTTGATTAGTGATAGACCCTGCAGCCTTAGGAAATGAAGTATAACTTACCATGTACTTTGTGAGATCTATAAATAGTGGCGTCTTTGAAGATGTTTATTTTATTAAACAACTATGATGGTACTGTATTAAGCAACTCTTGTTATTGATTAATATTCTTGGTTTCTATTTGATTATTTTGTGCAGAATTGCCAGATACAAACAGCAAAAGATGCTAGAACAATGGAGCATTGTAGATATAGAATTTGATGAATTTTAGGCTGCAAGAATAGTAACTTAGGCCAAAGGCTTGAGCTTGGTTTCTCTCCCTGAATAACCGGGGCATTAATTTATTTTATTTTATATAAATATATCCATATTTTTTTTTTCCACCTTTTGGGTTTTGGACTTGTTGGGAGAGTACGATTTTCACTGTCTCGAATTGAATGTCATCATTCAAGTATTTTCTATGTAATGGTATCATTAGACAAATACACAGATTCGGGATTCATTGGCTATACAGATTTTGTAGTAATATTAGATTAATTCTTATTTTTGCCCTTGAATTTTATGCACTTTTAATGTTGAACTATTAACGCATGTGATTATTATTGTTCATAGTTATTTTATTATAATTATAAATAAATATTAATAATAAGTTGTATTATACATTCCTCATTTAAATTTCAAATGCATGTTTAAACTTTTTGGTATTTTCTAGTAATAAAAACATATTAATTTAATATTCTTATAAAATTTGAAAACATGAAATCATTTATTAAATACAATTATGTTTTAATTAAATAAATAGAAAAAGGACTTTTAAAAAAAGTCCATATATAATGGGAGTATTTAATATTAACACTTGTTTTATGTTTGAGATTTGGATTTTTTGTAATATTATAATTATTGTAATTTGGGCAACACGAAGCACGAGGAAAATGCAATATAACCCACAATAATGGGAGATTTGCTCACTCATATATATATATATATATATATATATATATATATATATATTAGCATTGCTAGTTGGATCAAGTTGAGCCACATTAAATGTGTCTCAATGGGGACATATTTGTAATTTCATTTTAAAAAAAGAGTTCTTTTACATACTTTCCTAAAACAATGTATAAATTTAGAATTTGAAATTTTAAATTCTCTCTCATCAATTAAAAAGCATTACAACTTTCAATATAAAATACTAGTTTCAATAAAAATTGAAACAAAATGTTAGTTTCAACAAAAATTGAAACTTTTGACGCACATACAAACAAATTGTATAACACATTAAAATTTAGAGAAAAGATTCATCTAAATATGATTTTTTCATATTCTCTATTCCGCTTCTTCCTTGCATCTTCCTCCCTGTCTGTGCTTTATTTCTTTCTTGCATCTCTTTTCTTCTTATTTCCTGCTTTATCTTATCCAAATTAGATCGATGAAGCATAAAATTTCTTGCTTCATATATTCATCTTCTCACTCGATTTCATCTTCAAGAAAGGAAATCAATAAAATATTCATAGATTAGTAGGAAATCTTCATTTTGATGCTCTTCTTCCATAAGTCATAATTGAATTCCATCTTTGTTTATACTTCATCTACGTCTGGTTGTATTAGGAAAGAGAGTTATCTTCCCTCTTTCTTTCATTCGCAAGCAAGAAATATCTTTCCTATTTTTTTCCTTTCTATTTTTCATCTTTCAAATTATTATGGGTAAAGGAAGAAAAATAGAAAATTACTATGTTGTTTTTGAAGGTGTTCATCCTGGAATTTATACTACAAGGCGTGAATGTGTACCTAACGTTATTGGATAACGCGAGAGTTTATACAAATCTTATAATACGGAGGTAGAGGCTATTCAAGCTTATAATTGTTATTTTAAAATGAAGAGAAATGCAAGTTCATCTTCAAGTAGAGAAGCTACATCATCTAATGTTATTGGATCATCATTGAATGTAGAAGTTATAGAGGAAGAAAATGTATTTGATAATTCAAATTTTAATCAATTGTCAACTGCTCTTCTTGTTGGGTTGTATATTGGTTTGTGCTTATCGAAGAAAGATAAAATATTGAATGAAAATTAATATTTATTACTACAATTATTTTCCATTACTTGTTTAAAAGTTGAATTTTGATTACAATAATTGAAAATAAGCTTGCAAAATATAGTCATGTTTGCTAAAAATATGATTACATCAGTTTCTCAGAATTGGAAAACAAAAGGAAATTATAGTGATTTTGGGTACAAAGTTGCAAATAGAATGGCACAACATTTTTTTAGTTGTTAAGACTTTTATTACAAACTGTAAATATTTGTTTATATGATTTTTACTCAAGTACTCCGCATGAATATAAGTTGAGAAAAGAGTCCTCAAGTACTCTACATGAATACAACTTGAGAAAAGAGTCCTCAAGCACTCTACTTGAATATAAGTTGAAGAGGAAAAATAACAAGTTATCCAACACATATGCTTTGTAGTAAAAAAATTGCCAATTGTATATATACGTAGCAATCATTACATTCCATCAGTGTCTTTCAAATAGATAAATAATTGTCTTAATTTTTTAAGCTAGCCACATTATACAAATGAATCGCCAAAATCATTAACACTAAGTAACAATTAAATGGTTAGTAGAACATCTTCCCTCTAATATTAAAGGCTCTAAGTTCTTTAAACACATGAGCAACGATAAAAAAACCATGATGAAGAACATCTTTCATTTTGATATTGTATCTGTGTATATGATATCATTTTCTATTTGTATAAACATATAGTTTTTATTTTTTTAATTAGTGTATAATTTTAATTTTTACTTTTTGTATTTTAATCTTGTTAAAGTAAATTTTCAAAATTTAAATTTTTATAATACGCTTTTAATAATATTTTAAATATTTAATAAAATTTTTGTTATATATATAGAGTTTGATAAATAGAAATTCTTAACATCACCATTTCAATTAAACACATAGCAAAAAGATAATACAGTGATGTAGACTTTAAAAACAAACAAAGAAAAACATCTCTAAACATCACAGATGTCTATTTAAACCAAAAAAAAAAAAAAAAAACTTCAAATCCACAATTAAAAGATTTTCAAATCCATATCAGCAAAAAATATCATCCATTCCACAATAATCATAGCAATCCTTCATATTTCAGAAGATGTATATGAAATATTAACCACCTCAATAGTTCAAGCAACCTCTTTTCTCCCTATTTCAAGCACTTCTAACAGCATTTCATATGCATTTATTAGAGGATACTCTTGCAGCATGATAAACTTTATATCTTCTCCATAATCTTTAACCAACCTTTTCATAAGGAGCTTCATTTCCTCCTTTAACTCAATCAGCTGGCCCCTAGTTTGCTTGTACATTTTTTCTAAAGTAGTCGGTGATGTTGGCATTGTCTATTTAGCATCATTTTTCCTTTTAGGAGTTGAAGCCATTTTAGAAGTTACATACTAAAATAATATTACAAGAGTTTTTGTACAACTGCTCAAATAATTTACATACATATTATTACATGAATACATCAAAATCTAATGTACAAAGGTATACCTATGATATACCCGGAGCTAGTCCCAATGTGTCTTCAAGGAATCTTACTCAGTTGCTCTATATTCTTTTCACTTGCCATAGCATACAAAGCTATCGCTGAGCGGTGAACTCAGTAGTACACAACTATAATTTAAAACATAATTCACTATACATTGACAAAATCATGGCAAAGAATTTGGACATCTTGAAATTCATCAAATCAAAGTCAATATTTTCAATGATACAAATCAAGTATTAAATGACATTGATTAAGAAATTCAATTTTTTCAATCATAACTGAACATTTAAAATAATTCCATCAATTTATGAAAATAAAGAGAAAATTTTACTAAAATCAATTATGTACAATTCTCATTTTAAAAATCTCTATTGCACATTTTCCAAAAACCATTCTTAATCTCACTAACTCTATGCATGACTAATCCGTAAGGGCCATCTTCGAAGTAATTCTCACTCCCTATGGTCGGGGAGATCGAATCGTCGTGCACATTACATCCGCACAACAAATTACTTCCGAAAAGGGCCAAGTTAAACTTAGATCTAACCTCTGATAAGAGGAGGAACTAAGCATGTGCACGTACCATGGTAATCAAAACAAAGCTAACTCCAGTGTCTCCTCAACAAATGAGGGACGGGTAATAACCAAGTCAAGCATCTATAGTGAGATATAAAATAACCTCGTAAATTTCATTATTCTTTTGGTGAGCATAAAATTCACAATACAATTCAATTCAATGTCAATTCCAATATCCAATAATTTTTATGCCCATCACAATTCAAAACATATTTTATCCATTTCCCATGAAACCATATTCCAATCATAATTTTCCAAAGCAAAATTCTTTTCAATCCATAATAAAAATAAAGTCATAATTTAACCATTTCCCAAAACTAAACTCATCCATAATGTAACACATTTTCATAATTGTTGAAATAAGTTCAATGCTTGAGAAACATAATACAAAAAGAAAATAAACTCATTTAATCAAAGGAAATATGCAAAACGTTATAAATGGAAAACTAGTTGTGCACAAACCTCTTTTGTTGACTCAATTTACTCCAATTTTCATTTTTCCTTCGAAGGCCCCTTTCCAACTGAAACACATAATTTAAAGTGCTTTAGCATTCATTCAATCCATTTCTAATAATTAATTCCAATAATTTCTTTGTAGACTTATCCTACTCCTTACAGTTCTTAAATTTGGTCCTTTATATTTTTATGTATGGTGACATTATTCATGACACTATTCAAGTCACAATGTTGACTTTTTCATACTGAAGGGGTATGTTAATTCTAATGACACCCACATACCACATTTTAAGTGTCAAATTAGTCGGCATTGGTTGCCATTTCAATTTCTAAGCTTCCTAAGAGACATTGTAAATTTTCAGTTTTGGGTCACTGTATTCTACTGTTCCATTGGTCTGGTTACTGTAACACCCCTACTTGCATAGTCTGGTATATTTCACTGTTACAGTGACCGGTGTCGGTCCGGACAATTAAGAGGATTAGAACCACACTTAAGACAACTAGATAACCTATAAATACAAATAATTAGTAATTGCCAATTAGTTAAGTATAAATAAGAAAAACAGAACATAAGAAGTTAAACGAGCCGAGAGTCACAGCGATGGGTGACCTTCTCGGGAAGGACTGCGAAGTCATTTTAAACTCAAATTTCGAATCATAAAATGTGACGCTACGGTCCTTAGGACCATTACGAACATAGTGGAAAAGAGAAAATCACGAAAAAGAATTGTTAAGCCAGTCAAATAATTAGGTTAGGGAGCCGAAAGAAATATTGAATTATTTGCAAAACCGGGTTGAACCGGCGAGGGGCAATTTGGTCAATTTAGCCCGAGAGCTGACTCCTGACCTAACTGTCAAATAAAATCAGAGAAAAAAAAAATTTCATAATCAATAATTAAATTAAAAGAACTAAAGAAAAATATATAAAAAAAAGAAAGTTAAAGCAATTGATCATCACCCAAAATGACCTAAGCAATGACCTCATAATTAATTCTCATTTAATTAAATTTTGACTAAGTCAATTGAGGGGATAAAACAAAAGAATTAAAAAAATCAAATTTTCATTTCTTCTTCCTCATGTAGCTGGCACCACTTCCTCTCCCAATTCTCTCACTATACACCTCCATGGAAGCTTACTCTCAAGCTTCTTAAACCCCAAAATTAACCATAAATTTCACAAATTCCTTTATTAAACTTTGTTTTTGAAGCTTGGTAAAACTATTGACAACAAAAAGAAGAGGAAAGAAAGGAGATTTGAAGAGGGAGAAATTCAACAAAAAAGGTTAGTAATAAACTCTAAATTATTTCTTCAAATTTCATGTAAATATGCTTAAAGTAACTTAGAAATTAAAGAAATGAAATGAAATTAATTGTTGAGGGACCATGAGTGAATTTCGGCCAGCATGTGTATGGGGGTATATTTGCATGATTTGATAGATTTAAGAGTATATGTGATCTTGTTTGAGATGAAGAAACATGTATATAGGCATGGAATCAATCAAATGCAAAGAATTAGTAAACTAGGGTTTGGACACTTAGGGTTTAGAGACAAAAATGTGAGAAATTGGTAAATGATATATTTGACTTAGTTTGAAGTGGGAAATGGTCAATGGTGACCAAATGAAGTGTATTGGAAGTGTTGGAGTTGAGATCAAATTCGGATTGAGTGTGGTCATGCTACTGGCAGCATGACCAAGGTCCCTTTGAGGGACAAAAAATGAAAATTTACAAGTCCAATTGGTATGAGACCAATTGGGAATGAAAGTGGACACTAAATGACACAATTTTCATTTATGAAGCATGCCCAAAAAGTGACCAAAACCTAGTGAACAAATTGACCAAACTTGGAAAATCTCAGTCTGCCCTGTACAAACTGACCAAATGAATAGTGTTTGTTTATTTGGCCATAACTTGAGCTAGGAAGGTCTAAATGCCCTGAAATTTTACCAGTGGATAGTTGAGGTATAGACCTAAAACTTTCATGAAGAACACAAACACAAATTAGGCATTAACCAAGTCATTTAGCCATCCAAAAATTGGTGACCTAAAACTGCCAGAACAAAAATTTGCCCAGAAAACTAGGTTGAGACCAATCCGGCAGCCATGGTTCAAATGGCTATAACTTGAGTTACAAAACTCCAATTGGAGCGATTCAAAAAGGAGAATAAACTTAAGACAATAGGGAACATTTTCTATGAAGAAAGTTTTGCCAAATTTCAACAGTAAAATGACCAATGGAACAGTGCAACCTTAGACGCCAAAACTGAAAATTATCAAATTTGCCTAAAAGACTTAGAATTTGAGTAAACAACCAAAACCAATAAATTTAGCGACCAAAATGTGGTATGTGGGTGAAGTTGGAATTCCCATACCTATTAAGCCTTAGAAAGTCAACAATTTGACTTGAATAGTATAGTGAATAGTAACCTCGAAACACAAAATTTAAAGAACGTCGAGTTTAGCACATTAGAGCTAGGTAAAAGTGAAGTTAAATTTTTTTTTAGATTTATATTAAGTTATGGTACTGAAAAACTGTGAAATTGTGTATCTCAGTTGAAAAGAACACCGGGAAAGAACCCGAAGAATCGAGTCAAGGCCAAGAGGCGACTCGCTTGAGGTTTGTGCACAACGTATAAATTCTGCAAATAATTTTTTGCATATTGTTTTTAGTAATTTGAAATAGTGAATTGTGACATTATTTGTGATGCTTTGATTTAAATTGTTGAAAGTTATTGTGTATATTTGAAACGGCAATGTTTAGTAAATTATTAAGATAAGTTTTGAAACCACAATGTCATGACCATATATTTGAACACCTCACTAGCATGACTAGTGGGGGTAATCAGTTTCGAACTTTGATTCTTTCTCTGGATGAAGTGTTGAGGTGTGCCATTAGAAGAGGAATTTGAATGAATATCCATATATTTGAGCTAGCTAGCCTTGTGATGTGATTTCTCCTTAGCCTCTGACTATTGAGATTATATTTGTTTCGAATGGCATGATATAACTGTGGGTTTTGTGAAATGTGTTTTGATACTTCGAAATGAACTTGTTTGAATTAAATCTCATAATTTATGTTTTGTATTTAATTTTTATGTTCAGTCCAATTTTTGAATAAATGTGATTTAAATGCTGCATAAAGATTATTTTAGTATATTGTGCACCACTGAGTCTTAGTACTCAGCGATAGTTGTTATTGCTGTCGCAGATTTAGAGACTAGAGGAGCAGCAGACTGAGCTATTGAGGACAGGGGAGCTACCTGCTTGAAGTTATATCGGGTATATTTTATACCCTGATTGTATAAATTTATTTTGATATATGTAATGTACATAAATGTATGGACATGTAAAAGCGATCTTGAGCAATTTGTACAAAGTTGTATAAAGTTGTAATAAAATTTAGTTTGGATTTTCCCAATGTAGATTTTAGTATGATGTATATATATAGATTGTTTGTCTTTAATGAATCGAAATGTTTTATTTTAATTTGAATGAGATTGATAGATATTATTTTAATGATTATTGAATTTTAGAAATTGAGAAATGTTGACTGTTGAATTTTGAGACTTGAGAAATTGGTTGAGATTGATTGTGAAATTAAAGTAGTGGTTGAGAAAATTTATTGGAAGTGCTTTTTACAGGTATTTGAAGAACTGTTTTCTCAAAATATAAACAGAACTCTGCCAAAATTTTTATAAAATTTGCGGAAAAATAAAATGGGCAAAAAATTTTAACTAGTTTCCAACTTTAATTAAATGTTTTAATACTATTTAGAAAATGCTCACCACTTATCAAAAGTAAGAAAATTGTTTTAAAATCCCTTGTAGGATACTTAATGAGTTATCGGTAGGAGAAGTTTGGTAGTTCATTAGGTATTCTATGGGATCATGTTATGCCTTACAGAGAGGTAAGGTGTGACAGTTACTGTAGGAATTTGACTAAATGTCCTTCACCAAAGTTGTTCCTTATTGTCTTAGCTTTAATTCTCTTTTTGAATCACTTCATTTGGAGTTTTTTTTACCTCAAGTTATTCCTATTTTTCTAAGGCTAGCCGGATTGGTTACAACCCAGAATTCTGGGCACTTTTTGGTTCTGGCAGTTTTGGTGACCCAACTTTGGGTGACAAATTGACTTGGTTATGAGTAGAATTTGTGGTTTGTATTATGCACAAAAGATGTAGTACTATGTCATAGCTTTCTAATGCCACAAAAATCAGGTCATTTGGACCTGCCTATACCAAGTTATGGTCAATTGTTCATTTGGTCATTTTTGTACAGTTGCAGTGTGCCAATTCCAGGTTTGACCTAATTGTTCACTAACTTAGAGTCATTTTCAGGGCAGGGTTTCTACATAAAAATGGTCGAATTATGTGTCTACTTTCATTTCCAATTGGCCTCACACCAATTGGAGTGGTAGATTTATAGTTTTGGTCCTTGAAGTGGACCAAGGTCAGGCTGTCCAGATTTGGACCCCTACCAATCCGAATTCGACTTCACTTCTCACTATTCAAATACACCCTAATTGGTCCCAATTGACCATTTTGAGTCTTAATTTGGTCACTTTGGTTCAATTTCAAAAAGCCATAATTTTCCCCCCAATTTACCTAAGGGTCAAGAACCCTAATTATGCAAATTGTTCAATTAGTGCAATTAAAGTGTATAGTCATCTTCTACCCACTTAATTACACTTACATAGCATTTTAATTTCATCAAAATCATGCAAACCCTAGTTCACTACATGTTGGCCGAAATTCCATTAGTGGTCTACATGTTTGATTTTGTTTCAATTTTTCACAATTTCTAGTGTAGTTCAACTACTTAATTATGAATTTAAACATAAAATTGAAAACTAACCACTAACCTCTTTTGTTGAATTTCTCCCTCTTGAAATCTCCTTTCTTTCCTCTTCTTTTTGTTGTCAATAGTTTTACCAAGCTTCAAAAACAAGGTTTAATGAAGGAATTTGTGGAATTTATAGTTAATTTTGGGGTTTAAGATGCTTGAGAATAAGCTTCCATGGAGGTGTGTAGTGAGAGAATTGGGAGAGGGAGTGGTACCGGCTACATGAGGAAGAAGAAATGAAAAATTGATTTTTAATTCTTTTGTTTTTATCCCCTCAATTGACTTAGTCAAAATTTAATTAAATGAAAATTAATTATGATGTCATTGCTTAGGTCATTTTGGGTGATGTCATAATTCAAATTTTCTTTTCTTTTCTTTTTCCTTTCTTTTTCCATAGTTCTTTAATTTAAATCTATACTTCAAAATTTTAATTCCTCAGATTTTATTAGATAGTTAGGCCATGAGTCACCTCTAGGGGTGAACTGACATATTTGCCCCTCACCGGTCTGATCCAATTTGCCAATAATTCAGTATTTCTTTCGGAACCCTGACCTAATTATTTGATCTGGTTCTCTACCTTTTTCTGTGATTTTCACATTTCCTTTAGCTTCGCAATATTTCCTAGGACTGCAGTGTCACAATGCCCCGTACGAAATTAGGATTTTGACTGACCTTGTAGTCACTTCCTGGTGCGGTCACCCATCGCTGTGACCCCCGGCTCATTTAACCTTTTATGTTCTATTTTTCTGATCTGTATTTACCCTTCTGGTAATCACTATTAATTTTTATTTCGGACTTTTCTAGGTGACTTAAATGTGATTTTAATATTTAATTTTCCGAACTGACACCAGTCACCGGAATAGTGATTTGCACAGGACTATGCATGTAGGGGTGTTACATGTTTGATCAGCTGAAAGGAGCAGGTGTTTTCTCTAAGGTAGACCTTATATCGGGATATTATTAGATGAGGGTAAAGGAGTCTGATGTGCCTAAAACTGCATTCAGAATCTGATATGGGCATTATGAGTTTTTAGTTATACCATTTGGGCTAAATAATGCACCAGCGGCATTCATGGACTTGATGAACTATATCTTCCATCCTTATTTAGATCAATTCCTGGTGGTCTTTATTGATGATATGCTGGTGTATTCTAGAGACCGGGAAGAGCATGAAGAGCTTTTAAAGATTGTATTGCAGACTTTGAGCAAGAAGCAACTATATGCTAAGTTGTCTAAATGTGAGTTTTAACTGCATGAGATTTATTTTCTGGGCCATATTGTGTCAGCTGATGGGATTGGGGTGGATCCCAAAAGGATATAAGCTATTGTGGATTGGAAACCACCGAAGAATATGATAAAAATAAGAAGTTTCTTGGGGTTGGCTGGCTATTACAGGAGATTCATGAAGGGATTCTCTCTTATAGCATCACCACTGACTAAATTGTTGCATAAGAATGTTAAATTTGAGTGGGATGATAAATGTCAAGCAAGCTTTGAAAAGCTGAAAGCAATGCTTACAGAAGCACCTATCCTTACCCAACCATTTTCGGGAAGAGACTTTGTGATTTATAGTGATGCCTCTTAGAATATTAGGGTGTGTATTGATGTAGGAAGGAAAGGTAGTTGCTTATGTTTCTAGATAACTTAAGCCACATGAGAAGAACTACCCCACACATGATTTGGAACTAGCAACGATCGTGTTCGCATTGAAGATATGGTGGTATTACTTGTATGGTGAGAAATGTTATATATACAGAGATCATAAGAGTTTTAAGTACTTGTAAACTCAGAAAGAGCTCAATCTGAGACAAAGGAGGTGGATAGAGTTCCTAAAGGACTATGATTGTATTATTGATTACCATCTCGAGAAAGTGAATGTGGTAGCAAATGCTCTAAGTAGGAAGTCCATAACAACCTTAAGATCTTTGAATGCTCGTTTGACTATAGCATGAGATGGAGCTATTATAGCTAAGTTGCAAGTGAAGCCTAGTTTGCTACAACCAGTGCAAGAGGCCCAGAAATAAGATGAGAAGCTAGCAACCATCATAAGGCAAATTCAAGAGGGGAAGGAGAATGAATATAAGATCAAGGGAGATGGATATTTGTATTATAAAGGAAGAATATGTGTACCTGATGATGAGGAGATTAAGAAGAGCATTTTTAAAGAAACACACAATAGTTTCTTTGCCATGCATCCAGGAAGCACAAAGATGTATCAGGATTTAAAAACTCATTATTGGTGGCCCAATATGAAGAAAGATATTACAGATTCTGTGGCTAAATGCCTGATATGTCAGCAGGTAAAGGCAAAGCTTCAAGTTTCATCAGGATTGCTGCAACCAATATTGATACCAGAGTGGAAATGGGATCCCATCACCATGGATTTTGTTATTGGTCTACCTCTTACACAAAAAAAGCATGATGCTGTGTGGGTAATAGTTAACATATTGACTAAATCTGCCCATTTTCTACTTGTTAAAACCAACTACTTATTGGAGAGATTGGTTGAGTTATACATTAATGAGATAGTTCGGTTACATGGAGTGCCCACATCGATCATTTTTTACAGAGATCTGAGGTTTACATTGAGATTTTGGAAGAAGTTGCAAGAAGCTTTAGGCACTCAGTTGCATTTTAGCACTGCTTTCCACCCTCAAATAGATGGTCAATCAGAAAGAGTGATCCAAATACTTGAAGATATGCTTTGGAGTTGCATCATTGATTTTGAAGGAAGTTGGGATAGATATCTTCCATTGATGGAATTTGCCCACAATAATAGTTATCAATCAAGCCTAAAGATGGCACTATATGAGGCTTTGTTTGGAAAGGAAATGTAGAACACCTCTATGCTGGACTAAACTTGGTGAGGATAAATTGATAGGCCTTGATTTGGAGAGAGAAACTGAGGAGAAAGTAAAGCTCATAAAGGATAGTTTGAAAGCCACCTCAGATAGACAGAAGTTTTATGCAGATTTGAAGAGAAAAGATACTGAATACAATGTTGGTGATAATGTCTTCTTGAAGGTGTCACCATGGAAGAAAGTCCTCAGATTTGGGAAGAAAGGTAAGTTGAGCCGTAAGTTTATCGGTCCATATGAGATCATTGAACCTGTGGGTCCGGTAGCCTATAGGCTAGCATTACCACTAGAGTTGGACAAGATTCATAATGTATTTCATGTCTCGATGCTAAAAAGATATAAATAAGATCCCGCACCTGTATTATCGACAAAGACTATTGATATACAATCTGATTTGACATATGAGGAGGAGCCAGTAAAGATCTTAGCACAAGAAATCAAGGAACTGAGGAATAAGAAAATTCCACTGGTGAAAGTACTTTGGAGGAACCACAAAGTAGAGAAAGTAATGTGGGAAAACGAAAAGATCATGAAACAATAATATTCCCAACTATTCATATATGGTACGATCTTAATGTCAAGGATAAAATATCCTAAGAGAGGAAGAATTGTAATGCCTCAAATTTACTGACCATATTCATTATATTTTAGCAAGCATATCAACTATTGAATATGGTACGTAAATTACATTAAATGAGGGGTTAAATTAAAAAGCTTGTACGAGCACCTATGGACTTTGTTGTAAAGCTAATAAAGTTTGAGGGAAAACTTAAAATTTTTCTAACTTAGCACATAATTGAGTTTAATTAGAATCATTAAAAATGATTTATTAAGTTAATTAATAAACAATTAAATAAGTCAAAGAGTGGACCAATTATAAGAAGACGCATGTTAAAAGAGATAAATATCTAAAATGATATAAAATAAGAAATGGTGTCTTCTTTTTCCCACAATCTGCCGTACCAATTCTCTCTCTCTTACTCCATTTTCTTTCCTTCAAACTCACCTATAAACTCCTTTTCATGTAATTAAGATGCTATTTTGGTGATGGAATTGAAGAAGTGGATGATAAAGCCATGAAAGCAAGGTAAAAGTGAAGGAAGAATCAAGTTTTGGTGAGGCAAAATTTGTGGGTGAGGAGAACCAAGACCATGATCTAAATTAGGTTGGAATTTTTGGTGGAAAGTTGCTACAATTAGAAGCAAATTTCTGGAATTAAGTTGAGGTAAGAGCTTGTTTATGGTTATTAGCAAAAATTGTTACTTTATGCCTCCTTGAATGGTGACTTCCAGGATGGTATATCCAATGAGCAGTCTATGTTAATTTAGCCATAAGTTGAGTTATAGAGCTTCAATTGTGATGTAATTTATACCAAACTTTTCTTAAGACATAAACATACAACTTTTGTGTTTTGACCCAGACCTAATTTTTAGTGCAAAGTGGTTGAAATTCTAGAGTAAGTTGGAATTGTGAAAACTGGAATTCCTATAATTCTAGCATGCAGCCTTGTGACCTCCGTGTAGTAAACAGGGCATATCTTCCTCTGTATAAGTCTAATTGAGGTAATTCAAAATGATTTGAAAACCTAAGACATAGTCCTATAATTTTGCTTCAGAGACCTTGTACAAATTCTGGGTGTAAAGTACTTGAATGTTGAGTGCAAATCAAAGTTGGAAATCTGGAAACCTGGAAATTCCAGGACAATGCATCCGTGAACAGTAGTTGGTAATTTAGCCATAACTCATGATATAGGCCTCCAAATTAGGTGATTCTTGAACCATTAAAGACTTAAAACATGTAGGAACATTTCTTATGAATACTACATTGGTGGAATCTAGCTCTAGAATGGTCAAATTGGCCTATGAACAGGGACTATGAATTCTTATTGTAGCCAGAGTTGGTCAGGTAGAAACTAGACAGTATGTAGAAAAATGAGCATAAATTGAAATCTAGACCTTGGAATGGGGTGATTCCTAATTCAAATAAAAGTTAAGACACCAATTTACAAATTATATGAAGACCATAAGAGCAAACTCTATTTATAGAATACTCAAAGAATTGAGCTTAATATGCATGAATTTATGTTATCATGTCATAATCATGGCATAAATGTCATTTGTGATGAGAACTTTTTGAATTTCTTGGAGAAGGGAGTTCGGCCCAAGCTAGCAAGGAAAAAAGGAAGGATAATAAAGTTAATTAGTGGCATTTTTGAAGAGCTAAACAAAGATTAAAAGCTTGATTTTTTTTAGTATGTGCACTCTTAACTTCTTCTTTAAATTTGTTATTTAGGGTTTGCATACTAATTAGGGCTTATGGCTAAATTGAATGTCAATGCTTAATTTATAATTGGAAAAATGATGTTTGGTGTGTATAAATGATGTAGTGCTTAATTGAAATCATGTTGCTTAGTTATGTTGAAAAATGCATTATAAATGGCATGTTAAGCAATCTGGCCGAATTTGACCAGAGTGGACTTCTAAGTCCATATCTTGAGTTCTATAATCCCAAATGACCTAAAACTTGTGGAAAATTAAAGCTAAGATATAATGATAAAACTTTCAGAAAGACAAGCTACCCAAATTCTATGTGTAAATACCTTGAAAAATTGCTAGAATTTGAATCACCAAACTTGGAACCTAGGTGTAGGGCACCCTAAATTGTCCGGATTAAAATGGGTATAACTCACTCTAGGAAACCCCAAATGAGATGATTCATGATTTTTTGAAAAGCCAAGACATAAAAGAGCAACTTTCCTGAAGAACAAAATGACAAATTCTGATTGTAACTTGTTCAAGTTCAGGCTCCAAAAACTACCCAGACCTTGTCCCGTGATTAGTAAAAAATGTACCTGAATATGTCATGTTTACTTGGACATAACTCATTGTATATAATTCCAAATGAGGTAAATTTTACCCTGTTGGAAAGCTATGGCATAGAGGAATAATTTTCATGAAAAACACTTGACCTGAAACTGAGTAGAAGATACCTGAATTATAGCTGGAATCTGGCAATGCAAAACTAAAACCCTAAAAAATGACCAAATGAATAGTACATACTAAATTGAGCATAACTTACTCTACAAAACTCCAAATTGAGTAATTATTGAACCTGTGTAATCCTAAACTATAGGGGAATAATTCATATGGAGAACATGAGGCTAAATTATGACTGTAACCTATCCAAATTGGCTTAACAAAGTGAGTCCAGAAATCTGCCTGGATTCTGGAAGTGACCTAAAACCTGAGATTTGGTCACCAAAATAGTTTTAGCAAAATGGCCATAACTCAAGCTACACAAAGGCAAATTGAATGATTCCAAAGAAAAATAAACATAAGATATAGATCTACAATTCTCATGAAGAAGGTATAGCCTAATTCCTAATGTACCTTGGCCAAATTTATTAAGAAAGATGAAGTACCAAATCTGGAATTTATGAAATTTGAGCTAAGTAAGCCTAGACAATGGGTATAGGATTAGATAAGTGGGCGTGTTAATGGTCAGAGCCACCAAGTGGTCAGTACCAAAAATGAAAATCAGTATTATACCGATCAGAGCCACCGAGTGGTCAGTACCAAGAATGAAAATCAGTGTTATACTAGTCAGAGCCACTGAGTGGTCAATACCAAGAATGCAATACTATGCTAAACTGACCAGAACCACCAAGTGGTCAGTGTCATGAGTCCTATGATCCAATCTATATGTCGTCTGTCATAGGTTACTATGAGTACTGAAGGAAAGTCTCCAAGTGTGATCATAGAGATAATAAATTCAAATAAAACATGATAAATTGCATTAAATTGCATTTAACCCTATTAAATGGTATGATTGATAAGTATGGATTTATTGATTTATTTATATGTCCTGATGATATATATATTTTTTAAAAATTTCAATTACTCTTGCATGAATACTATGAGCATATTTGTGTTAATGTGCACAAGGAAACTTATTTTGCTTTAAATAAAGAGTGCACAATTAAGCTATTTAGCTTAGCGCAAAGAGTTGTTTTCTCGCACAGGTAAAGTAGATAAAATGTAGATTTTGACTGATAGGAGATAGTTTGGATATTCAGAAAAGTCCAGAGTCACTGCATTCGAACTTTTGGGTAGATGCATCTTCATCACCTTCATTGTATATCATTACTCATATGTGTGTGTATAGTTATATTATAAAAAATATGATGTAAATTTCATTTTGGAAATTATAATCATAAGTATATAAAATGTAATTTAGCCACATAAGTGGTTAATGAGATTGTAAATTAAAATGTTTCTTGTGTTTATGCAATGTGAATGAAGCAATGATGCTGAAAAATTTAATAGAAATGATATAGAAGTTGAGATTTGCACAGGTTATGGAATTTATTTAGCAGGGAAATTGTTTAAATTTCTCTATTTAATAAAAGCCGTTAAATTATAATGTAAATTATATGAAAAGAAAATAAGAAAAATAAATAATAGACAGAGATAGGTGCTCCATGCACCGAATGTGATATCTCCTTACTCGGTTTCACTGTAGACTGGGTAAGGAAGTGTTACAGGTGGCATGTTTTTCTTTGTTTTTGTTGTTTTATTTGTATTTTCTTTGGTTAGTATGAGTGAGTAGTTCCTTTGTTTAGTAGAGAGGATTGAAACCATGGAATAATTATCATGAGACTATTTTGAGCTATTAATTAAATCAGTATTTTCTTCACTTGAATATCTATATTTCTCTAGTAATTCATAAAAAGATTGCAAGTTTAATAATTTAGGAGGTCTACTACTTCATTATGCATGTTGATCTAATGCTAGTTAGAATAATTAAGTGCATAATTATTGCTTGATTTGCCTAACATAAGTAGCAAGAGTAATATTGTGTGAATTCATCATATTGCTTAGAGATTCATAGTCTAGGTTGAATAATTATGCCACTTATTGTGTAATTGTTATCTAGAATTGGAGATGTCTCTTTAGTGTGTTAAATAGCAATTGAGCTAAATCTTACACTTGATTAAGGTTGTACAATTGGTTAAGGTTAATTAGATGATTGCTTTGATTAATCTAATAAGTAAATAGTGATACAGAAATCAAATGTGCCTACCATGGAAGCTCTCGCTACTACTTTTTCCCATGCTTTTTATTGGTTAACAACTAACCAAAGCTCTCGTTTACTTCATCACTACTAGTACAGGCTTGACATAGTTAAGCTATTTTGAAAGAAGAATTTCTTTTCCAGTCTTTGATAAGGAAATAAATTCTTTGTTGATCTTTCAGAATTTTTCTTAAAAGAATGAAGCTTGGAATGAATGAACTAACAAGGATGGTGGGTGGGTTCCTGGTAGAAGAAAAGAGGAAATAGTCGTTAAAGAAAAATGCAAATTAAATTTCCATGAAAGGAAGGGAAAAGAAGGATTTGGTTACTATTTGGGTAGGGACAGAGTAAATCAATATGTGCATTAGTGTCAATAATTGATAGTTAACTTCCATGGTCTATACACATCTCTCTACTAAGCTGTTTACCATATATTATTATTCATGTTAATTGCATTCTTATCTCTAGTGCATATTTTTATCCTTTAGTTTAATTTGCTTAGTTTATTTTTTGTAGAATTAATCAAATCAAAATTCCCCTATTTTCTTTCTAGTTGAGGTGTGTGTATACTTGAGTTCCTATTGCTAGTTAGTCAATCATTCTCTATGGGAATGACCTTTGCTTGCTCTTGTTACAAAATGGTTAGTCTAGTCTAATAATATATTTAATTGGTGCATTCGGCATGCATCAATTATAGTTGCATAGTTAATCATATATGTTAGTAATGCATATCATGAAGGTGTTGCATTAGCATTTTAACTTGTAATGTGTTGGTAGTTTTGATGACCCATTGGTTCCAAAAGATAAAAGGAAATGATGCATGCTGCATGGACTTATAAACTCCTTGGGGAGAATTATCTAGTGTGTAATCTAAGATGGGGGTATAAGATCCATAAGGCTCATTGAGGGGAATAATTTAGTGTATACTCAAAAGACGGGATGCTTAGATATAAGGGAAATGGGTAGGGCAATTTTGTATCCTTGGCCCTATTTGTTTGATTATATATATGACTGGGAAACCATTAGTAACATGAACTACCTTAACGTGTGACACTCCTTACCGGTCTAGTGTATAGCCGAGCAAGTAGTGCCACATTCGGTGCCGGAGCACCCTATCTTGTCTTATCATGTCCATTGTAACTTTTAATATCATTTAAAAGCATGTAATCCATGTGTAGAAATTTCTTTTTTATTTTTAATTTTTATAACTTATTTCTGTGGAGACCCGGACAGAGCCTCCCCTGTTTTATTAGCATTTGGCGGATTTCACTAATCACCTATTAACATGTTCATATTCATTTCATACAATTCTATATCATAACATTCACAACTATTTATGAGATCTCAAAATGAAGTATCATCTATTGCATTCATATAGAAATTCATAGATAATAAATTACAAGTTTTCATTACAATCGCAAAGTTTAATTACAAGTCCAAAATGAAATACATTATAAACTAGTAATTACATCATGATTAGACATAATGAACCAAAATACTAGTCTATACATGGGCCTTACCAAAATACAAAAGACTGATGAGGTGACTCTGGACGGTGGCAGATCTAATCAGAGCTCTGTCCAAGCACTACTGTGGCGGCTGCTGATCTCCAGTACCTACGCGATGGAAAACCAACATGCTAAGCATAACACCTAGTGGTGCATAATTTATAATAACAATAACTAAACAATTTAATTAATAATTCTATATATGGCAAATTTCATAATTTCTAGGTATTTTATATTTTCATTTCACTTTGGAAACAATTTAAATTATCAGGATCTTTTCAATTTACTTATTGTATATTTAGTCTTAATTAATTATTATCAATGCCCAAGAAACCTACAATAGACTATAAAAGCTGGATACATGGGAGTATACGGGTTAGACAGCCATATGTCTACCCTGTATACATCTGTCAGGCACGAGGCCAGTTATCAGGCTTGTAAATCCAGAAATAAAGTAGGCACAATGGCCAGTAAATAGGCATATAGCCTGAAGAATAATCATACCAGACATATATTATTAGATCATAATTTTCTCTGTAGACAGTACTATTATCTGTAGTCCCTAATTGATATACCAATCGATCCAAACTAAATAAATAAGTCTAGGTATACTATGGGCAATTACACATTGTTACATATTTATTTGAATGTTCATATTATTTTATAGTGGGAAAATAGGTCTGACATACTTCTTTCATGTAGTTTAGTGTTTAATAACTTGTTATGGTTAAATTCCCTACCATAAGATAATTTATCTCATAGACCTTTCTTTAGTTTCAGTTTTTGTGTCTTACTTTTACCTATCTATATAATCATGTTGTAGCCACTGTTTGGCCACACTTCCTTCATGGAAGTTGTTCCTCTATGTCTTATCTTTATTTTCGCTTTTGAATCATGTCAATCTGATTTTTAGAACTCAAGTTATGGTCAGATAACCATAACTGACTCATTTCTAGATTCAGGTTCCTTAACTAGGTAGCTTTTGGACTTAAATTTTACCTAATTAATGGAACATGTTGCAATCACTTTTAGGCAGGGTGATCTTCATAGAAATTGTTGTCCTATATCTTATGATCATTGAGAAATTTGAATCACAATTTTTCAAGTTTTTTGGAATTATTTATGGTCAATTAATTGACCTGGGCTCATGTACCTTGTGCCAACAGGTGTTTAGTTCAGGTCAGTGAATGCAGGTCACTTTTTGAGATTCTTAAATTCATAATTTGATGAAGGTTCCTGAAACAAAGTTGGAGCCCTATTTCGCAGGTTTCTGGAAAGTTATAGCTCATCCCAATTGGATTTTTCTAGTGGGAGTTATGACTAAAAGACTGTTCTGGGGTCAAGTGAAGTTTGGTCAGATTCCAGGTTTTGATGTAGTGACTTGTTCTAACTATTTGACCTAGTTCTCTTAATTTTTGGGTTTTGGTCAAAATACCAATTTTATAGATCTATTTCTTGTGGACACGTTGCCACTAGTTTCACTATATTTGAATTCTTGTCGACCAAGTTATGGCCATTTTGCCAAAACTGATCGGGTGTGCCATTTTGCCAAAACTGATCGGGTGTGTTTATGTCCAGCAGTTTCTGGGCAACCTAATTCTAGGCAGTTTTGTGACCCAATTTGGGCCAGCAATTTGTTTTGGTTTTTTTGCATTTTTGGGTTCAGTGGTTTTCATGAAAATTGTAGCCCTATATCTAAGCTTTCTAATGGTATCAAATTGGGGTCATTTGGACCAGCATAAAGGGAGTTATGACTAAATGAATATGTACTATTCATTTGGTCATTTTCTGGGTTTTATGCAGGGTCATCCAGATTTGGACAGTGTTTAGGTCAAGTTTTGGATAGAATTTGAGCATGGTTTCTTCATAAAAAATGGGCTATTTTGGGTTTAGTTTCACCTTTAATTGGCCTCATACCAATTGGAGCAACACACAATTAGTTATGGTTCAACAAACACACTGGACTCATTGAGTCCCAACCTGCAGAAAAATGACACTCCCAAAATCCAATCTCCTCCATCTTCCTTAATTCAATTGGCATGCATAACACTTCTATAAGCAACAATCTCAACTCAATAGGTCAATTTCAAGTATTTACATAAAGTCCTCAAATCATGTACACAAACTCTAGTTTCAAAGTTCCAATTTGCACAAACACTACACAATCAAACTCCCAAACATATCAACTTATCAAACATTCTCATAGAACTCATTTTCATCATTTAAAATCATCAAACCTCAAGGTTCCATGGCTTCCGAAAATCATGTCTCCCTTTTCTCAGGTTTTTCTTTTGATTTTTATGAATTTTATACTTAGTTTAGCATGTTTCTTATACTTATAGAAGAAAGAATGGTAGTTAGAGCACTAACCTTTTGGGTTTCCTTATCGGGTCCTGAAAGCATTTTTTGGAACATCTGTCTCCTTCACTCTCAACTGGTGATAGCGTGATATGAGATCTATCTTGGAGAATACTTTAGCTTCCCTCAACTGATCAAACAGGTCATCTACCCAAGGTAAAGGGTATTTGTTTTTCACAGTCACCTTATTCAGCTGCCGGTAGTCTATACATAGCTGAAGTGTACCATCCTTCTTCTTCACAAATAGCAATGGTGCTCCCCAGGGTGACACACTAGGGCGTATGAAGCCCTTGTCTAGTAGCTCCTATAACTGAACTTTCAACTCTCTCAGTTCAGTAGGTGCCATCCTATATGGAGCAATGGACATCGGTGCAGTACCAAGCATAACCTCTATAGCAAACTCCAATTCTTTATCTGGTGCAAACCCGATAACTCTTTCAGAAATACATCTAGAAATTCACATACTGTAGGGATCTTCTGTATGCTTGGGCTAGTCTTCTTGGTGTCAACCACATATGCTACGAAAGCCTCACAGCCCTTTCTTATCATTCTTTTAGCTACTGTGGCTGATATGATAGTAGAAAGACAACTCATTCCTTCACCCACAACTGTAATCTCATCCCCTTCTGCTGTTTGTAGTGGCATCCTCTTTAGTCAACAATCTACCATTGCCTGATGACGACCAATCCATACCCAATATCACATCGAACTTATGGAATGGTAGCTCAATCGAGTCAACTAGAAACTCATAACCCTGTATCCTCAGAGAACAACCCTTATAGACCTTTTTCACCATGACACTATGGCCTAAAGGGCTTGTGACTTGTATGTCCTCCTCTAACTCCTCTATCTATACCCCTCTATCAACCGGTGGTGTGATACACACATATGAATGTGTAGAACCCGGATCAATCAATACACGTATTAATAGATCATAAAGAGAAAATGTACCTCTAATGACATCAGTTGTCTCTAGCTCATCTCGAGCTCTCATAGTATAAGCACGGGGTGCTACTCTAGTCTTCTGCCTCTGAACTATCTTTGCAGTAGGCCTCTGTGATGTACCAGCTATATCCAGCCTCGCAAGTCTTCTACCCCTCTATGCTGCTGGGGAAGACCTCTCCATCTGGGTTGGAGTAGTGGGTACACTAGCATTCCTCTGTGGACAATTCTTTAGGAAGTGATCCATAGACCCACATCTGAAACATCCACCAGTCAACAATCTACACTCTTCTCTGTGGGGTCGGCCACAATGTGTACAAGCTGGTGGTGGGGCTGATCCCCATTTAGCTGAACCCGGAGAACTACCCACTAATGCACCAGACTGTCCTCCTTCTCTCCTTGGGGCAAATCGAGATATCTGCTTCTTACCTCAACCCTGAGTCTGACCCTGAGAGTCCTTGGGCCTCTTACTACCCGTGTCTGCTGAACCAGACTAACTAGATCTAGAACCCCTCTTGCGTTGCCTATCCTTTCTGGACTGCTCTTCATTTTCTACTCTCTCCACATCAAGGGCTAATGCTACCAACAGAGAGAAATCTGTGAAGTGATGAGATGTCACTATTAACCTGATGTTGTCATTCAGTCCATCCTTAAACCTTCTGTACTTATTAGTTTCTGTGGGCATCAACTCCAATGCATATCCACTAAGTCTCACGAATTCCTGCTCATATTTAGAGACTGTAAACTGCCTTTGTCTCAGTGCCAGGAATTCTCTCCTTCTGGCCTCCAAGTACACATGAATGATGTATTTCTTTCTAAATTCAGTCAGAAAGAACTCCCAAGTAATCTGTGCAGGCTGTACCACTCTCGATACTGTCTATAAGCATCCTCCTGTAGCAGTGATAAAGCACACTCCAACTGCTGCTCTGGGGTGCAGTGCAACTACTGCAATACCCTCTCTATCCTCTCCAGCCAATACTCTGCTGCGGTTGGATCATTCTCCTTCTTACCCTTGAAGTCAACTGCCCCATACTTTCGCAATTTCTTTAGTGGGGATCTGTGTACAGGTTGTGGCTGTGGGGGCGGTGATGGCTGTATAGGTGGTGAGGGCTGTGGCTTTGGAGGTGGAGGTGGTTGTGGCTGAGGTATAAGTCTGGTGACCTGACAGAGCCACTAAGTCATCTGTTCCAGGAAGGCCTGCTGTGCTCTCCCTGCAGTACCACGGGATGACTTGGCTCTACTGCTTCACTCCCTACTAGGAGCAGGTGTGGGTGCGTGAGTCTCTACCTCCTCCTCTATCGGTCCTGGAGGTTTGTGCTCTGAAGGATCATATGCCATCAATCTTATAAAACAGATAAAAAACATATCTGCATTAGTGTCATCTTGACTCTATTTAAAGGCCCATGCATGTAATGCACTCTATTTATTTCTAACTATCTAGGTCTAGGACCACCTAAACCTCTGCTCTGATACTACTAAAATGTGATGCCCCTTACCCGTCTACTGTATAGCTAAGCAAAAAGTGTCACATTCGGTGCCGGAGCACCCTATCTTGTCTTATCATGTCCATTGTAACTTTTAATATCATTTAAAAGCATGTAATCCATGAGTAGAAATTTTTTTTTTATAACTTATTTCTGTGGAGACCCAGACAAAGCCTCCCTTATTTTATTAGCATCTGGCGGGTTCCACTAATCACCTATTAACATGTTCATATTCATTTCACACAATTCCATATCATATTCTCTTTTATCATATCATTCACAACTATTTTATGAGGTCTAAAAATGAAGTATCATCTATTGCATTCATATAGAAATTCATAGATAATAAATTATAAGTTTTCATTATAATCTCAAAGTTTAATTACAAGTCCAAAATGAAATACATCATAAACTAGTAATTACATCATAATTAGAAATAATGAACCAAAATACTAGTCTATACATGGGCCCAACCAAAATACAAAAGACTGGTGAGGTGACTATGGACTGTGGCAGATCTGGTCGGAGCTCTATCCGAGCACTACTGTGGCAGCTGTTGATCTCTAGTACCTATACGATGGAAAACTAACGCTCTAAGCATAACGCTAAGTGGTGCATAATTTATAATAACAATAACTAAACAATTTAATTAATAATTCTATATATGGCAAATTTCATAATTTCTAGGTATTTTACATTTTCATTTCACTTTGGAAACAATTTAAATTATCGGGATCTTTATTGTTTACTTATTGTATATTCAATCTTAATTAATTATTATCAATGCCCAAGAAACCTATAATAGACTATAAAAGCTAGATACATAGAAGTATACAGGTTAAATAGCCATATGTCTACCTTATATACATCTGTTAGGCACGAGGCCAGCTATCAGGCACGAGGCCAGCTGTCAGGCTTGTAAAGCCAGAAATAAAGTAGGCACAATGGCTAGTAATTAGGCATATAGCCTGTAGAACAATCATACTAGACATATATTATCATATCATGATTTGCTCTGTAGGCAGTACTGCTATCTGTAGTCCCTAATTGGTATCCCAATCGATCCAAACTAAATAAATAAGTTTAGGTATACAATAGGTAATTACACATTATTACATATTTATTTGAATGTTCATACCATTTTATAGTGGGAAAATAGGTCCCACATACTTCTTTCATGTAGTTTAGTGTTTAATAGCTTGTTAGGGTTAAATTCCCTATCATAAGATAATTTATCTCATGGACCTTTCTTTAGTTTTAGTTTTTGTGTCTTACTTTTACCTATCTATATAATCAATTTGTATCCACTGTTTGGCCACACTTCCTTCATGGAAGTTGTTCCTCTATGTCTTATCTTTATTTTTCCTTTTAAATCATGTCAATATGATTTTTAGAACTCAAGTTATGGTCAGATAACCATAACTGACTCATTTCTAGATTCTGGTTCCTTAACTAGGTAGCTTTTAGACTTAAATTTTACCTAATTAATGGAACATGTTACAGTCACTTTTAGGCAAGGTAATCTTCACAGAAATTATTATCCTATGTCTTATGATCATTGAGAAATTTAAATCACAATTTTTCAAGTTTTGTAGAATTATTTATGGTCAATTAACTAACCTGGGCTCATGTACCATGTGCCAACAGGTGTTCAGTTCAGGTCAGTGATTGCAGGTCACTTTTTGAGGTTCTTAAATTCATAATTTGATGAAGGTTCCTAAAACAAAGTTGTAGCCCTATTTCACAGGTTTCTGGAAAGTTATGGCTCATCTCAATTAGATTTTTCTAGTGGGAGTTATGACTAAAAGACTATTCTGGGGTCAAGTGAAGTTTGGTCAAATTCCAGGTTTTAATGCAATGACTTGTTCTAACTATTTGACCTAGTTCTCTTAATTTCTGGGTTTTGGTCAAAATACCAATTTTATAGAACTATGTCTTGTGGACACGTTGTCACTAGTTTAACTACATTTGAATTCTTGTAGACCAAGTTATGACCATTTTGCCAAAAATGATCGAGTGTGTTTATGTCCAGCAGTTTCTGGGCAACCTAATTCTGGGCAGTTTTGTGACCCAACTTGGGCCAGCAATTTGGTTTGGTTTTTGGCATTTCTGGGTTCAGTAGTCTCCATGAAAATTGTAGCCCTATATCTAAGCTTTCTAATGGTATCAAATTCGGGTTATTTGGATCAGTATAGAGGGAGTTATGATCAAATGAATATGTACTATTCATTTGGTCATTTTTTGGGTTTTGTACAGGGCCATCCGGATTTAGGCAGTGTTTAGGTCAAGTTTTAGATAGAATTTGGGTATGGTTTCTTCATAGAAAATAGGCTATTTTGGGTCTAGTTTCACCTTGAATTAGCCTCATACTAATTAGAGCAACACACAATCAGTTATGGTTTAACAAACACACTGGACTTATTGAGTCCCAACCTGCAGAAAAATGACACTCCCAAAATTCAATCTCCTCCATCTTCCTTACTTCAATTGGCATGCATAACACTTCTATAAGCAACCATCTCAACTCAATAGGTCAATTTCAAGCATTTACATAAAGTCCTCAAATCATGTACACAAACCCTAGTTTCAAAGTTCCAATTTGCACAAACACTACATAATCAAATTCCCAAATATATCAACTTTTCAAACATTCTCATGGAACTCATTTTCATCATTTAAAATCATCAAACCTCAAGGTTCCATGGCTGCCGAAAATCACGTCTCCCTTTTCTCAAGTTTTTCTTTTGATTTTCATGAATTTTATACTTAGTTTAGCATGCTTCTTATACTTATAGAAGAAAGAATGGTAGTTATAGCACTAACCTTTTGGGTGTCTTGTTAAACTTCAATTTTCTTACTTCTTATGGGTATCTATAGCTTCCTTATGGAGTGGGGAGGAATTTTTGCGAAGTGAGCTATGGGTTTTAGTGAGGAAATGAGGTCGAAATCAAGCTTGAAGCTTGGATAACAATGGTGGAAGGGAGAGAAACTAGCCGGCTAAGTGAGAGGGAGAGAGAAGAGAGAGTGGAGTGGAGAAGAAAGGTTGGTGGGGGTTTGTCTCTAGTGCCTATTTATATTTTTATTTTTGTGTACTTTAAATTTTTAAAATGTCATTAGCTTTTCTTTTCTTTTCTTTCTCTTATCATTTTCCTAATTTATTTCATAAATTTTAATTTATGTTAATTATTTTATTCTCTAAATTTTAATTTAACATTTAGGTCAAAATGCACCTTTGAGGGTGAAATGACCAAAATGCCCTTCATAGTGCATATTGAGTTATTTTTATTATTTTATATCAATTAATAAATTCTCTAAATTTTTATTTTATTTCCTTTAAATTTTTCATATATTTTCTTAGCATTTATTCCATCAATTTATGCCTCCTCACTATAGTTTAAGTGTAGTTCTAGGCATTCTGGTTGTCCGAACAAACATTAGTCGCCGGAATAGTTGAATGTAACGACTACCTACGGTGAGGGCGTTACATGACATGCCTTGTTTATGCTGTGTAAACATCATGTGAATGCTGCATTGCAAATGCTTGAATATAATGATTTTATTATATGTCTTATTCCCTAAAGTACACTTTCACTCACTCAAGCCCCAAATTACTCCCATTTATTTGTCTCCCAAGTATAGAAGACACAGTCCGTGGGTTTTGCCATTTGAGTTCTAGAGGTTATTACCTTGATTTTTCTTAAATGTATTTGTACATTTTATGGAACTCCTTTTATAATGACATGTAATTTTGCTATTGTATTATTATGCTTTCCCATTCAGTATTTGTAACATTAAAAATGTAAATATTGTTCTATGTTAATAAAAGTATTTTCACGAGTAATATGGGCCCTAAATGTGAAATTTATGTACATTAGGATTGCTACTAGATTAAGGTTTCTTATGCTGGCCTGAGTCCTAGTGCTAATATTAGTCCTAAATTTGAGTCATTACATAATTGCTATTAGAGCACTAGGTTATGAGATTGGACCTGGCTACTAGCAAAGAAAAGTAAGTGAGAGAAAATGAAAGCAAATAAGATTATGGCCCACTATGTAAAGTAAAGTATATTTTCTAAAATGGTAAGCTTAGTAATTTTGGATATATCTTTGCTAATTTTGGTAGTATTTTATTGCGTCGACTGCAATTTTGACATCTTTTTCCCTTTTAGTCAAAGTAAGGTCTAGTTAGTCAGTAGGTATGTGTCTTAAGTTATGTCATAGTCAATCAAGTCCCTTAGCCCTTAGGTATGGGACTAGGACTAAGTGACCCTAGAGAAGATCCCTTCCTAGAGTTGAGGTCTGAATCTTGAGTCAAATATGAAAAATGAAAAGAAAAGAGAAGGCATAAAGGAAAATGAAAGGCCTCATAATGCAATGAAGGCCTCTTAGATTGAGTTAGTGACAAGAATGTTATGAAATGAAATGAAAAAAAGTTAATGATGATAGCTAGACCTTAGAGTGAAAATGAAAATGAATACGAGACTAGGTGTAAAGACTAACACCAATGAGAACAAGTGAAAAGAAATGTGTATAGATAGTTTGAGTGTAACACCCCTATTTGTATAGCCTGGTATATTTCACTGTTCCGGTGACCGGTGTCGGTCCGGACAATTAAGGGGATTAGAACCATATTTAAGACAACTAGAGAAACCATAAACACAAATAATTAGTAATGTTCAATTAGTTAAGTATAAATAAGAAAAACAGAACAAAAGAAGTTAAACGAGCCGAGAGTCACAGCGATGGGTGACCTTCTCGGGAACGACTGCGAAGTCATTTTAAACTCAAATTTCGAATCGTAAAATGTGACGCTCTGGTCCTTAGAACCCTTATGAACACAGTGGAAAAGAGAAAATCACGAAAAAGAACTGTTAAGCCAGTCAAATAATTAGGTCAGGGAGCTGGAAGAAATATGGAATTATTTGCAAACCGGGATGAACCGGCGAGGGGCAATTTGGTCAATTGACCCGAGAGTTGACTCCTGACCTAACTGTCAAATAAAATCGGAGAAAAAAAAATTTCGGAATCGAGAATTAAATTAAAAAACTAATAGAAAAATAAATAAAAAAAAGAGGAAAACAAAAAAGTAAAAAGGTGATGACATCATGCATGACATCCTGCATGATGCCATAAAAGGTATAATTAATAAAATAATTAAATGGGATTTTGTGGTCTTTCATAAGCTAAAATACATAAAAGAAAAAAAAAGAAAAAAAAATTATTTTGGGTCATCTTTTTTTCCTTATTGCCGCCTCCCATCCCCCTCTCCCTCACCATTGATGAACCTCCATTAAAGCTTGTCTTCAAGCTTTAAAACCCTTACCAAATCCTAAATTTTTTCATAATCACTTCATAAAACCTTATTCCCTTCCCTTGAGAAAGAAAATTAATAAGAAAGAAAGAAGAAAAGAGGAGAAAAAAAATTGAAGATTGGATATCAAAGTGAGGTAAGCAATCTAAATTGAAAATTTTAGTTTATTGGTTATGTTTATGGTTTGAGTAACCTAGAAATTTAATTAAAATCAAAAGAAAACAATTGTAGAGGACCAAAGGAAATTTTAGCCAGCCATGGATGTATAAGAATATGATGTGTTTTGAATGAATTAAAATTGTTAGTAAGCTGGTATGAAAGTGGTAGTAAGATTGAAATGCTTAATTGTGATAAATGCAATAAATTAGTGTGATTAGGGTTTGGAGGCCTAAGGTTTTGAGGCAAAATTTGGAGAAATGAGTAAATGGTGTGTTTGACCTATTATGAAGTGAAAAATGATCAATTGTGACCAAATGAGTTGTGTTAAAATTGTTGGAATGGAAGCTAAATTCGGAGGGTGTATGGTCATGCTGCTGGCAGCATGACCAAGTCAACTTTGAAGGATCAAAACTGAAATTTTACAATTCCAATTGATATGGCACCAATTGATGATGAAAATAGACATAAAATGACACAATTTTCATTCAGGAACCATGCCCACAAAGTGACCAAAACCTAGTGAACAAATTGACCAAAGTTGGATAAGTGCAGTCTGCCACTGTACAAACTGACCAAATGAACAGTGTTTGTTCATTTGGTCATAACTCGAGCTAGGCAGGTCAAATTGACTTGAAATTTTACCAGTGGTTAGATGAAATATAGACCTAAAACTTTCATGAAGAACACAAGTCCAAATTCTGCCAGCAACCAAGCCATTTGGCCACCCCAAGTTGGTGACCCAAATCTGCCAGCACCAAAAATGTGCCCAGAAAATCTGGGTTATGTCTAACCCGGCAGCCCTGGTTCAAATGGCTATAACTTGAGCTACAAAACTCCAATTGGGGTGATCCAAAAATGAGAATAAACTTAAGACACTAAGGAACATTTTCTATGAAGGAAGTTTTATCAAATTCCAACAGTAGATTGACCAATGGAACAGTGCAATTAGGGACACCAAAACTGAAAATTTGACAATTTGGCCAAAAGGACTTAAGCTTTGAGAAAATGACCAAAACCAACAAATTTAATGACCAAAATGTGGTATGTGGGTGAAGTTGGAGTTCTCGTACCTATTAAGCCTTAAAAAGTCAACAATTTGACTTGAATAGTGTAGTGAATAGTAACTCAAAACACAAAAATTTCGAGAATGTCGAATTTAGCACGTTAGAGCTAAGTAAAAGTAAAGTTAAATTTATTTTTGGATTTCTGCTAAGTTATAGTACTGAAACACTGTGAAATTGTGTGTTTCAGCTGAAAAAGACTTGGAAGCTCTGAGAGACTGAGTCAAGGCCTAAAGGCGACTCACGTCAGGTCTGTGCACAGTAATTGTTGTTTAAATATATGATTCTTGAAAATTTGATTTTCTTTGAGTTAATTATGAATTGTGTTGCCACTTATGATTGTGAATATGACTTTGAAAATTTACCAGATTTCTAGTAAATTATTTGAATAAATTGTTTTGAATTGATTTTATGTTCACACTTAGCATACAGTATCACATTATTCCTCCTCCATTTATGGGGTTGAGATCGTTTATTTTCCTCCCTCTCTGCTTTGCCAGTTGAGGTTGAGATCGGATGAGTACTCATTAGCTAGCTAGCTACCTCCCTCATTGATTTCGATTAATGGGGTTGAGATTGCTTTGTCGTGGTGTATAACACGGCATTGATCGGAAATTTTGTGTCATGACTTAAGTTGTGTATGATTTTGGCAACACTGTGTTTATTAAATTATTTGACCAAATTGTGTTATTCTGAGTTTTAATAATTGTGAAATGTGACTGAGAAATATTTAAATTGTGTTTTGGCAATGAATGATTTATGTATTGTATTTCAAATTTTTATTGTGCACCATTGAGTATTTTTATACTCAGCGATAGCTTATTTTCTTTGTCATGAGATAAGAGCAAGGAGAAAGCAGCAGAGTGAGCTGCTATCGAATTGTGGACCACATCGATCATTTTGTACAGGTATTATTTTATACCCTTGTAGATAATTTTGATGTAAATATAGAAATGTTGTATGTATCAATGTAAGTTGAGCAGTTGTAAATAAATTGTAATAATATTATTTTTTGATTTCCTCCTGTAAATTTAATATTTGTACATGTGAATTTCATGTTTTATGCCTTGTGAATGAAGTATTAAATATTTTGAAATGATAAATTTTGATTTGGATTGTGGAATTACTTTGAAGTGATTTGAATTGAGTTGATTGAGATTTATTGGAGGTTGGGAGTTGTGAAAAAATTTTGGAAGTGTTTTTCTCAGGTATTTGAAGAACTGTTTTCTCCAATTACAAATGAAACTCTGTCAAAATTTTTATAAAATTTGTGGCAAAATTAAAATGGACAAAAATTTTTACTAGTATTTTAACTTTGAATAAATGGTTTTTAATTCCTACCAAAATGCTCACCACTTCCAAAATGTAAGAAAATTGTTTTAAAATCACTTGTAGGGTACTTAATGAGTTATCTGTAGGTGAAGTTCGGTAGTTCATTAAGTATTCTACGGGATCATGTTATGCCTTACAGAGGGATAAGGTGTGACATGTTTTAGTGGTATCAGAGCATGGTTTTTTCAATAAATTTTGACTATGTGTACGAATATTTTATTGATAAGTACAACTGCTTAAGTGTCTTTAATTGATACATATGACATATTTACATCATGAATATGCACTAATGGAGGTCAACCTCCTTGTGTTTGATCTCACGAAGTAGAAAATTTGGGAAAACGGAATGGAAGGAGGAGATCATTCCGAAGAACAATCTGTTGAGGCTGAGGTTCAAGAGGAAGCCCCAGCACTCCAGAACGTGAGTGGGTCAGCCACTCCAGCTCCTACTCCAGCACCGCAGTTCCTTGCTCAACTTGTACAGCAGATGGCTGCGTTCTTCCAGCAAATGGCGGGTAATGTGCCACCCCAAACTCAAATGCCAGTACCTGTAGCACAACCACAGCCCTCAGCTTGGCAATATGAAAAATTGATGAAATTTGGGGCCACCGAGTTTAAAGGCACTGTGGACCCACTGGAGGCAGAATAATGGTTGGAAAGAATGGAACGAGTTTTTCAGAAAACTGCAGTGTACGGAGGAGATGAAGTTTGAGTATTTTGTTTCCTTGTTGCAAGGGGATGCGTATGAATGGTGGAAGACCATCCCCCACAGCCTAGTAGAACCTCCAGTCCTTACTTGGTCAGACTTTTCGAGGGACTTTCAACAGAAATGGGTTCCCGATGCATATGTGGATATGAAGTTGAAAGAATTCTTGAGTTTGAAACAAGGGGACCGAACTGTAGCAGAGTATGAGAGAGACTTCTCAAGGCTAAGCCACTATGCTGGAAGCTTAGTCTCCACCCCCAGAGATAGATGCAAGAGGTTTGAGTTTGGGTTAAGGCTGAATCTGAGAATGCAAGCCGTGGGTTTTCAACATCAGAATTTTGCTAAATTGATCTCACAGGCCCTAGAACTGGAAAGGATAGAATCAGAAGGGGCAGTGAAGAAGGGTACTCAAGAGAAAGAAAAGACTGAAAAGACTGCGGAACAAGCATCTGAGAGCGGCTTTGGAAAGAGGAAATAGTTTGGGGATCCAGCTCCCGTAGATCTGGCAGAGGCAGATTTTCTGGCCAAAGACCGCCCCGGTCTGGTCAGCCGACCTAACAAGCTTCTCAAGGATCTCTATTAGTACGACAGTGTGAAACTTGTGGGAGAACTCATGGTGGGGTTTGTTTCAAGGCCATCGGTGCATGTTTTAACTATGGAGGGAGCGGACATTTCGCTAAGGATTGCACTAGTCCGAGCCGGTCTGGATCTTTTGCTACATCTGAAGGATCAGCCCAAGTTTCTGCACCTAGAGGATCACAACCAGCTGCTAGAGGTAGAGGCAGAGGTAAGGGTCCTGGTAACACTCCTAGAAGTCAAAGCACTGTTATCCAGCCAGTACCCAGTGGCGCACAAGTCAGAGTGTATACCATGCGTCAGAGGGAAGAAGCTGAAACATTAGACGTTGTAGCTGGTAATTTTTCCATCCTTGACCAAGATGTGCATGTGTTATTTGATCCTGGCTCCACACATTCGTATGTTAGTGCTAGTGTGATGTGTTCTACTGCTATTCGGTGTGTACCAATGGACTATGATGTGCTAGTAACTAGTCCATTAGGCCAGGAGGTCAGGGTAAATAGGCTATATAGAGATTGTCCTTTGGTGATCCAAGGACACACTTTTCTGTTTGATTTAATTGAAATGCCCTTCAGAGATTGTGACATTATCTTGGGCATGGATTGGTTAGCCAGGCATCATGCGATGATTGACTGTAGACTGAAGACAGTCACTTTTGGTCTTCCTCAATATGGTGATGTAGTAATACATGGGGAGAGGCAGTTATTGCCTTCAAACATCATTTCAGCTGCACTGGCCAGAAAAATGATTAGAAAAGGGTGTGAGGCGTACTTGGCACATGTGATAGACACCCAAGTGGGGAGTCCAGCACTGAGGGACATTCCTACTGTATGTGACTTTACGAATGTATTTCTTGAAGAATTGCCAGGATTACCTCCAGAAAGAGAAGTGCAGTTTGAAATTGATGTTATGCCTGGTGTGGACCCAATCTCCATAACACCATACAGAATGGCACCAGCAGAACTAAAAGAATTGAAAGTACAGTTGCAAGAGCTGCTTGATAAGGGCTTTATCCGCCCTAGTGTGTCACCTTGGGGAGCGCAGGTATTGTTTGTAAAGAAGAAGGATGGCTCTCTGCTGTTATGCATTGACTATCGGCAGTTGAGTAAGGTGACAATAAAGAACAGATACCCATTGCCCCACATTGATGACTTATTTGATCAGTTGAGAGGTGCAGCTGTGTTCTCTAAAATTGACCTGAGATTAGGTTATTATCAGTTGAAAGTACAAGAGCAGAGTATTCCTAAAACTGCCTTTAGAACCCGTTACGGCCATTATGAGTTTTTGGTTATACCATTCGGGTTAACTAATGCTCCGGCTGCTTTTATGGATCTGATGAACACTATCTTCAGACCATACCTCGACCAGTTTGTTGTGGTATTTATTGATGATATATTGGTCTATTCGAGGAATACAGAAGAGCATGATAGACATCTGCGGATTGTACTACAAACTTTGAGGGAGAAACAGCTATATGCCAAATTGTCGAAATGTGAATTTTGGCTGAAGGAGATATCCTTTTTGGGGCACATAGTATCAGCAGAGGGTATTAAGGTAGATCCAAGTAAGATTGAAGCTGTCCTTAATTGGAAGCCACCCAGAAATGTCACAGAGATTCGTAGTTTTCTGGGGTTAGCAGGATACTACCGTCGATTTGTGAAGGGATTCTCCATGTTGGCATCTCCATTGACCAAGCTACTTAAAAAGGATGTGAAATTTCAGTGGACGGACAAGTGCCAGCAAAGTTTTGATGAATTGAAGAGATGTTTGACAGAGGCTCCAGTCCTGACTTTACCTACACTGGGTAAAGAATATACAGTTTACAGCGATGCTTCTCACAATGGGTTAGGCTGTGTATTGATGCAAGATCGAAATGTCATTGCCTATGCATCACGCCAGCTAAAACCGCATGAGAGGAATTATCCGACACATGACTTGGAGCTTGCAGCTATTGTGTTTGCTCTTAAGATCTGGAGACATTATTTGTATGGGGAGAAATGTTACATCTACACAGATCATAAGAGTTTGAAGTATTTGGACGCCCAGAAAGAGTTGAATTTGAGACAGAGGAGATGGTTAGAGTTGATAAAAGACTATGATTGTCTGATAGACTATCAGCCAGGGAAAGCTAATGTTGTAGCTGACGCCCTAAGTCGCAAGACTATGACAAGTCTACAGGTTACTCTTTTGTCTTTGATACATGAGTTGAGATCATTACATGCCAGTTTAGAGATTAATGATGAGGGGCAGACAGCAGTTGCATGGCATGTACAGCCAGTGTTAATTGATCAGATCAGAATGGCTGCTCAGAATGATGAAAGGTATCATAAGCTGTTGGAAGAAGTCCGGCAGGGCAAGAAACTAGAGTTCTCAATCAGAAATGATGGTCTACTGCTACACCAGGGTAGAATATGTGTTTCTAATGATGTTGATTTGAGGCAGATCATTTTGAAAAAAACACATGAGTCTCCTTTTGCTATGCACCCTGGTGGTACAAAAATGTATAGAGGGCTAAAGGAGCATTACTGGTGGATGGGTTTAAAAAGAGATGTGGCAGAGTTTGTATCCAAATGCCTGACTTGTCAGCAAGTAAAGGCAGAGCATCAAGTACCAACTGGGTTGTTACATCCACTACCAGTGCCAGAATGGAAATAGGAAAGAATAACGATGGATTTTGTAATGGGACTTCCGAGAACACAGAAGAATCATGATGCAGTATGGGTCATTGTTGACAGACTGACTAAGTCTGCTCATTTTCTGCCAGTCCGAATGGACTACAGTTTAGGTAGATTGGCCAGGTTGTACATTGATGAGATTGTGAGACTTCATGGAGTGCTAGTATCCATTGTATCAGACAGAGATCCTAGGTTCACTTCTAGATTCTGGGGTAGTCTTCAGAGAGCCCTAGGAACTAGATTGAACTTCAGTACTGCATTCCACCCACAGACAGATGGCCAGTCTGAGAGGGTAATTCAGATCTTGGAGGACATGCTACGGGCTTGTGTGATTGAGTTTGAGGGTAGTTGTGATACACACTTGCCTTTGATTGAGTTTGCTTACAATAACAGCTACCAATCAAGCATTGGGATGCCTCCATATGAAGCTTTGTATGGCAGAAAATATAGAACCCCATTGTGTTGGGATGACGTGGGTGAAAGAAAAATGATTGGACCCGAAATTGTTCAACAGACTGAAGAGAAAATCAGGGTGATCAAAGATCGACTTAAAGCTGCATTAGACCGTCAGAAGTCCTATATTGATTTGAAAAGAAGGGATATTGAGTATGCAGTGGGTGAGAAAGTTTTCCTCAAGGTTTCTCCTTGGAAGAGGATTATGAAATTTGGCAGGAAGGGGAAACTAAGTCCTCGTTTTATCGAGCCATATGAGGTATTGGAAAGAGTGGGTCCTTTGGCATATCGGTTGGCACTACCTCCAGAGTTGGAGAAGATACATAATGTCTTCCATGTGTCTATGTTGAGAACGTATCAATCAGACCCATCTCATGTACTACCAGTAGAAGAAATTGAAGTGAATCCAGAACTCACATATGAAGAAGAACCCATAAAGATTCTGGCTTATGAGGTGAAGCAACTACGGAACAAGCATATACCATTGGTAAAAGTGCTGTGGAACCATCATTCGAACCAGGAGGCTACTTGGGAACGAGAGGAGGACATGAGGAGACAACACCCACAACTGTTCTGAGATTGATACCAGGTAAAATTTCGAGACGAAATTTATTTAAGGGGGGGAGAATTGTAACACCCCTATTTGTATAGCCTGGTATATTTCACTGTTCCGGTGACCCGTGTTGGTCCGAAAAATTAAGGGGATTAGAACTATATTTAAGACAACTAGAGAAACCATAAACACAAATAATTAGTAATATTCAATTAGTTAAGTATAAATAAGAAAAACAGAACATAAGAAGTTAGACGAGCCGAGAGTCACAGCGATGGGTGACCTTCTCGGGAACGACTACGAAGTCATGTAAAATGTGATGCCGCGGTCCTTAGGACCCTTATGAACACAGTGGAAAAGAGAAAATCACGAAAAGAACTGTTAAGCCAGTCAAATAATTAGGTCAGGGAGCCAGAAGAAATATAGAATTATTTGCAAATCGGGATGAACCGGTGAGGGGCAATTTGGTCAATTGACCTCGAGAGCTGACTCCTGACCTAACTGTCAAATAAAATCGGAGAAAAGAAAATTTCGGAATCGAGAATTAAATTAAAGAACTAATAGAAAAATAAATAAAAAAAAGAGGAAAATGAAAAAGTAAAAAGGTGATGACATCATGCATGATGCCATTAAAGGTATAATTAATAAAATAATTAAATGGGATTTTGTGGTCTTCCATAAGCTAAAATACATAAAAGAAATAAAAAGAAAAAAAAAATCATTTTGGGTCATCTTTTTTTCCTTATTGCCGCCTCCCATCTCCCTCTCCCTCACCATTGATGAACCTCCATTAAAGCTTGTCTTCAAGCTTTAAAACCCTTACCAAATCCCAAATTTTTTCATAATCACTTCATAAAACCTTATTCCCTTCCCTTGAGAAAGAAAATTAACAAGAAAGAAAGAAGAAAAGAGGAGAAAAAAATTGAAGATTGGATATTAAAGTGAGGTAAGCAATCTAAATTGAAAATTTTAGTTTATTGGTTATGTTTATGGTTTGAGTAACCTAGAAATTTAATTAAAATCAAAAGAAAACAATTGTAGAGGACCAAAGGAAATTTTAGCCAGCCATGGATGTATGAGAATATGATGTGTTTTGAATGAATTAAAATTGTTAGTAAGCTTGTATGAAAGTGGTAGTAAGATTGAAATGCTTAATTGTGATTAATTGCAATAAATTAGTGTGATTAGGGTTTGGAGGCCTAGAGTTTTGAGGAAAAATTTGGAGAAATGAGTAAATGGTGTGTTTGACCTATTGTGAAGTGAAAAATGGTCAATTGTGACCAAATGAGTTGTGTTTGAATTGTTGGAATGGAAGCTAAATTCGGAGGGTGTATGGTCATGCTGCTGGCAGCATGACCAAGTCAACTTTGAAGGACCAAAACTGAAATTTTACAAGTCCAATTGATATGGCACCAATTGGGGATGAAAATAGACATAAAATGACACAATTTTCATTCAGGAACCATGCCCAAAAAGTGACCAAAACCTAGTGAACAAATTGACCAAAGTTGGATAAGTGCAGTCTGCCACTGTACAAACTGATTAAATGAACAGTGTTTGTTCATTTGGTCATAACTCGAGCTAGGCAGGTCAAATTGACCTGAAACTTTTCCAGTGGTTAGGTGAAATATAGACCTAAAACTTTCATGAAAAACACAAGTCCAAATTCTGCCAGAAACCAAGCCATTTGGCCACCCCAAGTTGGTGACCCAAATCTGCCAGCACAAAAAATGTGCCCAGAAAATCTGGGTTGTGTCTAACCCGGCAGCCCTGGTTCAAATGGCCATAACTTGAGCTACAAAACTCCAATTGGGGTGATCAAAAAATAAGAATAAACTTAAGACACTAAGGAACATTTTCTATGAAGGAAATTTTGTCAAATTCCAACAGTAGATTAACCAATGGAACAGTGCAATTAGGGACACCAAAACTGAAAATTTGACAATTTGGCCAAAAGGACTTAAGCTTTGAGAAAATGACCAAAACCAACAAATTTAATGACCAAAATGTGGTATGTGGGTGAAGTTGGAGTTCCCATACCTATTAAGCCTTAAAAAGTCAACAATTTGACTTGAATAGTGTAGTGAATAGTAACCCGAAACACAAAAACTTCGAGAACGTCGAATTTAGCACGTTAGAGCTAAGTAAAAGTGAAGTTAAATTTATTTTTGGATTTATGCTAAGTTATGGTACTAAAACACTGTGAAATTGTGTGTTTCAGCTGAAAAAGACTTGGAAGCTCTGAGAGACTGAGTCAAGGCCTAAAGGCGACTCACGTCAGGTCTGTGCACAGTAATTGTTGTTTAAATATATGATTCTTGAAAATTTGATTTTCTTTGAGTTAATTATGAATTGTGTTGCCACTTATGATTGTGAATATGACTTTGAAAATTTACCAGATTTTCAGTAAATTATTTGAATAAATTGTTTTGAATTGATTTTATGTTCACACTTAGCATGACAGTATCACATTATTCCTCCTCCATTTATGGGGTTGAGATCGTTTATTTTCCTCCCTCTCTGGCTTGCCAGTTGAGGTTGAGATCGGATGAGTACTCATTAGCTAGCTAGCCACCTCCCTCATTGATTTCGATTAATGGGGTTGAGATTGCTTTGTCGTGGTGTACAACACGGCATTGATCGGAAATTTTGTGTCATGACTTAAGTTGTGTATGATTTTGGCAACACTGTGTTTATTAAATTATTTGACCAAATTGTGTTATTCTGAGTTTTAATAATTGTGAAATGTGACTGAGAAATATTTAAATTGTGTTTTGGCAATGAATGATTTATGTATTGTATTTCAAATTTTTATTGTGCACCATTGAGTATTTTTATACTCAGCGATAGCTTATTTTGCTGTCGCAGATAAGAGCAAGGAGAAAGCAGCAGAGTGAGCTGCTATCGAATTGTGGACCACATCGATCATTTTGTACGGGTATTATTTTATACCCTTGTAGATAATTTTGATGTAAATATAGAAATGTTGTATGTAGTAATGTAAGTTGAGCAGTTGCAAATAAATTGTAATAATATTATTTTTGGATTTCCTCCTGTAAATTTAATATTTGTACATGTGAATTTCATGTTTTATGCCTTGTGAATGAAGTATTAAATATTTTGAAATGATAAATTTTGATTTGGATTGTGGAATTACTTTGAAGTGATTTGAATTGAGTTGATTGAGATTTATTGGAGGTTGGGAGTTGTGAAAAATTTTTGGAAGTGTTTTTCTCAGGTATTTGAAGAACTGTTTTCTCCAATTACAAACGGAACTCTGTCAAAATTTTTATAAAATTTGTGGCAAAATTAAAATGGACAAAAATTTTTACTAGTATTTTAACTTTGAATAAATGGTTTTTAATTCCTACCAAAATGCTCACCACTTCCAAAATGTAAGAAAATTATTTTAAAATCCCTTGTAGGGTACTTAATGAGTTATCGGTAGGTGAAGTTCGGTAGTTCATTAAGTATTCTACGGGATCATGTTATGCCTTACAGAGGGGTAAGGTGTGACACTGAGTGCTCTAAAGTAGGGCTTGACTACCCAATTTGATAGAATTGATTGATGAATGCATTTTTAGGGCTATGTTTCAATTAAATGTTAAAGTAAAGATTAAAGGTTAGAAGTATAGTGAGTTAAATGGTAGCGTAGTACCCTAAGTGTTGGTATTGTAATTTGCATATTATAATATAGATATTATGAAGCTGGGCATAATTGTGTATCGTGAGTTACATACAGAAAGGATGTATGGATAGTTAGTCCTCGCCATAGTGTAGTAATGTTTTAGAGCATGAATATTGATGTGTCAAAAAGAACACAAAAAGAAGAATAGTTAGTCCTTGCCATAGTGTAGTAATGTTTTAGAGCATGAATATTGATGTGTCAAAAAGAACATAAAAGGAAGAAGATCATTTTGGTAGCAAAAACTCAATTCAGCCTAAATGCAACTTAATGTAGCTTTTATAAGAACATCACAAAAACTACGAAAAATAAGGAAAGAAGAAAGGTAAAAGTAAGAAAAGATTAACTTGCAAAAACTCCTTTGATAAGTAAATTGAACATGCCACAAAAAAATCCAATAAGGGTGGCAATTGAAGTCCTTTTGATAAGTCTCATACACCATAAAATAAGCTCAATCAACCAAGGTAGATGCCACAATCAATTATTGATAAGTCTTAGAAAAATTCACCACATTTGAAACAAGTGATAAGGAAAAAGAGCAACACTTTATTACTTAATAAACTAAATTGAACTAAAAACTAAAGAACAAAGTACATAATAAGAGGCCTTTATATAGGCACTTATTACATAAAATCCTACTAGGAAAACATAAACATAAACCTATTTGTGCTACATCTCCTTAGGTAAATATAACTATAATTCTAAAAATATAAAAAGAAAAGATAAATTTGAAAATTAGAAAAATTCGATCTTGTAACCAATCATCTTGTACACACCATTTAGGGTGGATAAGGTTTTCTTGAAGATAAGATAAAGTTTCCATATTTTAAGCCTAAATTTTAGGAAGAGATAGAATTTCACCTAAAACTCTTCTAAAGGATAAGGATCAACTAAAATCTATCCAAATACTTTTAGGAACCCTAAAATATCATCAAATTTCTTCCATTATAGTTGCTATCAAAATCCACCTTCATCTAAGAGAATCTTGTAGGTTAAATAGGCCAAATTGACTCAGAATATGTATAGGAGCATAAAAGTCACTAAAAGGAAGACACTAAAATCTCTCATATATGAGCTTTCATAAGTGAATAAATAATGTTTGAAAAGAGACCTACGAATTGTAAGATAATAAAGGCCTAATCATTTTCTCTTCTTCCAATTTCCAACCTTCCAAACATACCATATTGAGTTAGAGTTGAACTTCCCCATTTGGGCTTGGTCTTCTTATAGCTTAATGAAGCCCAATTCCCTTAATCTAATTAAGCCCAATCTCTTACTTTCCATGTGTGCACCATGCTTTTTCCATTCCTATGCTTGTGATTAACATACTTCAAGGTTTTAAACTTGACGAAAGTTTTTGCCCCATGATGTGGCACATCAAATATGTTTTACAGAGGAGTCAGAAACTCCTAGTAAGAGTTCTAACCATTAGGGGCATAAGTTTAAAACTAATAAAAAGTAAATAATAAAGTTTATGGCATAGTCCCTATAAGTTAAAATAATTGGTTTTCAAAGTGAGACCCCTTAGACATATTTGACAACAAAGTAGTTATTTTGCCTACGAGTTATGAGATAGTGCTCCCCTATACATTTATGTTGTCTAGAGTATGGCTTTACCTTTTAAGAAATAATAGAAATTTATGAATAAAGTTAATAACTTATAAACTGATATCCTAAATGAGATAGTAGTATGATGACCATAGTACCTCCCTGCATGTCAATGTTATATAAAGTGTTGTCATGCTTTCGTAGAGAGATAGAAGGTTATAACTGAGATTCATAACCCTTGAAGTGAAGTTCCATGTAAGAACATGGTGTGGCTAGGAAGTAGATGTCCCAGGTACTCTAATAAGGGTACAAGTTCCAAGATAGATATAAAAAAGTAGTAAAGGTTTAGAATAAGTATAGAGTCATAAAGTGTAGCTCTATTCTTTTTAAATGAGATAAAAGGTTATGGGCAATGTTCATAACCTCAAGAGTAGTACCCTTTGACAAGGTAGCAATATGTTCAAAGAGTGAATGCTTAGATACTAAAAAAGGGTGAGAATTCTAGGTTAATGATAGAAAATAGTGAAAGCTCGTGACAAGAATAGAGTTGTGAAGCCTGGTAAAATGCTTTATTACCTTGGGACAGAGGCCTTAAATGGACAAATGTCCTGATAAATATGCAGCCCTAGCATCTAGTGTGGAGCTCGAGTACCCTGTGGTAGATACTACAAAGAGGTAAATGTCCAGATAGATACAGAGCCTTAGAGCCCAATAAAGATATTTGGGGGTTCTAACTAAAGAGGTGATGATAGAAGGGAATAAAACCCTTGTAGAACCTTATCATTATTCAACTTGAGTGGAGAGGAAAAGATAATAAGTGAAGAATGCATAACGATGGCTCCTTGAGTTCCTTTTCAGTTTCCTGTTACCCAAAGGGAGGGTACTTATTAAGCAAAAAGAAGGACAAGGGTAACCAGTTAGTGATGGCTGGTCCCTGGGTACTAAAAGATAGAAATGTAGAGATGAAAATAAAGGTAATTAAGACTGAGGTTCAACAAGGTGAAAAGGCAAGGGCACTAAAGGTAATGCAAGCCAAAGTGGTCAGAGGACCAATAGTGAGTATGTGAGTGACATACCTGGCTTGACAGAGACCATGAAAAGGTGTAGGTCACCGAGTGTGACTATTAAGTCATCACCTAATGTGACTATCAGGTCAAACAAAAGCCTATATTTAATGAAAGAAAAGGTAGTGAAGTAATAGAAGAGATATAGAAAACCTAGAATAGGGTGAGGTTAGAAATGGCATGTGACCAAGGTGCAAGTAAGCTAGATACACACCGTATGGCATCATACTAGTGGTGTAAAATGTTAGCTCTTAATAAGCAAGAGAGACAAACTCAAGAACATCCTTTCCATCATAATTATACCCATTATTGAATCCTCTTTTTATCTCCAATGGTCTTTTAGCTCCCTGTCTCCCTCCAATTATTTTGTCCAAGTGCCCCCAAGAAGTTTCCCCATCATCTCTTCCATTTTTTCATTAACAACCTTTTATAGTGTTTATCGTTATTCTTCGCTTGCCATTTCTCTTATAAGGATAGGAATATTTGTAGGATGCCTAAATTTGCTATAAAATAGAGGATCAATATGTTATGTACATGTTTATGCATTAGTGGCTTTTAATTTATTGGATTTCACATTGATGGGCTTGACATGGCATGTCCATTTGGCCTAATTAAGTGGGAGCAAGAAAGATAAAAAGGTACATATTGAAATAAAATTTGTTAATTTATTGATAAGAGATGGCCTTTTAGGCCTTATTACAAAGATAATCTTACTTTTTTCTTGTCCTATCATCTCTAAAGCTCTCATTTAATAGGCTGAATGTCCTTAAGAGGCATATCAACCTATGGTGGTTCAACCTTAGTAGCTAAGTATTCAGTGTTCTTAAGGCTTTGGCAATGGTTGTTTTCACCTCCTTAATCTTTTTTGTAGCTTTTCGATTTAAGCTTACACCTATTTCTCGTTCCTCTTGAGAACTCTAATGTATCTATGGTCACCTTCGTGAAACTTTCCAAGCTGAGCATCTAGCTCACTTAGTAACACCTATGGGCATAGTCCCATTGCCTGAGCCTCCTTTAATGTTTCAAAGAGATTGTCATGTAAGCTAAAAAAACTCTTTAAACCTACCAATTTGCAACCCATTAAATTAAAATTTGATGCAGGGATGCATGAGTATGCACATGCATGATGTTTATGCTTTTAAACTTAGATGTGTACTCTTGACCAACTAATAAAGATTTTGAAAAGAAATGAATAAATTTTTAACCTTTGAGGAGGAAAAAATACACTGGACTATGAACAACTTTAAACTTTGAAAAAAGATGTTTAAACTTTGAAGAAAAAGAAGAAAAAAAAATGTTTGACTATACAGAACTTGAAACTTAGCCCCCTTATATCTCTTAAACACTCATGCTCGAAAGTAAAAGGTTAAGTAAATAGTAACCATCCCTAGGTATTAATATGTTGGGCTTATCCATAAGGGATTGAGCCTAAGACAGTCCTTCCCTCATAAATAAGAGAATTTGTAATCTTGAAGTGGGCATCCAATTGCTTCCCATGGGTGAATGAAATGTCATTAGGCCTAATTTTCTGAGTAAGTAACCAAGGGAGTCATTTTTGGCCCAACTCCACCTCAAAACTTATATGTCTACCACATAGGTTCACAAATTCAACACTTCACATGTAAAAAGGTACTTAGTGCTGCTTGTTTCTAAGGTTAGCATGGTTTATATCCATCCTTATACCTTTGTTTAGGGTTAACAAGCTCCATTAGTTAGACTTCCCATTAGCCTTAAAAAGTCCAAAGGTGCAAGTGACTAGCTTCATGCCTTTTTTATGCCTAAGGGTACATGTTATAGGTTACAAAGAGAAGCCAATTTACTTTGGCTCGAATAGAAGTGGAGCTCTTTAGCTTAACTTTTTGGGGCTATATCATATTATGATTAGTTATGTTCTTATTGTGCGTGCATGCGTCATACAATACAAAAAGTCCCTATAAAGATAATAATAGGCTATAGGACCCATGATAGTGTAACTATCCTCAATCCCTAGTGGAGTCACCATTGTGGGTAGCAATTTTGCTTCTTGAACTAGTTTAGCTCCATTTTCCTATAACCTTATGATAGAATAGATGAATTTGGGAAGGTTTTTTTGTTTATTTCTAAATGAATTAAGTAAACACAATAACTAATATTTATATACAAGAGATTGACACTAATCAGGTAACTAAACAAATTAGAAATACTAATGCTAACTAGAATAGGAATACAACAAAATCTCCCACTAGTTTGCTACATTATCTATGAGATTTCCATTATTCCCCCTCTAGTTGGTTCATGTATGTTGCACATGCCCAACTTGTAAATAAATGTTTGAAATAATTTGCTACTTAAGCCTTTAGCAAACATGTTGGCCAATTGCTCTTTTGAAGCCATATGGGAGACACTCAAGATCCATCCACTATTTTCTCCTTTATAAACTGTCGATCAATCTCTATTTGCTTAGTTTGATCAAGATGAACTGGATTGTCACTATATGCCTGAGCTGTAACACCCCTATATGCATAGCCTAGTATATTTCACTATTCTATTGACCGGTAACGGTCCGGATAATTAAGGGGATTAGAACTATTTTTAAGTCACCTAGAAAAGTCCTAAATGAAAATTAATAGAGATTACCTGACTGTCAAGTATAAATAAGAAAAATAAAGTATAAAAACTTAAATGAGCCGGGGGTCATAATGATGGGTAACCTTATAGGGAAGTGACTGCGAGGTCAATTGTAATCCTAATTTTGAATGGGAAATTATGATACCACAGTTCTAAGAAGTATTACGAAGCTAGTGGAAAAGAGAAAATCACAGAAAAGAGTTGATAAGTAGGTTAAATAATTAGTTTAGGGTTCTGGAAGAAATACCAAATTATTGGCAAACTGGATCAGACCGACGAGGGGCAAATTGATCAATTCACCACTGTTTAATAAAATCTGAGAAATGAAAATTTTGAAATATAGAATTAAATTAAAGAAGTATGGTAAAACAAAGGAAAAAGAAAAGAAAATAGGATTATGACATTATCAATCATATGTAAGCAATGACATCATAAATAAATTCTATTTAATTAAATTTTTTGACCAAGTCAATTATGTGGAATAAAAACAAAAATTAAAAAGATTTTTTTTTACTTCTTCTTCTTCTCCTTGCCGTGGCACTCCTTCCCTCTCCCTTTCTCTCACAAACCTCCATGGAAGCTTAATTTTAAGCTTATTAAACCCTAAAATTTCTCATAAATTCCCCAAGATTCTTGATTAAAGCTTGCTCTTACAACTTGAAAAGAAGATTGAAGAAGAAATTGTGAAGAAAAGTGGAAAGATTTGAAGATTTAGAATTCAAAGAAAAGGTTAGTCATCCATTATTTATTTTTTCTTTAAAATTCATGCTTATGTAGTGGAATTAACTTAGAATTGAAGAGAAATTCAAACAAATCAAACATGTTAGGTTAATTGAGAATTCTGCCCAACACTGGGTAGATTAAGGTTTGAGAAATTTTGATGAATTTAAAAGGGTAATTAAGTTGAATTAAGTGTGTAGAAGATGATTGTGCACTTTGATTTAACCAATTGAGTCATTTGCAAAATTAGGGTTCTTGAGCCCAATGAAATTGGGGGAAAAATTGGTGGGAAATGGTTAATTGATGCAATTGAACCTAATTGAGTAAAAAATGGTCAATTGGGACCAATTGGGATGTGTTGGAGTGAAGAGAATTGAAATGCAATTCGGATTGGAGAAGGTTCACTTTTGGGCAGTTTGACTTAGGTCCCTTTCGGGGACCAAAACTATAATTCTGCCACCCCAATTGGTATGAGGTCAATTGGGGATGAAAATATACACATAATGACACAATTTTCGTGTAGAAACCATGACCAAAAAATGACATTAAGATAGTGAACAATTAGGTCAAATCTGGGCAATGCACACTACCACTGTATAAAAATGACCAAATGAACAGTGTTTGTTCATTTGGCCATAACTTGGACTAGGAAGGTCCCAATGACCTGAATTTTATACCAATCAAAATATGAGACGTAGCACTACAAATTTTATGAAGAAAACAAACCCAAATTGTGACCATAACCCATCCAAAAAGTGAGCTATAGTCAGCACAACAAAACTGCCAGAACCAAGAAAGTGCCCAGAATTCTGGGTTTGAACTAATCCGGCCAGCCTTAGGAAAATGGCCATATTTTGGGCGAAAAAACTCCAAATGGAGTGATTCAAAAAGAGAATTAAAGCTAAGACAATAAGGAACAATTTTGATGGAGAACACTTAGCCAAATTCCCATAGTAACTAGACCAATGGAACAGTCCAAAACAGGAGACCAAAACTGTAAAAATGAAATTTCTCTTACGAGACTTAGAAATTGAAATGGCAACTAAGGCCAACAAATTGGATACCCAAAATGTAGTATGTGGGTGTAATTGGAATTCACATACCTAGTAAGCATGAGAAAGCCAACATTTTGACTTGAATAGTGCCATGAATAGTAACCCTAAAATGCAAAGTCTAGAGAATGCCATTGTAAGCCTATGTAAAGATATAATTAAATAAGTATGAAATAAATTGTTGGATTTATTATGAGATGTGATACTGAAACACTGTAAACTGTGTGTTTCAGTTGAAAAAGACACTGAGAAGGATAAGGACAAGTGAGTCAAAGCCTAGAGGCTACTCAGTCCAGGTTTGTGCACAATAACTTTAAACTATTGTTTTCACATTGAAAACCTGATTTGGTACTCATTTTAAGTGTATTGTGTTAATTTTGAATTTCAAAAACTATTGTGTTGCCACTTTGTGAATTTAAATGGGACTTTGGAAATTGATTGGATTTTACATGCAATATTTGAATAAATAATTTTAAATTGATTTTGGATTCACACTTAGCATGACAATACCATATTATTCCTCCTCCATTTATGGGGTTGAATCGATTATTTTCCTCCCTCTCTGGCTTGCCAGTTGAGGTTGAGATCAGATGAGTACTCATATAGCTAGCTAGCCACCTCCCTCATTGATTTTGATTAGTGAGATTGTAGATTGCTTTGTCGTGGTGTACAACACGACATTGATCGAAAATTTTGTGTTATGACCTAAGTTGTGTATAGATTGGCAACACTGTGTTTATTTGTTATAAATGTGATTTGAAAATTGTGAAATATGATTGTGAAATGTTTGAATTATTATTATTAGTGAATATTTTAATTTCAGCATGTTAAATATATTTTTTTATTGTGCACCACTGAGTAAATGATACTCAGCGATAGTTTTATTTGCTATCGCAAATAAGAAAAAGGAGAAAGTAGCAGAGTGAGCTACTATTTGGATAGAGGACTTCACTGACTTTTTGGTACGGATATTATTTTATTCCCAATGTATTTATTTTGATGTAAATATAGAATTGTTCATATGTATTGATGTAAATTGAGTAGTTGTACAGTAAAAATTGTAATAATATTATTTTTGAATTTTGTGTATGTAAATAAACTTTAATGCAATGTTTATGATTTCATGGATTTATTTTAACAATATATTGAAATGTGAATTTTGATTTGAATTGTGGTTGACTATATTGAATTGAGTTGTGTTGAGATATTGGAGGTTGGGGTGTGATTGAAAATCATTTGTAAGTGCTTTTTATAGGTCTTTAAAATTTGATTTTTCCCAATTACAGGTAGCACTCTGCTGAAATTTTTACAAAATTTGAGAAAAAATAAAATTTATCAAAATTTTTACTTAGTCTTTAAAATGAAATTAAAAGTTTTTAATACCTGTTAAAAGTGCTCACCACCTTCAAAAGAAGATAAAATTGTTTTAAAATCCCTTGTAGTGTATTTAATGAGTTATTGGTAGATGAAGTCCAGTAATTTATTAAGTATACTACGAAAATATGTCATGTCTTACGGAGGGGTAAGGCGTGACATGAACCATGGCCTTGTATTTAGCTTGAGCATTGGATCTTATTGTCACATTTTTGTCTTTTGCTTTTCCAAGTGACTAGTTTACCATAACAAAGGTGCAATTGTCGCACCTTATCCCTAGTAAGGCATGACATGTTCCCGTAGCATACCTAATGAATTACCGAACTCCACCTACGGATAACCCATTAGTTATGTTACTAGGAATTTTAAACAAATCATAACTTTTTTATCTTATCAATTCTTTTGCAGAAAACTGCATGAGAATAGTTAAAATTCTATGTAAACATTCATTAAAAATAATGATAGACTAAATATTGTAAAAGTTATATTTTCATAAGTCTCAAAATAAAATACAAATAGTTACAAACTCAAAATACTTTAGTAATGCAGTACTTTTTAATACAAACTGCTCAATGTTCGTACATCCATACATATAGATACAAAATACATCCAAAGGAATCAAAAGGGTATACCTAACGTAAATACCCACAATTAATACCAAAATGCTGCTTTCAAGTCTCTCACTCGGCAGCCTTCTCCTTTCCCTTACCTGCGATAGCATAAAGAAACTATCGTTGAGTATATCACTCAGTGGTGCAAAACTAATAACCTTAAAACTTAAGGTAAAACACAATTTGTCAAAGCATGATAAATCACATTTTTCTTAAGCATGAAAACTTCACAATAGTTCTAAGTCCATAAAGGCTATTTATTGGAATAACATTTCAAATGAGAAATCACACTTTATAAATCACAATTCACAAAGCATTAGTATTGCCAACATCAACACATAGTTTAGACCATGACATAAAATTTCACGATCAGTGTCGTGTTGTACACCACGACAAAGCAATCTCAACCTCACTAACCGTCATTAATGAGGGAAGGGCTAGCTAGCTAATGAGCACTCATATAGTCTTACCCCACTAACAGTTATTAATGGGAGACATAATCAATATCAATTATCAACTCCAAGTAGCCGTTACTACTGGGGAGTTCCGAAAGGGACTGTCATGCTAACTGTGATTTCAAAACAGTTTAAAAAAATTTCCCACTCAACAATCACATTTATAAACCAATAAACACATTTAAATTCATCATAATATCCATATAAAGATGGTAACACCCAAATTTCTTAAATGCAAGAGAAAAATCATATCTCAGTCAAAGTAAACTTGTTCAAAGAAAACTCATTCAATTTAACACATTCCAAGCAATTTACAAGTTTAAAAATGAAGAAAAGGTTAGTTGTACACAAACCTTCAATAATTCTCCTTCCTTGTTACGTACTTCTCCTTGTCCGTTCCAACTTCTTTTTCTACTGAAAATACACAAATAGAATACCTCAATACCAATCTCAATTTTTGCCAAGAACTCATTACATGCATGTCTAATGCATCCCAAGTTAGCTTTGAAAATTTTAGAATATTTTAGTTTTGGGACAACTTGGTGCCCCAATCTTTGAACCCAATTTTTACCTAGTTTTGATCATAATTTGGTGAGGTGTTCCTCATGAAAATTGTTCATTTAGGTCTTAACTTTATTTTTCTTTTTGAATCGCCTAATTCGGAGCTGTGTAGCTCAAGTTATGACCAAAATACGGTTACTGTTCACGTTACTGTTCATCCTACAGATTCAGTTATGGTAGATTTATCGATCCAACTTTGTTCAGCAATTTGATCAAGTTAATTCCATAATTTGGTCTAATGTTCTTCATACAAAATGTTAAACTGTGTGTTCTTAGCAACACTTTTGCAATTGTGATTTGTGAATTGTGATTTCTCAAATGAAATGTGAATTTAAATAATTGATTATTATTGATTTGAAATTGTGATAATATTTCTGTTGTTTATAAAAATTATGATTTGTTATGTTTTGATACATTATGCTTTATAATGAGTCTTAAAATTCTAGTTGTGCACCACTGAGTGTTATGCTCAGCGATGGCTATTTCATGCTGTCGCAGGTAAAAAGAAAGAAAAAGCTCCAAAGTGAGCAGCGTGAAGCCGTGTTAGATATAGCTTCGGGCATATATTAGGTATACCCTTGTAATTACATTTTGATGTATATGTAGCTGTATGTATTTATGTACAGACGTTGAGCAATTGTATAAAAAGCCTTGTAATGTTATTTTGGTCATTTTAGTTAATGTAAATTTTGTGATATTAATTTTATTACTTCAATGAATGCAAATATTTTAATTTCTCTCTGAATTCTATAAATGATAAATTGTTTGTTGAGAATGAAATGAGATGATTTGATGTTTAATTGAGTTCAATTTGGGTATGATATATTTTATAAATCGTCTTACAGCAGGTTAGAAGAACTGTTTTATTGCATTTTTAGTCGTTACCACGTGGATTTTCCATAAAATTTTAAAAATGCTAAATTATTTCTAAATAAATTTTATGACACTTAATTGAATCAAAGACACTTTAATAACTCTTTTAGCATCATTTTAAACTTCAAAATAAATGAAATCGTTTTAAAATCCCTTGTAGTATATTTAATAGATTATCGGTAGGCAAAGTTCGGTAATTTATTAAGTATACTACGAGATTATGTCATGTCTTATGGAGGGGTAAGGTGTGACATGTTTGGTCACACTTCCTTCATAGAAGTTGTTTCTTTATGTCTTAACTTTATTTCCTTTTTTAAATCATTCAATTTCAAGTTTTGTAGCTCTAGTTATAGCTAATTTACTAAATACTATTTCAGGGTACTAACCTTGCACTTTCCATGTTACCAGAAATTCAACAAGATTTTGCAAGTAGATTCTGAGCACCTTAGGCTCAGAATTGGCCTTAGGTCCCCAAAACAAAGTTTTAGGCCTTTGTCTTAGGTTTCAAAAGATTTTTGATTCACTTCATTTGGAGTTTTCTAAGAGAAGTTATGACCTATTAAGTATCCGGAGGTCATGAGGTAAGTCTGTTAGATTTCAGAATTTCCAGCTTTGTCACTATTAAATTGTCCTAACAATTTCTCTAAGTTGCCTTAAGTTCTGGTTCTGGTCAAAAGAGAAAAATTTTAGTTCTATGTCTTATGAAAATTTTAGCTTTAGAATCACTGCATTTTTAGTTCTGTAGCTTGAATTATGTCATTTTTGCCAAAACTGGTTGGATAGCTCTATGTCCAAGATTTCAGGTTTTGGTCCAGAATTAGGACAGGTTTTATGTACTAACTTTGTCTAGCAATTTGGTTGAATTAAGGTCATAATTTGGCTCTAAGTTCTTCATATGAAATGTTCTCCTATGTCTCAGATTTTCATAGGTTCAAGAATAAGGTCAATTGGAGTTTAGTACAGTAAGTTATGCCTAATTTACTAAATACTATTCATATGGTTATTTCTATAGGTCCAGAATGTGTCATTTCAGATTCAAGCCTGATTAAGGGCAACTTATGGTAATTTTTTGGGTAACCTTCCTTCGTAATATTTCTAACCTTCCTTCATAATATTTCTAGCATTATATCTTAGGTTTCATCTCCAATTGGCCTCACACCAATTAGAGCTATATAGCTCTACTTATATTCATGTAATCCTATATGACTCAAGGGTCCAGAATTCCTGCACATGAAATCACACTTCCAAATAGTAACTCATCTCACCAACCAACTTCAAATCACATTCATTTTTCATCAATTTATCAATAATTGACCTCAACACATCAATTATACATCATATCACAAAACCCCCTATTTCGTTCAAAACCCTAATTCTCTAATCTCTTCAATTATGCAACACATGAAATTCAATTTACCAATATCATATATCTCCATACCCAAGCTAGATTTCAAGTGTAATTTCATTTAAACATATCAAACACCACATGTACATAGGCTGGCCGAAAATTGATCTCATCAATTCATGCATTATTTCTTCATTTCATAATCAATGCACATTAATTTGTCAATATTTGACCTCAAACACAACAATTATACATCATACCATCAAAACCCCTAATTTCTTCAAACCCTAATTGGTCATCTTTTGCAATTCATGCAAATCATTTGCCATTCAACATACCAATCATATATTTCATCTTATCTAAGCTAGGATTCAAGCTTAAATTTAATTAAGCACATCAAATCCTCATTCCCCATGGCTAGCCGAATTTCAGCTCTTTCATACACACATCAATTACATCATTTTTTATGCAATTCCATCTCAATTCAACTTATATTTAAGAATTAAAGAATGAAGGAAGCAAGATTAGGCACTAACCTCACTTGACCAATTCTTCTTCTTGCCAAAACTTTAATATTCTTCAATTCTTTTGCTCTCAATCACTCTAGCTAGGTCAATTAACAAGTTTTAGTGTTTTGGGTTTGGGAAAATATGGAAGAAATCTAAGGGAGATGGAGCTTTGGAAAAGAAACAAATGGGGAAAAGGGAATGGGAGAGTGGCCGGCCTAGAAGGGAGAGAAAGAAGAAGAAGTTGCTTTTTATTTTAGGGTTTTGTCTCTTACTTATATACTTATCCTCTTTTTAAATTTTATTTTTAATTTGGTCATGTTTATGTCATAATCTTAATTAAGTTTTGATTTCTTTTCTTTTTCTTCTTTTATTTGCACATTTCTATTTAAATTTTCATCAAAATTTCTTCTTATTTTATTACATTAATTTCACTTAATTTAATTGACATTTTGGTCAAAAATCAACTCTAGGGGTGAATTGACCAAAATGAGCTTCATCGGGTTATAGTCCATTTCTTTTATTAATACCAATATTTTCCATAACCCAATAGTTATTTGATTTTTATTCTACTTATTTCCAAATATTTGTCATCTTATTTTTAGTCCTCAAACTGGCTTTGAATAGTACTGTTTATTGATTGAAAATGGTACTATTCAGAGCTCAGAAGTTCAGGATGTTACACTCTCTACCAAGGGAGGATTGGAATATGAATTTCCTTCTCTTAGAAAAACTACAAAACCATACAAACCTAAAATCTAAAGAGTTACCATAGAAGCACATAGCAAGCCTTGAAAAGATTCAAATACACACTTAACAAAGAGCTTCTTTATTCCTAATCCCTTGCCAAATCATCATCAAGGAAACTTGGAATTCTCCCCAAGCATTGATTGACCGCGAAAGTCTGATATTGAAGTTTATTGGGTGTTACACAACCTGTCGTTAAATTCAACATTGTTTTTATATTATTGAATAGAATAGAAATTGAATTTAAGTAGGAAATCAATCTAACTAATTAAAATTAAGATTTTTAAATAATAATAATAAATTCCTATATATTTTAGACAATGAAAATAGAGATTCACACTTTTTAGTTAAAAACATCACATAATTGAGGAATAACTAAAAGGTGTATTATTTAATATAGTTATAGTTGATGTCTATATATAATTGATTTTATTATAACTTTCCTATATCTTATCCTTCTCGAATCCTCTAATATCCTAGACTTATTCTGATTACAATATCCATTGATAATTACTAACTGTAGCATCTTTGCCCTCATCTAGAGCAATTCTATTACTGCAACTTACTTTTAGGTCCTCTTGCCTTATATTAAATAGGCTCACCAATTAGCTTCACAATTTATTGTATGCTAGCAATTATTTTCGCTGACAAATTCTTCCAAAATTAATTTCAATTATACTTGTTATCATAGTTTCTATTCTAAAGGACTAGTCACTAATGCATCAAAATCTATTACCCTGTAAAGGAATAGCAATAGAACATATAATTCCAACACTAACATACAAATAAGTAGTGCAGGGATCAAACAATAACTAATTATTTCTTTTAAAAATTAAGAACTTACCAGTAGCTACATCCGAAGTTTCTGTTCTTTCTCCTTCGTGTATAGTGGACGCTCTGACTAGTGCGCTACTATAGTCGGGTTGATTCACCATGTTATGGTTGTGAGGAGTACCAACTCTATTTCTATCTCGACCTCTACTGACTGTCTGTGAACTTCACAGAGCAGATTGAGGTGCTCTAGTACAATCTCTAGCAAAATGTCCATGGTCACCACAATTGTAGCAGGCTTCAGTGGTCTTAGAACAATGACCTCCATATAGCTTGCCACAAATACGGCAGATACGGGCAGAATAGGCACTTCTAGTTGTTCGACGATTAGGTCTTGGTGGTCTTTGCCCTGAAGATTCACCTTTGTCATATTCATGAGTTCGGGGTTCCTCAAATCCTTTTTTCTTTCCCAAATGACTATTCGAGCTCTGACTCATAGGTCTCTCCCTCTTCTCTATTTCATGCTGCCCTTATGGGGGTTAGGTTGGTACTTGGGCTGGGGCTGACAGATTATCAACCATTTGTTAAAAGAAAGTGGCAATTGCTGGGCCATTTGTGAAGTAATTCGTACAGGTGGGGCTGGTAAAGTCGGGCTTTCAACTCTCTGAGGGGCTGGGGCCTCACCTTGTACTTCCGCTTTCACAGACTGTTCTATTGTCTCATTCTTCTCTTCCATATCTTTTCACAGAATTTTCTATTTCCTGCACAACCAACACAAGGAGATTTCTCTCTAATAGTTTATATTTATGATGCAAATATACTATATGTATCAAACATTTGAGCGATTGTATTTATCGACAAAAATATTTCAAATTCACAATTCAAAATTTACTTTAAAACCATTGCTCTGATACTACTAAATATGTCACACCTTACTCCTCCGTAAGATGTAACATGATCCCGTAGTACATCTAATGAATTACCGTACTTCGCCTACCGGTAACCCATTAAATATACTACAAGGGATTTTAAAACAATTTTCATTAAATTAAATAGTGGTGGGAACGTTGAATATTTCTTAAAAAGCCTTTAAGTGAAATTTTGGTCATGGCTAAAATCATCGATTAAAATCTGGTGTTACAAAAATTTTTCAAAATTTCAAAAGAGTATCGACTGTATTTTGAGAAAATAGTTTTTCAAACCTGAAAAGGAAAACACTTTTAATATGTTTTCTCAAATACAACTCCAATAAACTTCATTTCATCTCACAATTCAATCTCAATAATCAAATCAATTCATTTTCAAACCAACCTCATCATAAAAGAAACATTTCATTGATTATAAGGCTCAAAAATTAATATTACAAAACTATACAGGTAAATGAAATCTCAAATTTATATTACAATAATTTGCATTTAATTACATACTAAAATATTTTACAAGAGTTTTTATACAACTGCTCAAATAATTTATATACATATTATTATATGCATACATCAAACCTATGTACATGGGTATACCTATGATATACCTAGAGCTAATCTGAATGTGTCTTCAAGGCGCAGCTACAGGAATTCTCACTTAGTTGCTCTATCATTACTTTCACCTACAACAGCATACAAAACTATTGCTGAGTGGTGAACTCAGTGGTGCACAACTATAACTTAAAACATAGCACAAAATACCTTAGCAAAATTACAGCAAAAAATTTGAAAATCTGGATACTCATCAAATTCCAAAAATCAAAATATTTGTTGCCAATAATATAAATCATTTGTATAAAAAGGCTTTGATCACGAAATTCAATTTATCAAATCACAACTAAACATTTAAGGTAATTCAAGCAATTTATGGAAATAAAGATTAATTCCAATAAAATCAATTATGCATAAATCCCATTTGAAATCGAAATTCTTTACTATTCAAAAATCATTCTCTATCTCACTAACTATGCAAGACTAATCCGAAAGGGCCATCTCCGAGGTGATTCTAACTCCTTATGGTCGGGGAGGTCGAATCAGGATTCTAACTCCCTATGGTTGGGGAGGTCGAATCATCGTGCACAGTACACACCACAATAATGATTCTTTCGAAAGGGCCATGAAAAACCTTAGATCTAACCTCTAATAAGAGGAGAATCTAAGCCTGTGCACGTACCATGATAATCAAAACAAAGCTAACTCCATTGTCTCCCCAACAAATGAGAGAGATGGGTTTATCCTAGTCAAGCATCTATAGTGAGATATAAAATAATATTATGAATCTCTTTGTCCTTTTTATGAGCATAAATCACAACAAAATTCAATTCAATGTCAATTCTAATATCTAATAATTTTTATGCTCATCACAATTCAAAACATATTTTATCACAATTTTTCAAAAACTAATTTATTCAATCCACAAACAATGCTCAATAATTGTTGAAATACCATTTCACAAAGCTAAATTCATACATACTATAACAATTTCAATAATCATTGAATTAAATCCAATACTTGATAAACATAATACATAAGGAAAATAACGTCATTTAATCATATGAAATATTCAGAACAAAATCAATTAAAAACTAGTTGTGCATAAACCTCTGATGAATCGCCTCTTGGCCTTGTCTCAGTGGGTCTTTTCCCTTCACAGCGTCTTTTCTAATTGAAACACACAATTTAAGGTGTTTCAGTACTCTGTTAAATTATTTTTAATAATAAAATCCAATAATTAAATTTTATTGGTACTATTCACTTCAATTCATTTCATTAGTTAACCTATAATGTTGACCTTTAATACACACTAGGTAAATTAATTTTAATATTACCAATATGTCACATTTTATAGTCCTCAAGTGTTAGTATATATTACCAATTTCATTTTAAAGCTTATTGCCTTTTATTGCAATTTTTCAGATTTGGTGCACTAGATTGACCAAGCTAATTGACTTATTTCCTTTTGTTTTTGGGTCATGGTCAAAAGAGCAATATTGTAGGTTTATATCTTAGTGACATTTTGGCACTGATTTCATGTCATTTAGGATTTTCTAGACCAAGTTATGGTCATTTTACTAATGCTGGTCAAGTTGCACTTATTTGACAAATTCTGGATCACTTTTAGGTAAATTTCAAGTCTGGTAGTTTTTGTAACCCAACTTGGGCAATCAATTTGACTTAGTAAATGGCATTTATGAGTTCTATGATCTTCACAAAAGATGTAGCCCTATGTCTAAGCTTTCCGTTGATATAAATTTTAGGTCGTTTAGACATGTTTTGAGTGAGTTATGGCCAAAACACTGACTACTATTCATATGGTCAAAATTCTAGGTTTTCATGTCAAGCAATTCTGGATTTAGGTAATCTTTTAGGTCACTTCTAGGCAGAATTTAGGCATGACTTACACATGAAAATTGGTCTACTATAAGTCACATTTCACCTCCAATTGGCCTCATACCAATTGGGGTCATACATTTCCATTTAAACTCTGAAATGCATACTGCCTTACTTAACCTTGCTTGCATTGCCAATTTTGGCATTTCTATTCAATGCCATTCACATTGCGCTTATTATACTTTGGTCAATTGTCAATTATCAATCTAATATAACCAATATCCAGCCACAAAATATGTGATCCAGTATCCATGTCACACCTTACCCCTCTGTAAGGCATAACATGATCCCGTAGAATACCTAATGAACTACCGAACTTCACCTACCGATAACTCATTAAGTACCCTACAAGGGATTTTAAAACAATTTTCTTATTTTGATAAGTGGCGAGCATTTCTAATAAGTATTTTAAACATGTAATTAAGTTGAAAGCTAGTTAGAAATTTTAGCCCATTTTATTTTTCCGCAAATTTTATAAAAATTTTGATAGAGTTCCCTCTGTATTTTGAGAAAACAGTTCTTCAAATACCTGTAAAAAGCACTTCTAAAAATTTTCTAAACAACTGCTTCAATTTTATACTCAATCTCAATCAATTTCTCAACACATTTATCAACTTTCAAATTTCAAATCCACTATCTAATGACTATCAAAATACTAGCAATCCATTTCATTCATATTTTATTAGAAACAAAACAATTTAGATACATCATTACAACATTTACATTAAGAGAATTTCAAACCACAATATATATTATAACTTTATACAAATTTTATACAAACTGCTCAAGACCCATTTTTACATGTCCATACATTTATGTGCAATATATACATCAAAAGAAATATTTACATTTAGGGTATAAATTATACCCGAAGACTTTAAGCTGAATGATCCTCAATCTTTAGCAGCTCAGTCTACTGCTCCTCTAGTATCTGTATTTGCGACAGCAATAAAAGCTATCACTGAGTACTAGGACTCAGTGGTGCACAACATACTAAAATAATCTTTATGCAAAACTTAAATCACATTTATTAAAAAATTTGACTAAACATGAGCATTAAACACAAAAACATAAATTATGAGATTTTAATGCAAACCAGGTTCATTTCAAAGTATCAAAACACATTTCATAAAACCCACAGTTAGATCATGCCATTTGAAACAAATAGAATCTCAATAGCCAGAGGCTAAAGAGAAATCACATCACAAGGCTAGCTAGCTCAAATATATGGATATCCATTCACATCCTCTTCTACTGGCACACCTCAACACTTCTCCAGAGAAGGAATCAAAATTCGAAACTAATTACCCCCACTAGTCGTGTTAGTGAGGTGTTCAAATATATGGTCATGACACTGTGGTTTCAAAACTTATCTTAACAATTTGCTAAACATTGTCATTTCAATATACATAATAACTTTCAACAATTTAAATCAAAACATCATAAGAATGCCATAATCCAATATTTCACACTATTCAAAACAGTATGCAAAAGACGATTACAAAAAGTATACGTTGTGCACAAATCTCAAGCGAGTCGTCCCTTAGCCTCGACTCGGTTCCTCGGGTTCCTTCCCAATATTCTTTTCAACTGAAACACACAATTTTACAATGTTTCAATACTAGAACTTAACACAAATCCAAAATAAATTTAGCTTCACATTTACCTAGTTCTAACGTGTTAAATTCGACGTTCTCAAAATTTTTGTGTTTCGGGTTACTATTCACTGCACTATTCAAGTCAAATTGTTGACTTTCTAAGGCTTAATAGGTATGGGAACTCCAACTTCACCCACATACCACATTTTGGTCACCAAACTTGTTGGTTTTGGTCATTGTCTCAAAACTTAAGTCTTTTAGGCAAAATTGCCAATTTTCGGTTTTGGGGTCCTAAGTTGCACTGTTTCATTGGTCCTTTTACTTTTGGAATTTGGCAAACCTTCCTTCATAGAAAATGTTCCTTATTGTCTTAAGTGTATTATCATTTTTGGATCACCCCAATTGGAGTTTTTTAGCTCAAGTTATAGCTAAAATACAATTACTGTTCACGTGCACTGTTCATGCTGAGATTTTGGGTTCTGGCAGATTTTGATCCAAATTTGGTCAGTAATTTGATCAAGTTAAGTTCATAATTTGGCCTAACTTCTTCACATGAAATGTTCTACTATGTCTTATGTTTCCATCGATTCAAGAATCACCTAAATCCGAGTTTTCTAGAGAGAGTTATAGCCATTGGAACTTTACTGCTCAATGGCAATTCTGCAGAGTTACAGGTTTGATAACTCAACTTTGCTCAATAATTTGAATGGGTTAATGGCATAATTTGGGGTGGTGTTCTTCATGACAGTTTTAGATCTATGTCTTGTCTAATTGCTGGTAAAATTTCAGGTCAATTTGACCTTCCTAGCTCGAGTTATGACCAAATGAATAGTTACTGTTCATTTGGTCAGTTTGGTGCAGTGACAGCCTGCTCTCATTTCACTTTGGTCAATTGGTTCACCCAGTTTTGGTCAGTTTTTGGCCATGGTTCCTTAATGAAAATTGTGCTCTTTTATGTCTATTTCATCTCCAATTGGTGGCATATCAATTGGACTTGTAAAATTTGAGTTTTGGTCCCTCAAAGTGGGTTTGGTCATGCTGCCAACGGCATGACCATTTGCCCTACGAATTTAACTTTCATTCTCACAATTTCCACACATCTCTTTTGGTCATTATTGACCATTTTTCATCTCACAATAGACCAAAGTCATCATTTAAGCCTTTCTCCAAAATTTGGTTCACAAACCCTAACATTCAAACCCTAACTCATTCATCTCATGCACTTAATTACATTTAATGGTTTTAATGTTAATCATTCAACTAAGTAAGGTTTCTTAACTCATTCAAAACCCTCAAGCCATACAATTGATGTCCCCTCTTCAAGCTAGCCAAATTTCAGCAATGGTCCTTCCCCCATATTTTCATTTCATTTCATTTCATAAATTCTAAGCTCATTTCAACCATCACATATGCATTTAAATGGAAAAAATAAGAAGTTTAGCATACTAACCTCAACTTAAAGCTTCAAATCTTCAATTGTTCTCTTTCTTTCTTCCTTCTTTCTTGTTCTTAAGTTGAGATGGCAAGGTCTAGTGAGGTTTTTAGGGGAGTTATGTAAATTGGGTGAAGAAATTTAAGCTTAGATGCAAGCTTAGATGAAGAATTCTCATGGGAGTTATGGAGGAAGATGGGGCGGCAAGATGGAAGGAAGAAGAAGTGATTTTTACTTTTTTTTTTCTTTTATTTTCTTTATTTATTTTAGTTATGGAAGACCACAAAATTTCTAATTAATTAATTAAATTAATTAGTTTAGTTATGGCATCATGCATGAGGTCATGCATGATGTCATCACCTTTTTACTTTTTGATTTTTCCTTTTTTTTCTATTTTTCTATTAGTTCTTTAATTTAATTCTCGATTCCGAAATTTTCTTTTCTCAAATTTTATTTGTGATTAGGTCGAGTCACCTCGGGGTCAATTGACCAAATTGCCCCTCGCCGGTTCATCCTGGTTTGCAAATAATTCCATATTTCTTTCGGCTCCCTGACATAATTATTTGACTGGCTTAACAGTTCTTTTTCGTGATTTTCTCTTTTCCACTATGTCCATAAGGGTCCTAAGGACCGCAGCGTCACTTTTTACGGTTCGAAATTTGAGTTTAAAATGACTTCGCAGTCATTCCCGAGAAGGTCACCCATCGCTGTGACTCTCGGCTCGTTTAACTTATTATGTTCTGTTTTTCTTACTTATACTTAACTAATTGGCAATTACTAATTATTTGTATTTATGACTTCTCTAGTTGTCTTAAGTGTGGCTCTAATCCCCTTAATTGTCCGGACCGACTCCGGTCACCGGAACAGTGAAATATACCAGGCTATGCAAACGGGGGTGTTACAATTCTCCCCCCCTTAAATAAATTTCGTCTCGAAATTTTACCTGGTATCAATCTCTGAACAGTTGTGGGTGCTGTCTCCTCATGTCCTCCTCTCGTTCCCAAGTAGCCTCCTGGCCTGAATGATGGTTCCACAGCACTTTCACCAATGGTATTTGTTTGTTCCGTAGCTGCTTCACCTCATAAGCCAGAATCTCTATGGGTTCTTCTTCATATGTGAGGTCTGGATTCACTTCAATTTCCTCTACTGGTAGTACATGAGATGGGTCTGATCAGTACCTCCTCAACATAGACACATGGAAAACATTATGTATCTTCTCCAACTCTGGAGGTAGTGCCAACCGATATGCCAAAGGACCCACTCTTTCCAGAACCTCATATGGCCCAATGAAACGAGGAATCAGTTTCCCCTTTCTACCGAATCTCATAATTCTCTTCCAAGGAGAAACTTTGAGGAAAACTTTCTCACCCACTGCATACTCAATATCCCTTCTCTTCAGATCAATGTAGGACTTCTGACGGTCTGATGCAGCTTTAAGTCGATCTCTGATCACCCTGATTTTCTCTTCAGTCTGTTGAACAATTTTGAACAATTTCGGGTCCGATCATTTTTCTTTCACCCACGTCATCCCAACACAACGGGGTTCTACATTTCCTGCCATACAAAGCTTCATATGGAGGCATCCCAATGCTTGATTGATAGCTGTTGTTATAAGCAAACTCAATCAAAGGCAAGTGTGTGTCCCAACTGCCCTCAAATTCAATCACACAAGCCCGTAGCATATCCTCCAAGATTTGAATTACCCTCTCGGTGGCCATGCATGCGTGGGTGGAATGCGATCTTGAAGTTCAATCTAGTTCCTAGGGCTCTCTGAAGACTACCCCAGAATCTAGAAGTGAACCTAGGATCTCTGTCTGACACGATGGATACTGGCACTCCATGCAGTCTCACAATCTCATCAATGTATAACTTGGCCAATCTTTCTAAACTGTAGTCCATTCGAACTGGCAGAAAATGAGCAGATTTAGTTAGTCTGTCAACAATGACCCAAACTGCATCATGACTCTTCTGTGTCCTCGAAAGTCCCATCACAAAATCCATCTTTATTCTCTCCCATTTCCACTCTGGTACTGGTAGTGGATGTAACAACCCAGTGGGTACTTGATGCTCTGCCTTTACTTGCTGACAAGTTAGGCATTTAGAAATAAACTCTGCCACATCTCTTTTCATACCCATCCACCAGTAATGCTCCTTTAGCCCTCTATACATTTTTGTGCCACCAGGGTGCATGGCAAAAGGAGACTCATGTGCTTCCTTCAAAATGATCTTCCTCAATTCAACATCATTAGGAACACATATTCTGCCCTGGTGTAGCAGTAAACCATCATCTCTGATTGAGAACTCTGGTTTCTTACCCTGCTGGACTTCTTCCATCAGCTTCTGATATTTCTGATCATTCTGAGCAGCCCTTCTGATCTGATCAATCAACACTGGCTGTACATGTCATGCAACTGCTGTCTGCCCATCATCATTAATCTCTAAGCTGGCATGTAATGATCTCAACTCATGTACCAAAGACAAAGGAGTAACCCGTAGACTTGCCATAGTCTTGCGACTTAAGGCATCAGCCACAACATTAGCTTTCCCTGGCTGATAGTCTATCAGACAATCATAGTCTTTTATCAACTCTAACCATCTCCTCTGTCTCAAATTCAACTCTTTTTGGGTGCCTAAATACTTCAAACTCTTATGATCTGTATAGATGTAATACTTTTCCCCATACAAATAATGCCTCTAGATCTTAAGAGCAAACACAATAGCTGCAAGCTCCAAATCATGTGTTGGATAATTCCTCTCATGCGGTTTTAGCTGGCGTGATGCATAAGCAATGACATTTCGATCTTGCATCAACACACAACCTAACCCATTGTGAGAAGCATCATCAGAATCGTATATTCTTTACGGTGTAGGTAAAGTCGGACTGAGCTTGACCAAACATTTCTTCAATTCATCAAATCTCTGTTGGCATTTATCCGTCCACTGAAACTTTACATCTTTTCTAAGCAGCTTGGTCAATGGAGATGCCAACATGGAGAATCCCTTCACAAATCTACAGTAGTATCCAGCTAAACCCAGAAAACTGCGAATCTCTGTGACATTTCTGGGTGGCCTCTAGTTAAGGACAGCTTTAATCTTACTTGGATCTACCTTGATGCCCTCTTCTTATACTACATGCCCCAAGAAAGATATTTCTTTCAGCCAAAATTCACACTTCGACAATTTGGCATATAGCTGTTTCTCTCTCAAAGTCTGTAGTACAATCCGCAGATGTCTATCATGCTCTTCTGCATTCCTTGAATAGACCAATATATCATCTATGAATACCACAGCAAACTGGTCGAGGTATGGTCTGAAGATAGTGTTCATCAGATCCATAAAAGCAGTCGGAGCATTAGTTAACCCGAATGGCATGACTAGGAATTCATAATGGCCATAGCGGGTTCTGAAGGCAGTTTTAGGAATACTCTGCTCTTGTACTTTCAGCTGATAATAACCTGATCTCAGGTCAATTTTGGAGAACACAGTTGCACCCCTTAACTGATCAAACAAGTCATCAATGCGGGGCAATGGATATCTATTCTTTATTGTCACCTTATTCAACTGCCGATAATCAATACACAAGCGGAGAGTGCCATCCTTCTTCTTTACAAACAATACCGGCGCTCCCCAAGGTGACACACTAGGGCGGATAAAGCCCTTGTCAAGTAATTCTTGCAACTGCACTTTCAACTCTTTCAATTTTGCAGGTGCCATTCTATATGGCGTTATGGAGATTGGGTCCACACCAGGCATAACATCAATTTCAAACTGCACCTCTCTTTCTGGAGGTAATCCTGGCAATTCATCAGGAAATACATCCGGAAAATCACATACAGTAGGGATGTCCCTTAGTGCTGGACTCCCCACTTGGGTGTCTATTACATGTGCCAAGTATGCTTCACACCCCTTTCTGATCATTCTTCTGGCTAGTGCATCCGAAATGATGTTTGATGGCAGTAAATGCCTCTCCCCGTGTATTACCACATCACCGTACAGAGGGAGACCAAAAGTGACTATCTTGATCTCTGATCAATCATGGCGTGATGCCTGGCTAACCAATCCATGCCCAAGATAATATCATACTCTCTGAAGGGCATTTCAATCAAGCCTGACAGGAAAACATGCCCTTGGATCACCAAAGGACAGTCTCTATAGATTCTGTTGACCCGGACCTCTTGTCCTAACGGACTAGTTACTAGCACTTCAAAACCCATTTGCACACATGGAACAACAAGTGAACTGACTATGCTAGCACTAACATATGAATGGGTTGAACCCGGATCAAACAATACAAATACTTCTTGATCAGAGATAGAGAATGTACCAGCTATCACATCAGAAGTCTTAGCCTCTTCTCGCTGTCTCATCGTGTAGACTCTGGCTGAAGCACTCCCTTGTGCTGATTGACCAACTGTGCCCTGACTGCCTGAAGCAGTGCCTCTACCTCTACCTCTTCCTCTGCCAACTGACTGTGAACCTCTGAGAGCAGGACTCTGAATAGATCCCTCGGCAGTAGTAGGAGCTGGACTATATCTCGGAGCACTAGTACAGTCTTTAGCTATATGGCCCTTGCCCGCTGCGATTAAGCGAGCTCGGTGGCCCAATAGCATTCCCCCCCATGAATCTTGCCACAAGTCTCACAGGGGTGGGCAGAATGTGAACCCCTACTCGACTGCTGACTAGACCTAGGGGGTCTCTGTCCAGAAAATCTGCCTCTACCAAATCTTCCACCTCGACCCCCATAGTAGAATATTTCATATGAAGAATGTTAGGCCAAATTATGAACTTAACTCAATCAAATTGCGAAACGAATTCGGGTCACCGAATCTGCCAGAATCTGGGCACCTAAAATTGACCAAATGAACAGTAAAATTTGCAAGGCTATAACTCTCTCTAGAAAACTCCGATTTAGGCGATTCTTAAACCGATGGAAACCTAAGACATAGTAGAACATTTCATATGAAGAACATTAGACCAAATTATGGACTTAACTTGGTCAAATTGCTGAACGAAGTTGGATCGATAAATCTGCCAGAACAAAATCTGCAGCATGAACAGTGACGTGAACAGTAATGGTATTTTGGGCATAACTTGAGCTACACAGCTCTGAATTAGGCTATTCAAAAAGGAAAATAAAGTAAGACCTAAATGAACAATTTTCAAGAAGAACACCTCACCAAATTATGATCGAAACTAGGTAAAAATTGGGTTCAAAGATTGGGGCACCAAGCTGTCCCAAAACCAAAATATTCTAAAATTTTCAAAGCTAACTTGGGATGCATTAGACATGCATATAATGAGTTCTTGGCAGCAATTGAGATTGGTATTGAGGTATTCTATTTGTGTATTTTCAGTAGAAAAAGAAGTTGAAACGGACAAGGAGAAGTAGGTAACAATAAAGGAGAGCATTGAAGGTTTGTGCACAACTAACATTTTCTTCGTTTTTAAATTTGTAAATTGCTTGGAATGTGTTAAATTGAATGAGTTTGCTTTGAACAAGTTTACTTTGACTGAAATATGATTTTTCTCTTGCATTTAAGAAATTTAGGTGTTGCTACCTTTATTTGGATATTATGATGAATTTAAATGTGTTTATTGGTTTATAAATGTAATTGTTGAATGGAAAATTTTTGAAAACTATTTTGAAACCACAGTTAGCATGACAGTCCCTTTCGGAACTCCCCAGTAGTAACGGCTACTTGGGGTTGGTAATTGATATTAATTATGTCTCCCATTAATAACGGTTAGTAGGGTAAGACTATATGAGTACTCATTAGCTAGCTAGCCCTTCCCTCATTAATAACTGTTAGTGAGGTTGAGATTGCTTTATCGTGGTGTACAACACGGCACTGATCGTGAAATTTTGTGTCATGGCCTGGACTGTGTGTCACACCCTACCCCCCTCTAAGGCATAACATGATACCGTAGTATACCTAATGAATTACTAACTTCGTCTACTGATAACCCATTAAATACACTACAAGGGATTTTAAAACTTTTCTTACTTCTTTTTATAGTGGTTAGCACTATTTACAGGTGTTAAAAACCTTTTTGAACTGAAGTGAAACAGCTAACACATTTGGACTATTAATAATTTCTGTAAAAATTTTGGCAAAGCGCCATCTGTATTTTGGACAAAACAGTTCTTTAAAAACCTATAAAAAGCACTTCAATATTTTTCTCAATCTCAAACTCTAACATAATTCAACACAATATGTTTTTCAACTCAAATCCACAATAATTTTTCAAAGACTGAGATAAAAGAAATACAGTACAAATTTTACAAGCTAAAATAACTCATAATTTACTTTACAACTTCAATGTACAATTTTAATTTACAACTGCTCAAAACCAAGATCAATATATACATACAGTGTGTCACACCCTACCCTTCTGTAAGGCATAACATGATCCCGTAGTATACCTAATGAATTACCAACTCCGTCTACTGATAACCCATTAAATATACTACAAGGGATTTTAAAAACTTTTCTTACTTCTTTTACAGTGGTGAGCACTATTTACAGGTGTTAAAAAAACTTTTTGATCTGAAGTGATAGAACTAACACATTTGAATTATTTGGAATTTCTGTAAAAATTTTGGCAGAATGCCATCTGTATTTTGGACAAAACAGTTCTTCAGAAAACCTATAAAAAGCACTTCAATTATTTTCCAAATCTCAACTCCAACATTTTTCTCAATACAACATATTCCTCCATTAAAATTCACAGTGATTTTTCAAAAGCTGAGATATAGGAAATATAATATAATTTTTACAAGTCAAAATAACTCATAATTATTTTACAACCTCAAGTTACAATTTGAATTTACAACTGCTCAAACCAAAACAATATGTACATACAGTGGTCATACATTACAGTACAAAATGCAAAAAGCGGTATACTCGTTATACCCGAAAAATCTCTCGCTGGAGGTACTAGCAGCCTAGTCTGCTGCCCTGTCTGTCTGTCTACCTGCGACAGCAATAAAAAGCTATCGCTGAGACAATGTCTCAGTGGTGCACAACATTAACCAAATACAATTTTAAATCACAATTCATAAATCATATCAATAGTGGATACTTAAAACCATAGTTAAATTCCAGACAATGAATGTCATAAGGAATTTAAACTCCAATTCACAAATTATCAAAATTCATAATAACACAATTTGATCAAATAACTGAGTAACACAGTTTTGCCAATCAATAACACAATTTGATCAAATAACTGAACAATATAGTTTTGCCAATCAATAACACATTTTGATCAAATAACTGAATAATATCGTTTTGCAATTCAATAACACAATTCGATCAAATAACTGAAGAATACAGTGTTGCCAATCAATATCACAATTTAAGTTATGACACAATTTTTTCGTACATGCCGTGTTGTACACCACGACAAGACATACTCACCCCAATAATCGAAATCAATGAGGGAGGAAGCTAGCTGAATAATGAGTACTCATCCACACTCACCTCTGACTGACAAGTCAAAGAGGGAGGAACATAATCATACTCACCCCAGACTGATAAGTCAAAGAGGGAGGAATAATCACACTCACCCCATTAATGGAGGAGGAACATAATGTGATGTCATGCCAATTGTGAATCAAAACAATTCCAAACATTTTATTCAAATGATCCGAAGAATCCAATAAATTTCCAAAGTTATAATTTCATTCACAAAATGGCAACACAATTCGTAATTCACTTCAATTTCCACAAAAATCATTTACAGTGCTTTTCAATCAATAAGTATCCATCAAATACCATTCAAACAGTTTCTCACAGTTTCAAATCATTTATAATGCTTTTCAAGCAATAAATATCCATTCAAGTACATTTCCACAATTTAAAACAATAACATACAAGTAGTCATAATTTATTTCAATTGAAAATAATTCAAAAGAAATAAATATTGTGCATAAACACAATTTAAAACAATAACATACAATTTATCATATGAAATATTATTCAGAACAAAATCAGTTGAAAACTAGTTGTGCACAAACACAATTTAAAACAATAATGTACAATAGTCATAATTCATTTCAATTGAAAAATTTAAAAGAAATAGCCGTTGTGCACAAACCTCTAATATTTGTCTCCTGGTCTGGACTCAGTGTTTCCTTCCCTTTTCCTGAGTCTTTGGTAACTGAGAAACACAATTTGAAGTGTTTCAGTGCTAAATAAATTTGTCTCTAACGATAATGTTTGATAAGTAATTCACTGAAAGCTATTATTTGCTTAATCACCTAATATACCGACCCTCGATGCGTTCTAGGTAAATTAGGTTTTAGTGTCATTAATATGTCACATTCGATAGAGTTTTAGGTTTGGTACACGCTACCAATTTCATTTCTTTGTTTAGTGCATTTTATTGCAACTTCTTTGGATTAGGGATACTAGTTTGACCTAGCCGGACGGCCTAGTTCCCTCGGTTTTCGGGTTTCTGTCAAAACTACAAACTTGTAGATCTATGTCTTATGGACCGCGGTGCAAAATTTCAGGTCATTCCGAGTTATGTAGACCAAGTTATGGTCATTATACTATTGCTGGTCCAATGGTATCAAATTAGGTCAATTTTAGGTCAATTTGGTCAACTCTGGTTCGGCCAGTTTTTGGACCCGAACTTGTGCAAGTTGTTTGACTTGATTATGGTCATTTCTGGGCTTTGGTGTCTTCATAAGACTTGTAGGTATGGGTCTTTACTATTCATGGTTAAAATTTCAGGTCAATTGGACCTGGTTTGAGTGAGTTATGGCCTAAACACTCACTGCTGCCCAATTGGTCATTTTTCAGGTCCTAATTGCACCTAATCCGAATTGGTCATTTTTTTATGTCACCATGCAAGCAGAATTTTGGTATGCTTTCTCAATAAAAGTTGGCACATTTTGTGCCTAGTTCCACCTCCAATTGGTCTCATACCAATTGAGGTTACACATTTAAAGTTATAGGCTAAAATGTACACTGCCCTTAGTTACCTTGCTTAACACACATCAATCACACATTTACCTTGCAATATGTTTACTTCCCTACCAAATCTGTTTTGGTACATTACCAAAACCATACTCCACTTCACTTTAAAGTCACTTTGGGCAGATTACAATTATCCTCAACACACCAAATATAACTCTAATTCCCAAAGTCCAAATACCATTACACATACACATAAACATCACTAGTTTTTACATACACTTTACACAACAAATTCATATACATATCCATCAATCCTTAATGCTACAATTCTGCCTATATCTTCATGAACACATACACTTATCCAAGAGTTTCAAGGCTGCCGAAAATCCTCCTCAATACCCAAGTGTCCTACAATTCATCAATTTCCATCCAAATGCAAAAATCACCATATATGTGTGAAATAATTTACTAGGATATTAAATCACCAAAATCAACATCATTCCTCATCAAATATATGTACAATAAATCATTAAATACATGACTACATGGCTGCCCAAAAATGGATATCTCAATAACTCTTCAAACTTAAAAATTTCCTTCACAAAACCAACACCCATAACATGTATACAAACTTTATCAAAGAAATATTCAAAAACTCAAACTTACCTATTGTTGGGACTTGCTTAATCTTCACTAAAACTTCTTAATATTGGTATCTACTTCTTCCTTGTGATGTGGAGATAAATTTTAATGAAGATAGGTGTGGGAAAAGGAGGCTTGATCATGGGATTGTTATGGTTTGAAGGTGGGCGGCCATGGGAGCTTTTTTGGAGAATTTCTTCACTTTGGCAATGGTGAGACGTGAGGTTGAAGATGAAGCTTTTAAGTGCTGCCCACTTTGTCCACTTAGTATATATTTTAATCCCATAGTGCCCCACTTACTTAAGAAAAATGATTTAATAAGATTTAAGTGCTAATTACACAATTTTCACTCCACTTTGGCTATTTATATTAGGTACCCCCAAATTAATTTTTCATTTTATTTTCTAAGTGTAATATTATTTATTTTTAATGAAAATTTAGGTCAAAAGACAATTCGGGATGTCAAATGACCATAATGCCCCTGTTCGGGTTACATTCCCGATTTTTCGGTAACACCGGGTTTTGTCTGTTTTTCGATTTCTCACTTTTCTTTGTACTAATTATTTAATTTTTCTTTGATATTTCTAATGATATTTATACTTCAGTAAATATTTATTGGAGTCCTAAAAATATTTTCCAGGGTTCCCCGCAGTCCAGGGCTAGTCAACGGTCCAAGCCGTGACTTCCCGGTGCGGTCACCCATCGCTAGGTTTCCCGGCTCGCTTAACTTGGTTACATTTCTTTGCTATGATTTTTCCTTTGTTTTTCTTGTATTTTCTTTTCTTGTATTTCATTATTTTATGTCTCCTTACTCATATTGAAGTGTGGTTCTAGGCATCCTAGCTGTCCGGACAACACTGGTCACCGGAGCAGTAGAACGCACTACCGAACATAGGGGCGTTACAATTCTCCCCTCCTTAAATAAATTTCGTCCACGAAATTTTACCCAGTAGCCATCTTACAATAGTCATACGTTTATTTTCTCCTTTCTATATGATCGTATAATCTTCTTTTTCTCAAATTTGTATAAGTCTTTTAACAATCTAATACAACGCTTAATTTGTTTGTATGACACCAATCTCCTCTTACTATTGTGCTGTCTAATATTTCGGTTCATGTTCCTTCTTGAATGACCCTTGAGGTCATGTTAGAACGATTTATCTATTTATTGGTTCTCTGACCATTCTAGCCAATAGTCTTCCTCATTCGTAATATTTCTTTGTTATATATGAATCAACTGTTCAAATCTCTACTTCCATAACTCTTTTTATCTGTCAATATTCTATAACTTACTTCCTTTTGTACTGAACTATAATCTTTCGATATTCTAACTTTTGAGTTTTAGATCCCTAAGTAGGATTTTCAAACTTATTTCTAACAATTAAATTACGTCACGCATAACTATACCAAAGCAGATGCGTTGGCAACTATTCTCATCTAGGTGTACTATCGGGTAGTACGTAGCTCTACACAATAATCTCAAGTCGATCAGTGTCTGCGACTACGGTATAAACATCAAGAACATTGCATAGTTACTACGATACATCCCAATAGATCAAAATTTTCGATATTTTATCCTTTTCGAATTTACTAATATTCGAATCTTATTCTGATTACAATATCCATTATCAATTTCTAACAGTAACCTCCTTGCCCTCATCTAGAGCAATTCCATTACTGCATCTTACTTTTACGTCCTCTTGCCTTACATTAAGTAGGCTCGCCAATTAGCTTTATAATTTATAGTGTGTTAGAAAATACTTTTCGCCGATAAACTCTTCCAAAACTAATTTCACTTATTATCACAATCCTTATCTTAAGGACTAATCACTAATGCATTAAAATTTATTCCCCTGTAAAGGAATAACAACAGAACATGTAGTTCTAACACTAACATAAAAGTATGCAAACTCTAGGTCAAACAATACATATATATATATATATATATATATATATATATATATATATATATATCTTAGTTACTAATTGAGAAAGTACCAGCAATAATGTCAAAAGTATAAGCCTCTTCTCTCTGCCGTATAGCGTACACTCCAGCTGAAGCATCACCTTGTTCTGGCTGATTCACAGTACTTTGACTTCTAAGTGTACTGCCCCTACCTCTACCTCTACCTCTACTAATTGATGGTGAACTCTTTGGGTTAGAAACTTGGGTTGATCCCTTTGGTGTAGTAAATGATCCAGAACGACCTGGATTTACACAATCCCTAGCAAAATGGCCAGTCTCTCCACAGTTAAAACATGCTCCTACGGCTCTATAACATACCCCACTATGTGGTTTACCACAAGTTTCACAAAGTCGATCTGACAGCGCATTCCTGGGTTTCTGTTGAGTTTGCTGATCGGATCGAGGTGGTTTCTGTCCAGAAGATCTATCTCTACCGGACTTCTTACTATCTCTGTTGTATCCCCCAAAGTTTTTCCTCTTTCCAGTAAGACCACTAGAACTCTGTTCTACTGACTTTCCCTCTTTTTCTGTCTTCTCTGATTTCTTTTTCTCAGGAGCCACTTCAGATTCAATTCTTTCTAATTCTAGTGCTTGAGAAACAAGTTCAGAGAAGTTGTTATGTTTGAATCCGACCACTTGTAATCTGATACTAGGCTTCAAGCCGGTTTCAAACCTCTTACATCTCTCCCTACTGGTAGAAAGTAGACTTACTACATAATGGCTCAGGCGGAAAAATTCTCTTTCATACTCAGCCACTGATCTGCCCCCCTGTTTCAGACTTAGGAATTCTTGTAGCTTCTGGTCTACATAAGCATCAGGGACATATTTTTGCCTGAATTCCCTGAGGAAGTCATTCCATGTTAGCACTGCAGGTTCTACCAGACTGTGGGGAATGGTTTTCCACCAGTCATAAGCATCCCCCTGTAGTAAGGATACTGAGTACTCAAATCTGAGCTCTTCTGTACAATGCAGTTTCTTGAATACCCTATCCATCCTCTCTAACCACTGTTCAGCTTCTAGAGGATCTACTGTCCCCTTGAACTCTGTAGCCCCATACTTCATCAATTTGTCATATTGTCTAGCAGAAGACTGTGGTTGTACCACTGGTGTCTGTATTGGGACTTGAGTAGGCACATTACCAGCCATTTGTTGGAACATTGTAGCCGTCTGCTGAGCGAACTGAGCAGAGAACTGCGGTACTGCGGGGGCTGGTGCTGCTGAACCACTGACATTATGTAGGGCTGGGGCATCCCCTTGCACCTCAGCCTCAATAGATTGATCGACTGAACGATCACCCTCTTCCATAATCAATACGAGGATTCTAGATCTCCTGAACAATTAACACAAGGATATTTACTCTCGTTAGTGCATATTTATACTGTAATGTACTGTATGTATCAAACAATGATATTGAGCAGTTGTACTATGAAGAAAGAACATTCAAATAACATGTGAAAACAGAATTTAAAAAACTTTGCTCTGATACCACTAAAACATGTCACACCCTACCCCTCTATAAGGCATAACATGATCCCGTAGTATACCTAATGAATTACCAACTCCGTCTACTGATAACCCATTAAATATACTACAAGGGATTTTAAAAACTTTTCTTACTTCTTTTACAGTGGTGAGCACTATTTACAGGTGTTAAAAAAACTTTTTGATCTGAAGTGATAGAACTAACACATTTGAATTATTTGGAATTTCTGTAAAAATTTTGGCAGAATGCCATCTGTATTTTGGACAAAACAGTTCTTCAGAAAACCTGTAAAAAGCACTTCAATTATTTTCCAAATCTCAACTCCAACATTTTTCTCAATACAACATATTCCTCCACTAAAATTCACAGTGATTTTTCAAAAGCTGAGATATAGGAAATATAATACAATTTTTACAAGTCAAAATAACTCATAATTATTTTACAACCTCAAGTTACAATTTGAATTTACAACTGCTCAAACCAAAACAATATGTACATACAGTGGTCATACATTCTGAAGATAAAATGCAAAAAGCGGTATACTCGTTATACCCGAAAAATCTCTCGCTGGAGGTACTAGCAGCCTAGTCTGCTGCCCTGTCTGTCTGTCTACCTGCGACAGCAATAAAAAGCTATCGCTGAGACAATGTCTCAGTGGTGCACAACATTAACCAAATACAATTTTAAATCACAATTCATAAATCATATCAATAGTGGATACTTAAAACCATAGTTAAATTCCAGACAATGAATGTCATAAGGAATTTAAACTCCAATTCACAAATTATCAAAATTCATAATAACACAATTTGATCAAATAACTGAGTAACACAGTTTTGCCAATCAATAACACAATTTGATCAAATAACTGAACAATATAGTTTTGCCAATCAATAACACATTTTGATCAAATAACTGAATAATATCGTTTTGCAATTCAATAACACAATTCGATCAAATAACTGAAGAATACAGTGTTGCCAATCAATATCACAATTTAAGTTATGACACAATTTTTTCGTACATGCCGTGTTGTACACCACGACAAGACATACTCACCCCAATAATCGAAATCAATGAGGGAGGAAGCTAGCTGAATAATGAGTACTCATCCACACTCACCTCTGACTGACAAGTCAAAGAGGGAGGAACATAATCATACTCACCCCAGACTGATAAGTCAAAGAGGGAGGAATAATCACACTCACCCCATTAATGGAGGAGGAACATAATGTGATGTCATGCCAATTGTGAATCAAAACAATTCCAAACATTTTATTCAAATGATCCGAAGAATCCAATAAATTTCCAAAGTTATAATTTCATTCACAAAATGGCAACACAATTCGTAATTCACTTCAATTTCCACAAAAATCATTTCTGATTGCTTTTCAATCAATAAGTATCCATCAAATACCATTCAAACAGTTTCTCACAGTTTCAAATCATTTATAATGCTTTTCAAGCAATAAATATCCATTCAAGTACATTTCCACAATTTAAAACAATAACATACAAGTAGTCATAATTTATTTCAATTGAAAATAATTCAAAAGAAATAAATATTGTGCATAAACACAATTTAAAACAATAACATACAATTTATCATATGAAATATTATTCAGAACAAAATCAGTTGAAAACTAGTTGTGCACAAACACAATTTAAAACAATAATGTACAATAGTCATAATTCATTTCAATTGAAAAATTTAAAAGAAATAGCCATTGTGCACAAACCTCTAATATTTGTCTCCTGGTCTGGACTCAGTGTTTCCTTCCCTTTTCCTGAGTCTTTGGTAACTGAGAAACACAATTTGAAGTGTTTCAGTGCTAAATAAATTTGTCTCTAACGATAATGTTTGATAAGTAATTCACTGAAAGCTATTATTTGCTTAATCACCTAATATACCGACCCTCGATGCGTTCTAGGTAAATTAGATTTTAGTGTCATTAATATGTCACATTCGATAGAGTTTTAGGTTTGGTACACGCTACCAATTTCATTTCTTTGTTTAGTGCATTTTATTGCAACTTGCTGGATTCCGGGATACTAGTTTGACCTAGTCGGACGGCCTAGTTCCCTCGGTTTTCGGGTTTCTGTCAAAACTACAAACTTGTAGATCTATGTCTTATGGACCGCGGTGCAAAATTTCAGGTCATTCCGAGTTATGTAGACCAAGTTATGGTCATTATACTATTGCTGGTCCAATGGTATCAAATTAGGTCAATTTTAGGTCAATTTGGTCAACTCTGGTTCGGCCAGTTTTTGGACCCAAACTTGTGCAAGTTGTTTGACTTGCTTATGGTCATTTCTGGGCTTTGGTGTCTTCATAAGACTTGTAGGTATGGGTCTTAACTATTCATGGTTAAAATTTCAGGTCAATTGGACCTGGTTTGAGTGAGTTATGGCCTAAACACTCACTGCTGCCCAATTGGTCATTTTTCAGGTCCTAATTGCACCTAATCCGAATTGGTCATTTTTTTATGTCACCATGCAAGCAGAATTTTGGTATGCTTTCTCAATAAAAGTTGGCACATTTTGTGCCTAGTTCCACCTCCAATTAGTCTCATACCAATTGAGGTTATACATTTAAAGTTATAGGCTAAAATGTACACTGCCCTTAGTTACCTTGCTTAACACACATCAATCACACATTTACCTTGCAATATGTTTACTTCCCTACCAAATCTGTTTTGGTACATTACCAAAACCATACTCCACTTCACTTTAAAGTCACTTTGGGCAGATTACAATTATCCTCAACACACCAAATATAACTCTAATTCCCAAAGTCCAAATACCATTACACATACACATAAACATCACTAGTTTTTACATACACTTTACACAACAAATTCATATACATATCCATCAATCCTTAATGCTACAATTCTGCCTATATCTTCATGAACACATACACTTATCCAAGAGTTTCAAGGCTGCCGAAAATCCTCCTCAATACCCAAGTGTCCTACAATTCATCAATTTCCATCCAAATGCAAAAATCACCATATATGTGTGAAATAATTTACTAGGATATTAAATCACCAAAATCAACATCATTCCTCATCAAATATATGTACAATAAATCATTAAATACATGACTACATGGCTGCCCAAAAATGGATATCTCAATAACTCTTCAAACTTAAAAATTTCCTTCACAAAACCAACACCCATAACATGTATACAAACTTTATCAAAGAAATATTCAAAAACTCAAACTTACCTATTGTTGGGACTTGCTTAATCTTCACTAAAACTTCTTAATATTGGTATCTACTTCTTCCTTGTGATGTGGAGATAAATTTTAATGAAGATAGGTGTGGGAAAAGGAGGCTTGATCATGGGATTGTTATGGTTTGAAGGTGGGCGGCCATGGGAGCTTTTTTGGAGAATTTCTTCACTTTGGCAATGGTGAGACGTGAGGTTGAAGATGAAGCTTTTAAGTGCTGCCCACTTTGTCCACTTAGTATATATTTTAATCCCATAGTGCCCCACTTACTTAAGAAAAATGATTTAATAAGATTTAAGTGCTAATTACACAATTTTCACTCCACTTTGGCTATTTATATTAGGTACCCCCAAATTAATTTTTCATTTTATTTTCTAAGTGTAATATTATTTATTTTTAATGGAAATTTAGGTCAAAAGACAATTCGGGATGTCAAATGACCATAATGCCCCTGTTCGGGTTACATTCCTGATTTTTCGGTAACACCGGGTTTTGTCTGTTTTTCAATTTCTCACTTTTCTTTGTACTAATTATTTAATTTTTCTTTGATATTTCTAATGATATTTATACTTCAGTAAATATTTATTGGAGTCCTAAAAATATTTTCCAGGGTTCCCCGCAGTCCAGGGCTAGTCAACGGTCCACGCCGTGACTTCCCGGTGCGGTCACCCATCGCTAGGTTTCCCGGCTCGCTTAACTTGGTTACATTTCTTTGCTATGATTTTTCCTTTGTTTTTCTTGTATTTTCTTTTCTTGTATTTCATTATTTTATGTCTCCTTACTCATATTGAAGTGTGGTTCTAGGCATCCTAGCTGTCCGGACAACACTGGTCACCGGAGCAGTAGAACGCACTACCGAACATAGGGGCGTTACACAGTGAACATACATTACAGTATAAAATGCAAAATGTGGTATACTCAATATACCCGATGATCTCTCAATGTAGTATTAGCAGCCTAGTCTGCTGCCTTGTCAGTCTGTTTACCTGTGACAGCAATAAAAAGCTATCGCTGAGTAAAATTTACTCAGTGGTGCACAATAACAATTTGAAATGCGATGCATAAATCTTTTATTAACAATTCACAAATCAAATAGTTCACAATTCCATTTCACAATTTACAAAGTTCATATAACATAAATTTGATCAAATAACTGAGTAACACAGTTTTGCCAATCAATAACACAATTTGGTCAAATAACTGAATAACACGGTTTTGCCAATCCATAACACAATTTGATCAAATAACTGAATAATACAATTTTGCCAATCAATAACACCATTTGATCAAATAACTGAAGAATACAGTGTTGCCAATCAATATCACAATTTAGTCCATGACACAAATTTTTTTTCCACACATGCCGTGTTGTACACCACGACAAGACACACTCACCCCAATAATCGAAATCAATGAGGGAGGAAGCTAGCTAGATAATGAGTACTCATCCACACTCACCTCAGACTGGTAAGTCAAAGAGGGAGGAACATAATCACACTCACCCCAGATTGATAAGTCAAAGAGGGAGGAATATATCAACAGTGTCATGCCAAATGTGAATCAAAACAATTTCAAATCACAATATTTCATACAAACCATAAATCACATTTTATCTCAAAATTTCCATTTGCAAAGTTGGCAACTCAATAAGTTCCAAATAATATTCTCAAAACCAAAGCAATCAAAACTTATTCGTAACTCATTTCTCCACATAAATTTGCTAGTAAAAGCAGTGAATATAAAAGTATTGTACACGAACACAATTTAAAACTATAATATTGAATTAAATTTTTAAGTAGAAAATGAAAAGTCAAAATTATTGTGCACAAACACAATTTAAAACAATAACATATAAATAATCGTAATTTATTTCAATTGAAAAATTCTAAAGAAATACTTATTGTGCACAAACACAATTTAAAACAATAACATATAAATAATCGTAATTTATTTCAATTGAAAAATTCAAAAGAAATACTTATTGTGCACAAACCTCTGATAACTGTCTCCTGGCCTTGACTCAGTGTTTCCTTCCCTTTCCTTGAGTCTTTGCTAACTGAGAACACAATTTGAAGTGTTTCAGTACTCATTTAAATTGTCTCTAACGATAATTCTTGATAAGTAATTCACTGAATTCTATTATTTACTTAGTCAACCTAATATGTCGACCCTCGATGCATTCTAGGTAATTTAGGTTTTAATGTTACTAATATGTCACATTCGATAGTCTTTTAGGGTTGGTACATGTTACCAAATTCATTTCCATGTATCTTGCATTTTCTTGCAATTTGCTGGATTCCGGGATACTAGTTTGACCTAGCCGGACGACCTAGTTCCCTCGGTTTTTGGGTTTCGGTCAAAACTACAAACTTGTAGATCTATGTCTTATTGCACACGGGGCAAAATTTCAGATCATTCTGAGTTATGTAGACCAAGTTATGGTCATTTTACTATTGCTGGTCAAATTGCATCAAAATTGGTCACTTTAGGTCATTTTAGGTTAATTTTGGTTCGGCCAGTTTTTGGACCCGAACTTGTGCAAGCTGTTTGACTTCCTTATGGTCATTTCTGGGCTTTGGTGTCTTCATAAGACTTGTAGATATGGGTCTTAACTATTCATGGTCAAAATTTCAGGTCAATTGGACCTGTTTTGAGTGAGTTATGGCCAAAATACTAACTGCTACCCAAATGGTCAATTTTCAGGCCTTATTTGCACTTAATCCGGATTTGGTCATTTTTCAAGCTACCTTGCAAGCAGAATTTTGGCAAGCTTCCTCCATGAAAGTTGGCACATTTTGTGCCTAGTTTCACCTCCAATTGGTCTCATACCAATTGGAGCCACACACTTAAGGTTCTAGGCCCAAAACACAAACTGCCCTATTGCATTTTGTTTATACTCATCAAGATCACCTTTAACCCTTACCAAACTTCACCTTCATGCCATTTCTGGTTTGTACCCTAACCTAAACATATTTCACAACATTTTATTGATCATTTTGGCAGCTTACAATCACATTCAACATACCTCATAAAGTGCAGAATTTGTCAAACTCATTTACAACAATTTAATCACCTATTCATGCTCATTTACATGTCCAACTTCACACCATCACACATATACTCAAACTGCCATAACAACTAACACAATTCAACATTAATATTCCATAATCCAAACATGAATTAACATCCTTATGGTTCACCAAACCAGGCTGCCGATTCATGCATTACATTCCCTAAATTTCCAAGCATTCAAATTTCAATACACATTCACATATACTAAGTATACATCACCCAAATAATTTCTTACACACATAAACATTTAATCAATCCTTTAATCCACCATTTACAAGCAAAAATAAACTGTCTTCAAGGTGTTTCCATGGCTGCCAAAAGTACACTTCCCCCTTTAAACATCAAACCTCAAAAATCTCTCCATAAATCAAACACCCATAACATCCTTACAAACTTTAATTAAACAATAATAAAAAAACACCAACTTACCTATTGATGAGGCTTGTTAAATCTTCACCAAACTCCCTTAAATTTAGTATCTACTTCTTCCTTGTGAGGTGGGGATCAAGATTAGTGAAGAAACTTTGGTGGTTGGAGGTGAGAATGGAGGAGATTAGGAAGCTTCATCAATTTCGGCCATGGAAGACTCTCAAGCTTTTCATTTCGGCCATGGTGTTTGAATGAAGAAGATGAAGGTGTTAGTGGGTTTACACCTGCCCACATAAGGTTAATTTAATCCCCAAAGTGCTCCACTCATCAATATTTAATAATTAATAAGTTAAAAGTGTTAATTACCTAATTTGAACCCCATTTTTGCTATTTACATTAGGTACCCTTAATTTAATTTTTCATTATATTTTCCAAGTATAATATCATATATTTTCAATGGAAATTTAGGTCAAAAGACAACTAGGGATGTCAAATGACCACAATGCCCCGGTTTGGGTTGCATTCCTGATTTTTCGGTAACACTGAGTTTTGTCCGTTTTTCGATTTCTCACTTTTCTTTGTACTAATTATTTAATTTTTCTTTGATATTTCTAATGATATTTATACTTCATTAATGTCTATTTAAGTCCTAAAAATATTTTCTAGGGTTCCCCACGGTCCAGGGCTAGTCAACGGTCCATGCCGCGACTTCCCGGTGCGGTCACCCATCGCTAGGGTTCTCGGCTCGTTTAACTTGGTTGCATTTCTTTGCTATTATTTTTCCTTTGTTTTTCTTGTATTTTCTTTTCTTGTATTTCATTATTTTATGTCTCCTCACTCATATCGAAGTGTAGTTCTAGGCATCCTAGCTGTCCGGACAGCACTGGCCACCGGAACAGTAGAACGCACTACCGAACGTAGGAGTGTTACACTGTGTGTTGATGTTGGCAATACTAATGCTTTGTGAATTGTGATTTATGAAGTTTGATTTCTCATTTGCAATGTTATTCTAATAAATGGCTCTTATGAACTTAGAACTCTTGTGAAGTTTTCATGCTTAAGAAAAATGTGATTTATTATGCTTTGACAAATTGTGTTTTACCTTAAGTTTTAAAGTTATTAGTTGTGCACCACTGAGTGATGTACTCAGCGATAGCTTCTTTATGCTGTCACAGGTAAGGGAAAGGAGAAGGCTGTCGAGTGAGAGACTTGAAAGCAGCATTTTGGTATTGTTTGTAGGTATTTACGTTAGGTATACCCTTGTGATTCCTTTAGATGTATTTTGTACCTATATGTATGGATGTATGGATATTGAGCAGTTTGTATTTAAAAGCATTGCATTGCTATCTCATTTTGAGTTTGTAACTATTTTGTATTTTACTTTGAGACTTATGAAAATGTAACTTTTGTAATATTTAGTCTATCATTATTTCCAATGAATGTTTACATGGAATTTTAACTATTCTCATGCAGTTTTCCGCAAAAGAATTGATAAGATAAAAAGTTATGGTTTGTTTTAAAATCCTTTGTAGCATAACTAATGGGTTATCTGTAGGTGGAGTTTGGTAATTCATTAGGTATACTACGGGAACATGTCGTGCCTTATAAGGGATAGGGTGTGACAGTGGAGCACTTAGGAATAATTTAATAGTTATTTATTTAAAGTTTCCAATTTTTGCAATTTGGCTACCACACTTTTACTATTTACATAATGTATCTCCTTTTAATTTTTCATGATATTTTCAAAGTGTAATATCATTTATTTTTAATGAACATTTAGGTCAAAAGGCAACTTGGGATGTCAAATGACCACAATGCCCCTATTCGGTTGCATTCCCCATTTTTCAGTAATACCGAGTTTTGTCATTTTCTCGATTTCTCGTTTTTCTTTGTACTAATTAATTAATTTTTCTTTGATATTTCTAATGATATTTATACTTCAATAGATGTTCATTTAAATGTAGTTCTAGGCATTTTAGCTGTCCGGACCGATATTGGTCACCAGAACAGTAGAACGCACTACCGAACATAGGGGTGTTACAATTTAAATCAAAAGAATAATAAATATTTAATCACAATGATATCACAATTCAATATTTCAATTTATTCAAAACAATATGCAGAAGAAAATTTACAAAAATTCTACGTTGTACACAAACCTTATACGAGTCGCCTCTTGGCCTTGATTCGATCCCTCGGGTTCTTTCCCGGTGTTCTTTTCCACTGAAACACACAGTTTCACAGTGTTTTAGTATCATAACTTAGCATAAATCAAAAAATAAATTTAAATTCACTTTTACCTAGCTCTAATGTGCTAAACTTAACGTTCTTTAAAATTTGTGTTTCGGGGTTACCATTCACGACACTATTCAAGTCAATTTGTCGACTTTCTAAGGCTTAATAGGTATGGGAATTCCAACTTCACCTACATACCACATTTTGGTCACCAATTTTGTTGGTTTTGGTTGTTTTCTTAAAACTTAAGTCTTTTAGGTAAATTTGCAAATTTTCAGTTTTGGTGTCTTATGTTGCATTGTTCCATTGGTCATTTTGCTGTTAGAATTTGGAAAAATTTTCTTAATAGAAAATGTTCCCTATTGTCTTAAATTTATTGTCCTTTTTAAATCACTCCAATTGAAGTTTTGTAGCTCAAGTTATAGCCATTTGAATCATGGCTGCCGGATTGGACTTAACCCAGATTTTCTGGGCAAATTCTGATTCTGGCAGTTTTAAGTCACCAACTTTGGGTGGCTAAATGACTTGATTAAGGCATAATTTGGGTTTTTGTTCCTCATAAAAGTTTTAGGTCTATATCTCAGCTTTCCACTGGTAAAATTTCAAGTCATTTAGACCTGCCTAACCCAAGTTATGGCCAAATGAACAAACACTATTCTTTTGGTCATTTTTGTACAAGTCAGATTGCCTAATCTGGATTTGGTCAATTTGTTCACTAGGTTTTAGTCACTTTTTGGGCATGATTCCTAAATGAAAAATGTGTCATTTTATGTCTAGTTTCATTCCCAATTGGTCTCACACCAATTGGACTTGTAAATTTTTAGTTTTGGTCCCTGAAAGGGACCTTGGTCCTGCTGCCTATAGCATGACCCTAAGCAATCCGAATTTGCATTTGGTTTCAACACTTCTAACATACCTCAACTGGTCACAAATGACCATTTTTCATCTCAAAAAATGTTAAACACACCATTTGACCATTTTTCAAAATTTTTGTCTCCAAACCGTAGGTGCTATGAACCCTAATTATACAATTCATCATAATTCCATGAAATTTGAGTTCACTTATCATTCTAACCACAATTACCACATTATTTAAGCTCTAATTCATATTTAGTTTAACTAAACACTATCAAATCCAATGCCCTAACAAGCTGGCCAAAATTTAACTTTGTCCCCCAACACTTGTTTTCATTTCATTTAAAGTTTATTTCCAAGTTCAATAAGTTAGAAATGCAAAAATCAAACTAAAAGGGTCAAGTTTGCTTACTAACCATACTTAAAACTTCAAATCCTTCAATTCTCTATCTTTTGCCCTTTCTTTCCTCTTTCAATCTTCTTCTTAAGTTGAGGTAACAAGCTTTGAAGAGGTGTTTATGGAAAATATTAGGGTTAAGTGAGGGAATTCAAGCTTGAGTACAAGCTTCAATGGAGTTTTGGTGAGAGAGAGGGAGAGAGAGGTGAGGGATGGCAAGGATGAAGATGAGTGTTTTCTTTTTTTTTTTTTTCTTTTCTTTTTCTTTTATTAGTTTATCCCTTAGGAAGACCAAAATTTAAATAAAATAAATTTTAATTATAATAATTATTGCATCATGCATGAGGTCATGCATGATGTCATCACTTTTTACTTTTCCTTTTTTTTTTCTATTTATTTTTCCATTAGTTCTTTAATTTAATTCCCAATTCTAAAATTTTCTTTTCTCCGATTTTATTTGACAATTAGGTCAGGAGTCAATTCTTGGAATCAATTGACCAAATTGTCCCTCGCTGGTTCGACCCGGTTTGAAAATAATTTAATATTCCTTCCGGATCCTTGACCTAATTATTTGATTGGCTTAAGAATTCTTGTTCATGATTTTCTCTTTTTCATTGTGTTCGTAATAGTCCTAAGGACCGCAGCGTCACATTTTGCAGTTCGAAATTTGAGTTTAAATTAACTTCGTAGTCCTTCCCGAGAAGGTCACCCATCGCTATGACTCTCGGCTTATTTAACTTCTTATGTTCTGTTTTTCTTATTTATACTTAACTAATTGACAATTACTAATTATTTGTGTTCAGGGCTTATCTAATTGTCTTAAGTGTGGTTCTAATACTCTTAATTGTCCGGACCGATACCGGTCACCGGAATAGTGAAATATACCAGGCTATGCAAATAGGGGTGTTACATTTTCTTTTCTATTTATATTGATTGCTCTAGGGTTAGGTCACTTTGAGTCCAAAGGGCCTTCGGAGTCTCATCTTTTATCCGAAATCAAGAGCGGAATTCGAGTTATAAAACTAGCTGCAGAATAGTACACGGCCCATGTGTCACTACACGGGTCCCGTAATGTAGGACCGTGTAACTTACTAGAGGAGAATTGCTGTGACACCCCTTACCCGTCTATAGTATATCCGAGTAAACTATGTCATACGGTGTACCAGAACACTCCATTTTATCTTTATTAATTTTCATCATAATTTTGAATATAACTTGTGAAATATTATTTATTTAAGTTATTTATTGAAATTATAATTTATTTGGGGTTTCGAAAATTTTATAGAAAATCCGGCAGAGTACCGGCTAAAAATGGAGAAAACAGTTCTTTGGAACCTGTGAAAAACACTTCCAATAATCATATTCAATCATCTCAAACTCCAATATCAAAATCTCAACATTTTTCAATTTCATTTCTCAATCATTCATCTCATGTGATAATCATGTATAAATCACAAATAAACATTCACTTTTCCATTCACAAACACAATTCTCATTATTTACATGAACATCAAAATACATTTCATAAGTTCAATTACATATGAGAAAATAAAAGTTAGTTACAAAATACCAAAATGAAACCTAGTGTCCTACCAATGCACTGTGGATGGTGAGGTGACACGGACACTATGCAAAGCTGCTGGATAGTCTCACCCAGTTTGCGGTCTACTGGGCTCTCGATCAGTATCTCCAGAACCTACGCGTGGCAAAAGCAACGCGCTAAGCAATAATGCTTAGTGGTGCAATAATAAAATAAAAGGAAATAGCAGAAAATAAATATGTATTGAATGTGTCGATGTTTTACTGGTTTTGTACTTGTTATAATCATTTACTTCATTAACTTTATCCACTTTCATTCTTTTGGTTGCCCAAATAACCTATACTGAACGACTGGACTGGATAACGGGTATACTGGCGCTGGGTATCTAGTACCTCAAGCCGTCACACCATCGGTCACGTATGCATCTCCCGGTGTACAACAGAACAGCTAACAAGCTGTAATGACAATAGGCACAAGGCCAAATATCAACATAAGGTCAGAATGGCTAAAAGCCATAAAATCACAGAATGGCATAATGCCATGTGCAGTACTGCTAACTGAACCCTATTGGCATGCCAAACTATCCAAACCAATCTTGTTAGGTATACTAGGGCATTTGATACTTTAAAATTCTTCAATTTGTGAATTTCAAGTTTTGGTGTCACTATTCACTTCATTGGTCAACAAAAAGTTGACTTTTGCATAGAAAATAGGTGCATTGGTTTTAACACTCCCAATGTACCACATTTTGCATTTAAAACTTGTTGGAATAAGTCACCAAATCCATTTCCAAGCTTAGCACTAAGGGGCAGAAATTTCAGATTTTGTACCATAAGTTCATTGTTCCATTAGGGACTGTTACATTGAGAATTTGAGGAAATGGTAAACATGAAAGTTGTTCCTCATTTTGTCTAGTTGAATTTCCTTTTTTGAATCACTCCATTTGGAGTTTTGTAGCTCCAGATATGGTCCAAAAACCACAGCTGGCCGGATTGGAAAAACTGCAGAATTACCAAATCTACAGTACAATGAACAGTGACTGTGACTGCCATTTGGGTTAGGTTATGGTCATAATTTGAGATAGGTTTCTTCATGAAAGTTGTTTGTCTATGTCTTATCTTGTTGCTGTAAAAATTTCAGGTCAATTGACCATTTCTACAGTGAGTTATGGCCAAATGAACAGTTCATTTGGTCATTCTGCAGAATTGGCTTGCAGGGTACCCGGATTGGGGCCAACTTTTGGTCCACTTGCTTTGGTCTTTTGGGCATGGTTTCTTCAGCAAAAATGTGCCATTATGTGTCTAGTTTCATGTACAATTGGCCAAATACCAATTGAACCTACACAGCCAAAGATATGGCTGTCCAAGTGGGCTGGAATCACAGCCACCCTGCTGGTTACCCTAGGTAGCATACCAAACCAGTTTGCAATGCTATAATTCACTCTAAGTCATGGTCAACTTACCTCAAATGGTCACTAATTGACCATTAGAATGTTCATTCACCATTACCTAAGCAAGGTCTAAGTTTCTCTCCAAAACCCTAACCCTAATTAACCAAGCCTCCAATTCATGCATCCCACTCCTAATTTGCTATACTAATCATATAATTTATAAGAGGGGCAGCAATATGTCACTTTAAACCAAAGATTTCTCCTAACCCTAACTCATGTCAAGGCTGCCAAAACTTCATGGAATATAACCATGCTTCATTAATTCAATTTTTGTCAAATTTTTAACTTAACTTAGCTCAAATTCATGATTAGAAAGATGTAAAAGCAAAGGTTATGGCACTAACCTCTTTGGTGATTTTCTAAGCTTGTTCACACCTCACTTTCTTCCACTTTCTCTTCTTCTAATTGCTGCCCAAGTCTTGCTCTAGTGGTAAGGGAAATTTTTAGTGAAGGGAGGACAAGGTTTTGAGGTGGTTTGAAGTGGGAAATGAAGCTTAAGGGAGCTTTAATGGTGGAACCTCTTCTCTCTCTCTCTCTCAATGTTTTTTAGGCTGCCCAAAGGTTGAAGATGCAGATTGGTTTTTCAAAATTTTGGTCACTTTTATCTCTTTTAATGAGTTTAACAAATTGTGATTGGTGGATAGGTTTTTAATGACATCATATGATGTCATTATTAGGTATTTTCTTTCATTTTCTTTTCTTTTCATCTCTACTCATTTTCAATTTAATTTTTAGTAATGTTTATTCACATTTTGTGTCATAATAATTATTTACTTAACTAGACAAGTCGGCCAAAAATTACCTCTAAAGGCGAAATGACTAAAATGCCCTCCGTTTGGCTTAACGGGTCAAAATTGTCTGTACCGATTGAATAATTTTTCTAAATATTTTCTTGGCATTCTAATGCCATAGGAACCTCAATGACCCTTCTCTGGAGTCCCAAAAATTATTTTATGAATTTTTCCCTAGGTCTAGGGCTCCTAGTTGCGAGAACCGCAACTTCCCTTTGGGTTAACCATCGCTTGGGCACTGGCTCATTTAACTTAGTTGTATTTTATTTCTAAAATTTTTACTAAATTTTTCTTATTAATATTTGAGTTAATTATGGTCCCTCACTTTAATTTAAATATTTTTCCGGACGTTCTAGCTGTCCGGACCGACACTGGTCACCAGAATAGTAGAATGTACGGGGTTGCTACTGGGAGGGTGTTACAACTGCGAAATCTTAATTTGGCACAGAAAGTTACACGGGTCTGCGCCAATTTCACGGGCCGTGTACCGTTGTTCCCTTAAGGTTCTTCAAGCTTGCGCTCGGCAGAGACTTACACGAGTCCCTGCAGATTACATGGGTATACTTACACGACCCATGTACTTATGTTTCTCATCGATTCTCTTGGCTTTCTTCTGGCAGAGAGTTACACAGGTCTTGGGCTTGGTTTACACGGCCTGTGTACTTTGTATTAGCAGCAATTCTCTGTCTCTTAACTCCTCCAAGATTTCCTTTGTACTCCTATACTTCTGGGGCTTCACCCAAACACCTGAAATGATGCAGAAAACATGAAATTAAGGGCTTTACAATACAAATTACAAAAACTAATGAAATCAACTATTATGCATGAAAATACTAGCCTAAATGCTATGAAATAGTATGCAATGCTTAAAAACATCCATATAATTCAAGCGTATCATGTATGGGTATATGGGCATGTGTTGGCTCCTACCAGTTATATATGGAGATAGGTGTTGATCAAGATGGAATCTGTTACCCTAAGTAAATAGGGATAAAATCCTATGTTCATTTAATTGTTCTTGATGTTTCAAGTTCCTGGCCAGGATAGACAGATTTAATCAGAAAAGAGTTTCTAATAAGAAAATCTTTTTAATCAAGAACTAGAATTAAAAGAGAACATAATATTCATAGCAAATGGAGTTTGATATAAACCATGACTCCAACTTCGACTAACTTGGTGAAGTCTGTGATTCCCAAGGCAGTGATCATTATCTTTATGTTGTCATTTAGCCCCTCTTCAAATCTTTTACACCTCTCGGCCTCATTAGGGACTATCTCCCTTCCATAACGGCTTAATCTAACAAATTCTTTTTCATACTCTACCACTGTCAGCAGTCTCTGCCTTAGGTTAATGAATTCTCTTCTTCTCTCTTCCAGATATACACTACCCACATACTTCTTTTTGAACTCTAAGAGGAAGAAGTCCTAGGTTATTTGTTCTGACTGCACTTCATTGGATACTATATCCCACCATTGATATGCATCATCTTACAGTAGAAATACAGCAACTTCTAAGTTTTTCTCTGGAGTGCAGTGGAGTTGTTTTAAAACTCTTCCTGTTCTATCCAACCAGTTCTTAGCTGCAACAAAATCATCTTCTTTCTTGCTAAAAAAATCCACTACCCAAAATTTCCTCAGTTTTTCCATATGGTATTTCTGCTGTGGAGGTGGTGGTGGTGGTGGCATCACTTTTAAAAAAATTGGCCATTTGTTTGGCCATGTGAGGGGTGGCTGGTGAGGAAGGAGGTTCTCTGGAAGTTCTCAGTTCTCTTCTCACTCGTCTGTCGTAGGTGGAGCATGACTCCTCCTCTCTCTCCTCCTCTCCCCCTCCAGATGGTCGATGGGAATCAAAAAAAAAAAAAAATAAAAAAAACATATAGATGCATTAGTCTCTCACACAAAAACAATGCATGATGGTATGACTCGATCTGAACAAAGTAAACCCTAAAATGGTGCTCGATTGACCCCCCTTACTACGTACATTATTACCCGAGTAAGTATGCCACACCAAATTTCCAACACACTCTAATATACCTTAATTAATTTATATCATGCTTTTGAATATAATTTATGAAATATAATTTATTTAAGCCATTTATCGAAATTATTATTTATTAGAGGTTCCGAAAATTTTAAAGAAAATTCGGCAGAGTGCCGACTAAAAATGGAGAAAACAGTTCTTCGGAACCTGTGAAAAACACTTCCAATATTCATATTCAATCATTCTCAACAATTTTCAATTTCAGTTCTCAATCATCCATCACATATGATAATCAAGTATAAATCACAAATAAACATTCTCTTTTCCATTCACAAACATAATTCTCATTATTTACATGATCATCAAAATACATTTCATAAGTTCAACTACATATGAGAAAATGAAAATTTAGTTACAAAATACCAAAATGACACCTAGTGTCCTACCAATGCACTGCAGAAGTTGAGGTGACACGGACACTGTGCA